>NC_092763.1:1343088-2014632 GCF_047496795.1 Chiloscyllium punctatum | reverse complement strand
GCTGAAACAGCGAGCGAGAAACAGAGGGCGAGAAACAGAGGGGCTGAAACAGAGGGGCTGAAACAGAGGGGCTGAAACAGAGGGGCTGATACAGAGGGCGTGAAACAAATGGGCTGAAACAGAGGGCGAGAAACAGAGGGGCTGAAACAGAGGGCGAGAAACAGAGGGGCTGAAACAGAGGGGCTGAAACAGAGGGGCTGAAACAGAGGGACTGAAACAGAGGGCGAGAAACAGAGAGGCTGAAACAGAGGGCGAGAAACAGAGGGGCTGAAACAGAGGGCGAGAAACAGATGGGCTGAAACAGAGGGGCTGAATCAGAGGGCAAGAAACAGAGGGGCTGAAACAGAGGGCGAGAAACAGAGGGGCTGAAACAGAGGGCGAGAAACAGTGGGCGAGAAACAGAGGTGTTGAAACAGAGGGACTGAAACAGAGGGGCTGAAACAGAGGGCGAGAAACAGAGGGGCTGAAAGAGCGGCGAGAAACAGAGGGTGGTGAAACATAGAGGCTGAAACAGATGTGCTGAAACAGAGGGCGAGAAACAGAGGGGCTGAATCAGAGGGGCTAAATCAGAGGGGCTGAATCAGAGGGGATGAAACAGAGGAGCTGAATCAGAGGGGCTGAAACAAAGGGCGAGAAACAGAGGGGCTGAAACAGAGGGGCTGAAACAGAGTGGCTGAAACAGAGGGGCTGAAACAGAGGGGCTGAATCAGAGGGGCTGAAACAGAGGGCGAGAAACGGAGGGGCTGAAACAGAGTGCGAGAAACAGAGGGGCTGATTCAGAGGGGCTGAATCAGAGGGGCTGAAACAGAGGGCTGGAAACAGAGGGGCTGAAACAGAGGGCGAGAAACAGAGGGTCTGAAACAGAGAGGCTGAAACAGAGGGGCTGAAACAGAGGGGCTGAAACACAGTGGCTGAAACAGAGTGGCTGAAACAGAGGGGCTGGAACCGAGGGTGAGAAACAGAGGGGCTGAAACAGAGGGGCTGAATCAGAGGGGCTGAAACAGAGGGGCTGAATCAAAGGGGCTGAATCAGAGGGGCTGAATCAGAGGGGCTGAAACAGAGGGCGAGAAACAGAGGGGCTTAAACAGAGGGGCTGAAACAGAGGGTGAGAAACAGAGGGGCTGAAACAGATGGGCTGTATCAGAGGGGCTGATTCAGAGGGGCTGAATCAGAGGGGCTGAATCAGAGGGGCTGAAACAGAGGGTGAGAAACAGAGGGGCTGAAACAGAGGGCGAGAAACAGAGGGGCCAAATCAGAGGGGCAGAAATAAAGGGCGAGAAACAGAGGGGCTGAAACAGAGGGCGAGAAACAGAGTGGCTGAAACAGAGGGGCTGAAACAGACGGGCTGAAACAGAGGGCGAGAAACAGAGGGGCTGAAACAGAGGGCGAGACACAGAGGGGCTGATACAGAGGGCGAGAAACAGAGGGGCTGAAACAGAGGGGCTGAAACAGGAGGGCTGAAACAGAGGGGCCGAACAGAGGGCGAGAAACAGAGGGGCTGAATCAGTGGGGCTGAATCAGAGGGGCTGAAACAGAGGGGCTGAAACAGAGTGCGAGAAACAGAGGGGCTGAAACAGCGGGTGAGAAACAGAGGGCGAGAAACAGAGGGCCTGAAACAGAGGGGCTGAAACAGAGGGGCTGATACAGAGGGCGTGAAACAGAGGGGCTGAAACAGAGGGCGAGAAACAGAGGGGCTGAAACAGAGGGCGAGAAACAGAGGGGCTGAAACAGAGTGCGAGAAACAGAGAGGCTGAAACAGAGGGCGAGAAACAGAGGGGCTGAAACAGAGGGCGAGAAACAGAGGGGCTGAAACAGAGGGGCTGAAACAGAGGGCAAGAAACAGAGGGGCTGAAACAGAGGGCGAGAAACAGAGGGGCTGAAACAGAGGGCGAGAAACAGTGGGCGAGAAACAGAGGGACTGAAACAGAGGGACTGAAACAGAGGGGCTGAAACAGAGGGCGAGAAACAGAGGGGCTGAAAGAGAGGGCGAGAAACAGAGGGGCTGAAACAGAGGGGCTGAATGAGTGGGGCTGAATCAGAGGGGCTGAATCAGAGGGGCTGAAACAGAGGGTGAGAAACAGATGGGCTGAAACAGAGGGCGAGAAACAAAGTGGCTGAATCAGAGGGGCTAAATCAGAGGGGCTGAATCAGAGGGGCTGAAACAGAGGGGCTGAATCAGAGGGGCTGAAACAAAGGGCGAGAAACAGAGGGGCTGAAACAGAGGGGCTGAAACAGAGTGGCTGAAACAGAGGGGCTGAAACAGAGGGGCTGGAACAGAGGGGTAGAAACAGAGGGGCTGAAACAGAGGGGCTGAATCAGAGGGGCTGAAACAGAGGACGAGAAACAGAGGGGCTGAAACAGAGGGCGTGAAACAGAGGGGCTTAAACAGGGGGGCTGAAACAGAGGGGCTGAATCAGAGGGGCTGATTCAGAGGGGCTGAATCAGAGGGGCTAAACAGAAGGCGAGAAACAGAGGGGCTGTAACAGAGGGCGAGAAACAGAGGGGCTGAAACAGAGGGGCTGAAACAGAGGGGCTGAAACAGAGTGGCTGAAACAGAGGGGCTGAAACAGAGGGGCTGGAACAGAGGGCGAGAAACAGTGGGGCTGAAACAGAGGGCGAGAAACAGAGGGGCTGAAACAGAGGGGCTGAATCAGAGCGGCTGAAACAGAGGGGCTGAATCAAAGGGGCTGAATCAGAGCGGCTGAATCAGAGGGGCTGAAACAGAGGGCGAGAAACAAAGGGGCTGAAACAGAGGGCGAGAAACAGAGGGGCTGAAACAGAGGGTGAGAAACAGAGGGTCTGAAACAGAGGGGCTGAAACAGAGGGGCTAAAACAGAGGGGCTGAAACAGAGGGCGAGAAACAGAGGGGCTAAAACAGAGGGGCTGAAACAGAGGGGCTAAATCAGAGGGGCTGAAACAGAGGGCGAGAAACAGAGGGGCTGAAACAGAGGACGAGAAACAGAGGGCGAGAAACAGAGGGGCAGAAACAGAGGGCGAGAAACAGAGGGGCTGAAACAGAGGGCGAGAAACAGAGTGGCTGAAACAGAGGGGCTGAAACAGAGGGGCTGAAACAGAGGGGCTGAAATAGAGGGCGAGAAACAGTGGGGCTGAATCAGTGGGGCTGAATCAGAGGGGCTGAAACAGAGGGGCTGAAACAGAGGGCGAGAAACAGAGGGGCTGAAACAGGGGGGCTGAAACAGAGGGGCTGAATCAGAGGGGCTGAATCAGAGGGGCTGAAACAGAGGGTGAGAAACAGGGGGGCTGAAACAGATGGGCTGTATCAGAGGGGCTGATTCAGAGGGGCTGAAACAGAGGCGCTAAGACAGAGGGGCTGAAACAGAGGGCGAGAAACAGAGGGGCTGAATCAGAGGGGCTGAATCAGAGGGGCTGAAACAGAGGGTGAGAAACAGAGGGGCTGAAACAGAGGGCGAGAAACAGAGGGGCCAAATCAGAGGGGCAGAAATAAAGGGCGAGAAACAGAGGGGCTGAAACAGAGGGCGAGAAACAGAGTGGCTGAAACAGAGGGGCTGAAACAGACGGGCTGAAACAGAGGGCGAGAAACAGAGGGGCTGAAACAGAGGGCGAGACACAGAGGGGCTGATACAGAGGGCGAGAAACAGAGGGGCTGAAACAGAGGGGCTGAAACAGGAGGGCTGAAACAGAGGGGCCGAACAGAGGGCGAGAAACAGAGGGGCTGAATCAGTGGGGCTGAATCAGAGGGGCTGAAACAGAGGGGCTGAAACAGAGTGCGAGAAACAGAGGGGCTGAAACAGCGGGTGAGAAACAGAGGGCGAGAAACAGAGGGCCTGAAACAGAGGGGCTGAAACAGAGGGGCTGATACAGAGGGCGTGAAACAGAGGGGCTGAAACAGAGGGCGAGAAACAGAGGGGCTGAAACAGAGGGCGAGAAACAGAGGGGCTGAAACAGAGTGCGAGAAACAGAGAGGCTGAAACAGAGGGCGAGAAACAGAGGGGCTGAAACAGAGGGCGAGAAACAGAGGGGCTGAAACAGAGGGGCTGAAACAGAGGGCAAGAAACAGAGGGGCTGAAACAGAGGGCGAGAAACAGAGGGGCTGAAACAGAGGGCGAGAAACAGTGGGCGAGAAACAGAGGGACTGAAACAGAGGGACTGAAACAGAGGGGCTGAAACAGAGGGCGAGAAACAGAGGGGCTGAAAGAGAGGGCGAGAAACAGAGGGGCTGAAACAGAGGGGCTGAATGAGTGGGGCTGAATCAGAGGGGCTGAATCAGAGGGGCTGAAACAGAGGGTGAGAAACAGATGGGCTGAAACAGAGGGCGAGAAACAAAGTGGCTGAATCAGAGGGGCTAAATCAGAGGGGCTGAATCAGAGGGGCTGAAACAGAGGGGCTGAATCAGAGGGGCTGAAACAAAGGGCGAGAAACAGAGGGGCTGAAACAGAGGGGCTGAAACAGAGTGGCTGAAACAGAGGGGCTGAAACAGAGGGGCTGGAACAGAGGGGTAGAAACAGAGGGGCTGAAACAGAGGGGCTGAATCAGAGGGGCTGAAACAGAGGACGAGAAACAGAGGGGCTGAAACAGAGGGCGTGAAACAGAGGGGCTTAAACAGGGGGGCTGAAACAGAGGGGCTGAATCAGAGGGGCTGATTCAGAGGGGCTGAATCAGAGGGGCTGAAACAGAGGGCTGGAAACACAGGGGCTGAAACAGAAGGCGAGAAACAGAGGGGCTGTAACAGAGGGCGAGAAACAGAGGGGCTGAAACAGAGGGGCTGAAACAGAGGGGCTGAAACAGAGTGGCTGAAACAGAGGGGCTGAAACAGAGGGGCTGGAACAGAGGGCGAGAAACAGTGGGGCTGAAACAGAGGGCGAGAAACAGAGGGGCTGAAACAGAGGGGCTGAATCAGAGCGGCTGAAACAGAGGGGCTGAATCAAAGGGGCTGAATCAGAGCGGCTGAATCAGAGGGGCTGAAACAGAGGGCGAGAAACAAAGGGGCTGAAACAGAGGGCGAGAAACAGAGGGGCTGAAACAGAGGGTGAGAAACAGAGGGTCTGAAACAGAGGGGCTGAAACAGAGGGGCTAAAACAGAGGGGCTGAAACAGAGGGCGAGAAACAGAGGGGCTAAAACAGAGGGGCACAAACAGAGGGCGAGAAACAGAGGGGCTGAAACAGAGGCCGAGAAACAGAGGGCTGAAACAGAGGGGCTGAAACAGAGGGGCTGAAACAGAGGGTCTGAAACAGAGGGCGAGAAACAGAGGGGCTGAAATTGAGGGCGAGACACAGAGGGGCTGATACAGAGGGCGAGAAACAGAGGGGCTGAAACAGAGGGGCTGAAATAGAAGGGCTGAAACAGAGGGGCTGAAACAGAGGGCGAGAAACAGAGGGGCTTAATCAGAGGCGCTGAATCAGAGGGGCTGAAACAGAGGGGCTGAAACAGAGGGCGAGAAACAGAGGGGCTGAAACAGAGGACGAGAAACAGAGGGCGAGAAACAGAGGGGCTGAAACAGAGGGGCTGAATCAGAGGGGCTGAAACAGAGGGTGAGAAACAGAGGGGCAGAAACAGAGGGCGAGAAACAGAGGGGCTGAAACAGAGGGCGAGAAACAGAGTGGCTGAAACAGAGGGGCTGAAACAGAGGGGCTGAAACAGAGGGGCTGAAATAGAGGGCGAGAAACAGTGGGGCTGAAACAGAGGGCGAGACACGGAGGGGCTGATACAGAGGGCGAGAAACAGAGGGGCTGAAACAGAGAGGCTGAAACAGAAGGGCTGAAACAGAGGGGCTGAACAGAGGGCGAGAAACAGGGGGGCTGAATCAGTGGGGCTGAATCAGAGGGGCTGAAACAGAGGGGCTGAAACAGAGGGCGAGAAACAGAGGGGCTGAAACAGGGGGGCTGAAACAGAGGGGCTGAATCAGAGGGGCTGATTCAGAGGGGCTGAATCAGAGTCGCTGAAACAGAGGGCTGGAAACAGGGGGGCTGAAACAGAGGGCGAGAAACAGAGGGGCTGAAACAGAGGGCGAGAAACAGAGGGGCTGAAACAGAGGGGCTGAAACAGAGGGGCTGAAACAGAGGGGCTGAAACAGAGCGGCTGAATCAGAGGGGCTGAAACAGAGGGGCTGGAACAGAGGGCGAGAAACAGTGGGGCTGAAACAGAGGGCGAGAAACAGATGGGCTGAAACAGAGGGGCTGAATCAGAGGGGCTAAAACAGAGGGGCTGAATCAAAGGGGCTGAAACAGAGGGGCTGAATCAGAGGGGCTGAAACAGAGGGCGAGAAACAGAGGGTCTGAAACAAAGGGCGAGAAACAGAGGGGCTGAAACAGAGGGCGAGAAACAGAGGGTCTGAAACAGAGGGGCTGAAACAGAGGGGCTAAAACAGAGGGGATGAAACAGAGGGCGAGAAACAGAGGGGCTAAAACAGAGGGGCTGAAACAGAGGGGCTAAATCAGAGGGGAACAAACAGAGGGCGAGAAACAGAGGGGCTGAAACAGAGGCCGAGAAACAGAGGGGCTGAAACAGAGGGGCTGAAACAGAGGGGCTGAAACAGAGGGGCTGAAACAGAGGGCGAGAAACAGAGGGGCTGAAATAGAGGGCGAGACACAGAGGGGCTGATACAGAGGGCGAGAAACAGAGGGGCCGAAACAGAGGGGCTGAAATAGAAGGGCTGAAACAGAGGGGCTGAAACAGAGGGCGAGAAACAGAGGGGCTTAATCAGAGGCGCTGAATCAGAGTGGCTGAAACAGAGGGGCTGAAACAGAGGGCGAGAAACAGAGGGGCTGAAACATAGGGCGAGAAACAGAGGGCGAGAAACAGAGGGGCTGAAACAGAGGGGCTGAATCAGAGGGGCTGAAACAGAGGGGCTGAAACAGAGGGGCTGAAACAGAGGGCGAGAAACAGAGGGGCTGAAACAGAGGGCGAGAAACAGAGTGGCTGAAACAGAGGGGCTGAAACAGAGGGGCTGAAACAGAGGGGCTGAAATAGAGGGCGAGAAACAGTGGGGCTGAAACAGAGGGCGAGACACGGAGGGGCTGATACAAAGGGCGAGAAACAGAGGGGCTGAAACAGAGGGGCTGAAACAGAAGGGCTGAAACAGAGGGGCTGAACAGAGGGCGAGAAACAGGGGGGCTGAATCAGTGGGGCTGAATTAGAGGGGCTGAAACAGAGGGGCTGAAACAGAGGGCGAGAAACAGAGCGGCTGAAACAGCGGGCGAGAAACAGAGGGCAAGAAACAGAGGGGCTGAAACAGAGGGGCTTAAACAGAGGGGCTGAAACAGAGGGGCTGATACAGAGGGCGTGAAACAGAGGGGCTGAAACAGAGGGCGAGAAACAGAGGGGCTGAAACAGAGGGCGAGAAACAGAGGGGCTGAAACAGAGGGACTGAAACAGAGGGCGAGAAACAGAGGGGCTGAAACAGTGGGCGAGAAACAGAGGGGCTGAAACAGAGGGCGAGAAACAGAGGGGCTGAAACAGAGGGGCTGAAACAGAGGGCAAGAAACAGAGGGGCTGAAACAGAGGGGGAGAAACAGAGGGGCTGAAACAGAGGGCGAGAATCAGTGGGCGAGAAACAGAGGGGCTGAAACAGAGGGGCTAAAACAGAGGGGTGAAACAGAGGGCGAGAAACAGAGGGGCTAAAACAGAGGGGCTGAAACAGAGGGGCTAAATCAGAGGGGCACAAACAGAGGGCGAGAAACAGAGGGGCTGAAACAGAGGCCGAGAAACAGAGGGGCTGAAACAGAGGGGCTGAAACAGAGGGGCTGAAACAGAGGGGCTGAAACAGAGGGCGAGAAACAGAGGGGCTGAAATAGAGGGCGAGACACAGAGGGGCTGATACAGAGGGCGAGAAACAGAGGGGCCGAAACAGAGGGGCTGAAATAGAAGGGCTGAAACAGAGGGGCTGAAACAGAGGGCGAGAAACAGAGGGGCTTAATCAGAGGGGCTGAATCAGAGGGGCTGAAACAGAGGGGCTGAAACAGAGGGCGAGAAACAGAGGGGCTGAAACATAGGGCGAGAAACAGAGGGCGAGAAACAGAGGGGCTGAAACAGAGGGGCTGAATCAGAGGGGCTGAAACAGAGGGGCTGAAACAGAGGGGCTGAAACAGAGGGCGAGAAACAGAGGGGCTGAAACAGAGGGCGAGAAACAGAGTGGCTGAAACAGAGGGGCTGAAACAGAGGGGCTGAAACAGAGGGGCTGAAATAGAGGGCGAGAAACAGTGGGGCTGAAACAGAGGACGAGAAACAGAGGGGCTGATACAGAGGGCGAGAAACAGAGGGTCTGAAACATAGGGCGAGAAACAGAGGGGCTGAAACAGAGGGGCTGAAACAGAGGGCAAGAAACAGAGGGGCTGAAACAGAGGGCGAGAAACAGAGGGGCTGAAACAGAGGGCGAGAAACAGAGGGCGAGAAACAGAGGGACTGAAACAGAGGGACTGAAACAGAGGGGCTGAAACAGAGGGCGAGAAACAGAGGGGCTGAAACAGAGGGCGAGAAACAGAGGGCGAGAAACAGAGGGACTGAATGAGTGGGGCTGAATCAGAGGGGCTGAATCAGAGGGGCTGAAACAGAGGGGCTGAATCAGAGGGGCTGAAACAAAAGGCGAGAAACAGAGGGGCTGAAACAGAGGGGCTGAAACAGAGTGGCTGAAACAGAGGGGCTGAAACAGAAGGGCTGAAACAGAGGGGGAGAAACAGAGGGGCTGAAACAGAGGGGCTGAATCAGAGGGGCTGAAACAGAGGGCGAGAAACAGAGAGGCTGAAACAGAGGGCGAGAAACAGAGGGGCTGAAACAGAGGGGCTGAATGAGTGGGGAAGAATCAGAGGGGCTAAATCAGAGTGGCTGAAACAGAGGGTGTGAAACAGAGGGGCTGAAACAGAGTGGCTGAAACAGATGGGCTGAAACAGAGGGCGAGAAACAGAGGGGCTGAATCAGAGGGAATAAATCAGAGGGGCTGAATCAGAGGGGCTGAAACAGAGGGGCTGAATCAGAGGGGGAGAAACAGAGGGGCTGAAACAGAGGGGCTGAATCAGAGGGGCTGAAACAGAGGGCGAGAAACAGAGAGGCTGAAACAGAGGGCGAGAAACAGAGGGGCTGAAACAGAGGGGCTGAATGAGTGGGGCTGAATCAGAGGGGCTGAATCAGAGGGGCTGAAACAGAGGGTGTGAAACAGAGGGGCTGAAACAGAGGGGCTGAAACAGATGGGCTGAAACAAAGGGCGAGAAACAGAGTGGCTGAAACAGAGGGGCTGAAACAGAGTGGCTGAAACAGAGGGGCTGAAACAGAGGGGCTGGAACAGAGGGGGAGAAACAGAGGGGCTGAAACAGAGGGGCTGAACCAGAGGGGCTGAAACAGAGGGCGAGAAACAGAGGGGCGGAAACAGAGGGCGAGAAACAGAGGGGCTGAAACAGATGGGCTGAAACAGAGGGCGAGAAACAGAGGGGCTAAAACAGAGGGGCTAAATCAGAAGGGCAGAAACAGAGGGCGAGAAACAGAGGGGCTGAAACAGAGGGCGAGAAACAGAGGGGCTGAAACAGAGGGGCTGAAACAGAGGGCGAGAAACAGAGGGGCTGAAACAGAGTGCGAGACACAGAGGGGCTGATACAGAGGGCGAGAAACAGAGGGGCTGAAACAGAGGGGCTGAAACAGAAGGGCTGAAACAGGGGGGCTGAAACAGAGGGCGAGAAACAGAGGGGCTGAATCAGAGGGGCTGAATCAGAGGGGCTGAAACAGAGGGGCTGAAACAGAGGGCGAGAAACAGAGGGGCTGAAACAGAGGGTGAGAAACAGAGGGCGAGAAACAGAGGGGCTGAAACAAAGGGCGAGAAACAGTGGGGCTGAAACAGAGGGGCTGATACAGAGGGCGTGAAACAGAGGGGCTGAAACAGAGGGCGAGAAACAGAGTGGCTGAAACAGAGTGCGAGAAACAGAGGGGCTGAAACAGAGGGGCTGAAACAGAGGGACTGAAACAGAGGGCGAGAAACAGAGAGGCTGAAACAGAGTACGAGAAACAGAGGGGCTGATACAGAGGGCGAGAAACAGAGGGGCTGAAACATAGGGCGAGAAACAGAGGGGCTGAAACAGAGGGCAAGAAACAGAGGGGCTGAAACAGAGGGCGAGAAACAGAGGGGCTGAAACAGAGGGCGAGAAACAGAGGGCGAGAAACAGAGGGACTGAAACAGAGGGACTGAAACAGAGGGGCTGAAACAGAGGGCGAGAAACAGAGGGGCTGAAACAGAGGGCGAGAAACAGAGGGCGAGAAACAGAGGGACTGAATGAGTGGGGCTGAATCAGAGGGGCTGAAACAAAAGGCGAGAAACAGAGGGGCTGAAACAGAGGGGCTGAAACAGAGTGGCTGAAACAGAGGGGCTGAAACAGAGGGGCTGGAACAGAGGGGGAGAAACAGAGGGGCTGAAACAGAGGGGCTGAATCAGAGGGGCTGAAACAGAGGGCGAGAAACAGAGAGGCTGAAACAGAGGGCGAGAAACAGAGGGGCTGAAACAGAGCGGCTGAATGAGTGGGGAAGAATCAGAGGGGCTGAATCAGAGGGGCTGAAACAGAGGGTGTGAAACAGAGGGGCTGAAACAGAGTGGCTGAAACAGATGGGCTGAAACAGAGGGCGAGAAACAGAGGGGCTGAATCAGAGGGAATAAATCAGAGGGGCTGAATCAGAGGGGCTGAAACAGAGGGGCTGAATCAGAGGGGGAGAAACAGAGGGGCTGAAACAGAGGGGCTGAATCAGAGGGGCTGAAACAGAGGGCGAGAAACAGAGAGGCTGAAACAGAGGGCGAGAAACAGAGGGGCTGAAACAGAGGGGCTGAATGAGTGGGGCTGAATCAGAGGGGCTGAATCAGAGGGGCTGAAACAGAGGGTGTGAAACAGAGGGGCTGAAACAGAGGGGCTGAAACAGATGGGCTGAAACAAAGGGCGAGAAACAGAGGGGCTGAAACGGAGGGGCTGAAACAGAGTGGCTGAAACAGAGGGGCTGAAACAGAGGGGCTGGAACAGAGGGGGAGAAACAGAGGGGCTGAAACAGAGGGGCTGAACCAGAGGGGCTGAAACAGAGGGGCTGAAACAGAGTGGCTGAAACAGATGTGCTGAAACAGAGGGCGAGAAACAGAGGGGCTGAATCAGAGGGAATAAATCAGAGGGGCTGAATCAGAGGGGCTGAAACAGAGGGGCTGAATCAGAGGGGGAGAAACAGACGGGCTGAAACAGAGGGGCTGAATCAGAGGGGCTGAAACAGAGGGCGAGAAACAGAGAGGCTGAAACAGAGGGCGAGAAACAGAGGGGCTGAAACAGAGGGGCTGAATGAGTGGGGCTGAATCAGAGGGGCTGAATCAGAGGAGCTGAAACAGAGGGTGTGAAACAGAGGGGCTGAAACAGAGGGGCTGAAACAGATGGGCTGAAACAAAGGGCGAGAAACAGAGGGGCTGAAACAGAGGGGCTGAAACAGAGTGGCTGAAACAGAGGGGCTGAAACAGAGGGGCTGGAACAGAGGGGGAGAAACAGAGGGGCTGAAACAGAGGGGCTGAACCAGAGGGGCTGAAACAGAGGGCGAGAAACAGAGGGGCGGAAACAGAGGGCGAGAAACAGAGGGGCTGAAACAGAGGGGCCGAAACAGAGGGGCTGAATCAGAGGGGCTGATTCAGAGGGGCTGAATCAGAGGGGCTGAAACAGAGGGCGAGAAACAGAGGGGCTGAAACAGAGGGGCTGAAACAGAGGTGCTGAATCAGAGGGGCTGATTCAGAGGGGCTGAATCAGAGGGGCTGATTCAGAGGGGCTGAATCAGAGGGGCTGAAACAGAGGGCTGGAAACAGAGGGGCTGAAACAGAGGGCGAGCAACAGAGGGGCTGAAACAGCGGGCGAGAAACAGAGGGGCTGAAACAGAGGGGCTGAAACAGAGGGGCAGAAACAGAGGGGCTGGAACCGAGGGCGAGAAACAGTGGGGCTGAAACAGAGGGCGAGAAACAGAGGGGCTGAAACAGAGTGGCTGAAACAGAGGGGCTGAAACAGAGGGGCTGGAACCGAGGGCGAGAAACAGTGGGGCTGAAACAGAGGGCGAGAAACAGAGGGGCTGAAACAGAGGGCGAGAAACAGAGGGGCTGAATCAGAGGGGCTGAAACAGAGGGGCTGAATCAAAAGGGGCTGAATCAGAGGGGCTGAATCAGAGGGGCTGAAACAGAGGGCGAGAAACAGAGGGGCTGAAACAGAGGGCGAGAAACAGAGGGGCTGAAACAGAGGGGCTGAAACAGAGGGGCTAAAACAGAGGGGCTGAAACAGAGGGCGAGAAACAGAGGGGCTAAAACAGAGGGGCTAAATCAGAAGGGCAGAAACAGAGGGCGAGAAACAGAGGGGCTGAAACAGAGGGCGAGAAACAGTGGGGCTGAAACAGAGGGGCTGAAACAGAGGGCGAGAAACAGAGGGGCTGAAACAGAGTGCGAGACACAGAGGGGCTGATACAGAGGGCGAGAAACAGAGGGGCTGAAACAGAGGGGCTGAAATAGAAGGGCTGAAACAGCGGGGCTGAAACAGAGGGCGAGATACAGAGGGGCTGAATCAGAGGGGCTGAATCAGAGGGGCTGAAACAGAGGGGCTGAAACAGAGGGCGAGAAACAGAGGGGCTGAAAAAGAGGGTGAGAAACAGAGGGCGAGAAACAGAGGGGCTGAAACAGAAGGGCTGAAACAGAGGGACTGAAACAGAGGGGCTGATACAGAGGGCGTGAAACAGAGGGGCTGAAACAGAGGGCGAGAAACAGAGGGACTGAAACAGAGGGCGAGAAACAGAGAGGCTGAAACAGAGGACGAGAAACAGAGGGGCTGATACAGAGGGCGAGAAACAGAGGGGCTGAAACATAGGGCGAGAAACAGAGGGGCTGAAACAGAGGGGCTGAAACAGAGGGCAAGAAACAGAGGGGCTGAAACAGAGGGCGAGAAACAGAGGGGCTGAAACAGAGGGCGAGAAACAGAGGGCGAGAAACAGAGGGACTGAAACAGAGGGACTGAAACAGAGGGGCTGAAACAGAGGGCGAGAAACAGAGGGGCTGAAACAGAGGGCGAGAAACAGAGGGCGAGAAACAGAGGGACTGAATGAGTGGGGCTGAATCAGAGGGGCTGAATCAGAGGGGCTGAAACAGAGGGGCTGAATCAGAGGGGCTGAAACAAAAGGCGAGAAACAGAGGGGCTGAAACAGAGGGGCTGAAACAGAGTGGCTGAAACAGAGGGGCTGAAACAGAGGGGCTGGAACAGAGGGGGAGAAACAGAGGGGCTGAAACAGAGGGGCTGAATCAGAGGGGCTGAAACAGAGGGCGAGAAACAGAGAGGCTGAAACAGAGGGCGAGAAACAGAGGGGCTGAAACAGAGGGGCTGAATGAGTGGGGAAGAATCAGAGGGGCTGAATCAGAGGGGCTGAAACAGAGGGTGTGAAACAGAGGGGCTGAAACAGAGTGGCTGAAACAGATGGGCTGAAACAGAGGGCGAGAAACAGAGGGGCTGAATCAGAGGGAATAAATCAGAGGGGCTGAATCAGAGGGGCTGAAACAGAGGGGCTGAATCAGAAGGGCTGAAACAGAGGGCGAGAAACAGAGAGGCTGAAAAAGAGGGCGAGAAACAGAGGGGCTGAAACAGAGGGGCTGAATGAGTGGGGCTGAATCAGAGGGGCTGAATCAGAGGGGCTGAAACAGAGGGTGTGAAACAGAGGGGCTGAAACAGAGGGGCTGAAACAGAGGGGCTGAAACAAAGGGCGAGAAACAGAGCGGCTGAAACAGAGGGGCTGAAACAGAGTGGCTGAAACAGAGGGGCTGAAACAGAGGGGCTGGAACAGAGGGGGAGAAACAGAGGGGCTGAAACAGAGGGGCTGAACCAGAGGGGCTGAAACAGAGGGCGAGAAACAGAGGGGCGGAAACAGAGGGCGAGAAACAGAGGGGCTGAAACAGATGGGCTGAAACAGAGGGCGAGAAACAGAGGGGCTAAAACAGAGGGGCTAAATCAGAAGGGCAGAAACAGAGGGCGAGAAACAGAGGGGCTGAAACAGAGGGCGAGAAACAGAGGGGCTGAAACAGAGGGGCTGAAACAGAGGGCGAGAAACAGAGGGGCTGAAACAGAGTGCGAGACACAGAGGGGCTGATACAGAGGGCGAGAAACAGAGTGACTGAAACAGAGGGGCTGAAATAGAAGGGCTGAAACAGGGGGGCTGAATCAGAGGGGCTGAATCAGAGGGCTGAAACAGAGGGGCTGAAACAGAGGGCGAGAAACAGAGGGGCTGAAACAGAGGGTGAGAAACAGAGGGCGAGAAACAGAGGGGCTGAAACAGAGGGGCTGAAACAGAGGGACTGAAACAGAGGGGCTGATACAGAGGGCGTGAAACAGAGGGGCTGAAACAGAGGGCGAGAAACAGAGGGGCTGAAACAGAGGGCGAGAAACAGAGGGGCTGAAACAGAGGGGCTGAAACAGAGGGACTGAAACAGAGGGCGAGAAACAGAGAGGCTGAAACAGAGGACGAGAAACAGAGGGGCTGATACAGAGGGCGAGAAACAGAGGGGCTGAAACATAGGGCGAGAAACAGAGGGGCTGAAACAGAGCGGCTGAAACAGAGGGCAAGAAACAGAGGGGCTGAAACAGAGGGCGAGAAACAGAGGGGCTGAAACAGAGGGCGAGAAACAGAGGGCGAGAAACAGAGGGACTGAAACAGAGGGACTGAAACAGAGGGGCTGAAACAGAGGGCGAGAAACAGAGGGGCTGAAACAGAGGGCGAGAAACAGAGGGCGAGAAACAGAGGGACTGAATGAGTGGGGCTGAATCAGAGGGGCTGAATCAGAGGGGCTGAAACAGAGGGGCTGAATCAGAGGGGCTGAAACAAAAGGCGAGAAACAGAGGGGCTGAAACAGAGGGGCTGAAACAGAGTGGCTGAAACAGAGGGGCTGAAAGAGAGGGGCTGGAACAGAGGGGGAGAAACAGAGGGGCTGAAACAGAGGGGCTGAAACAGAGGGGCTGGAACAGAGGGCGAGAAACAGAGGGGCTGAAACAGAGCGGCTGAGTGAGTGGGGAAGAATCAGAGGGGCTGAATCAGAGGGGCTGAAACAGAGGGTGTGAAACAGAGGGGCTGAAACAGAGTGGCTGATACAGATGGGCTGAAACAGAGGGCGAGAAACAGAGGGGCTGAATCAGAGGGAATAAGTCAGAGGGGCTGAATCAGAGGGGCTGAAACAGAGGGGCTGAATCAGAGGGGGAGAAACAGAGGGGCTGAAACAGAGGGGCTGAATCAGAGGGGCTGAAACAGAGGGCGAGAAACAGAGAGGCTGAAACAGAGGGCGAGAAACAGAGGTGCTGAAACAGAGGGGCTGAATGAGTGGGGCTGAATCAGAGGGGCTGAATCAGAGGGGCTGAAACAGAGGGTGTGAAACAGAGGGGCTGAAACAGAGGGGCTGAAACAGATGGGCTGAAACAAAGGGCGAGAAACAGAGGGGCTGAAACAGAGGGGCTGAAACAGAGTGGCTGAAACAGAGGGGCTGAAACAGAGGGGCTGGAACAGAGGGGGAGAAACAGAGGGGGTGAAACAGAGGGGCTGAACCAGAGGGGCTGAAACAGAGGGCGAGAAACAGAGGGGCGGAAACAGAGGGCGAGAAACAGAGGGGCTGAAACAGAGGGGCTGAAACAGAGGGGCTGAATCAGAGGGGCTGATTCAGAGGGGCTGAATCAGAGGGGCTGAAACAGAGGGCGAGAAACAGAGGGGCTGAAACAGAGGGGCTGAAACAGAGGTGCTGAATCAGAGGGGCTGATTCAGAGGGGCTGAATCAGAGGGGCTGATTCAGAGGGGCTGAATCAGAGGGGCTGAAACAGAGGGCTGGAAACAGAGGGGCTGAAACAGAGGGCGAGCAACAGAGGGGCTGAAACAGCGGGCGAGAAACAGAGGGGCTGAAACAGAGGGGCTGAAACAGAGTGGCTGAAACAGAGGGGCTGAAACAGAGGGGCTGGATCCGAGGGCGAGAAACAGTGGGGCTGAAACAGAGGGCGAGAAACAGAGGGGCTGAAACAGAGGGCGAGAAACAGAGGGGCTGAATCAGAGGGGCTGAAACAGAGGGGCTGAATCAAAGGGGCTGAATCAGAGGGGCTGAAACAGAGGGCGAGAAACAGAGGGGCTGAAACAGAGGGCGAGAAACAGAGGGGCTGAAACAGAGGGGCTGAAACAGAGGGGCTAAAACAGAGGGGCTGAAACAGAGGGCGAGAAACAGAGGGGCTAAAACAGAGGGGCTAAATCAGAAGGGCAGAAACAGAGGGCGAGAAACAGAGGGGCTGAAACAGAGGGCGAGAAACAGTGGGGCTGAAACAGAGGGGCTGAAACAGAGGGCGAGAAACAGAGGGGCTGAAACAGAGTGCGAGACACAGAGGGGCTGATACAGAGGGCGAGAAACAGAGGGGCTGAAACAGAGGGGCTGAAATAGAAGGGCTGAAACAGCGGGGCTGAAACAGAGGGCGAGAAACAGAGGGGCTGAATCAGAGGGGCTGAAACAGAGGGGCTGAAACAGAGGGCGAGAAACAGAGGGGCTGAAACAGAGGGTGAGAAACAGAGGGCGAGAAACAGAGGGCCTGAAACAGAGGGGCTGAAACAGAGGGACTGAAACAGAGGGGCTGATACAGAGGGCGTGAAACAGAGGGGCTGAAACAGAGGGCGAGAAACAGAGGGGCTGAAACAGAGGGCGAGAAACAGAGGGGCTGAAACAGAGGGGCTGAAACAGAGGGACTGAAACAGAGGGCGAGAAACAGAGAGGCTGAAACAGAGGACGAGAAACAGAGGGGCTGATACAGAGGGCGAGAAACAGAGGGGCTGAAACATAGGGCGAGAAACAGACGGGCTGAAACAGAGGGCATGAAACAGAGGGCAAGAAACAGAGGGGCTGAAACAGAGGGCGAGAAACAGAGGGGCTGAAACAGAGGGCGAGAAACAGAGGGCGAGAAACAGAGGGACTGGAACAGAGGGACTGAAACAGAGGGGCTGAAACAGAGGGCGAGAAACAGAGGGGCTGAAACAGAGGGCGAGAAACAGAGGGCGAGAAACAGAGGGACTGAATGAGTGGGGCTGAATCAGAGGGGCTGAATCAGAGGGGCTGAAACAGAGGGGCTGAATCAGAGGGGCTGAAACAAAAGGCGAGAAACAGAGGGGCTGAAACAGAGGGGCTGAAACAGAGTGGCTGAAACAGAGGGGCTGAAAGAGAGGGGCTGGAACAGAGGGGGAGAAACAGAGGGGCTGAAACAGAGGGGCTGAAACAGAGGGCGAGAAACAGAGAGGCTGAAACAGAGGGCGAGAAACAGAGGGGCTGAAACAGAGGGGCTGAATGAGTGGGGAAGAATCAGAGGGGCTGAATCAGAGGGGCTGAAACAGAGGGTGTGAAACAGAGGGGCTGAAACAGAGTGGCTGAAACAGATGGGCTGAAACAGAGGGCGAGAAACAGAGGGGCTGAATCAGAGGGAATAAATCAGAGGGGCTGAATCAGAGGGGCTGAAACAGAGGGGCTGAATCAGAGGGGGAGAAACAGAGGGGCTGAAACAGAGGGGCTGAATCAGAGGGGCTGAAACAGAGGGCGAGAAACAGAGAGGCTGAAACAGAGGGCGAGAAACAGAGGGGCTGAAACAGAGGGGCTGAATGAGTGGGGCTGAATCAGAGGGGCTGAATCAGAGGAGCTGAAACAGAGGGTGTGAAACAGAGGGGCTGAAACAGAGGGGCTGAAACAGATGGGCTGAAACAAAGGGCGAGAAACAGAGGGGCTGAAACAGAGGGGCTGAAACAGAGTGGCTGAAACAGAGGGGCTGAAACAGAGGGGCTGGAACAGAGGGGGAGAAACAGAGGGGCTGAAACAGAGGGGCTGAACCAGAGGGGCTGAAACAGAGGGCGAGAAACAGAGGGGCGGAAACAGAGGGCGAGAAACAGAGGGGCTGAAACAGAGGGGCTGAAACAGAGGGGCTGAATCAGAGGGGCTGATTCAGAGGGGCTGAATCAGAGGGGCTGAAACAGAGGGCTAGAAAGAGAGGGGCTGAAACAGAGGGCGAGAAACAGAGGGGCTGAAACAGATGGCGAGAAACAGAGGGCGAGAAACAGAGGGGCTGAATCAGTGGGGATGAAACAGAGGGGCTGAAACAGAGGGGCTGAAACAGAGGGGCTGATACAGAGGGGCTGATACAGAGGGCGTGAAACAAAGGGGCTGAAACAGAGGGCGAGAAACAGAGGGGCTGAAACAGAGGGCGAGAAACAGAGGGGCTGAAACAGAGTGGCTGAATCAGAGCGGCTGAAACAGAGGGGCTGAATCAAAGGGGCTGAATCAGAGGGGCAGAAACAGAGGGCGAGAAACAGAGGGGCTGAAACAGTGGGCGAGAAACAGAGGAGCTGAAACAGAGGGGCTGAAACAGTGGGGCTGAAACAGAGGGGCTGAAACAGAGGGCGAGAAACAAAGGGGCTGAAACAGAGGGCGAGACACAGAGGGGCTGATACAGAGGGCGAGAAACAGAGGGGCTGAAACAGAGGGGCTGAAATAGAAGGGCTGAAACAGAGGGCCTGAAACAGAGGGCGAGAAACAGAGGGGCTGAATCAGAGGGGCTGAATCAGAGGGGCTGAAACAGAGGGGCAGAAACAGAGTGCGAGAAACAGAGGGGCTGAAACAGAGGGCGAGAGACAGAGGGCGAGAAACAGAGGGGCTGAAACAGAGGGGCTGAATCAGAGGGGCTGAAACAGAGGGTGAGAAACAGAGGGGCTGAAACAGAGGGCGAGAAACAGAGAGGCCAAATCAGAGGGGCAGAAACAGAGGGCGAGAAACAGAGGGGCTGAAACAGAGGGCGAGAAACAGAGTGGCTGAAATAGAGGGGCTGAAACAGAGGGGCTGAAACAGAGGGGCTGAAATAGAGGGCGAGAAACAGAGGGGCTGAAACAGAGGGCGAGACACAGAGGGGCTGAAACAGAGGGGCTGAAACAGAAGGGCTGAAACAGAGGGGCTGAACAGAGGGCAAGAAACAGAGGGGCTGAATCAGTGGGGCTGAAACAGAGGGGCTGAAACAGAGGGGCTGAAACAGAGGGGCTGATACAGAGGGGCTGATACAGAGGGCGTGAAACAAAGGGGCTGAAACAGAGGGCGAGAAACAGAGGGGCTGAAACAGAGGGCGAGAAACAGAGGGGCTGAAACAGAGGGGCTGAAACAGAGGGGCTGAAACAGAGGGGCTGATACAGAGGGCGTGAAACAAAGGGGCTGAAACAGAGGGCGAGAAACAGAGGGGCTGAAACAGAGGGGCTGAAACAGAGGGGCTGAAACAGACAGGCTGAAACAGAGTGCGAGAAACAGAGGGGCTGAAACAGAGGGCGAGACACAGAGGGGCTGATACAGAGGGCGAGAAACAGAGGGGCTGAAACAGAGGGGCTGAAACAGGAGGGCTGAAACAGAGATGCCGAACAGAGGGCGAGAAACAGAGGGGCTGAATCAGTGGGGCTGAATCAGAGGGGCTCAAACAGAGGGGCTGAAACAGAGTGCGAGAAACAGAGGGGCTGAAACAGCGGGCGAGAAACAGAGGGCGAGAAACAGAGGGGCTGAAACAGAGGGGCTGAAACAGAGGGACTGATACAGAGGGCGTGAAACAGAGGGGCTGAAACAGAGGGCGAGAAACAGAGGGGCTGAAACAGAGGGCGAGAAACAGAGAGGCTGAAACAGAGGGGCTGAAACAGAGGGCAAGAAACAGAGGGGCTGAAACAGAGGGCGAGAAACATAGGGGCTGAAACAGAGGGCGAGAAACAGTGGGCGAGAAACAGAGGGACTGAAACAGAGGGGCTGAAACAGAGGGCGAGAAACAGAGGGGCTGAAAGAGAGGGCGAGAAACAGAGGGGCTGAAACAGAGGGGCTGAATGAGTGGGGCTGAATCAGAGGGGCTGAATCAGAGGGGCTGAAACAGAGGGTGAGAAACAGATGGGCTGAAACAGAGGGCGAGAAACAGAGGGGCTGAATCAGAGGGGCTAAATCAGAGGGGCTGAAACAGAGGGGCTGAAACAGAGGGGTGAAACAGAGTGGCTGAAACAGAGGGGCTGAATCAGAGGGGCTGAAACAGAGGACGAGAAACAGAGGGGCTGAAACAGAGGGCGAGAAACAGAGGGGCTGAAACAGGGGGGCTGAAACAGAGGGGCTGAGTCAGAGGGGCTGATTCAGAGGGGCTGAATCAGAGGGGCTGAAACAGAGGGCTGGAAACAGAGGGGCTGAAACAGAGGGCGAGAAACAGAGGGGCTGAAACAGAGGGCGAGAAACAGAGGGGCTGAAACAGAGGGGCTGAAACAGAGGGGCTGAAACAGAGTGGCTGAAACAGAGGGGCTGAAACAGAGGGGCTGGAACCGAGGGCGAGAAACAGAGGGGCTGAAACAGAGGGGCTGAATCAGAGGGGCTGAAACAGAGGGCGAGAAACAGAGAGGCTGAAACAGAGGGCGAGAAACAGAGGGGCTGAAACAGAGGGGCTGAATGAGTGGGGAAGAATCAGAGGGGCTGAATCAGAGGGGCTGAAACAGAGGGTGTGAAACAGAGGGGCTGAAACAGAGTGGCTGAAACAGATGGGCTGAAACAGAGGGCGAGAAACAGAGGGGCTGAATCAGAGGGAATAAATCAGAGGGGCTGAATCAGAGGGGCTGAAACAGAGGGGCTGAATCAGAGGGGGAGAAACAGAGGGGCTGAAACAGAGGGGCTGAATCAGAGGGGCTGAAACAGAGGGCGAGAAACAGAGAGGCTGAAACAGAGGGCGAGAAACAGAGGGGCTGAAACAGAGGGGCTGAATGAGTGGGGCTGAATCAGAGGGGCTGAATCAGAGGAGCTGAAACAGAGGGTGTGAAACAGAGGGGCTGAAACAGAGGGGCTGAAACAGATGGGCTGAAACAAAGGGCGAGAAACAGAGGGGCTGAAACAGAGGGGCTGAAACAGAGTGGCTGAAACAGAGGGGCTGAAACAGAGGGGCTGGAACAGAGGGGGAGAAACAGAGGGGCTGAAACAGAGGGGCTGAACCAGAGGGGCTGAAACAGAGGGCGAGAAACAGAGGGGCGGAAACAGAGGGCGAGAAACAGAGGGGCTGAAACAGAGGGGCTGAAACAGATGGGCTGCATCAGAGGGGCTGATTCAGAGGGGCTGAATCAGAGGGGCTGAAACAGAGGGCTAGAAAGAGAGGGGCTGAAACAGAGGGCGAGAAACAGAGGGGCTGAAACAGATGGCGAGAAACAGAGGGCGAGAAACAGAGGGGCTGAATCAGTGGGGCTGAAACAGAGGGGCTGAATCAGTGGGGCTGAAACAGAGGGGCTGAAACAGAGGGGCTGAAACAGAGGGGCTGATACAGAGGGGCTGATACAGAGGGCGTGAAACAAAGGGGCTGAAACAGAGGGCGAGAAACAGAGGGGCTGAAACAGAGGGCGAGAAACAGAGGGGCTGAAACAGAGGGGCTGAATCAGAGCGGCTGAAACAGAGGGGTTGAATCAAAGGGGCTGAATCAGAGGGGCAGAAACAGAGGGCGAGAAACAGAGGGGCTGAAACAGTGGGCGAGAAACAGAGGAGCTGAAACAGAGGGGCTGAAACAGTGGGGCTGAAACAGAGGGGCTGAAACAGAGGGCGAGAAACAAAGGGGCTGAAACAGAGGGCGAGACACAGAGGGGCTGATACAGAGGGCGAGAAACAGAGGGGCTGAAACAGAGGGGCTGAAATAGAAGGGCTGAAACAGAGGGCCTGAAACAGAGGGCGAGAAACAGAGGGGCTGAATCAGAGGGGCTGAATCAGAGGGGCTGAAACAGAGGGGCAGAAACAGAGGGCGAGAAACAGAGGGGCTGAAACAGAGGGCGAGAGACAGAGGGCGAGAAACAGAGGGGCTGAAACAGAGGGGCTGAATCAGAGGGGCTGAAACAGAGGGTGAGAAACAGAGGGGCTGAAACAGAGGGCGAGAAACAGAGAGGCCAAATCAGAGGGGCAGAAACAGAGGGCGAGAAACAGAGGGGCTGAAACAGAGGGCGAGAAACAGAGTGGCTGAAATAGAGGGGCTGAAACAGAGGGGGTGAAACAGAGGGGCTGAAATAGAGGGTGAGAAACAGAGGGGCTGAAACAGAGGGCGAGACACAGAGGGGCTGAAACAGAGGGGCTGAAACAGAAGGGCTGAAACAGAGGGGCTGAACAGAGGGCAAGAAACAGAGGGGCTGAATCAGTGGGGCTGAAACAGAGGGGCTGAAACAGAGGGGCTGAAACAGAGGGGCTGATACAGAGGGGCTGATACAGAGGGCGTGAAACAAAGGGGCTGAAACAGAGGGCGAGAAACAGAGGGGCTGAAACAGAGGGCGAGAAACAGAGGGGCTGAAACAGAGGGGCTGAAACAGAGGGGCTGAAACAGAGGGGCTGATACAGAGGGCGTGAAACAAAGGGGCTGAAACAGAGGGCGAGAAACAGAGGGGCTGAAACAGAGGGGCTGAAACAGAGGGGCTGAAACAGACGGGCTGAAACAGAGTGCGAGAAACAGAGGGGCTGAAACAGAGGGCGAGACACAGAGGGGCTGATACAGAGGGCGAGAAACAGCGGGGCTGAAACAGAGGGGCTGAAACAGGAGGGCTGAAACAGAGATGCCGAACAGAGGGCGAGAAACAGAGGGGCTGAATCAGTGGGGCTGAATCAGAGGGGCTGAAACAGAGGGGCTGAAACAGAGTGCGAGAAACAGAGGGGCTGAAACAGCGGGCGAGAAACAGAGGGCGAGAAACAGAGGGGCTGAAACAGAGGGGCTGAAACAGAGGGACTGATACAGAGGGCGTGAAACAGAGGGGCTGAAACAGAGGGCGAGAAACAGAGGGGCTGAAACAGAGGGCGAGAAACAGAGAGGCTGAAACAGAGGGCGAGAAACAGAGGGGCTGAAACAGAGGGCGAGAAACAGAGGGGCTGAAACAGAGGGAGAGAAACAGAGGGGCTGAAACAGAGGGGCTGAAACAGAGGGCAAGAAACAGAGGGGCTGAAACAGACGGCGTGAAACATAGGGGCTGAAACAGAGGGCGAGAAACAGTGGGCGAGAAACAGAGGGACTGAAACAGAGGGGCTGAAACAGAGGGCGAGAAACAGAGGGGCTGAAAGAGAGGGCGAGAAACAGAGGGGCTGAAACAGAGGGGCTGAATGAGTGGGGCTGAATCAGAGGGGCTGAATCAGAGGGGCTGAAACAGAGGGTGAGAAACAGATGGGCTGAAACAGAGGGCGAGAAACAGAGGGGCTGAATCAGAGGGGCTAAATCAGAGGGGCTGAAACAGAGGGGCTGAAACAGAGGGGTGAAACAGAGTGGCTGAAACAGAGGGGCTGAATCAGAGGGGCTGAAACAGAGGACGAGAAACAGAGGGGCTGAAACAGAGGGCGAGAAACAGAGGGGCTGAAACAGGGGGGCTGAAACAGAGGGGCTGAATCAGAGGGGCTGATTCAGAGGGGCTGAATCAGAGGGGCTGAAACAGAGGGCTGGAAACAGAGGGGCTGAAACAGAGGGCGAGAAACAGAGGGGCTGAAACAGAGGGCGAGAAACAGAGGGGCTGAAACAGAGGGGCTGAAACAGAGGGGCTGAAACAGAGTGGCTGAAACAGAGGGGCTGAAACAGAGGGGCTGGAACCGAGGGCGAGAAACAGTGGGGCTGAAACAGAGGGCGAGAAACAGAGGGGCTGAAACAGAGGGGCTGAATCAGAGCGGCTGAAACAGAGGGGCTGAATCAAAGGGGCTGAATCAGAGCGGCTGAATCAGAGGGGCTGAAACAGAGGGCGAGAAACAGAGGGGCTGAAACAGAGGGGCTGAAACAGAGGGGCTGAAACAGAGTGGCTGAAACAGAGGGGCTGAAACAGAGGGGCTGAAACAGAGGGGCTAAAACAGAGGGGCTGAAACAGAGGGCGAGAAACAGAGTGGCTAAAACAGAGGGGCTGAAACAGAGGAGCTAAAACAGAGGGGCTGAAACAGAGGGCGAGAAACAGAGGGGCTAAAACAGAGGGGCTGAAACAGAGGGGCTAAATCAGAGGGGCACAAACAGAGGGCGAGAAACAGAGGGGCTGAAACAGAGGCAGAGAAACAGAGGGGCTGAAACAGAGGGGCTGAAACAGAGGGGCTGAAACAGAGGGGCTGAAACAGAGGGCGAGAAACAGAGGGGCTGAAATAGAGGGCGAGACACAGAGGGGCTGATACAGAGGGCGAGAAACAGAGGGGCTGAAACAGAGGGGCTGAAATAGAAGGGCTGAAACAGAGGGGCTGAAACAGAGGGCGAGAAACAGAGGGGCTTAATCAGAGGCGCTGAATCAGAGGGGCTGAAACAGAGGGGCTGAAACAGAGGGCGAGAAACAGAGGGGCTGAAACAGAGGACGAGAAACAGAGTGCGAGAAACAGAGGGGCTGAAACAGAGGGGCTGAATCAGAGGGGCTGAAACAGAGGGTGAGAAACAGAGGGGCAGAAACAGAGGGCAAGAAACAGAGGGGCTGAAACAGAGGGCGAGAAACAGAGTGGCTAAAACAGAGGGGCTGAAACAGAGGGGCTGAAACAGAGGGGCTGAAATAGAGGGCGAGAAACAGTGGGGCTGAAACAGAGGGCGAGTCACGGAGGGGCTGATACAGAGGCCGAGAAACAGAGGGGCTGAAACAGAGGGGCTGAAACAGAAGGGCTGAAACAGAGGGGCTGAACAGAGGGCGAGAAACAGGGGGGCTGAATCAGTGGGGCTGAATCAGAGGGGCAGAAACAGAGGGGCTGAAACAGAGGGCGAGAAACAGAGGGGCTGAAACAGGGGGGCTGAAACAGAGGGGCTGAATCAGAGGGGCTGATTCAGAGGGGCTGAATCAGAGTCGCTGAAACAGAGGGCTGGAAACAGAGGGGCTGAAACAGAGGGCGAGAAACAGAGGGGCTGAAACAGAGGGCGAGAAACAGAGGGGCTGAAACAGAGGGGCTGAAACAGAGGGGCTGAAACAGAGGTGCTGAAACAGAGTGGCTGAAACAGAGGGGCTGAAACAGAGGGGCTGGAACAGAGGGCGAGAAACAGTGGGGCTGAAACAGAGGGCGAGAAACAGAGGGGCTGAAACAGAGGGACTGAATCAGAGCGGCTGAAACAGAGGGGCTGAATCAAAGGGGCTGAATCAGAGCGGCTGAATCAGAGGGGCTGAAACAGAGGGCGAGAAACAGAGGGGCTGAAACAGAGGGCGAGAAACAGAGGGTCTGAAACAGAGGGGCTGAAACAGAGGGGCTAAAACAGAGGGGCTGAAACAGAGGGCGAGAAACAGAGGGGCTAAAACAGAGGGGCTGAAACAGAGGGGCTGAAACAGAGGGGCAGATACAGAGGGCGTGAAACAGAGGGGCTGAAACAGAGGGCGAGAAACAGAGGGGCTGAAACAGAGGGCGAGAAACAGAGGGGCTGAAACAGAGGGACTGAACAGAGGGCGAGAAACAGAGAGGCTGAAACAGTGGGCGAGAAACAGAGGGGCTGAAACAGTGACGAGAAACAGAGGGGCTGAAACAGAGGGCGAGAAAGAGAGGGGCTGAAACAGAGGGGCTGAAACAGAGGGCAAGAAACAGAGGGGCTGAAACAGAGGGCGAGAAACAGAGGGGCTGAAACAGAGGGCGAGAAACAGTGGGCGAGAAACAGAGGGACTGATACAGAGGGACTGAAACAGAGGGGCTGAAACAGAGGGCGAGAAACAGAGGGGCTGAAAGAGAATTCGAGAAACAGAGGGGCTGAAACAGAGGGGCTGAAACAGATGGGCTGAAACAGAGGGCGAGAAACAGAGGGGCTGAATCAGAGGGTCTAAATCAGAGGGGCTGAATCAGAGGGGCTGAAACAGAGGGGCTGAAATAGAGGGTGAGAAACAGAGGGGCTGAAACAGAGGGGCTGAAACAGATGGGCTGAAACAGAGGGCGAGAAACAGAGGGGCTGAATCAGAGGGGCGAAATCAGAGGGGCTGAATCAGAGGGGCTGAAACAGAGGGGCTGAATCAGAGGGGCTGAAACAAAGGGCGAGAAACAGAGGGGCTGAAACAGAGGGGCTGAAACAGAGTGGCTGAAACAGAGGGGCTGAAACAGAGGGGCTGGAACAGAGGGGGAGAAACAGAGGGGCTGAAACAGAGGGGCTGAATCAGAGCGGCTGAATCAGAGGGGCTGAATCAGAGGGGCTGAATCAGAGGGGCTGATTCAGAGGCGCTGAATCAGTGGGGCTGATTCAGAGGGGCTGAATCAGAGGGGCTGAAACAGAGGGCTGGAAACAGCGGTGCTGAAACAGAGGGCGAGAAACAGAGGGGCTGAAACAGCGGGCGAGAAACAGAGGGGCTGAAACAGAGGGGATGAAACAGAGGGGCTGAAACAGAGTGGCTGAAACAGAGGGGCTGAAACAGAGGGGCTGGAACCGAGGGCGAGAAACAGTGGGGCTGAAACAGAGGGCGAGAAACAGAGGGGCTGAAACAGAGGGGCTGAATCAGACGGGCTGAAACAGAGGGGCTGAATCAAAGGGGCTGAATCAGAGGGGCTGAATCAGAGGGGCTGAAACAGAGGGCGAGAAACAGAGGGGCTGAAACAGAGGGCGAGAAACAGAGGGGCTGAAACAGACGGTCTGAAACAGAGGGGCTAAAACAGAGGGGCTGAAACAGAGGGCGAGAAACAGAGGGGCTAAAACAGAGGGGCTAAATCAGAAGGGCAGAAACAGAGGGCGAGAAACAGAGGGGCTGAAACAGAGGGCGAGAAACAGAGGTGCTGAAACAGAGGGCGAGAAACAAAGGGTCTGAAACAGAGGGGCTGAAACAGAGGGGCTAAAACAGAGGGGCTGAAACAGACGGCGAGAAACAGAGTGGCTAAAACAGAGGGGCTAAATCAGAAGGGCAGAAACAGAGGGCGAGAAACAGAGGGGCTGAAACAGAGGGCGAGAAACAGAGGGGCTGAAACAGAGGGGCTGAAACAGAGGGCGAGAAACAGAGGGGCTGAAACAGAGTGCGAGACACAGAGGGGCTGAAATAGAAGGGCTGAAACAGGGGGGCTAAAACAGAGGGCGAGAAACAGAGGGGCTGAATCAGAGGGGCTGAATCAGAGGGGCTGAAACAGAGGGGCTGAAACAGAGGGCGAGAAACAGAGGGGCTGAAACAGAGGGTGAGAAACATAGGGCGAGAAACAGAGGGGCTGATACAGAGGGCGTGAAACAGAGGGGCTGAAACAGAGGGACTGAAACAGAGGGACTGAAACAGAGGGCGAGAAACAGAGAGGCTGAAACAGAGGACGAGAAACAGAGGGGCTGATACAGAGGCGAGAAACAGAGGGGCTGAAACATAGGGCGAGAAACAGAGGGGCTGAAACAGAGGGTCTGAAACAGAGGGCAAGAAGCAGAGGGGCTGAAACAGAGGGCGAGAAACAGAGGGGCTGAAACAGAGGGCGAGAAACAGAGGGCGAGAAACAGAGGGACTGAAACAGAGGGACTGAAACAGAGGGGCTGAAACAGAGGGCGAGAAACATAGGGGCTGAAACAGAGGGCGAGAAACAGAGGGACTGAATTAGTGGGGCTGAATCAGAGGGGCTGAATCAGAGGGGCTGAAACAGAGGGGCTGAATCAGAGGGGCTGAAACAAAAGGCGAGAAACAGAGGGGCTGAAACAGAGGGGCTGAAACAGAGTGGCTGAAACAGAGGGGCTGAAACAGAGGGGCTGGAACAGAGGGGGAGAAACAGAGGGGCTGAAACAGAGGGGCTGAATCAGAGGGGCTGAAACAGAGGGCGAGAAACAGAGAGGCTGAAACAGAGGGCGAGAAACAGAGGGGCTGAAACAGAGGGGCTGAATGAGAGGGGCTGAATCAGAGGGGCTGAATCAGAGGGGCTGAAACAGAGGGTGTGAAACAGAGGGGCTGAAACAGAGTGGCTGAAACAGATGGGCTGAAACAGAGGGGGAGAAACAGAGGGGCTGAATCAGAGGGAATAAATCAGAGGGGCTGAATCAGAGGGGCTGAAACAGTGGGCGAGAAACAGAGGGGCTGAAACAGAGGGCGAGAAACAGAGGGGCTGAAACAGAGGGGCTGAAACAGAGGGCAAGAAACAGAGGGGCTGAAACAGAGGGCGAGAAACAGAGGGGCTGAAACAGAGGGCGAGAAACAGTGGGCGAGAAACAGAGGGACTGAAACAGAGGGACTGAAACAGAGGGGCTGAAACAGAGGGCGAGAAACAGAGGGGCTGAAAGAGAATTCGAGAAACAGAGGGGCTGAAACAGAGGGGCTGAAACAGATGGGCTGAAACAGAGGGCGAGAAACAGAGGGGCTGAATCCGAGGGTCTAAATCAGAGGGGCTGAATCAGAGCGGCTGAAACAGAGGGGCGGAAACAGAGGGTGAGAAACAGAGGGGCTGAAACAGAGGGGCTGAAACAGATGGGCTGAAACAGAGGGCGAGAAACAGAGGAGCTGAATCAGAGGGGCGAAATCAGAGGGGCTGAAACAGAGGGGCTGAATCAGAGGGGCTGAAACAAAGTGCGAGAAACAGAGGGGCTGAAACAGAGGGGCTGAAACAGAGTGGCTGAAACAGAGGGGCTGAAACAGAGGGGCTGGAACAGAGGGGGAGAAACAGAGGGGCTGAAACAGAGGGGCTGAATCAGAGGGGCTGAATCAGAGGGGCTGAAACAGAGGGCGAGAAACAGAGCGGCTGAAACAGAGGGGCTGAAACAGAGGGGCTGAATCAGAGGGGCTGATTCAGAGGCGCTGAATCAGAGGGGCTGATTCAGAGGGGCTGAATCAGAGGGGCTGAAACAGAGGGGCTGAAACAGAGGGCGAGAAACAGTGGGGCTGAAACAGGGGGGCTGAAACAGAGGGGCTGAATCAGAGGGGCTGATTCAGAGGGGCTGAATCAGAGTCGCTGAAACAGAGGGCTGGAAACAGAGGGGCTGAAACAGAGGGCGAGAAACAAGGGGGCTGAATCAGTGGGGCTGAATCAGAGGGGCTGAAACAGAGGGGCTGAAACAGAGGGCGAGAAACAGAGGGGCTGAAACAGGGGGGCTGAAACAGAGGGGCTGAATCAGAGGGGCTGATTCAGAGGGGCTGAATCAGAGTCGCTGAAACAGAGGGCTGGAAACAGAGGGGCTGAAACAGAGGGCGAGAAACAGAGGGGCTGAAACAGAGGGCGAGAAACAGAGGGGCTGAAACAGAGGGGCTGAAACAGAGGGGCTGAAACAGAGGTGCTGAAACAGAGTGGCTGAAACAGAGGGGCTGAAACAGAGGGGCTGGAACAGAGGGCGAGAAACAGTGGGGCTGAAACAGAGGGCGAGAAACAGAGGGGCTGAAACAGAGGGGCTGAATCAGAGCGGCTGAAACAGAGGGGCTGAATCAAAGGGGCTGAATCAGAGCGGCTGAATCAGAGGGGCTGAAACAGAGGGCGAGAAACAGAGGGGCTGAAACAGAGGGCGAGAAACAGAGGGTCTGAAACAGAGGGGCTGAAACAGAGGGGCTAAAACAGAGGGCGTGAAACAGAGGGCGAGAAACAGAGGGGCTGAAACAGAGGGCGAGAAACAGAGGGGCTGAAACAGAGGGACTGAACAGAGGGCGAGAAACAGAGAGGCTGAAACAGAGGGCGAGAAACAGAGGGGCTGAAACAGTGGGCGAGAAACAGAGGGGCTGAAACAGAGGGCGAGAAACAGAGGGGCTGAAACAGAGGGGCTGAAACAGAGGGCAAGAAACAGAGGGGCTGAAACAGAGGGCGAGAAACAGAGGGGCTGAAACAGAGGGCGAGAAACAGTGGGCGAGAAACAGAGGGACTGAAACAGAGGGACTGAAACAGAGGGGCTGAAACAGAGGGCGAGAAACAGAGGGGCTGAAAGAGAATTCGAGAAACAGAGGGGCTGAAACAGAGGGGCTGAAACAGATGGGCTGAAACAGAGGGCGAGAAACAGAGGGGCTGAATCAGAGGGTCTAAATCAGAGGGGCTGATCAGAGGGGCTGAAACAGAGGGGCTGAAACAGAGGGTGAGAAACAGAGGGGCTGAAACAGAGGGGCTGAAACAGATGGGCTGAAACAGAGGGCGAGAAACAGAGGGGCTGAATCAGAGGGGCTGAAACAGAGGGGCTGAATCAGAGGGGCTGAAACAAAGGGCGAGAAACAGAGGGGCTGAAACAGAGGGGCTGAAACAGAGTGGCTGAAACAGAGGGGCTGAAACAGAGGGGCTGGAACAGAGGGGGAGAAACAGAGGGGCTGAAACAGAGGGGCTGAATCAGAGCGGCTGAATCAGAGGGGCTGAATCAGAGGGGCTGAATCAGAGGGGCTGATTCAGAGGGGCAGAATCAGAGGGGCTGGAACCGAGGGCGAGAAACAGTGGGGCTGAAACAGAGGGCGAGAAACAGAGGGGCTGAAACAGAGAGGCTGAATCAGAGGGGCTGAAACAGAGGGGCTGAATCAAAGGGGCTGAATCAGAGGGGCTGAATCAGAGGGGCTGAAACAGAGGGCGAGAAACAGAGGGGCTGAAACAGAGGGCGAGAAACAGAGGGGCTGAAACAGAGGGGCTGAAACAGAGGGGCTAAAACAGAGGGGCTGAAACAGAGGGCGAGAAACAGAGGGGCTAAAACAGAGGGGCTAAATCAGAAGGGCAGAAACAGAGGGCGTGAAACAGAGGGGCTGAAACAGAGGGGCTGAATCAGAGGGGCTGAAACAAAAGGCGAGAAACAGAGGGGCTGAAACAGAGGGGCTGAAACAGAGTGGCTGAAACAGAGGGGCTGAAACAGAGGGCGAGAAACAGAGGGGCTAAAACAGAGGGGCTAAATCAGAAGGGCAGAAAGAGAGGGCGAGAAACAGAGGGGCTGAAACAGAGGGCGAGAAACAGAGGGGCTGAAACAGAGGGGCTGAAACAGAGGGCGAGAAACAGAGGGGCTGAAACAGAGTGCGAGACACAGAGGGGCTGATACAGAGGGCGAGAAACAGAGGGGCTGAAACAGAGGGGCTGAAATAGAAGGGCTGAAACAGGGGGGCTGAAACAGAGGGCGAGAAACAGAGGGGCTGAATCAGAGGGGCTGTAACAGAGGGCGAGAAACAGTGGGGCTGAAACAGAGGGTGAGAAACAGAGGGCGAGAAACAGAGGGGCTGAAACAGAGGGGCTGAAACAGAGGGACTGAAACAGAGGGGCTGATACAGAGGGCGTGAAACAGAGGGGCTGAAACAGAGGGCGAGAAACAGAGGGGCTGAAACAGAGGGACTGAAACAGAGGGACTGAAACAGAGGGCGAGAAACAGAGAGGCTGAAACAGAGGACGAGAAACAGAGGGGCTGATACAGAGGGCGAGAAACAGAGGGGCAGAAACATAGGGCGAGAAACAGAGGGGCTGAAACAGAGGGGCTGAAACAGAGGGCAAGAAACAGAGGGGCTGAAACAGAGGGCGAGAAACAGAGGGGCTGAAACAGAGGGCGAGAAACAGAGGGCGAGAAACAGAGGGACTGAAACAGAGGGACTGAAACAGAGGGGCTGAAACAGAGGGCGAGAAACATAGGGGCTGAAACAGAGGGCGAGAAACAGAGGGCGAGAAACAGAGGGACTGAATGAGTGCGGCTGAATCAGAGGGGCTGAATCAGAAGGGCTGAAACAGAGGGGCTGAATCAGACTGGCTGAAACAAAAGGCGAGAAACAGAGGGGCTGAAACAGAGGGGCTGAAACAGAGTGGCTGAAACAGAGGGGCTGAAAGAGAGGGGCTGGAACAGAGGGGGAGAAACAGAGGGGCTGAAACAGAGGGGCTGAATCAGAGGGGCTGAAACAGAGGGCGAGAAACAGAGAGGCTGAAACAGAGGGCGAGAAACAGAGGGGCTGAAACAGAGGGGCTGAATGAGTGGGGCTGAATCAGAGGGGCTGAATCAGAGGGGCTGAAACAGAGGGTGTGAAACAGAGGGGCTGAAACAGAGTGGCTGAAACAGATGGGCTGAAACAGAGGGCGAGAAACAGAGGGGCTGAATCAGAGGGAATAAATCAGAGGAGCTGAATCAGAGGGGCTGAAACAGAGGGGCTGAATCAGAGGGGGAGAAACAGAGGGGCTGAAACAGAGGGGCTGAATCAGAGGGGCTGAAACAGAGGGCGAGAAACAGAGAGGCTGAAACAGAGGGCGAGAAACAGAGGGGCTGAAACAGAGGGGTTAATGAGTGGGGCTGAATCAGAGGGGCTGAATCAGAGGGGCTGAAACAGAGGGTGTGAAACAGAGGGGCTGAAACAGAGGGGCTGAAACAGATGAGCTGAAACAAAGGGCGAGAAACAGAGGGGCTGAAACAGAGGGGCTGAAATAGAGTGGCTGAAACAGAGGGGCTGAAACAGATGGGCTGGAACAGAGGGGGAGAAACAGAGGGGCTGAAACAGAGGGGCTGAATCAGAGGGGCTGAAACAGAGGGCGAGAAACAGAGGGGCTGAAACAGAGGGCGAGAAACAGAGGGGCTGAAACAGAGGGCGAGAAACAGAGGGGCTAAAACAGAGGGGCTAAATCAGAAGGGCAGAAACAGAGGGCGAGAAACAGAGGGGCTGAAACAGAGGGCGAGAAACAGAGGGGCTGAAACAGAGGGGCTGAAACAGAGGGCGAGACACAGAGGGGCTGATACAGTGGGCGAGAAACAGAGGGGCTGAAACAGAGGGGCTGAAATAGAAGGGCTGAAACAGGGGGGCTGAAACAGAGGGCGAGAAACAGAGGGGCTGAATCAGAGGGGCTGAATCAGAGGGGCTGAAACAGAAGGCGAGAAACAGAGGGGCTGAAACAGACGGTGAGAAACAGAGGGCGAGAAACAGAGGGGCTGAAACAGAGGGGCTGAAACAGAGGGACTGAAACAGAGGGTCTGATACAGAGGGCGTGAAACAGAGGGGCTGAAACAGAGGGCGAGAAACAGAGGGGCTGAAACAGAGGGACTGAAACAGAGGGACTGAAACAGAGTGCGAGAAACAGAGAGGCTGAAACAGAGGACGAGAAACAGAGGGGCTGATACAGAGGGCGAGAAACAGAGGGGCTGAAACTTAGGGCGAGAAACAGAGGGGCTGAAACAGAGGGGCTGAAACAGAGGGCAAGAAACAGAGGGGCTGAAACAGAGGGCGAGAAACAGTGGGGCTGAAACAGAGGGCGAGAAACAGAGGGCGAGAAACAGAGGGACTGAAACAGAGGGGCTGAAACAGAGGGCGAGAAACATAGGGGCTGAAACAGAGGGCGAGAAACAGAGGGCGAGAAACAGAGGGACTGAATGAGTGGGGCTGAATCAGAGGGGCTGAATCAGAGGGGCTGAAACAGAGGGGCTGAATCAGAGGGGCTGAAACAAAAGGCGAGAAACAGAGGGGCTGAAACAGAGGGGCTGAAACAGAGTGGCTGAAACAGAGGGGCTGAAAGAGAGGGGCTGGAACAGAGGGGGAGAAACAGAGGGGCTGAAACAGAGGGGCTGAATCAGAGGGGCTGAAACAGAGGGCGAGAAACAGAGAGGCTGAAACAGAGGGCGAGAAACAGAGGGGCTGAAACAGAGGGGCTGAATGAGTGGGGCTGACTCAGAGGGACTGAATCAGAGGGGCTGAAACAGAGGGTGTGAAACAGAGGGGCTGAAACAGAGTGGCTGAAACAGATGGGCTGAAACAGAGGGCGAGAAACAGAGAGGCTGAAACAGAGGGCGAGAAACAGAGGGGCTGAAACAGAGGGGTTAATGAGTGGGGCTGAATCAGAGGGGCTGAATCAGCGGGGCTGAAACAGAGGGTGTGAAACAGAGGGGCTGAAACAGAGGGGCTGAAACAGATGGGCTGAAACAAAGGGCGAGAAACAGAGGGGCTGAAACAGAGGGGCTGAAACAGAGGGCGAGACACAGAGGGGCTGATACAGTGGGCGAGAAACAGAGGGGCTGAAACAGAGGGGCTGAAATAGAAGGGCTGAAACAGGGGGGCTGAAACAGAGGGCGAGAAACAGAGGGGCTGAATCAGAGGGGCTGAATCAGAGGGGCTGAAACAGAAGGCGAGAAACAGAGGGGCTGAAACAGACGGTGAGAAACAGAGGGCGAGAAACAGAGGGGCTGAAACAGAGGGGCTGAAACAGAGGGACTGAAACAGAGGGTCTGAAACAGAGGGCGAGAAACAGAGGGGCTGAAACAGAGGGACTGAAACAGAGGGACTGAAACAGAGTGCGAGAAACAGAGAGGCTGAAACAGAGGACGAGAAACAGAGGGGCTGAAACAGAGGGCGAGAAACAGAGGGGCTGAAACAGTGGGCGAGAAACAGAGGGGCTGAAACAGAGGGCGAGAAACAGAGGGGCTGAAACAGAGGGGCTGAAACAGAGGGCAAGAAACAGAGGGGCTGAAACAGAGGGCGAGAAACAGAGGGGCTGAAACAGAGGGCGAGAAACAGTGGGCGAGAAACAGAGGGACTGAAACAGAGGGACTGAAACAGAGGGGCTGAAACAGAGGGCGAGAAACAGAGGGGCTGAAAGAGAATTCGAGAAACAGAGGGGCTGAAACAGAGGGGCTGAAACAGATGGGCTGAAACAGAGGGCGAGAAACAGAGGGGCTGAATCAGAGGGTCTAAATCAGAGGGGCTGATCAGAGGGGCTGAAACAGAGGGGCTGAAACAGAGGGTGAGAAACAGAGGGGCTGAAACAGAGGGGCTGAAACAGATGGGCTGAAACAGAGGGCGAGAAACAGAGGGGCTGAATCAGAGGGGCTGAAACAGAGGGGCTGAATCAGAGGGGCTGAAACAAAGGGCGAGAAACAGAGGGGCTGAAACAGAGGGGCTGAAACAGAGTGGCTGAAACAGAGGGGCTGAAACAGAGGGGCTGGAACAGAGGGGGAGAAACAGAGGGGCTGAAACAGAGGGGCTGAATCAGAGCGGCTGAATCAGAGGGGCTGAATCAGAGGGGCTGAATCAGAGGGGCTGATTCAGAGGGGCAGAATCAGAGGGGCTGGAACCGAGGGCGAGAAACAGTGGGGCTGAAACAGAGGGCGAGAAACAGAGGGGCTGAAACAGAGGGGCTGAATCAGAGGGGCTGAAACAGAGGGGCTGAATCAAAGGGGCTGAATCAGAGGGGCTGAATCAGAGGGGCTGAAACAGAGGGCGAGAAACAGAGGGGCTGAAACAGAGGGCGAGAAACAGAGGGGCTGAAACAGAGGGGCTGAAACAGAGGGGCTAAAACAGAGGGGCTGAAACAGAGGGCGAGAAACAGAGGGGCTAAAACAGAGGGGCTAAATCAGAAGGGCAGAAACAGAGGGCGTGAAACAGAGGGGCTGAAACAGAGGGGCTGAATCAGAGGGGCTGAAACAAAAGGCGAGAAACAGAGGGGCTGAAACAGAGGGGCTGAAACAGAGTGGCTGAAACAGAGGGGCTGAAACAGAGGGCGAGAAACAGAGGGGCTAAAACAGAGGGGCTAAATCAGAAGGGCAGAAAGAGAGGGCGAGAAACAGAGGGGCTGAAACAGAGGGCGAGAAACAGAGGGGCTGAAACAGAGGGGCTGAAACAGAGGGCGAGAAACAGAGGGGCTGAAACAGAGTGCGAGACACAGAGGGGCTGATACAGAGGGCGAGAAACAGAGGGGCTGAAACAGAGGGGCTGAAATAGAAGGGCTGAAACAGGGGGGCTGAAACAGAGGGCGAGAAACAGAGGGGCTGAATCAGAGGGGCTGTAACAGAGGGCGAGAAACAGTGGGGCTGAAACAGAGGGTGAGAAACAGAGGGCGAGAAACAGAGGGGCTGAAACAGAGGGGCTGAAACAGAGGGACTGAAACAGAGGGGCTGATACAGAGGGCGTGAAACAGAGGGGCTGAAACAGAGGGCGAGAAACAGAGGGGCTGAAACAGAGGGACTGAAACAGAGGGACTGAAACAGAGGGCGAGAAACAGAGAGGCTGAAACAGAGGACGAGAAACAGAGGGGCTGATACAGAGGGCGAGAAACAGAGGGGCAGAAACATAGGGCGAGAAACAGAGGGGCTGAAACAGAGGGGCTGAAACAGAGGGCAAGAAACAGAGGGGCTGAAACAGAGGGCGAGAAACAGAGGGGCTGAAACAGAGGGCGAGAAACAGAGGGCGAGAAACAGAGGGACTGAAACAGAGGGACTGAAACAGAGGGGCTGAAACAGAGGGCGAGAAACATAGGGGCTGAAACAGAGGGCGAGAAACAGAGGGCGAGAAACAGAGGGACTGAATGAGTGCGGCTGAATCAGAGGGGCTGAATCAGAAGGGCTGAAACAGAGGGGCTGAATCAGACTGGCTGAAACAAAAGGCGAGAAACAGAGGGGCTGAAACAGAGGGGCTGAAACAGAGTGGCTGAAACAGAGGGGCTGAAAGAGAGGGGCTGGAACAGAGGGGGAGAAACAGAGGGGCTGAAACAGAGGGGCTGAATCAGAGGGGCTGAAACAGAGGGCGAGAAACAGAGAGGCTGAAACAGAGGGCGAGAAACAGAGGGGCTGAAACAGAGGGGCTGAATGAGTGGGGCTGAATCAGAGGGGCTGAATCAGAGGGGCTGAAACAGAGGGTGTGAAACAGAGGGGCTGAAACAGAGTGGCTGAAACAGATGGGCTGAAACAGAGGGCGAGAAACAGAGGGGCTGAATCAGAGGGAATAAATCAGAGGAGCTGAATCAGAGGGGCTGAAACAGAGGGGCTGAATCAGAGGGGGAGAAACAGAGGGGCTGAAACAGAGGGGCTGAATCAGAGGGGCTGAAACAGAGGGCGAGAAACAGAGAGGCTGAAACAGAGGGCGAGAAACAGAGGGGCTGAAACAGAGGGGTTAATGAGTGGGGCTGAATCAGAGGGGCTGAATCAGAGGGGCTGAAACAGAGGGTGTGAAACAGAGGGGCTGAAACAGAGGGGCTGAAACAGATGAGCTGAAACAAAGGGCGAGAAACAGAGGGGCTGAAACAGAGGGGCTGAAATAGAGTGGCTGAAACAGAGGGGCTGAAACAGATGGGCTGGAACAGAGGGGGAGAAACAGAGGGGCTGAAACAGAGGGGCTGAATCAGAGGGGCTGAAACAGAGGGCGAGAAACAGAGGGGCTGAAACAGAGGGCGAGAAACAGAGGGGCTGAAACAGAGGGCGAGAAACAGAGGGGCTAAAACAGAGGGGCTAAATCAGAAGGGCAGAAACAGAGGGCGAGAAACAGAGGGGCTGAAACAGAGGGCGAGAAACAGAGGGGCTGAAACAGAGGGGCTGAAACAGAGGGCGAGACACAGAGGGGCTGATACAGTGGGCGAGAAACAGAGGGGCTGAAACAGAGGGGCTGAAATAGAAGGGCTGAAACAGGGGGGCTGAAACAGAGGGCGAGAAACAGAGGGGCTGAATCAGAGGGGCTGAATCAGAGGGGCTGAAACAGAAGGCGAGAAACAGAGGGGCTGAAACAGACGGTGAGAAACAGAGGGCGAGAAACAGAGGGGCTGAAACAGAGGGGCTGAAACAGAGGGACTGAAACAGAGGGTCTGATACAGAGGGCGTGAAACAGAGGGGCTGAAACAGAGGGCGAGAAACAGAGGGGCTGAAACAGAGGGACTGAAACAGAGGGACTGAAACAGAGTGCGAGAAACAGAGAGGCTGAAACAGAGGACGAGAAACAGAGGGGCTGATACAGAGGGCGAGAAACAGAGGGGCTGAAACTTAGGGCGAGAAACAGAGGGGCTGAAACAGAGGGGCTGAAACAGAGGGCAAGAAACAGAGGGGCTGAAACAGAGGGCGAGAAACAGTGGGGCTGAAACAGAGGGCGAGAAACAGAGGGCGAGAAACAGAGGGACTGAAACAGAGGGGCTGAAACAGAGGGCGAGAAACATAGGGGCTGAAACAGAGGGCGAGAAACAGAGGGCGAGAAACAGAGGGACTGAATGAGTGGGGCTGAATCAGAGGGGCTGAATCAGAGGGGCTGAAACAGAGGGGCTGAATCAGAGGGGCTGAAACAAAAGGCGAGAAACAGAGGGGCTGAAACAGAGGGGCTGAAACAGAGTGGCTGAAACAGAGGGGCTGAAAGAGAGGGGCTGGAACAGAGGGGGAGAAACAGAGGGGCTGAAACAGAGGGGCTGAATCAGAGGGGCTGAAACAGAGGGCGAGAAACAGAGAGGCTGAAACAGAGGGCGAGAAACAGAGGGGCTGAAACAGAGGGGCTGAATGAGTGGGGCTGACTCAGAGGGACTGAATCAGAGGGGCTGAAACAGAGGGTGTGAAACAGAGGGGCTGAAACAGAGTGGCTGAAACAGATGGGCTGAAACAGAGGGCGAGAAACAGAGAGGCTGAAACAGAGGGCGAGAAACAGAGGGGCTGAAACAGAGGGGTTAATGAGTGGGGCTGAATCAGAGGGGCTGAATCAGCGGGGCTGAAACAGAGGGTGTGAAACAGAGGGGCTGAAACAGAGGGGCTGAAACAGATGGGCTGAAACAAAGGGCGAGAAACAGAGGGGCTGAAACAGAGGGGCTGAAACAGAGGGCGAGACACAGAGGGGCTGATACAGTGGGCGAGAAACAGAGGGGCTGAAACAGAGGGGCTGAAATAGAAGGGCTGAAACAGGGGGGCTGAAACAGAGGGCGAGAAACAGAGGGGCTGAATCAGAGGGGCTGAATCAGAGGGGCTGAAACAGAAGGCGAGAAACAGAGGGGCTGAAACAGACGGTGAGAAACAGAGGGCGAGAAACAGAGGGGCTGAAACAGAGGGGCTGAAACAGAGGGACTGAAACAGAGGGTCTGAAACAGAGGGCGAGAAACAGAGGGGCTGAAACAGAGGGACTGAAACAGAGGGACTGAAACAGAGTGCGAGAAACAGAGAGGCTGAAACAGAGGACGAGAAACAGAGGGGCTGATTCAGAGGGCGAGAAACAGAGGGGCTGAAACTTAGGGCGAGAAACAGAGGGGCTGAAACAGAGGGGCTGAAACAGAGGGCAAAAAACAGAGGGGCTGAAACAGAGGGCGAGAAACAGAGGCGCTGAAACAGAGGGCGAGAAACAGAGGGCGAGAAACAGAGGGACTGAAACAGAGGGACTGAAACAGAGGGGCTGAAACAGAGGGCGAGAAACATAGGGGCTGAAACAGAGGGCGAGAAACAGAGGGCGAGAAACAGAGGGACTGAATGAGTGGGGCTGAATCAGAGGGGCTGAATCAGAGGGGCTGAAACAGAGGGGCTGAATCAGACTGGCTGAAACAAAAGGCGAGAAACAGAGGGGCTGAAACAGAGGGGCTGAAACAGAGTGGCTGAAACAGAGGGGCTGAAACAGAGGGGCTGGAACAGAGGGGGAGAAACAGAGGGGCTGAAACAGAGGGGCTGAATCAGAGGGGCTGAAACAGAGGGCGAGAAACAGAGAGGCTGAAACAGAGGGCGAGAAACAGAGGGGCTGAAACAGAGGGGCTGAATGAGTGGGGCTGAATCAGAGGGACTGAATCAGAGGGGCTGAAACAGAGGGTGTGAAACAGAGGGGCTGAAACAGAGGGGCTGAAACAGATGGGCTGAAACAAAGGGCGAGAAACAGAGGGGCTGAAACAGAGGGTCTGAAACAGAGTGGCTGAAACAGAGGGGCTGAAACAGAGGGGCTGGAACAGAGGGGGAGAAACAGAGGGGCTGAAACAGAGGGGCTGAACCAGAGGGTCTGAAACAGAGGGCGAGAAACAGAGGGGCTGAAACAGAGGGCGAGAAACAGAGGGGCTGAAACAGAGGGGCTGAAACAGAGGGGCTGAATCAGAGGGGCTGATTCAGAGGGGCTGAATCAGAGGGGCTGAAACAGAGGGCTAGAAAGAGAGGGGCTGAAACAGAGGGCGAGAAACAGAGGGGCTGAAGCAGATGGCGAGAAACAGAGGGCCTGAAACAGAGGGGCTGAAACAGAGGGGCTGAATCAGAGGGGCTGAAACAGAGGGGCTGAATCAGAGGGGCTGAAACAGAGGGGCTGAAACAGAGGGGCTGGAACAGAGGGCGAGAAACAGTGGGGCTGAAACAGAGGGCGAGAAACAGAGGGGCTGAAACAGAGGGGCTGAATCAGAGCGGCTGAAACAGAGGGGCTGAATCAAAGGGGCTGAATCAGAGGGGCAGAAACAGAGGGCGAGAAACAGAGGGGCTGAAACAGAGGGCGAGAAACAGAGGGGCTGAAACAGAGGGGCTGAAACAGTGGGGCTGAAACAGAGGGGCTGAAACAGAGGGCGAGAAACAAAGGGGCTGAAACAGAGGGCGAGACACAGAGGGGCTGATACAGAGGGCGAGAAATAGAGGGGCTGAAACAGAGGGGCTCAAATAGAAGGGATGAAACAGAGGGCCTGAAACAGAGGGCGAGAAACAGAGGGGCTGAATCAGAGGGGCTGGATCAGAGGGGCTGAAACAGAGGGGCTGAAACAGAGGGCGAGAAACAGAGGGGCTGAAACAGAGGGCGAGAAACAGAGGGCGAGAAACAGAGGGGCTGAAACAGAGGGGCTGAATCAGAGGGGCTGAAACAGAGGGTGAGAAACAGAGGGGCTGAAACAGAGGGCGAGAAACAGAGGGGCCAAATCAGAGGGGCAGAAACAGAGGGCGAGAAACAGAGGGGCTGAAACAGAGGGCGAGAAACAGAGTGGCTGAAACAGAGGGGCTGAAACAGAGGGGCTGAAACAGAGGGGCTGAAATAGAGGGCGAGAAACAGAGGGGCTGAAACAGAGGGCGAGACACAGAGGGGCTGAAACAGAGGTGCTGAAACAGAAGGGCTGAAACAGAGGGGCTGAACAGAGGGCGAGAAACAGAGGGGCTGAATCAGTGGGGCTGAATCAGAGGGGCTGAAACAGAGGGGCTGAAACAGAGGGCGAGAAACAGAGGGGCTGAAACAGCGGGCGAGAAACAGAGGGCGAGAAACAGAGGGGCTGAAACAGAGGGGCTGAAACCGAGGGGCTGAAACAGAGGGCGTGAAACAGAGGGGCTGAAACAGAGGGCGAGAAACAGAGGGGCTGAAACAGAGGGCTAGAAACAGAGGGGTTGAAACAGAGGGGCTGAAACAGAGGGGCTGAAACAGAGGGACTGAAACAGAGGGCGAGAAACAGAGGGGCTGAAACAGAAGGGCTGGAACAGAGGGGGAGATCAGAGGGGCTGAAACAGAGGGCGAGAAACAGTGGGGCTGAAACAGAGGGCGAGAAACAGAGGGGCTGAAACAGAGGGGCTGAAACAGAGGGGCTGAATCAGAGGGGCTGATTCAGAGGGGCTGAATCAGAGGGGCTGAAACAGAGGGCTGGAAACAGAGGGGCTGAAACAGAGGGCGAGAAACAGAGGGGCTGAAACAGAGGGGCTGAATCAGAGGGGCTGAAACAGAGTGGCTGAAACAGAGGGGCTGAAACAGAGGGGCTGGAACAGAGGGGGAGAAACAGAGGGGCTGAAACAGAGGGGCTGAATCAGAGGGGCTGAAACAGAGGGCGAGAAACAGAGGGGCTGAATCAGAGGGGCTAAATCAGAGGGGCTGAATCAGAGGGGTTGAAACAGAGGGGCTGAATCAGAGGGGCTGAAACAAAGGGCGAGAAACAGAGGGGCTGAAACAGAGGGGCTGAAACAGAGTGGCTGAAACAGAGGGGCTGAAACAGAGGGGCTGAATCAGAGGGGCTGAAACAGAGGGGCTGAATCAGAGGGGCTGAAACAGAGGGGCTGAAACAGAGTGGCTGAAACAGAGGGGCTGAAACAGAAGGGCTGGAACAGAGGGGGAGATCAGAAGGGCTGAAACAGAGGGCGAGAAACAGAGGGGCTGAAACAGAGGGCGAGAAACAGAGGGGCTGAAACAGAGGCGCTGAAACAGAGGGGCTGAATCAGAGGGGCTGATTCAGAGGGGCTGAATCAGAGGGGCTGTAACAGAGGGCTGGAAACAGAGGGGCTGAAACAGAGGGCGAGAAACAGAGGGGCGGAAACAGAGGGCGAGAAACAGAGGTGCTTAAACAGATGGGCTGAATCAGAGGGGCTGAAGCAAAGTGGCTGAAACAGAGGGGCTGAAACAGAGGGGCTGGAACAGAGGGGCCGAAACAGAGTGGCTGAAACAGAGGGCGAGAAACAGAGGGGCTGAAACAGAGGGGCTGAATCAGAGGGGCTGAAACAGAGTGGCTGAAACAGAGGGGCTGAAACAGAGGGGCTGGAACAGAGGGGGAGAAACAGAGGGGCTGAAACAGAGGGGCTGAATCAGAGGGGCTGAAACAGAGGGCGAGAAACAGAGGGGCTGAATCAGAGGGGCTAAATCAGAGGGGCTGAATCAGAGGGGTTGAAACAGAGGGGCTGAATCAGAGGGGCTGAAACAAAGGGCGAGAAACAGAGGGGCTGAAACAGAGGGGCTGAAACAGAGTGGCTGAAACAGAGGGGCTGAAACAGAGGGGCTGAATCAGAGGGGCTGAAACAGAGGGGCTGAATCAGAGGGGCTGAAACAGAGGGGCTGAAACAGAGTGGCTGAAACAGAGGGGCTGAAACAGAAGGGCTGGAACAGAGGGGGAGATCAGAAGGGCTGAAACAGAGGGCGAGAAACAGAGGGGCTGAAACAGAGGGCGAGAAACAGAGGGGCTGAAACAGAGGGGCTGAAACAGAGGGGCTGAATCAGAGGGGCTGATTCAGAGGGGCTGAATCAGAGGGGCTGTAACAGAGGGCTGGAAACAGAGGGGCTGAAACAGAGGGCGAGAAACAGAGGGGCGGAAACAGAGGGCGAGAAACAGAGGTGCTTAAACAGATGGGCTGAATCAGAGGGGCTGAAACAAAGTGGCTGAAACAGAGGGGCTGAAACAGAGGGGCTGGAACAGAGGGGCCGAAACAGAGGGGCTGAAACAGAGGGGCTGAATCAGAGGGGCTGAATGAGTGGGGCTGAATCAGAGGGGCTGAATCAGAGTGGCTGAAACAGAGGGGCTGCAACAGAGGGCGAGAAACAGAGGGGCTGAAACAGAGGGGCTGAATCAGAGCAGCTGAAACAGAGGGGCTGAATCAAAGGGGCTGAATCAGAGGGGCTGAATCAGAGGGGCTGAAACAGAGGGCGAGAAACAGAGGGGCTGAAACAGAGGGCGAGAAACAGAGGGGCTGAAACAGAGGGGCTGAAACAGAGGGGCTAAAACAGAGGGGCTGAAACAGAGGGCGAGAAACAGAGGGGCTAAAACAGAGGGGCTGAAACAGAGGGGCTAAATCAGAGGGGCAGAAACAGAGGGCGAGAAACAGAGGGGCTAAAACAGAGGGGCTGAAACAGAGGGGCTAAATCAGAGGGGCAGAAACAGAGGGCGAGAAACAGAGGGGCTGAATCAGAGGGGCTGAAACAGAGGGGCTGAAACAGAGTGGCTGAAACAGAGGGGCTGAAACAGAAGGGCTGGAACAGAGGGGGAGATCAGAAGGGCTGAAACAGAGGGCGAGAAACAGAGGGGCTGAAACAGAGGGCGAGAAACAGAGGGGCTGAAACAGAGGGGCTGAAACAGAGGGGCTGAATCAGAGGGGCTGATTCAGAGGGGCTGAATCAGAGGGGCTGTAACAGAGGGCTGGAAACAGAGGGGCTGAAACAGAGGGCGAGAAACAGAGGGGCGGAAACAGAGGGCGAGAAACAGAGGTGCTTAAACAGATGGGCTGAATCAGAGGGGCTGAAACAAAGTGGCTGAAACAGAGGGGCTGAAACAGAGGGGCTGGAACAGAGGGGCCGAAACAGAGGGGCTGAAACAGAGGGGCTGAATCAGAGGGGCTGAATGAGTGGGGCTGAATCAGAGGGGCTGAATCAGAGTGGCTGAAACAGAGGGGCTGCAACAGAGGGCGAGAAACAGAGGGGCTGAAACAGAGGGGCTGAATCAGAGCAGCTGAAACAGAGGGGCTGAATCAAAGGGGCTGAATCAGAGGGGCTGAATCAGAGGGGCTGAAACAGAGGGCGAGAAACAGAGGGGCTGAAACAGAGGGCGAGAAACAGAGGGGCTGAAACAGAGGGGCTGAAACAGAGGGGCTAAAACAGAGGGGCTGAAACAGAGGGCGAGAAACAGAGGGGCTAAAACAGAGGGGCTGAAACAGAGGGGCTAAATCAGAGGGGCAGAAACAGAGGGCGAGAAACAGAGGGGCTAAAACAGAGGGGCTGAAACAGAGGGGCTAAATCAGAGGGGCAGAAACAGAGGGCGAGAAACAGAGGGGCTGAAACAGAGGGGCTGAAACAGAGGGGCTGAAACAGAGGGGCTGAAACAGAGGGCGAGAAACAGAGGGGCTGAAACAGAGGGCGAGACACAGAGGGGCTGATACAGAGGGCGAGAAACAGAGGGGCTGAAACAGAGGGCGAGAAACACAGGGGCTGAAACAGAGGGGCTGAAACAGAGGGGCTGAAACAGAGGGACTGAAACAGAGGGCGAGAAACAGAGGGGCTGAAACAGAGGGCGAGAAACAGAGGGGCTGAAACAGAGGGCGAGAAACAGACGGGCTGAAACAGAGGGCGAGAAACAGAGGGGCTGAAACAGAGGGGCTGAAACAGAGGGCAAGAAACAGAGGGGCTGAAACAGAGGGCGAGAAACAGAGGGGCTGAAACAGAGGGCGAGAAACAGTGGGCGAGAAACAGAGGGACTTAAACAGACGGACTGAAACAGAGGGGCTGAAACAGAGGGCGAGAAACAGAGGGGCTGAAAGAGAGGGCGAGAAACAGAGGGGCTGAAACAGAGGGGCTGAATGATTGGGGCTGAATCAGAGGGGCTGAATCAGAGGGGCTGAAACAGAGGGTGAGAAACAGAGGTGCTGAAACAGAGGGGCTGAAACAGATGGGCTGAAACAGAGGGCGAGAAACAGAGGGGCTGAATCAGAGGGGCTAAATCAGAGGGGCTGAATCAGAGGGGCTGAAACAGAGGGGCTGAATCAGAGGGGCTGAAACAAAGGGCGAGAAACAGAGGGGCTGAAACAGAGGGGCTGAAACAGAGTGGCTGAAACAGAGGGGCTGAAACAGAGGGGCTGGAACAGAGGGGGAGAAACAGAGGGGCTGAAACAGAGGGGCTGAATCAGAGGGGCTGAAACAGAGGGCGAGAAACAGAGGGGCTGAAACAGAGGGCGAGAAACAGAGGGGCTGAAACAGAGGGGCTTAAACAGAGGGGCTGAATCAGAGGGGCTGATTCAGAGGGGCTGAATCAGAGGGGCTAAAAAAAAGGGCTGGAAACAGAGGGGCTGAAACAGAGGGCGAGAAACAGAGGGGCTGAAACAGAGGGCGAGAAACAGAGGGGCTGGAACAGAGGGGCTGAAACAGAGGGGCTGAAACAGAGGGGCTGAAACAGAGTGGCTGAAACAGAGGGGCTGAAACAGAGGGGCTGGAACAGAGGGCGATAAACAGTGGGGCTGAAACAGAGGGCGAGAAACAGAGGGGCTGAAGCAGATGGCGAGAAACAGAGGGCCTGAAACAGAGGGGCTGAAACAGAGGGGCTGAATCAGAGGGGCTGAAACAGAGGGGCTGAATCAGAGTGGCTGAAACAGAGGGGCTGAAACAGAGGGGCTGGAACAGAGGGCGAGAAACAGTGGGGCTGAAACAGAGGGCGAGAAACAGAGGGGCTGAAACAGAGGGGCTGAATCAGAGCGGCTGAAACAGAGGGGCTGAATCAAAGGGGCTGAATCAGAGGGGCAGAAACAGAGGGCGAGAAACAGAGGGGCTGAAACAGAGGGCGAGAAACAGCGGGGCTGAAACAGAGGGCGAGAAACAGAGTGGCTGAAACAGAGGGGCTGAAACAGAGGGGCTGAAACAGAGGGGCAGAAACAGAGTGGCCAAATCAGAGGTGCAGAAACAGAGGGCGAGAAACAAAGGGGCTGAAACAGAGGGCGAGAAACAGAGTGGCTGAAACAGAGGGGCTGAAACAGAGGGGCTGAAACAGAGGGGCTGAAATAGAGGGCGATAAACAGAGGGGCTGAAACAGAGGGCGAGACACAGAGGGGCTGAAACAGAGGGGCTGAAACAGAAGGGCTGAAACAGAGGGGCTGAACAGAGGGCGAGAAACAAAGGGGCTGAATCAGTGGGGCTGAATCAGAGGGGCTGAAACAGAGCGGCTGAAACAGAGGGCGAGAAACAGAGGGGCTGAAACAGCGGGCGAGAAACAGAGGGCGAGAAACAGACGGGCTGAAACCGAGGGGCTGAAACAGAGGGGCTGAAACAGAGGGCGTGAAACAGAGGGGCTGAAACAGAGGGCGAGAAACAGAGGGGCTGAAACAGAGGGCTAGAAACAGAGGGGCTGAAACAGAGGGGCTGAAACAGAGGGGCTGAAACAGAGGGACTGAAACAGAGGGCGAGAAACAGAGAGGCTGAAACAGAGGGCTAGAAACAGAGGGGCTGAAACAGAGGGCGAGAAACAGAGGGGCTGAAACAGAGGGCGAGAAACAGAGGGGCTGAAACAGAGGGGCTGAAACAGAGGGCAAGAAACAGAGGGGCTGAAACAGAGGGCGAGAAACAGTGGGCGAGAAACAGAGGGACTGAAACAGAGGAACTGAAACAGAGGGGCTGAAACAGAGGGCGAGAAACAGAGGGGCTGAAAGAGAGGGCGAGAAACAGAGGGGCTGAATCAGAGGGGCTAAATCAGAGGGGCTGAATCAGAGGGGCTGAAACAGAGGGGCTGAATCAGAGGGGCTGAAACAAAGGGCGAGAAACAGAGGGGCTGAAACAGAGGGGCTGAAACAGAGGGGCTGAAACAGAAGGGCTGGAACAGAGGGGGAGATCAGAGGGGCTGAAACAGAGGGCGAGAATCAGAGGGGCTGAAACAGAGGGCGAGAAACAGAGGGGCTGAAACAGAGGGGCTGAAACAGAGGGGCTGAATCAGAGGGGCTGATTCAGAGGGGCTGAATCAGAGGGGCTGAAACAGAGGGCTGGAAACAGAGGGGCTGAAACAGAGGGCGAGAAACAGAGGGGCTGAAACAGAGGGCGAGAAACAGAGGGGCTGAAACAGAGGGGCTGAATCAGAGTGGCTGAAACAGAGTGGCTGAAACAGAGGGGCTGAAACAGAGGGGCTGGAACAGAGGGGGAGAAACAGAGGGGCAGAAACAGAGGGGCTGAATCAGAGGGGCTGAAACAGAGGGCGAGAAACAGAGGGGCTGAATCAGAGGGGCTAAATCAGAGGGGCTGAATCAGAGTGGCTGAAACAGAGGGGCTGAATCAGAGGGGCTGAAACAAAGGGCGAGAAACAGAGGGGCTGAAACAGAGGGGCTGAAACAGAGTGGCTGAAACAGAGGGGCTGAAACAGAAGGGCTGGAACAGAGGGGGAGATCAGAAGGGCTGAAACAGAGGGCGAGAAACAGAGGGGCTGAAACAGAGGGGCTGAAACAGAGGGGCTGATTCAGAGGGGCTGAATCAGAGGGGCTCTAACAGAGGGCTGGAAAAAGAGGGGCTGAAACAGAGGGCGAGAAACAGAGGGGCTGAAACAGAGGGCGAGAAACAGAGGGGCTGAAACAGAGGGGCTGAATCAGAGGGGCTGAAACAGAGTGGCTGAAACAGAGGGGCTGAAACAGAGGGGCTGGAACAGAGGGGGCGAAACAGAGGGGCTGAAACAGAGGGGCTGAATCAGAGGGGCTGAAACAGAGGGCGAGAAGCAGAGAGGCTGAAACAGAGGGCGAGAAACAGAGGGGCTGAAACAGAGGGGCTGAATGAGTGGGGCTGAATCAGAGGGGCTGAATCAGAGTGGCTGAAACAGAGGGGCTGCAACAGAGGGCGAGAAACAGTGGGGCTGAAACAGAGGGCGAGAAACAGAGGGGCTGAAACAGAGTGGCTGAATCAGAGCGGCTGAAACAGAGGGGCTGAATCAAAGGGGCTGAATCAGAGGGGCTGAATCAGAGGGGCTGAAACAGAGGGCGAGAAACAGAGGGGCTGAAACAGAGGGCGAGAAACAGAGGGGCTGAAACAGAGGGCGAGAAACAGAGGGGCTGAAACAGAGGGGCTGAAACAGAGGGGCTAAAACAGAGGGGCTGAAACAGAGGGCGAGAAACAGAGGGGCTAAAACAGAGGGGCTGAAACAGAGGGGCAGAAACAGAGGGCGAGAAACAGAGGGGCTAAAACAGAGGGGCTGAAACAGAGGGGCTAAATCAGAGGGGCAGAAACAGAGGGCGAGAAACAGAGGGGCTGAAACAGAGGGGCTGAAACAGAGGGGCTGAAACAGAGGGGCTGAAACAGAGGGGCTGAAACAGAGGGCGAGAAACAGAGGGGCTGAAACAGAGGGCGAGACACAGAGGGGCTGATACAGAGGGCGAGAAACAGAGGGGCTGAAACAGAGGGCGAGAAACACAGGGGCTGAAACAGAGGGGCTGAAACAGAGGGGCTGAAACAGAGGGACTGAAACAGAGGGCGAGAAACAGAGAGGCTGAAACAGAGGGCGAGAAACAGAGGGGCTGAAACAGAGGGCGAGAAACAGACGGGCTGAAACAGAGGGCGAGAAACAGAGGGGCTTAAACAGAGGGGCTGAAACAGAGGGCAAGAAACAGAGGGGCTGAAACAGAGGGCGAGAAACAGAGGGGCTGAAACAGAGGGCGAGAAACAGTGGGCGAGAAACAGAGGGACTGAAACAGAGGGACTGAAACGGAGGGGCTGAAACAGAGGGCGAGAAACAGAGGGGCTGAAAGAGAGGGCGAGAAACAGAGGGGCTGAATGATTGGGGCTGAATCAGAGGGGCTGAATCAGAGGGGCTGAAACAGAGGGTGAGAAACAGAGGTGCTGAAACAGAGGGGCTGAAACAGATGGGCTGAAACAGAGGGCGAGAAACAGAGGGGCTGAATCAGAGGGGCTAAATCAGAGGGGCTGAATCAGAGGGGCTGAAACAGAGGGGCTGAATCAGAGGGGCTGAAACAAAGGGCGAGAAACAGAGGGGCTGAAACAGAGGGGCTGAAACAGAGTGGCTGAAACAGAGGGGCTGAAACAGAGGGGCTGGAACATAGGGGGAGAAACAGAGGGGCTGAAACAGAGGGGCTGAATCAGAGGGGCTGAAACAGAGGGCGAGAAACAGAGGGGCTGAAACAGAGGGCGAGAAACAGAGGGGCTGAAACAGAGGGGCTTAAACAGAGGGGCTGAATCAGAGGGGCTGATTCAGAGGGGCTGAATCAGAGGGGCTGAAACAGAGGGCTGGAAACAGAGGGGCTGAAACAGAGGGCGAGAAACAGAGGGGCTGAAACAGAGGGCGAGAAACAGAGGGGCTGAAACAGAGGGGCTGAAACAGAGGGGCTGAAACAGAGGGGCTGAAACAGAGTGGCTGAAACAGAGGGGCTGAAACAGAGGGGCTGGAACAGAGGGCGATAAACAGTGGGGCTGAAACAGAGGGCGAGAAACAGAGGGGCTGAAGCAGATGGCGAGAAACAGAGGGCCTGAAACAGAGGGGCTGAAACAGAGGGGCTGAATCAGAGGGGCTGAAACAGAGGGGCTGAATCAGAGGGGCTGAAACAGAGGGGCTGAAACAGAGGGGCTGGAACAGAGGGCGAGAAACAGTGGGGCTGAAACAGAGGGCGAGAAACAGAGGGGCTGAAACAGAGGGGCTGAATCAGAGCGGCTGAAACAGAGGGGCTGAATCAAAGGGGCTGAATCAGAGGGGCAGAAACAGAGGGCGAGAAACAGAGGGGCTGAAACAGAGGGCGAGAAACAGAGGGGCTGAAACAGAGGGACTGAAACAGAGGGCGAGAAACAGAGAGGCTGAAACAGAGGGCTAGAAACAGAGGGGCTGAAACAGAGGGCGAGAAACAGAGGGGCTGAAACAGAGGGCGAGAAACAGAGGGGCTGAAACAGAGGGGCTGAAACAGAGGGCAAGAAACAGAGGGGCTGAAACAGAGGGCGAGAAACAGTGGGCGAGAAACAGAGGGACTGAAACAGAGGAACTGAAACCGAGGGGCTGAAACAGAGGGCGAGAAACAGAGGGGCTGAAAGAGAGGGCGAGAAACAGAGGGGCTGAATCAGAGGGGCTAAATCAGAGGGGCTGAATCAGAGGGGCTGAAACAGAGGGGCTGAATCAGAGGGGCTGAAACAAAGGGCGAGAAACAGAGGGGCTGAAACAGAGGGGCTGAAACAGAGGGGCTGAAACAGAAGGGCTGGAACAGAGGGGGAGATTAGAGGGGCTGAAACAGAGGGCGAGAAACAGAGGGGCTGAAACAGAGGGCGAGAAACAGAGGGGCTGAAACAGAGGGGCTGAAACAGAGGGGCTGAATCAGAGGGGCTGATTCAGAGGGGCTGAATCAGAGGGGCTGAAACAGAGGGCTGGAAACAGAGGGGCTGAAACAGAGGGCGAGAAACAGAGGGGCTGAAACAGAGGGCGAGAAACAGAGGGGCTGAAACAGAGGGGCTGAATCAGAGTGGCTGAAACAGAGTGGCTGAAACAGAGGGGCTGAAACAGAGGGGCTGGAACAGAGGGGGAGAAACAGAGGGGCAGAAACAGAGGGGCTGAATCAGAGGGGCTGAAACAGAGGGCGAGAAACAGAGGGGCTGAATCAGAGGGGCTAAATCAGAGGGGCTGAATCAGAGTGGCTGAAACAGAGGGGCTGAATCAGAGGGGCTGAAACAAAGGGCGAGAAACAGAGGGGCTGAAACAGAGGGGCTGAAACAGAGTGGCTGAAACAGAGGGGCTGAAACAGAAGGGCTGGAACAGAGGGGGAGATCAGAAGGGCTGAAACAGAGGGCGAGAAACAGAGGGGCTGAAACAGAGGGGCTGAAACAGAGGGGCTGAATAAGAGGGGCTGATTCAGAGGGGCTGAATCAGAGGGGCTCTAACAGAGGGCTGGAAAAAGAGGGGCTGAAACAGAGGGCGAGAAACAGAGGGGCTGAAACAGAGGGCGAGAAACAGAGGGGCTGAAACAGAGGGGCTGAATCAGAGGGGCTGAAACAGAGTGGCTGAAACAGAGGGGCTGAAACAGAGGGGCTGGAACAGAGGGGGCGAAACAGAGGGGCTGAAACAGAGGGGCTGAATCAGAGGGGCTGAAACAGAGGGCGAGAAGCAGAGAGGCTGAAACAGAGGGCGAGAAACAGAGGGGCTGAAACAGAGGGGCTGAATGAGTGGGGCTGAATCAGAGGGGCTGAATCAGAGTGGCTGAAACAGAGGGGCTGCAACAGAGGGCGAGAAACAGTGGGGCTGAAACAGAGGGCGAGAAACAGAGGGGCTGAAACAGAGTGGCTGAATCAGAGCGGCTGAAACAGAGGGGCTGAATCAAAGGGGCTGAATCAGAGGGGCTGAATCAGAGGGGCTGAAACAGAGGGCGAGAAACAGAGGGGCTGAAACAGAGGGCGAGAAACAGAGGGGCTGAAACAGAGGGCGAGAAACAGAGGGGCTGAAACAGAGGGGCTGAAACAGAGGGGCTAAAACAGAGGGGCTGAAACAGAGGGCGAGAAACAGAGGGGCTAAAACAGAGGGGCTGAAACAGAGGGGCAGAAACAGAGGGCGAGAAACAGAGGGGCTAAAACAGAGGGGCTGAAACAGAGGGGCTAAATCAGAGGGGCAGAAACAGAGGGCGAGAAACAGAGGGGCTGAAACAGAGGGGCTGAAACAGAGGGGCTGAAACAGAGGGGCTGAAACAGAGGGGCTGAAACAGAGGGCGAGAAACAGAGGGGCTGAAACAGAGGGCGAGACACAGAGGGGCTGATACAGAGGGCGAGAAACAGAGGGGCTGAAACAGAGGGCGAGAAACACAGGGGCTGAAACAGAGGGGCTGAAACAGAGGGGCTGAAACAGAGGGACTGAAACAGAGGGCGAGAAACAGAGAGGCTGAAACAGAGGGCGAGAAACAGAGGGGCTGAAACAGAGGGCGAGAAACAGACGGGCTGAAACAGAGGGCGAGAAACAGAGGGGCTTAAACAGAGGGGCTGAAACAGAGGGCAAGAAACAGAGGGGCTGAAACAGAGGGCGAGAAACAGAGGGGCTGAAACAGAGGGCGAGAAACAGTGGGCGAGAAACAGAGGGACTGAAACAGAGGGACTGAAACGGAGGGGCTGAAACAGAGGGCGAGAAACAGAGGGGCTGAAAGAGAGGGCGAGAAACAGAGGGGCTGAATGATTGGGGCTGAATCAGAGGGGCTGAATCAGAGGGGCTGAAACAGAGGGTGAGAAACAGAGGTGCTGAAACAGAGGGGCTGAAACAGATGGGCTGAAACAGAGGGCGAGAAACAGAGGGGCTGAATCAGAGGGGCTAAATCAGAGGGGCTGAATCAGAGGGGCTGAAACAGAGGGGCTGAATCAGAGGGGCTGAAACAAAGGGCGAGAAACAGAGGGGCTGAAACAGAGGGGCTGAAACAGAGTGGCTGAAACAGAGGGGCTGAAACAGAGGGGCTGGAACATAGGGGGAGAAACAGAGGGGCTGAAACAGAGGGGCTGAATCAGAGGGGCTGAAACAGAGGGCGAGAAACAGAGGGGCTGAAACAGAGGGCGAGAAACAGAGGGGCTGAAACAGAGGGGCTTAAACAGAGGGGCTGAATCAGAGGGGCTGATTCAGAGGGGCTGAATCAGAGGGGCTGAAACAGAGGGCTGGAAACAGAGGGGCTGAAACAGAGGGCGAGAAACAGAGGGGCTGAAACAGAGGGCGAGAAACAGAGGGGCTGAAACAGAGGGGCTGAAACAGAGGGGCTGAAACAGAGGGGCTGAAACAGAGTGGCTGAAACAGAGGGGCTGAAACAGAGGGGCTGGAACAGAGGGCGATAAACAGTGGGGCTGAAACAGAGGGCGAGAAACAGAGGGGCTGAAGCAGATGGCGAGAAACAGAGGGCCTGAAACAGAGGGGCTGAAACAGAGGGGCTGAATCAGAGGGGCTGAAACAGAGGGGCTGAATCAGAGGGGCTGAAACAGAGGGGCTGAAACAGAGGGGCTGGAACAGAGGGCGAGAAACAGTGGGGCTGAAACAGAGGGCGAGAAACAGAGGGGCTGAAACAGAGGGGCTGAATCAGAGCGGCTGAAACAGAGGGGCTGAATCAAAGGGGCTGAATCAGAGGGGCAGAAACAGAGGGCGAGAAACAGAGGGGCTGAAACAGAGGGGCTGAAACAGTGGGCGAGAAACAAAGGGGCTGAAACAGAGGGCGAGACACAGAGGGGCTGATACAGAGGGGCTGAATCAGAGCGGCTGAAACAGAGGGGCTGAATCAAAGGGGCTGAATCAGAGGGGCAGAAACAGAGGGCGAGAAACAGTGGGGCTGAAACAGAGGGGCTGAAACAGTGGGCGAGAAACAAAGGGGCTGAAACAGAGGGCGAGACACAGAGGGGCTGATACAGAGGGCGAGAAACAGAGGGGCTGAAACAGAGGGGCTGAAATAGAAGGGATGAAACAGAGGGCCTGAAACAGAGGGTGAGAAACAGAGGGGCTGAATCAGAGGGTCTGAATCAGAGGGGCTGAAACAGAGGGGCTGAAACAGAGGGCGAGAAACAGAGGGGCTGAAACAGAGGGTGAGAAACAGAGGGCGAGAAACAGAGGGGCTAAAACAGAGGGGCTGAATCAGAGGGGCTGAAACAGAGGGTGAGAAACAGAGGGGCTGAAACAGAGGGCGAGAAACAGAGGGGCCTAATCAGAGGGGCAGAAACAGAGGGCGACAAACAGAGGGGCTGAAACAGAGGGCGAGAAACAGAGTTGCTGAAACAGAGGGGCTGAAACAGAGGGGCTGAAACAGAGGGGCTGAAATAGAGGGCGAGAAACAGAGGGGCTGAAACAGAGGGCGAGACACAGAGGGGCTGAAACAGAGGGGCTGAAACAGAAGGGCTGAAACAGAGGGGCTGAACAGAGGGCCTGAAACAGAGGGGCTGAAACAGAGGGGCTGAATCAGAGGGGCTGAAACAGAGGGGCTGAATCAGAGGGGCTGAAACAGAGGGGCTGAAACAGAGGGGCTGGAACAGAGGGCGAGAAACAGAGGGGCTGAAACAGAGGGCGAGAAACAGAGGGGCTGAAACAGAGGGGCTGAATCAGAGCGGCTGAAACAGAGGGGCTGAATCAAAGGGGCTGAATCAGAGGGGCAGAAACAGAGGGCGAGAAACAGAGGGGCTGAAACAGAGGGCGAGAAACAGAGGGGCTGAAACAGAGGGGCTGAAACAGTGGGGCTGAAACAGAGGGGCTGAAACAGTGGGCGAGAAACAAAGGGGCTGAAACAGAGGGCGAGACACAGAGGGGCTGATACAGAGGGCGAGAAACAGAGGGGCTGAAATAGAAGGGATGAAACAGAGGGGCTGAAACAGAGGGCGAGAAACAGAGGGGCTGAATCAGAGGGGCTGAATCAGAGGGGCTGAAACAGAGGGGCTGAAACAGAGGGCGAGAAACAGAGGGGCTGAAACAGAGGGCGAGAAACAGAGGGCGAGAAACAGAGGGGCTGAAACAGAGGGGCTGATTCAGAGGGGCTGAAACAGAGGGGCTGAAATAGAGGGCGAGAAACAGAGGGGCTGAAACAGAGGGCGAGAAACAGAGGGGCCAAATCAGAGGGGCAGAAACAGAGGGCGAGAAACAGAGGGGCTGAAACAGAGGGCGAGAAACAGAGTGGCTGAAACAGAGGGTCTGAAACAGAGGGGCTGAAACAGAGGGGCTGAAATAGAGGGCGAGAAACAGAGGGGCTGAAACAGAGGGCGAGACACAGAGGGGCTGAAACAGAGGGGCTGAAACAGAAGGGCTGAAACAGAGGGGCTGAACAGAGGGCGAGAAACAGAGGGGCTGAATCAGTGGGGCTGAATCAGAGGGGCTGAAACAGAGCGGCTGAAACAGAGGGCGAGAAACAGAGGGGCTGAAACAGCGGGCGAGAAACAGAGGGCGAGAAACAGAGGGGCTGAAACAGAGGGGCTGAAACAGAGGGGCTGAAACAGAGGGCGTGAAACAGAGGGGCTGAAGCAGAGGGCGAGAAACAGAGGGGCTGAAACAGAGGGCTAGAAACAGAGGGGCTGAAACAGAGGGACTGAAACAGAGGGGCTGAAACAGAGGGACTGAAACAGAGGGCGAGAAACAGAGAGGCTGAAACAGAGGGCTAGAAACAGAGGGGCTGAAACAGAGAGCGAGAAACAGAGGGGCTGAAACAGAGAGCGAGAAAGAGAGGGGCTGAAACAGAGGGGCTGAAACAGAGGGCAAGAAACAGAGGGGCTGAAACAGAGGGCGAGAAACAGTGGGCGAGAAACAGAGGGACTGAAACAGAGGAACTGAAACAGAGGGGCTGAAACAGAGGGCGAGAAACAGAGGGGCTGAAAGAGAGGGCGAGAAACAGAGGGGCTGAAACAGAGGGGCTGAATGATTGGGGCTGAATGAGAGGGGCTGAATCAGAGGGGATGAAACAGAGGGTGAGAAACAGAAGGGCTGAAACAGAGGGGCTGAAACAGATGGGCTGAAACAGAGGGCGAGAAACAGAGGGGCTGAATCAGAGGGGCTAAATCAGAGGGGCTGAATCAGAGGGGCTGAAACAGGGGGGCTGAAACTGAGTGGCTGAAACAGAGGGGCTGAAACAGAAGGGCTGGAACAGAGAGGGGTGTTTAAGAGGGGCTGAAACAGAGGGTGAGAAACAGAGGGGCTGAAACAGAGGGCGAGAAACAGAGGGGCTGAAACAGAGGGGCTGAAACAGAGGGGCTGAATCAGAGGGGCTGATTCAGAGGGGCTGAATCAGAGGGGCTGAAACAGAGGGCTGGAAACAGAGGGGCTGAAACAGAGGGCGAGAAACAGAGGGGCTGAAACAGAGGGCGAGAAACAGAGGGGCTGAAACAGAGGGGCTGAAACTGAGTGGCTGAAACAGAGGGGCTGAAACAGAAGGGCTGGAACAGAGGGGGAGATCAGAGGGGCTGAAACAGAGGGCGAGAAACAGAGGGGCTGAAACAGAGGGCGAGAAACAGAGGGGCTGAAACAGAGGGGCTGAAACAGAGGGGCTGAATCAGAGGGGCTGATTCAGAGGGGCTGAATCAGAGGGGCTGAAACAGAGGGCTGGAAACAGAGGGGCTGAAACAGAGGGCGAGAAACAGAGGGGCTGAAACAGAGGGCGAGAAACAGAGGGGCTGAAACAGAGGGGCTGAATCAGAGGGGCTGAAACAGAGTGGCTGAAACAGAGGGGCTGAAACAGAGGGGCTGGAACAGAGGGGGAGAAACAGAGGGGCTGAAACAGAGCGGCTGAATCAGAGGGGCTGAAACAGAGGGCGAGAAACAGAGGGGCTGAAACAGAGGGGCTGAAACAGAGTGGCTGAAACAGAGGGGCTGAAACAGAAGGGCTGGAACAGAGGGGGAGATCAGAAGGGCTGAAACAGAGGGCGAGAAACAGAGGGGCTGAAACAGAGGGCGAGAAACAGAGGGGCTGAAACAGAGGGGCTGAAACAGAGGGGCTGAATCGGAGGGGCTGATTCAGAGGGGATGAATCAGAGGGGCTGTAACAGAGGGCTGGAAACAGAGGGGCTGAAACAGAGGGCGAGAAACAGAGGGGCTGAAACAGAGGGCGAGAAACAGAGGGGCTGAAACAGAGGGGCTGAATCAGAGGGGCTGAAACAGAGGGCGAGAAACAGAGAGGCTGAAACAGAGGGCGAGAAACAGAGGGGCTGAAACAGAGGGGCTGAATGAGTGGGGCTGAATCAGAGGGGCTGCAACAGAGGGCGAGAAACAGTGGTGCTGAAAGAGAGGGCGAGAAACAGAGGGGCTGAAACAGAGGGGCTGAATCAGAGCGGCTGAAACAGAGGGGCTGAATCAAAGGGGCTGAATCAGAGGGGCTGAATCAGAGGGGCTGAAACAGAGGGCGAGAAACAGAGGGGCTGAAACAGAGGGCGAGAAACAGAGTGGCTGAAACAGAGGGGCTGAAACAGAGGGGCTGAAACAGAGGGGCTGAAATAGAGGGCGAGAAACAGAGGGGCTGAAACAGAGGGCGAGACACAGAGGGGCTGAAACAGAGGGGCTGAAACAGAAGGGCTGAAACAGAGGGGCTGAACAGAGGGCCTGAAACAGAGGGGCTGAAACAGAGGGGCTGAATCAGAGGGGCTGAAACAGAGGGGCTGAATCAGAGGGGCTGAAACAGAGGGGCTGAAACAGAGGGGCTGGAACAGAGGGCGAGAAACAGTGGGGCTGAAACAGAGGGCGAGAAACAGAGGGGCTGAAACAGAGGGGCTGAATCAGAGCGGCTGAAACAGAGGGGCTGAATCAAAGGGGCTGAATCAGAGGGGCAGAAACAGAGGGCGAGAAACAGAGGGGCTGAAACAGAGGGCGAGAAACAGAGGGGCTGAAACAGAGGGGCTGAAACAGTGGGGCTGAAACAGAGGGGCTGAAACAGAGGGCGAGAAACAAAGGGGCTGAAACAGAGGGCGAGACACAGAGGGGCTGATACAGAGGGCGAGAAACAGAGGGGCTGAAATAGAAGGGATGAAACAGAGGGGCTGAAACAGAGGGCGAGAAACAGAGGGGCTGAATCAGAGGGGCTGAATCAGAGGGGCTTAAACAGAGGGGCTGAAACAGAGGGCGAGAAACAGAGGGGCTGAAACAGAGGGCGAGAAACAGAGGGCGAGAAACAGAGGGGCTGAAACAGAGGGGCTGAATCAGAGGGGCTGAAACAGAGGGGCTGAAATAGAGGGCGAGAAACAGAGGGGCTGAAACAGAGGGCGAGAAACAGAGGGGCCAAATCAGAGGGGCAGAAACAGAGGGCGAGAAACAGAGGGGCTGAAACAGAGGGCGAGAAACAGAGTGGCTGAAACAGAGGGGCTGAAACAGAGGGGCTGAAACAGAGGGGCTGAAATAGAGGGCGAGAAACAGAGGGGCTGAAACAGAGAGGCGAGACACAGAGGGGCTGAAACCGAGGGGCTGAAACAGAAGGGCTGAAACAGAGGGGCTGAACAGAGGGCGAGAAACAGAGGGGCTGAATCAGTGGGGCTGAATCAGAGGGGCTGAAACAGAGCGGCTGAAACAGAGGGCGAGAAACAGAGGGGCTGAAACAGCGGGCGAGAAACAGAGGGCGAGAAACAGAGGGGCTGAAACAGAGGGGCTGAAACAGAGGGGCTGAAACAGAGGGCGTGAAACAGAGGGGCTGAAACAGAGGGCGAGAAACAGAGGGGCTGAAACAGAGGGCTAGAAACAGAGGGGCTGAAACAGAGGGGCTGAAACAGAGGGGCTGAAACAGAGGGACTGAAACAGAGGGCGAGAAACAGAGAGGCTGAAACAGAGGGCTAGAAACAGAGGGGCTGAAACAGAGGGCGAGAAACAGAGGGGCTGAAACAGAGAGCGAGAAACAGAGGGGCTGAAACAGAGGGGCTGAAACAGAGGGCAAGAAACAGAGGGGCTGAAACAGAGGGCGAGAAACAGTGGGCGAGAAACAGAGGGACTGAAACAGAGGAACTGAAACAGAGGGGCTGAAACAGAGGGCGAGAAACAGAGGGGCTGAAAGAGAGGGCGAGAAACAGAGGGGCTGAAACAGAGGGGCTGAATGATTGGGGCTGAATGAGAGGGGCTGAATCAGAGGGGATGAAACAGAGGGTGAGAAACAGAAGGGCTGAAACAGAGGGGCTGAAACAGATGGGCTGAAACAGAGGGCGAGAAACAGAGGGGCCGAATCAGAGGGGCTAAATCAGAGGGGCTGAATCAGAGGGGCTGAAACAGAGGGGCTGAAACTGAGTGGCTGAAACAGAGGGGCTGAAACAGAAGGGCTGGAACAGAGGGGGTGTTTAAGAGGGGCTGAAACAGAGGGCGAGAAACAGAGGGGCTGAAACAGAGGGCGAGAAACAGAGGGGCTGAAACAGAGGGGCTGAAACAGAGGGGCTGAATCAGAGGGGCTGATTCAGAGGGGCTGAATCAGAGGGGCTGAAACAGAGGGCTGGAAACAGAGGGGCTGAAACAGAGGGCGAGAAACAGAGGGGCTGAAACAGAGGGCGAGAAACAGAGGGGCTGAAACAGAGGGGCTGAAACTGAGTGGCTGAAACAGAGGGGCTGAAACAGAAGGGCTGGAACAGAGGGGGAGATCAGAGGGGCTGAAACAGAGGGCGAGAAACAGAGGGGCTGAAACAGAGGGCGAGAAACAGAGGGGCTGAAAAAGAGGGGCTGAAACAGAGGGGCTGAATCAGAGGGGCTGATTCAGAGGGGCTGAATCAGAGGGGCTGAAACAGAGGGCTGGAAACAGAGGGGCTGAAACAGAGGGCGAGAAACAGAGGGGCTGAAACAGAGGGCGAGAAACAGAGGGGCTGAAACAGAGGGGCTGAATCAGAGGGGCTGAAACAGAGTGGCTGAAACAGAGGGGCTGAAACAGAGGGGCTGGAACAGAGGGGGAGAAACAGAGGGGCTGAAACAGAGCGGCTGAATCAGAGGGGCTGAAACAGAGGGCGAGAAACAGAGGGGCTGAAACAGAGGGGCTGAAACAGAGTGGCTGAAACAGAGGGGCTGAAACAGAAGGGCTGGAACAGAGGGGGAGATCAGAAGGGCTGAAACAGAGGGCGAGAAACAGAGGGGCTGAAACAGAGGGCGAGAAACAGAGGGGCTGAAACAGAGGGGCTGAAACAGAGGGGCTGAATCGGAGGGGCTGATTCAGAGGGGCTGAATCAGAGGGGCTGTAACAGAGGGCTGGAAACAGAGGGGCTGAAACAGAGGGCGAGAAACAGAGGGGCTGAAACAGAGGGCAGGAAACAGAGTGGCTGAAACAGAGGGGCTGAAACAGAGGGGCTGAAATAGAGGGCGAGAAACAGAGGGGCTGAAACAGAGGGCGAGAAACAGAGGGGCTGAAACAGAGGGCGAGAAACAGAGGGGCTGAAACAGAGGGGCTGAAACAGAGGGGCTGAATCAGAGGGGCTGATTCAGAGGGGCTGAATCAGAGGGGCTGAAACAGAGGGCTAGAAACAGAGGGGCTGAAACAGAGGGGAGAAACAGAGGGGCTGAAACAGAGGGGCTGAAACAGAGGGGCTGAATCAGAGGGGCTGAAACAGAGGGGCTGAATCAGAGGGGCTGAAACAGAGGGGGAGAAACAGAGGGGCTGAAACAGAGGGCGAGAAACAGAGGTGCTGAAACAGAGGGGATGAAACAGAGGGGCGGAATCAGAGGGGCTGAATCAGAGGGGCTGAAACAGAGGGTGAGAAACAGAGGGGCTGAAACAGAGGTGCTGAAACAGAGGGGCTGAAACAGAGTGCGAGAAACAGAGGGGCTGAATCAGAGGGGCAAAATCAGAGGGGCTGAATCAGAGGGGCTGAAACAGAGGGGCTGAATCAGAGGGGCTGAAACAGAGGGCGAGAAACACAGGGGCTGAAACAGAGGGCGAGAAACAGAGGGGCTGAAACAGAGGGGCTGAAACAGAGGGGCTAAAACAGAGGGGCTGAAACAGAGGGCGAGAAACAGAGGGGCTGAAACAGAGGGGCTGGAACAGAGGGGCTGAAACAGAGGGGCTGAATCAGAGGGGCTGAATCAGAGGGGCTGAAACAGAGGGCGAGAAACAGAGGGGCTGAAACAGAGGGGCTGAAACAGAGGGGCTAAAACAGAGGGGCTGAAACAGAGGGCGAGAAACAGAGGGGCTAAAACAGAGGGGCTGAAACAGAGGGGCTGAAACAGAGGGGCTGAAACAGAGGGCGAGAAACAGAGGGGCTGATACAGAGGGGCTGAAACAGAGGGGCTGAAACAGAGGGCGAGAAACAGAGGGGCTGATACAGAGGGCGAGAAACAGAGGGGTTGAAACGGAGGGGCTGAAATAGAAGGGCTGAAACAGAGGGGCTGAAACAGAGGGCGAGAAACAGAGGGGCTGAAACGGAGGGGCTGAAATAGAAGGGCTGAAACAGAGGGGCTGAAACATAGGGCGAGAAACAGAGGGGCTTAATCAGAGGCGCTGAATCAGAGGGGCTGAAACAGAGGGGCTGAAACAGAGGGCGAGAAACAGAGTGGCTGAAACAGAGGGCGAGAAACAGAGGGCGAGAAACAGAGGGGCTGAAACAGAGGGGCTGAATCAGAGGGGCTGAAACAGAGGGTGAGAAACAGAGGGGCTGAAACAGAGGGCGAGAAACAGAGGGGCCAAATCAGAGGGGCAGAAACAGAGGGCGAGAAACAGAGGGGCTGAAACAGAGGGCAGGAAACAGAGTGGCTGAAACAGAGGGGCTGAAACAGAGGGGCTGAAATAGTGGGCGAGAAACAGAGGGGCTGAAACAGAGGGCGAGACACAGAGGGGCTGATACAGTGGGCGAGAAACAGAGGGGCTGAAGCAGAGGGGCTGAAACAGAAGGGCTGAAACAGAGGGGCTGAACAGAGGGCGAGAAACAGAGGGGCTGAATCAGTGGGGCTGAATCAGAGGGGCTGAAACAGAGGGGCTGAAACAGAGGGCGAGAAACAGAGGGGCTGAAACAGAGGGCGAGAAACAGAGGGCGAGAAACAGAGGGGCTGAAGCAGAGGGGCTGAAACAGAAGGGCTGAAACAGAGGGGCTGAACAGAGGGCGAGAAACAGAGGGGCTGAATCAGTGGGGCTGAATCAGAGAGGCTGAATCAGAGGGGCTGAAACAGAGGGCGAGAAACAGAGGGGCTGAAACAGAGGGCGAGAAACAGAGGGGCTGAAACAGAGGGGCTGAAACTGAGGGGCGAAAACAGAGTGGCTGAAACAGAGGGCGAGAAACAGAGGGGCTGAAACAGAGGGGCTGAAACAGAGGGGCTAAATCAGAGGGGCAGAAACAGTGAGCGAGAAACAGAGGGGCTGAAACAGAGGGGCTGAAACAGAGGGGCTGAAACAGAGGGTGAGAAACAGAGGGGCTGAAACAGAGGGTGAGAAACAGAGGGGCTGAAACAGTGGGCGAGAAACAGCGGGGCTGAAACAGAGGGCGAGAAACAGAGGGGATGAATCAGAGGGGCTGAATCAGAGGGGCTGAAACAGAGTGGCTGAAACAGAGGGCGAGAAACAGAGGGGCTGAAACAGAGGGCGAGAAACAGAGGGCGAGAAACAGAGGGGCTGAAACAGAGGGGCTGAAACAGAGGGACTGAAACAGAGGGGCTGAAACAGAGGGGCTGAAACAGAGGGCGAGAAACAGAGGGGCTGAAACAGAGGGCGAGAAACAGAGGGGCTGAAACCGAGGGGCTGAATCAGAGGGGCTGAAACAGAGGGGCTGAAACAGAGGGCGAGACACAGAGGGGCTGAAACAGAGGGCGAGAAACAGAGGGGCTGAAACAGAGGGGCTGAAACAGAGGGGCTGAATCGGAGGGGCTGATTCAGAGGGGTTGAAACAGAGGGGCTGAATCAGCGTGGCTGAAACGGAGGGCGAGTAACAGAGGGGCTGAAACAGAGGGCGAGAGACAGAGGGGCAGAAACAGAGGGTGAGAAACAGAGGGGCTGAAACAGAGGGGCTGAAACAGAGGGCGAGAAACAGAGGGGCTGAAACAGAGGGCGAGAAACAGAGGGGCTGAAACAGAGGGGCAGAAACAGAGGGGCTGAAGCAGAGGGGCTGAAACAGTGGGGCTGAAACAGAGGGCGAGAAACAGAGGTGCTGAAACAGAGTGCGAGAAACAGAGGGGCTGAATCAGAGGGGCTGAAACAGAGGGCGAGATACAGAGGGGCTGATACAGAGGGCGAGAAACAGAGGGGCTGAAACAGAGGGGCTGAAACAGAGGGGCTGAAACAGAGGGGCTGAATCAGAGTGACTGAAACAGAGGGCGAGAAACATAGGCGCTGAAACAGAGGGCGAGAAACAGAGGGGCTGAAACAGAGGGCGAGAAACAGAGGGGCTGAAACAGAGGGGCTGAATCAGAGGGGCTGAATCAGAGGGGCTGAAACAGAGGGCGAGAAACAGAGGGGCTGAAACAGAGGGGCTGAAACAGAGGTGCTGAAACAGAGGGACTGAAACAGAGGGCGAGAAACAGAGAGGCTGAAACAGAGGGCGAGAAACAGAGGGGCTGAAACAGAGGGCGAGAAACAGAGGGGCTGAAACAGAGGGCGAGAAACAGAGGGGCTGAAACAGAGGGGCTGAAACAGAGGGCAAGAAACAGAGGGGCTGAAACAGAGGGCGAGAAACAGAGGAGCTGAAACAGAGGGCGATAAACAGAGGGCGAGAAACAGAGGGACTGAAACAGAGCGGCTGAAACAGAGGGGCTGAAACAGAGGGCGAGAAATAGAGGGGCTGAAACAGAGGGCGAGAAACAGAGGGGCTGAAACAGAGGGGCTGAATGAGTGGGGCTGAATCAGAGGGGCTGAATCAGAGGGGCTGAAACAGAGGGTGAGAAACAGAGGGGCTGAAACAGAGGGGCTGAAACAGAGGGGCTGAAACAGAGGGCGAGAAACAGAGGAGCTGAATCAGAGGGGCTAAATCAGAGGGGCTGAATCAGAGGGGTTGAAACAGAGGGGCTGAATCAGAGGGGCTGAAACAAAGGGCGAGAAACAGAGGGGCTGAAACAGAGGGGCTGAAACAGAGTGGCTGAAACAGAGGGGCTGAAACAGAGGAGCTGAATCAGAGGGGCTGAAACAGAGGGCGAGAAACAGAGGGGCTGAAACAGAGGGCGAGAAACAGAGGGGCTGAAACAGAGGGGCTGAAACAGCGTGGCTGAATCAGAGGGGCTGATTCAGAGGGGCTGAATCAGAGGGGCTGAAACAGAGGGCGAGAAACAGAGGGGCTGAAACAGAGGGCGAGAAACAGAGGGGCTGAAACAGAGGGGCTGAAACAGAGGGGCTGAAGCAGAGTGGCTGAAACAGAGGGGCTGAAACAGAGGGGCTGGAACAGAGGGCGAGAAACAGTGGGGCTGAAACAGACAGCGAGAAACAGAGGGGCTGAAACAGGGGGGCTGAATCAGAGGGGCTGAAACAGAGGGGCTGAATCAAAGGGGCTGAATCAGAGAGGCTGAATCAGAGGGGCTGAAACAGAGGGCGAGAAACAGAGGGGCTGAAACAGAGGGCGAGAAACAGAGGGGCTGAAACAGAGGGGCTGAAACTGAGGGGCGAAAACAGAGTGGCTGAAACAGAGGGCGAGAAACAGAGGGGCTGAAACAGAGGGGCTGAAACAGAGGGGCTAAATCAGAGGGGCAGAAACAGTGAACGAGAAACAGAGGGGCTGAAACAGAGGGGCTGAAACAGAGGGGCTGAAACAGAGGGTGAGAAACAGAGGGGCTGAAACAGAGGGTGAGAAACAGAGGGGCTGAAACAGTGGGCGAGAAACAGCGGGGCTGAAACAGAGGGCGAGAAACAGAGGGGATGAATCAGAGGGGCTGAATCAGAGGGGCTGAAACAGAGTGGCTGAAACAGAGGGCGAGAAACAGAGGGGCTGAAACAGAGGGCGAGAAACAGAGGGCGAGAAACAGAGGGGCTGAAACAGAGGGGCTGAAACAGAGGGGCTGAAACAGAGGGTCTGATACAGAGGGCGTGAAACAGAGGGGCTGAAACACAGGGCGAGAAACAGAGGGGCTGAAACAGAGGGGCTGAAACAGAGGGCGAGAAACAGAGGGGATGAATCAGAGGGGCTGAATCAGAGGGGCTGAAACAGAGTGGCTGAAACAGAGGGCGAGAAACAGAGGGGCTGAAACAGAGGGCGAGAAACAGAGGGCGAGAAACAGAGGGGCTGAAACAGAGGGGCTGAAACAGAGGGGCTGAAACAGAGGGTCTGATACAGAGGGCGTGAAACAGAGGGGCTGAAACAGAGGGCGAGAAACAGAGGGGCTGAAACAGAGGGCGAGAAACAGAGGGGCTGAAACAGAGGGTCTGAAACAGAGGGGCTGAAACAGTGGGCGAGAAACAGAGAGGCTGAAACAGAGGGCGAGAAATAGAGGGGCTGAAACAGAGGGCGAGAAACATAGGGGCTGAAACAGAGGGCGAGAAACAGAGGGGCTGAAACAGAGGGCGAGAAACAGAGGGGCTGAAACAGAGGGCGAGAAACAGAGGGCGAGAAACAGAGAGAAAGAAACAGAGGGACTGAAACAGAGGGGCTGAAACAGAGGGCGAGAAACAGAGGGGCTGAAACAGAGGGGCTGAAACAGAGGGGCTGAAACAGAGGGGCTGGAACAGAGGGGCTTAATCAGAGGGGCTGAAACAGAGGGCGAGTAACAGAGGGGCTGAAACAGATGGTGAGAAACAGAGGGGCTGAAACAGAGGGCGAGAAACAGAGGGGCTGAATAAGAGGGGCTGAAACAGAGGGTGAGAAACAGAGGGGCTGGAACAGAGGGCGAGAAACAGAGGGGCTGAAACAAAGGGCGAGAAACAGAGAGGCTGAAACAGAGGGGCTGAAACAGAGGGGCTGAAACAGAGGGGCTGAATCAGAGGGGCTGAATCAGACGGGCTGAATCAGAGGGGCTGAAACAGAGGGGCTGAAACAGAGGGGCTGAAACAGAGGGCGAGAAACAGAGGGGCTGAAACAGAGGGCGAGAAACAGAGGGGCTGAAACAGAGGGCGAGAAACAGAGGGGCTGAAACAGAGGGGCTGAAACAGAGCGCGAGAAACAGAGGGGATGAATCAGAGGGGCTGAATCAGAGGGGCTGAAACAGAGGGGGTGAAACAGAGGGCGAGATCAGAGGGGCTGAAACAGAGGGCAAGAAACAGAGGGGCTGAAACAGAGGGGCTGAAACAGAAGAGCTGAAACAGAGGGGCTGAAACAGAGGGCGAGAAACAGAGGGGCTGAATCAGCGGGGCTGAATCAGAGGGGCTGAAACAGAGGGGCTGAAACAGACGGCGAGAAACAGAGGGGCTGAAACAGAGGGCGAGAAACAGAGGGCGAGAAACAGAGGGGCTGAAACAGAGGGGCTGAAACAGAGGGGCTGAAACAGAGGGTCTGATACAGAGGGTTTGAAACAGAGGGGCTGAAACAGAGGGCGAGAAACAGAGGGGCTGAAACAGAGGGGCTGAATCAGAGGGGCTGAAACAGAGGGCGAGAAACAGAGGGGCTGAAACAGAGGGCGAGAAACAGAGGGGCTGAAACAGAGGGGCTGAAACAGAGGGCGAGAATCAGAGGGGCTGAAACAGAGGGCGAGAAACAGAGTGCGAGAAACAGAGGGACTTAAACAGAGGGCGAGAAACAGAGGGGCTGAAACAGAGGGCGAGAAACAGAGGGGCAGAAACAGAGGGGCTGAATGAGTGGGGCTGAATCAGAGGGGCTGAATCAGAGGTGCTGAAACAGAGGGTGAGAAACAGAGGGGCTGAAACAGAGGGGCTGAAACAGATGGGTGAAACAGAGGGCGAGAAACAGAGGGGCTGAAACAGAGGGGCTGAAACAGAGGGGCTGAAACAGAGGGGTTGATACTGAGGGCGAGAAACAGAGGGGCTGAAACAGAGGGCGAGAAACAGAGGGGCTGAAACAGAGGGGCTGAAACAGAGGGGCTGAAACAGAGGGGCTGATATAGAGGGCGAGAAACAGAGAGGCTGAAACAGAGGGCGAGATACAGAGGGGCTGAAACAGAGGGCGAGAAACAGAGTGGCTCAAACAGAGGTGCTGAAACAGAGGGGCTGAAACAGAGGGGCTGAAACAGAGGGCGAGAAACAGAGGGGCTAAAACAGAGGGCGAGAAACAGAGGGGCTGAAACAGAGGTCGAGAAACAGAGGGCGAGAAACAGAGGGACTGAAACAGAGGGGCTGAAAAAGAGGGGCTGAAACAGAGGGGCTGAAACAGAGGGCGAGAAACAGAGGGGCTGAAACAGAGGACGAGAAACAGAGGGGCTGAAACCGAGGGGCTGAATCAGAGGGGCTGAAACAGAGGGGCTGAAACAGAGGGCGAGACACAGAGGGGCTGAAACAGAGGGCGAGAAACAGAGGGGCTGAAACAGAGGGGCTGAAACAGAGGGGCTGAATCGGAGGGGCTGATTCAGAGGGGTTGAAACAGAGGGGCTGAATCAGCGTGGCTGAAATGGAGGGCGAGTAACAGAGGGGCTGAAACAGAGGGCGAGAGACAGAGGGGCAGAAACAGAGGGTGAGAAACAGAGGGGCTGAAACAGAGGGGCTGAAACAGAGGGCGAGAAACAGAGGGGCTGAAACAGAGGGCGAGAAACAGAGGGGCTGAAACAGAGGTGCAGAAACAGAGGGGCTGAAGCAGAGGGGCTGAAACAGTGGGGCTGAAACAGAGGGCGAGAAACAGAGGGGCTGAAACAGAGTGCGAGAAACAGTGGGGCTGAAACAGAGGGCAAGAAACAGAGGGGCTGAATCAGAGGGGCTGAAACAGAGGGCGAGATACAGAGGGGCTGATACAGAGGGCGAGAAACAGAGGGGCTAAAACAGAGGGGCTGAAACAGAGGGGCTGAAACAGAGGGGCTGAAACAGAGGGGCTGAATCAGAGTGACTGAAACAGAGGGCGAGAAACATAGGCGCTGAAACAGAGGGCGAGAAACAGAGGGGCTGAAACAGAGGGCGAGAAACAGAGGGGCTGAAACCGAGGGGCTGAATCAGAGGGGCTGAATCAGAGGGGCTGAAACAGTGGACGAGAAACAGAGGGGCTGAAACAGTGGGGCTGAAACAGAGGGGCTAAATCAGAGGGGCAGAAACCGAGGGCGAGAAACAGAGGGGCTGAAACAGAGGGCGAGAAACAGAGTGGCTGAAAAAGAGGGGCTGAAACAGAGGGGCTGAAACAGAGGGGCTGAAACAGAGGGCGAGAAACAGAGGGGCTAAAACAGAGGGCGAGACACAGAGGGGCTGATACAGAGTGCGAGAAACAGAGGGGCTGAAACAGAGGGACTGAAACGGAAGGGCTGAAACAGAGGTGCTGAAACAGAGGGCGAGAAACAGAGGGGCTGATACAGAGTGCGAGAAACAGAGGGACTGAAACAGAGGGGCTGAAACAGAGGGCGAGAAACAGAGGGGCTGAAACAGAGGGGCGGAATGAGTGGGGCTGAATCAGAGGGGCTGAATCAGAGGTGCTGAAACAGAGGGTGAGAAACAGAGGGGCTGAAACAGAGGGGCTGAAACAGATGGGCTGAAACAGAGGGCGAGAAACAGAGGGGCTGAAACAGAGGGGCTGAAACAGAGGGGCTGAAACAGAGGGGTTGATACTGAGGGCGAGAAACAGAGGGGCTGAAACAGAGGGGCTGAATCAAAGGGGCTGAATCAGAGAGGCTGAATCAGAGGGGCTGAAACAGAGGGCGAGAAACAGAGGGGCTGAAACAGAGGGCGAGAAACAGCGGGGCTGAAACAGAGGGGCTGAAACTGAGGGGCTAAAACAGAGTGGCTGAAACAGAGTGCAAGAAACAGAGGGGCTGAAACAGAGGGGCTGAAACAGAGGGGCTAAATCAGAGGGGCAGAAACAGAGAGCGAGAAACAGTGGGGCTGAAACAGAGGGGCTGAAACAGAGGGGCTGAAACAGAGGGGCTGAAACAGAGGGTGAGAAAGAGAGGGGCTGAAACAGAGGGCGAGAAACAGAGGGGCTGAAACAGTGGGCGAGAAACAGAGGGGCTGAAACAGAGGGGCTGAAACAGAGGGCGAGAAACAGAGGGGATGAATCAGAGGGGCTGAATCAGAGGGGCTGAAACAGAGTGGCTGAAACAGAGGGCGAGAAACAGAGGGGCTGAAACAGAGGGCGAGAAACAGAGGGCGAGAAACAGAGGGGCTGAAACAGAGGGGCTGAAACAGAGGGGCTGAAACAGAGGGTCTGATACAGAGGGCGTGAAACAGAGGGGCTGAAACAGAGGGCGAGAAACAGAGGGGCTGAAACAGAGGGCGAGAAACAGAGGGGCTGAAACAGAGGGGCTGAAACAGAGGGGCTGAAACAGAGGGCGAGAATCAGAGGGGCTGAAACAGAGGGCGAGAAACAGAGTGCGAGAAACAGAGGGACTTAAACAGAGGGCGAGAAACAGAGGGGCTGAAACAGAGGGCGAGAAACAGAGGGGCTGAAACAGAGGGGCTGAATGAGTGGGGCTGAATCAGAGGGGCTGAAACAGAGGGCGAGAAACAGAGGGGCTGAAACAGAGGGCGAGAAACAGAGGGGCTGAAACAGAGGGGCTGATATAGAGGGCGAGAAACAGAGAGGCTGAAACAGAGGGCGAGATACAGAGGGGCTGAAACAGAGGGCGAGAAACAGAGGGGCTGAAACAGAGGGCGAGAAACAGAGGGGCTGAAACAGAGGGGCTGAATGAGTGGGGCTGAATCAGAGGGGCTGAATCAGAGGTGCTGAAACAGAGGGTGAGAAACAGAGGGGCTGAAACAGAGGGGCTGAAAAAGATGGGTGAAACAGAGGGCGAGAAACAGAGGGGCTGAAACAGAGGGGCTGAAACAGAGGGGTTGATACTGAGGGCGAGAAACAGAGGGGCTGAAACAGAGGGCGAGAAACAGAGGGGCTGAAACAGAGGGGCTGAAACAGAGGGGCTGAAACAGAGGGGCTGATATAGAGGGCGAGAAACAGAGAGGCTGAAACAGAGGGCGAGATACAGAGGGGCTGAAACAGAGGGCGAGAAACAGAGTGGCTCAAACAGAGGTGCTGAAACAGAGGGGCTGAAACAGAGGGGCTGAAACAGAGGGCGAGAAACAGAGGGGCTAAAACAGAGGGCGAGAAACAGAGGGGCTGAAACAGAGGTCGAGAAACAGAGGGCGAGAAACAGAGGGACTGAAACAGAGGGGCTGAAACAGAGGGGCTGAAACAGAGGGCGAGAAACAGAGGGGCTGAAACAGAGGACGAGAAACAGAGGGGCTGAAACCGAGGGGCTGAATCAGAGGGGCTGAAACAGAGGGGCTGAAACAGAGGGCGAGACACAGAGGGGCTGAAACAGAGGGCGAGAAACAGAGGGGCTGAAACAGAGGGTCTGAAACAGAGGGGCTGAATCGGAGGGGCTGATTCAGAGGGGTTGAAACAGAGGGGCTGAATCAGCGTGGCTGAAATGGAGGGCGAGTAACAGAGGGGCTGAAACAGAGGGCGAGAGACAGAGGGGCAGAAACAGAGGGTGAGAAACAGAGGGGCTGAAACAGAGGGGCTGAAACAGAGGGCGAGAAACAGAGGGGCTGAAACAGAGGGCGAGAAACAGAGGGGCTGAAACAGAGGTGCAGAAACAGAGTGGCTGAAGCAGAGGGGCTGAAACAGTGGGGCTGAAACAGAGGGCGAGAAACAGAGGGGCTGAAACAGAGTGCGAGAAACAGAGGGGCTGAAACAGAGGGCAAGAAACAGAGGGGCTGAATCAGAGGGGCTGAAACAGAGGGCGAGATACAGAGGGGCTGATACAGAGGGCGAGAAACAGAGGGGCTAAAACAGAGGGGCTGAAACAGAGGGGCTGAAACAGAGGGGCTGAAACAGAGGGGCTGAATCAGAGTGACTGAAACAGAGGGCGAGAAACATAGGCGCTGAAACAGAGGGCGAGAAACAGAGGGGCTGAAACAGAGGGCGAGAAACAGAGGGGCTGAAACCGAGGGGCTGAATCAGAGGGGCTGAATCAGAGGGGCTGAAACAGAGGACGAGAAACAGAGGGGCTGAAACAGAGGGGCTGAAACAGAGGGGCTAAATCAGAGGGGCAGAAACCGAGGGCGAGAAACAGAGGGGCTGAAACAGAGGGCGAGAAACAGAGTGGCTGAAACAGAGGGGCTGAAACAGAGGGGCTGAAACAGAGGGGCTGAAACAGAGGGCGAGAAACAGAGGGGCTAAAACAGAGGGCGAGACACAGAGGGGCTGATACAGAGTGCGAGAAACAGAGGGGCTGAAACAGAGGGGCTGAAACGGAAGGGCTGAAACAGAGGTGCTGAAACAGAGGGCGAGAAACAGAGGGGCTGAATCAGAGGGGCTGAATCAGAGGGGCTGAAACCGAGGGGCTGAAACAGTGGGTGAGAAACAGAGGGGCTGAAACAGAGGGCGAGAAACAGAGGGCGAGAAACAGAGGGGCTGAAACAGAGGGGCTGACACAGAGGGGCTGAAACAGAGGGTCTGATACAGAGGGTTTGAAACAGAGGGGCTTAAACAGAGGGCGAGAAACAGAGGGGCTGAAACAGAGGGCGAGAAACAGAGGGGCTGAAACAGAGGGGCTGAAACAGAGGGACTGAAACAGAGGGCGAGAAACAGAGGGCGAGAAACAGAGAGGCTGAAACAGAGGGCGAGAAACAGAGGGGCTGAAACAGAGGGCGAGAAACAGAGGGGCTGAAACAGAGGGCGAGAAACAGAGGGGCTGTAACAGAGGGGCTGAAACAGAGGGCAAGAAACAGAGGGGCTGAAACAGCGGGCGAGAAACAGAGGAGCTGAAACAGAGGGCGATAAACAGAGGGCGAGAAACAGAGGGACTGAAACAGAGCGGCTGAAACAGAGGGGCTGAAACAGAGGGCGAGAAATAGAGGGGCTGAAACAGAGGGCGAGAAACAGAGGGGCTGAAACAGAGGGGCTGAATGAGTGGGGCTGAATCAGAGGGGCTGAATCAGAGGGGCTGAAACAGAGGGTGAGAAACAGAGGGGCTGAAACAGAGGGGCTGAAACAGAGGGTCTGAAACAGAGGGCGAGAAACAGAGGAGCTGAATCAGAGGAGCTAAATCAGAGGGGCTGAATCAGAGGGGCTGAAACAGAGGGGCTGAATCAGAGGGGCTGAAACAAAGGGCGAGAAACAGAGGGGCTGAAACAGAGGGGCTGAAACAGAGTGGCTGAAACAGAGGGGCTGAAACAGAGGGGCTGGAACAGAGGGGGAGAAACAGAGGGGCTGAAACAGAGGAGCTGAATCAGAGGGGCTGAAACAGAGGGCGAGAAACAGAGGGGCTGAAACAGAGGGCGAGAAACACAGGGGCTGAAACAGAGGGGCTGAAACAGCGTGGCTGAATCAGAGGGGCTGATTCAGAGGGGCTGAATCAGAGGGGCTGAAACAGAGGGCGAGAAACAGAGGGGCTGAAACAGAGGGCGAGAAACAGAGGGACTGAAACAGAGGGGCTGAAACAGAGGGGCTGAAGCAGAGTGGCTGAAACAGAGGGGCTGAAACAGAGGGGCTGGAACAGAGGGCGAGAAACAGTGGGGCTGAAACAGATAGCGAGAAACAGAGGGGCTGAAAAGGGGGGCCGAATCAGAGGGGCTGAAACAGAGGGGCTGAATCAAAGGGGCTGAATCAGAGAGGCTGAATCAGAGGGGTTGAAACAGAGGGCGAGAAACAGAGGGGCTGAAACAGAGGGCGAGAAACAGAGGGGCTGAAACAGAGGGGCTGAAACTGAGGGGCGAAAACAGAGTGGCTGAAACAGAGGGCGAGAAACAGAGGGGCTGAAACAGAGGGGCTGAAACAGAGTGGCTGAAACAGAGGGCGAGAAACAGCGGGGCTGAAACAGAGGGCGAGAAACAGAGGGCGAGAAACAGAGGGGCTGAAACAGAGGGGCTGAAACAGAGGGGCTGAAACAGAGGGTCTGATACAGAGGGCGTGAAACATAGGGGCTGAAACAGAGGGCGAGAAACAGAGGGGCTGAAACAGAGGGCGAGAAACAGAGGGGCTGGAACAGAGGGTCTGAAACAGAGGGGCTGAAACAGTGGGCGAGAAACAGAGAGGCTGAAACAGAGGGCGAGAAATAGAGGGGCTGAAACAGAGGGCGAGAAACATAGGGGCTGAAACAGAGGGCGAGAAACAGAGGGGCTGAAACAGAGGGGCTGAAACAGAGGGCGAGAAACAGAGGGGCTGAAACAGAGGGCGAGAAACAGAGGGCGAGAAACAGCGAGACAGAAACAGAGGGACTGAAACAGAGGGGCTGAAACAGAGGGCGAGAAACAGAGGGGCTGAAACAGAGGGCGAGAAACAGAGGGGCTGAAACAGATGGGCTGAAACAGAGGGCGAGAAACAGAGGAGCTGAATCAGAGGGGCTAAATCAGAGGGGCTGAATCAGAGGGGCTGGAACAGAGGGGCTTAATCAGAGGGGCTGAAACAGAGGGCGAGTAACAGAGGGGGTGAAACAGATGGTGAGAAACAGAGGGGCTGAAACAGAGGGCGAGAAACATAGGGGCTGAATAAGAGGGGCTGAAACAGAGGGTGAGAAACAGAGGGGCTGGAACAGAGGGCGAGAAACAGAGGGGCTGAAATAAAGGGCGAGAAACAGAGAGGCTGAAACAGAGGGGCTGAAACAGAGGGGCTGAAACAGAGGGGCTGAATCAGAGGGGCTGAATCAGACGGGCTGAATCAGAGGGGCTGAAACAGAGGGGCTGAAACAGAGGGGCTGAAACAGAGGGGCTGAAACAGAGGGCGAGAAACAGAGGGGCTGAAACAGAGGGCGAGAAACAGAGGGGCTGAATCAGAGGGCGAGAAACAGAGGGGCTGAAACAGAGGGGCTGAAACAGAGGGCGAGAAACAGAGGGGATGAATCAGAGGGGCTGAATCAGTGGGGCTGAAACAGAGGGGGTGAAACAGAGGGCGAGATCAGAGGGGCTGAAACAGAGGGCAAGAAACAGAGGGGCTCAAACAGAGGGGCTGAAACAGAAGGGCTGAAACAGAGGGGCTGAAACAGAGGGCGAGAAACAGAGGGGCTGAATCAGCGGGGCTGAATCAGAGGGGCTGAAACAGAGGGGCTGAAACAGACGGCGAGAAACAGAGGGGCTGAAACAGAGGGCGAGAAACAGAGGGCGAGAAACAGAGGGGCTGAAACAGAGGGGCTGAAACAGAGGGGCTGAAACAGAGGGTCTGATACAGAGGGTTTGAAACAGAGGGGCTGAAACAGAGGGCGAGAAACAGAGGGGCTGAAACAGAGGGGCTGAATCAGAGGGGCTGAAACAGAGGGCGAGAAACAGAGGGCTGAAACAGAGGGCGAGAAACAGAGGGGCTGAAACAGAGGGGCTGAAACAGAGGGCGAGAATCAGAGGGGCTGAAACAGAGGGCGAGAAACAGAGGGCTGAAACAGAGGGCGAGAAACAGAGGGGCTGAAACAGAGGGGCTGAAACAGAGGGCGAGAATCAGAGGGGCTGAAACAGAGGGCGAGAAACAGAGGGCGAGAAACAGAGGGACTGAAACAGAGGGACTGAAACAGAGGGGCTGAAACAGAGGGCGAGAAACAGAGGGGCTGAAGCAGAGGGGCTGAATGAGTGGGGCTGAATCAGAGGGGCTGAATCAGAGGTGCTGAAACAGAGGGGCTGAAACAGAGGGCGAGAAACAGAGGGGCTGAAGCAGAGGGGCTGAATGAGTGGGGCTGAAACAGAGGGGCTGAAACAGCGTGGCTGAATCAGAGGGGCTGATTCAGAGGGGCTGAATCAGAGGGGCTGAAACAGAGGGCGAGAAACAGAGGGGCTGAAACAGAGGGCGAGAAACAGAGGGGCTGAAACAGAGGGGCTGAAACAGGGGCTGAAGCAGAGTGGCTGAAACAGAGGGCCTGAAACAGAGGGGCTGGAACAGAGGGCGAGAAACAGTGGGGCTGAAACAGATAGCGAGAAACAGAGGGGCTGAAACAGGGGGGCTGAATCAGAGGGGCTGAAACAGAGGGGCTGAATCAAAGGGGCTGAATCAGAGAGGCTGAATCTGAGGGGCTGAAACAGAGGGCGAGAAACAGAGGGGCTGAAACAGAGGGCGAGAAACAGAGGGGCTGAAAAAAAGGGGCTGAAACTGAGGGGCGAAAACAGAGTGGCTGAAACAGAGGGCGAGAAACAGAGGGGCTGAAACAGAGGGGCTGAAACAGAGTGGCTGAAACAGAGGGCGAGAAACAGCGGGGCTGAAACAGAGGGCGAGAAACAGAGGGCGAGAAACAGAGGGGCTGAAACAGAGGGGCTGAAACAGAGGGGCTGAAACAGAGGGTCTGATACAGAGGGCGTGAAACAGAGGGGCTGAAACAGAGGGCGAGAAACAGAGGGGCTGAAACAGAGGGCGAGAAACAGAGGGGCTGAAACAGAGGGTCTGAAACAGAGGGGCTGAAACAGTGGGCGAGAAACAGAGAGGCTGAAACAGAGGGCGAGAAATAGAGGGGCTGAAACAGAGGGCGAGAAACATAGGGGCTGAAACAGAGAGCGAGAAACAGAGGGGCTGAAACAGAGGGGCTGAAACAGAAGGCGAGAAACAGAGGGGCTGAAACAGAGGGCGAGAAACAGAGGGCGAGAAACAGAGAGACAGAAACAGAGGGACTGAAACAGAGGGGCTGAAACAGAGGGCGAGAAACAGAGGGGCTGAAACAGAGGGCGAGAAACAGAGGGGCTGAAACAGAGGGGCTGAAACAGAGGGCGAGAAACAGAGGAGCTGAATCAGAGGGGCTAAATCAGAGGGGCTGAATCAGAGGGGCTGGAACAGAGGGGCTTAATCAGAGGGGCTGAAACAGAGGGCGAGTAACAGAGGGGGTGAAACAGATGGTGAGAAACAGAGGGGCTGAAACAGAGGGCGAGAAACAGAGGGGCTGAATAAGAGGGGCTGAAACAGAGGGTGAGAAACAGAGGGGCTGGAACAGAGGGCGAGAAACAGAGGGGCTGAAATAAAGGGCGAGAAACAGAGAGGCTGAAACAGAGGGGCTGAAACAGAGGGGCTGAAACAGAGGGGCTGAATCAGAGGGGCTGAATCAGACGGGCTGAATCAGAGGGGCTGAAACAGAGGGGCTGAAACAGAGGGGCTGAAACAGAGGGGCTGAAACAGAGGGCGAGAAACAGAGGGGCTGAAACAGAGGGCGAGAAACAGAGGGGCTGAAACAGAGGGCGAGAAACAGAGGGGCTGAAACAGAGGGGCTGAAACAGAGGGCGAGAAACAGAGGGGATGAATCAGAGGGGCTGAATCAGAGGGGCTGAAACAGAGGGGGTGAAACAGAGGGCGAGATCAGAGGGGCTGAAACAGAGGGCAAGAAACAGAGGGGCTCAAACAGAGGGGCTGAAACAGAAGGGCTGAAACAGAGGGGCTGAAACAGAGGGCGAGAAACAGAGGGGCTGAATCAGCGGGGCTGAATCAGAGGGGCTGAAACAGAGGGGCTGAAACAGACGGCGAGAAACAGAGGGGCTGAAACAGAGGGCGAGAAACAGAGGGCGAGAAACAGAGGGGCTGAAACAGAGGGGCTGAAACAGAGGGGCTGAAACAGAGGGTCTGATACAGAGGGTTTGAAACAGAGGGGCTGAAACAGAGGGCGAGAAACAGAGGGGCTGAAACAGAGGGGCTGAATCAGAGGGGCTGAAACAGAGGGCGAGAAACAGAGGGCTGAAACAGAGGGCGAGAAACAGAGGGGCTGAAACAGAGGGGCTGAAACAGAGGGCGAGAATCAGAGGGGCTGAAACAGAGGGCGAGAAACAGAGGGCGAGAAACAGAGGGACTGAAACAGAGGGACTGAAACAGAGGGGCTGAAACAGAGGGTGAGAAACAGAGGGGCTGAAGCAGAGGGGCTGAATGAGTGGGGCTGAATCAGAGGGGCTGAATCAGAGGTGCTGAAACAGAGGGTGAGAAACAGAGGGGCTGAAACAGATGGGCTGAAACAGATGGGCTGAAACAGAGGGCGAGAAACAGAGGGTCTGAAATAGAGGGGCTGAAACAGAGGGGTTGATACTGAGGGCGAGAAACAGAGGGGCTGAAACAGAGGGCGAGAAACAGAGGGGCTGAAACAGAGGGGCTGAAACAGAGGGGCTGAAACAGAGGGGCTGATATAGAGGGCGAGAAACAGAGAAGCTGAAACAGAGGGCGAGATACAGAGGGGCTGAAACAGAGGGCGAGAAACAGAGAGGCTCAAACAGAGGTGCTGAAACAGAGGGGCTGAAACAGAGGGGCTGAAACAGAGGGCGAGAAACAGAGGGGCTAAAACAGAGGGCGAGAAACAGAGGGGCTGAAACAGAGGTCGAGAAACAGAGGGCGAGAAACAGAGGGACTGAAACAGAGGGGCTGAAACAGAGGGGCTGAAACAGAGGGCGAGAAACAGAGGGGCTGAAACAGAGGGCGAGAAACAGAGGGGCTGAAACCGAGGGGCTGAATCAGAGGGGCTGAAACAGAGGGGCTGAAACAGAGGGCGAGACACAGAGGGGCTGAAACAGAGGGCGAGAAACAGAGGGGCTGAAACAGAGGGGCTGAAACAGAGGGGCTGACACAGAGGGGCTGAAACAGAGGGTCTGATACAGAGGGTTTGAAACAGAGGGGCTTAAACAGAGGGCGAGAAACAGAGGGGCTGAAACAGAGGGCGAGAAACAGAGGGGCTGAAACAGAGGGGCTGAAACAGAGGGACTGAAACAGAGGGCGAGAAACAGAGGGCGAGAAACAGAGAGGCTGAAACAGAGGGCGAGAAACAGAGGGGCTGAAACAGAGGGCGAGAAACAGAGGGGCTGAAACAGAGGGCGAGAAACAGAGGGGCTGTAACAGAGGGGCTGAAACAGAGGGCAAGAAACAGAGGGGCTGAAACAGCGGGCGAGAAACAGAGGAGCTGAAACAGAGGGCGATAAACAGAGGGCGAGAAACAGAGGGACTGAAACAGAGCGGCTGAAACAGAGGGGCTGAAACAGAGGGCGAGAAATAGAGGGGCTGAAACAGAGGGCGAGAAACAGAGGGGCTGAAACAGAGGGGCTGAATGAGTGGGGCTGAATCAGAGGGGCTGAATCAGAGGGGCTGAAACAGAGGGTGAGAAACAGAGGGGCTGAAACAGAGGGGCTGAAACAGAGGGTCTGAAACAGAGGGCGAGAAACAGAGGAGCTGAATCAGAGGAGCTAAATCAGAGGGGCTGAATCAGAGGGGCTGAAACAGAGGGGCTGAATCAGAGGGGCTGAAACAAAGGGCGAGAAACAGAGGGGCTGAAACAGAGGGGCTGAAACAGAGTGGCTGAAACAGAGGGGCTGAAACAGAGGGGCTGGAACAGAGGGGGAGAAACAGAGGGGCTGAAACAGAGGAGCTGAATCAGAGGGGCTGAAACAGAGGGCGAGAAACAGAGGGGCTGAAACAGAGGGCGAGAAACACAGGGGCTGAAACAGAGGGGCTGAAACAGCGTGGCTGAATCAGAGGGGCTGATTCAGAGGGGCTGAATCAGAGGGGCTGAAACAGAGGGCGAGAAACAGAGGGGCTGAAACAGAGGGCGAGAAACAGAGGGACTGAAACAGAGGGGCTGAAACAGAGGGGCTGAAGCAGAGTGGCTGAAACAGAGGGGCTGAAACAGAGGGGCTGGAACAGAGGGCGAGAAACAGTGGGGCTGAAACAGATAGCGAGAAACAGAGGGGCTGAAAAGGGGGGCCGAATCAGAGGGGCTGAAACAGAGGGGCTGAATCAAAGGGGCTGAATCAGAGAGGCTGAATCAGAGGGGTTGAAACAGAGGGCGAGAAACAGAGGGGCTGAAACAGAGGGCGAGAAACAGAGGGGCTGAAACAGAGGGGCTGAAACTGAGGGGCGAAAACAGAGTGGCTGAAACAGAGGGCGAGAAACAGAGGGGCTGAAACAGAGGGGCTGAAACAGAGTGGCTGAAACAGAGGGCGAGAAACAGCGGGGCTGAAACAGAGGGCGAGAAACAGAGGGCGAGAAACAGAGGGGCTGAAACAGAGGGGCTGAAACAGAGGGGCTGAAACAGAGGGTCTGATACAGAGGGCGTGAAACATAGGGGCTGAAACAGAGGGCGAGAAACAGAGGGGCTGAAACAGAGGGCGAGAAACAGAGGGGCTGGAACAGAGGGTCTGAAACAGAGGGGCTGAAACAGTGGGCGAGAAACAGAGAGGCTGAAACAGAGGGCGAGAAATAGAGGGGCTGAAACAGAGGGCGAGAAACATAGGGGCTGAAACAGAGGGCGAGAAACAGAGGGGCTGAAACAGAGGGGCTGAAACAGAGGGCGAGAAACAGAGGGGCTGAAACAGAGGGCGAGAAACAGAGGGCGAGAAACAGCGAGACAGAAACAGAGGGACTGAAACAGAGGGGCTGAAACAGAGGGCGAGAAACAGAGGGGCTGAAACAGAGGGCGAGAAACAGAGGGGCTGAAACAGATGGGCTGAAACAGAGGGCGAGAAACAGAGGAGCTGAATCAGAGGGGCTAAATCAGAGGGGCTGAATCAGAGGGGCTGGAACAGAGGGGCTTAATCAGAGGGGCTGAAACAGAGGGCGAGTAACAGAGGGGGTGAAACAGATGGTGAGAAACAGAGGGGCTGAAACAGAGGGCGAGAAACATAGGGGCTGAATAAGAGGGGCTGAAACAGAGGGTGAGAAACAGAGGGGCTGGAACAGAGGGCGAGAAACAGAGGGGCTGAAATAAAGGGCGAGAAACAGAGAGGCTGAAACAGAGGGGCTGAAACAGAGGGGCTGAAACAGAGGGGCTGAATCAGAGGGGCTGAATCAGACGGGCTGAATCAGAGGGGCTGAAACAGAGGGGCTGAAACAGAGGGGCTGAAACAGAGGGGCTGAAACAGAGGGCGAGAAACAGAGGGGCTGAAACAGAGGGCGAGAAACAGAGGGGCTGAATCAGAGGGCGAGAAACAGAGGGGCTGAAACAGAGGGGCTGAAACAGAGGGCGAGAAACAGAGGGGATGAATCAGAGGGGCTGAATCAGTGGGGCTGAAACAGAGGGGGTGAAACAGAGGGCGAGATCAGAGGGGCTGAAACAGAGGGCAAGAAACAGAGGGGCTCAAACAGAGGGGCTGAAACAGAAGGGCTGAAACAGAGGGGCTGAAACAGAGGGCGAGAAACAGAGGGGCTGAATCAGCGGGGCTGAATCAGAGGGGCTGAAACAGAGGGGCTGAAACAGACGGCGAGAAACAGAGGGGCTGAAACAGAGGGCGAGAAACAGAGGGCGAGAAACAGAGGGGCTGAAACAGAGGGGCTGAAACAGAGGGGCTGAAACAGAGGGTCTGATACAGAGGGTTTGAAACAGAGGGGCTGAAACAGAGGGCGAGAAACAGAGGGGCTGAAACAGAGGGGCTGAATCAGAGGGGCTGAAACAGAGGGCGAGAAACAGAGGGCTGAAACAGAGGGCGAGAAACAGAGGGGCTGAAACAGAGGGGCTGAAACAGAGGGCGAGAATCAGAGGGGCTGAAACAGAGGGCGAGAAACAGAGGGCTGAAACAGAGGGCGAGAAACAGAGGGGCTGAAACAGAGGGGCTGAAACAGAGGGCGAGAATCAGAGGGGCTGAAACAGAGGGCGAGAAACAGAGGGCGAGAAACAGAGGGACTGAAACAGAGGGACTGAAACAGAGGGGCTGAAACAGAGGGCGAGAAACAGAGGGGCTGAAGCAGAGGGGCTGAATGAGTGGGGCTGAATCAGAGGGGCTGAATCAGAGGTGCTGAAACAGAGGGGCTGAAACAGAGGGCGAGAAACAGAGGGGCTGAAGCAGAGGGGCTGAATGAGTGGGGCTGAAACAGAGGGGCTGAAACAGCGTGGCTGAATCAGAGGGGCTGATTCAGAGGGGCTGAATCAGAGGGGCTGAAACAGAGGGCGAGAAACAGAGGGGCTGAAACAGAGGGCGAGAAACAGAGGGGCTGAAACAGAGGGGCTGAAACAGGGGCTGAAGCAGAGTGGCTGAAACAGAGGGCCTGAAACAGAGGGGCTGGAACAGAGGGCGAGAAACAGTGGGGCTGAAACAGATAGCGAGAAACAGAGGGGCTGAAACAGGGGGGCTGAATCAGAGGGGCTGAAACAGAGGGGCTGAATCAAAGGGGCTGAATCAGAGAGGCTGAATCTGAGGGGCTGAAACAGAGGGCGAGAAACAGAGGGGCTGAAACAGAGGGCGAGAAACAGAGGGGCTGAAAAAAAGGGGCTGAAACTGAGGGGCGAAAACAGAGTGGCTGAAACAGAGGGCGAGAAACAGAGGGGCTGAAACAGAGGGGCTGAAACAGAGTGGCTGAAACAGAGGGCGAGAAACAGCGGGGCTGAAACAGAGGGCGAGAAACAGAGGGCGAGAAACAGAGGGGCTGAAACAGAGGGGCTGAAACAGAGGGGCTGAAACAGAGGGTCTGATACAGAGGGCGTGAAACAGAGGGGCTGAAACAGAGGGCGAGAAACAGAGGGGCTGAAACAGAGGGCGAGAAACAGAGGGGCTGAAACAGAGGGTCTGAAACAGAGGGGCTGAAACAGTGGGCGAGAAACAGAGAGGCTGAAACAGAGGGCGAGAAATAGAGGGGCTGAAACAGAGGGCGAGAAACATAGGGGCTGAAACAGAGAGCGAGAAACAGAGGGGCTGAAACAGAGGGGCTGAAACAGAAGGCGAGAAACAGAGGGGCTGAAACAGAGGGCGAGAAACAGAGGGCGAGAAACAGAGAGACAGAAACAGAGGGACTGAAACAGAGGGGCTGAAACAGAGGGCGAGAAACAGAGGGGCTGAAACAGAGGGCGAGAAACAGAGGGGCTGAAACAGAGGGGCTGAAACAGAGGGCGAGAAACAGAGGAGCTGAATCAGAGGGGCTAAATCAGAGGGGCTGAATCAGAGGGGCTGGAACAGAGGGGCTTAATCAGAGGGGCTGAAACAGAGGGCGAGTAACAGAGGGGGTGAAACAGATGGTGAGAAACAGAGGGGCTGAAACAGAGGGCGAGAAACAGAGGGGCTGAATAAGAGGGGCTGAAACAGAGGGTGAGAAACAGAGGGGCTGGAACAGAGGGCGAGAAACAGAGGGGCTGAAATAAAGGGCGAGAAACAGAGAGGCTGAAACAGAGGGGCTGAAACAGAGGGGCTGAAACAGAGGGGCTGAATCAGAGGGGCTGAATCAGACGGGCTGAATCAGAGGGGCTGAAACAGAGGGGCTGAAACAGAGGGGCTGAAACAGAGGGGCTGAAACAGAGGGCGAGAAACAGAGGGGCTGAAACAGAGGGCGAGAAACAGAGGGGCTGAAACAGAGGGCGAGAAACAGAGGGGCTGAAACAGAGGGGCTGAAACAGAGGGCGAGAAACAGAGGGGATGAATCAGAGGGGCTGAATCAGAGGGGCTGAAACAGAGGGGGTGAAACAGAGGGCGAGATCAGAGGGGCTGAAACAGAGGGCAAGAAACAGAGGGGCTCAAACAGAGGGGCTGAAACAGAAGGGCTGAAACAGAGGGGCTGAAACAGAGGGCGAGAAACAGAGGGGCTGAATCAGCGGGGCTGAATCAGAGGGGCTGAAACAGAGGGGCTGAAACAGACGGCGAGAAACAGAGGGGCTGAAACAGAGGGCGAGAAACAGAGGGCGAGAAACAGAGGGGCTGAAACAGAGGGGCTGAAACAGAGGGGCTGAAACAGAGGGTCTGATACAGAGGGTTTGAAACAGAGGGGCTGAAACAGAGGGCGAGAAACAGAGGGGCTGAAACAGAGGGGCTGAATCAGAGGGGCTGAAACAGAGGGCGAGAAACAGAGGGCTGAAACAGAGGGCGAGAAACAGAGGGGCTGAAACAGAGGGGCTGAAACAGAGGGCGAGAATCAGAGGGGCTGAAACAGAGGGCGAGAAACAGAGGGCGAGAAACAGAGGGACTGAAACAGAGGGACTGAAACAGAGGGGCTGAAACAGAGGGTGAGAAACAGAGGGGCTGAAGCAGAGGGGCTGAATGAGTGGGGCTGAATCAGAGGGGCTGAATCAGAGGTGCTGAAACAGAGGGTGAGAAACAGAGGGGCTGAAACAGATGGGCTGAAACAGATGGGCTGAAACAGAGGGCGAGAAACAGAGGGTCTGAAATAGAGGGGCTGAAACAGAGGGGTTGATACTGAGGGCGAGAAACAGAGGGGCTGAAACAGAGGGCGAGAAACAGAGGGGCTGAAACAGAGGGGCTGAAACAGAGGGGCTGAAACAGAGGGGCTGATATAGAGGGCGAGAAACAGAGAAGCTGAAACAGAGGGCGAGATACAGAGGGGCTGAAACAGAGGGCGAGAAACAGAGAGGCTCAAACAGAGGTGCTGAAACAGAGGGGCTGAAACAGAGGGGCTGAAACAGAGGGCGAGAAACAGAGGGGCTAAAACAGAGGGCGAGAAACAGAGGGGCTGAAACAGAGGTCGAGAAACAGAGGGCGAGAAACAGAGGGACTGAAACAGAGGGGCTGAAACAGAGGGGCTGAAACAGAGGGCGAGAAACAGAGGGGCTGAAACAGAGGGCGAGAAACAGAGGGGCTGAAACCGAGGGGCTGAATCAGAGGGGCTGAAACAGAGGGGCTGAAACAGAGGGCGAGACACAGAGGGGCTGAAACAGAGGGCGAGAAACAGAGGGGCTGAAACAGAGGGGCTGAAACAGAGGGGCTGAATCGGAGGGGCTGATTCAGAGGGGTTGAAACAGAGGGGCTGAATCAGCGTGGCTGAAACGGAGGGCGAGTAACAGAGGGGCTGAAACAGAGGGCGAGAGACAGAGGGGCAGAAACAGAGGGTGAGAAACAGAGGGGCTGAAACAGAGGGGCTGAAACAGAGGGCGAGAAACAGAGGGGCTGAAACAGAGGGCGAGAAACAGAGGGGCTGAAACAGAGGGGCAGAAACAGAGGGGCTGAAGCAGAGGGGCTGAAACAGTGGGGCTGAAACAGAGGGCGAGAAACAGAGGTGCTGAAACAGAGTGCGAGAAACAGAGGGGCTGAATCAGAGGGGCTGAAACAGAGGGCGAGATACAGAGGGGCTGATACAGAGGGCGAGAAACAGAGGGGCTGAAACAGAGGGGCTGAAACAGAGGGGCTGAAACAGAGGGGCTGAATCAGAGTGACTGAAACAGAGGGCGAGAAACATAGGCGCTGAAACAGAGGGCGAGAAACAGAGGGGCTGAAACAGAGGGCGAGAAACAGAGGGGCTGAAACAGAGGGGCTGAATCAGAGGGGCTGAATCAGAGGGGCTGAAACAGAGGGCGAGAAACAGAGGGGCTGAAACAGAGGGGCTGAAACAGAGGTGCTGAAACAGAGGGACTGAAACAGAGGGCGAGAAACAGAGAGGCTGAAACAGAGGGCGAGAAACAGAGGGGCTGAAACAGAGGGCGAGAAACAGAGGGGCTGAAACAGAGGGCGAGAAACAGAGGGGCTGAAACAGAGGGCAAGAAACAGAGGGGCTGAAACAGAGGGCGAGAAACAGAGGAGCTGAAACAGAGGGCGATAAACAGAGGGCGAGAAACAGAGGGACTGAAACAGAGCGGCTGAAACAGAGGGGCTGAAACAGACGGCGAGAAACAGAGGGGCTGAAACAGAGGGCGAGAAACAGAGGGGCTGAAACAGAGGGCAAGAAACAGAGGGGCTGAAACTGAGTGGCTGAAACAGAAGGGCTGAAACAGAGGGCGAGAAACAGAGGGGCTGAATCAGAGGGGCTGAATCAGAGGAGCTGAAACAGAGGGGCTGAAACAGAGGGCGAGAAACAGAGGGGCTGAAACAGAGGGCGAGAAACAGAGGGCGAGAAACAGAGAGGCTGAAACGGAGGGGCTGAAACAGAGGGGCTGAAACAAAGCGGCTGAAACATGGCGAGAAACAGAGGGGCTGAAACAGAGGGGCTGAAACAGAGGGGCTGAAACAGAGGGGCTGAAACAGAGGGCAAGAAACAGAGGGGCTGAAACAGAGGGCGAGAAACAGAGGGGCTGAAACAGAGGGCGAGAAACAGAGGGGCTGAAACAGAGGGGCTGAAACAGAGGGGCTGAAACAGAGGGCGAGAAACAGAGAGGCTGAAACAGACGGCGAGAAACAGAGGGGCTGAAACAGAGGGCGAGAAACAGAGGGGCTGAAACAGAGGGCAAGAAACAGAGGGGCTGAAACTGAGTGGCTGAAACAGAAGGGCTGAAACAGAGGGCGAGAAACAGAGGGGCTGAATCAGAGGGGCTGAATCAGAGGAGCTGAAACAGAGGGGCTGAAACAGAGGGCGAGAAACAGAGGGGCTGAAACAGAGGGCGAGAAACAGAGGGCGAGAAACAGAGAGGCTGAAACGGAGGGGCTGAAACAGAGGGGCTGAAACAAAGCGGCTGAAACATGGCGAGAAACAGAGGGGCTGAAACAGAGGGGCTGAAACAGAGGGGCTGAAACAGAGGGGCTGAAACAGAGGGCAAGAAACAGAGGGGCTGAAACAGAGGGCGAGAAACAGAGGGGCTGAAACAGAGGGCGAGAAACAGAGGGGCTGAAACAGAGGGGCTGAAACAGAGGGGCTGAAACAGAGGGCGAGAAACAGAGAGGCTGAAACAGAGGGCGAGAAACAGAGTGGCTGAAACAGAGGGCAAGAAACCGAGGGGCTGAAACAGAGGGCGAGAAACAGAGGGGCTGAAACAGAGGGCGAGAAACAGAGGGGCAGAAACAGAGGGCGAGAAACGGAGGGGCTGAAACAGAGGGGCTGAAACAGAGGGGCTGAAACAGAGGGCGAGAACCACAGGGGCTGAAACAGAGGGCGAGAAACAGAGGGGCTGAAACAGAGGGCGAGAAACAGAGGGCGAGAAACAGAGGGGCTGAAACAGAGGGCGAGAAACAGAGGGGCTGAAACAGAGGGGCTGAAACAGAGGGGCTGAAACAGAGGGCGAGAAACAGAGGGGCTGAAACAGAGGGGCTGAAACAGAGGAGCTGAAACAGAGGGGATGAAACAGAGGGCGAGAAACAGAGGTGCTGAAACAGAGGGGCTGAAACAGAGGAGCTGAAACAGAGGGCGAGAAACAGAGAGGCTGAAACAGAGGTCGTGAAACAGACGGGCTGAAACAGAGGGCGAGAAACAGAGGGGCTGAAACAGAGGGGCTGAAACAGTGGGGCTGAAACAGAGGGCGAGAAACAGAGGGGCTGAAACAGAGGGGCGGTAACAGAGGAGCTGAAACAGAGGGCGAGAAACAGAGGGGCTGAAACAGAGGGCGAGAAACAGAGGGGCAGAAACAGAGGGGCTGAAACAGAGGGGCTGAAACAGAGGCGCTGAAACAGAGGGGCTGAACCAGAAGGGCTGAAACAGAGGGCGAGAAACAGAGGGGCTGAAACAGAGGGCCAGAAACAGTGGGCGAGAAACAGAGGGACTGAAACTGAAAGGCTGAAACAGAGGGGCTGAAACAGAGGGCGAGAAACAGAGCGGCTGAAACAGAGGGCGTGAAACAGAGGGGCTGAAACAAAGTAGCTGAAACAGTGGGGCTGAAACAGAGGGGCTGAAACAGAGGGCGAGAAATAGAGGGGCTGAAACAGAGGGCGAGAAACAGAGGGGCTGAAACAGAGGGCGAGAAACAGAGGGGCTGAAACAGAGGGGCTGAAACAGAGGGGCTGAAACAGAGGGCGAGAAACAGAGGGGCTGAAACAGAGGGCGAGAAACAGAGGGGCTGAAACAGAGGGCGAGAAACAGAGGGTGAGAAACAGAGGGGCTGAAACAGAGGGCGAGAAACAGAGGGGCTGAAACAGAGGGGCTGAAACAGAGGGCGAGAAACAGAGGGGCTGAAACAGAGGGGCTGAATCAGACGGGCTGAAACAGAGGGCGAGAAACAGAGGGGCTGAAACAGAGGGCGAGAGACAGAGGGGCAGAAAAAGAGGGCGAGAAACAGAGGGGCTGAAACAGAGGGGCTGAATCGGAGGGGCTGAAACAGAGGGGCTGAAACAGAGGGGCTGAAACAGAGGGCGAGAAACAGAGGGGCTGAATCAGAGGGGTTGAATCAGAGGGGCTGAAACAGAGGGGCTGAAACAGAGAGCCTGAAACAGAGCGGCTGAAACAGAGGGTGAGAAACAGATGGGCTGAAACAGAGGGCTGAAACAGAGGGGCTGAAAAAGAGGGCGAATAACAGAGGGGCTGAAACAGAGGGCGAGAAACAGAGGGGGTGAAACAGAGGGGCTGAAACAGAGGGGCTGAAACAGAGGGGCTGAAACAGGGTGGCTGAAACAGAGGGGCTGAAACAGAGGTGCTGAAACAGAGGGGCTGAAACAGAGGGCGGGAAACAGAGGGGCTGAAACAGAGGGAGAGAAACTAAGGGACTGAAACAGCGGGCGAGAAACAGAGTGCGAGAAACAGAGGGGCTGAAACAGAGGTGCTGAAACAGACGGGCTGAAACAGAGAGCCTGAAACAGAGGGGCTGAAACAGAGGGTGAGAAACAGATGGGCTGAAACAGAGGGCTGAAACAGAGGGGCTGAAAAAGAGGGCGAAAAACAGAGGGGCTGAAACAGAGGGCGAGAAACAGAGGGGGTGAAACAGAGGGGCTGAAACAGAGGGGCTGAAACAGAGGGGCTGAAACAGGGTGGCTGAAACAGAGGGGCTGAAACAGAGGTGCTGAAACAGAGGGGCTGAAACAGAGGGCGGGAAACAGAGGGGCTGAAACAGAGGGCGAGAAACAGAGGGGCTGAAACAGAGGAGCTGAAACAGAGGGCGAGAAACAGAGGGCGAGAAACAGAGGGGCTGAAATAGAGGGCGAGAAACAGAGTGGCTGAAACAGAGGGGCTGAATCAGAGGAGCTGAAACAGAGGGGCTGAAACAGAGGGCGAGAAACAGAGGGGCTGAAACAGAGGGCGAGAAACAGAGGGCGAGAAACAGAGAGGCTGAAACAGAGGGGCTGAATCAGAGGGGCTGAAACAAAGCGGCTGATACAGAGGTTGAGAAACAGAGGGGCTGAAACAGAGGGCGAGAAACAGAGTCGCTGAAACATGGCGAGAAACAGAGGGGCTGAAACAGAGGGGCTGAAACAGAGGGGCTGAAACAGAGGGGCTGAAACAGAGGGGCTGAAACAGAGGGCAAGAAACAGAGGGGCTGAAACCGATGGCGAGAAACAGAGGGGCTGAAACAGAGGGCGAGAAACAGAGGGGCTGAAACAGAGGGCGAGTAACAGAGGGGCTGAAACAGAGGGGCTGATTCAGAGGGGCTGAAACAGAGGGCGAGAAACAGAGAGGTTGAAACAGAGGGGCTGAAACAGACGGGCTGAAACAGAGGGCAAAAAACAGAGGGGCTGAAACAGAGGGCGACAAACAGAGGGTGAGAAACAGAGGGCGAGAAACAGAGGGGCTGAAACAGAGGGCAAAAAACAGAGGGGCTGAAACAGAGGGTGAGAAACAGAGGGTGAAAAACAGAGGGCGAGAAACAGATGGGATGAAGCAGAGGGGCTGAAACAGAGGGGCTGAAATAGAGGGGCTGAAACAGAGGGGCTGAATCAGAGGGGCTGCAACAGAGGGGCTGAATCAGAGGGGCTGACACAGAGTGCGAGAAAGAGAGGGGCTGAAACAGAGGGCGAGAAACAGATGGGCTGAAACAGAGGGCGAGAAACAGAGGGGCTGAAACAGAGGGCGCGAAACAGAGAGGCTGAAACAGAGGGGCTGAAACAGAGGGGCTGAAACAGAGGGCGAGAAACTGAGGGGCTGAAACAGAGGGCGAGAATCAGAGGGGCTGAAACAGAGGGCGAGAAACAGAAAGGCTGAAACAGAGGGCGAGAATCAGTGGGGCTGAAACAGAGGGGCTGAAACAGATGGTCAGAAACAGAGGGGATTAAACAGAGGGCGAGAAACAGAGGGGCTGAAACAGAGGGCGAGAAACAGAGGGGCTGAAACAGAGGGCGAGAAACAGAGGGCGAGAAACAGAGAGGCTGAAACAGAGGGGCTGAAACAGAGGGGCTGAAACAAAGCGGCTGATACAGAGGGTGAGAAACAGAGGGGCTGAAACAGAGGGCGAGAAACAGAGTCGCTGAAACATGGCGAGAAACAGAAGGGCTGAAACAGAGGGGCTGAAACAGAGGTGCTGAAACAGAGGGGCTGAAACAGAGGGTCTGAAAGAGAGGGCAAGAAACAGAGGGGCTGAAACAGAGGGCGAGAAACAGAGGGGCTGAAACAGAGGGCGAGAGACAGAGGGGTAGAAAAAGAGGGCGAGAAACAGAGGGGCTGAAACAGAGGGGCTGAAACAGAGAGTGTGAATCAGAGGGGCTGAAACAGAGGGCGAGAAACAGAGGGGCTGAAACAGAGGGGCTGAATCGGAGGGGCTGAAACAGAGGGGCTGAAACAGAGGGGCTGAAACAGAGGGCGAGAAACAGAGGGGCTGAATCAGAGGGCTGAATCAGTGGGGCTGAAACAGAAGGGCTGAAACAGTGGGCGAGAAACTAAGGGACTGAAACAGCGGGCGAGAAACAGAGTGCGAGAAACAGAGGGGCTGAAACAGAGGGGCTGAAACAGACGGGCTGAAACAGAGAGCCTGAAACAGAGGGGCTGAAACAGAGGGCGAGATTCAGAGGGGCTGAAACAGAGTGCGAGAAACAGAGGGGCTGGATCAGAGGGGCTGAAACAGAGGGCGAGAAACAGAAAGACTGAAACAGAGGGCGAGAAACAGAGGGGCTGAAACAGAGGGGCTGAAACAGATGGTGAGAAACAGAGGGGATTAAACAGAGGGCGAGAAACAGAGGGGCTGAAACAGAGGGGCTGAAATAGAGGGGCTGAATCAGAGGGACTGATTCAGAGGGGCTGAAACAGAGGGGCTGAATCAGAGCGGCTGAAACAGAAGGCAAGAAACAGAGTGGCTGAAACAGAGGGCGAGAAACAGACGGGCAGAAACAGAGGGCGAGAAACAGAGGGGCTGAAACAGAGGGGCTGAAACAGAGAGAGCGAAACAGAGGGACTGAAACAGAGGGCGAGAAACAGAGGGGCTGAAACAGACGGCGAGAAACAGTGGGGCTGAAACAGAGGGCGAGAAACAGAGGGGCTGAAACAGAGGGCAAGAAACAGAGGGGCTGAAACTGAGTGGCTGAAACAGAAGGGCTGAAACAGAGGGGCTGAAACAGAGGGCGAGAAACAGAGGGGCTGAATCAGAGGGGCTGAATCAGAGGAGCTGAAACAGAGGGGCTGAAACAGAGGGCGAGAAACAGAGGGGCTGAAACAGAGGGTGAGAAACAGAGGGCGAGAAACAGAGAGGCTGAAACAGAGGGTCTGAAACAGAGGGGCTGAAACAAAGCGGCTGATACAGAGGGTGAGAAACAGAGGGGCTGAAACAGAGGGCGAGAAACAGAGTCGCTGAAACATGGCGAGAAACAGAGGGGCTGAAACAGAGGGGCTGAAACAGAGGGGCTGAAACAGAGGGGCTGAAACAGAGGGGCTGAAACAGAGGTAAAGAAACAGAGGGGCTGAAACAGAGGGTGAGAAACAGAGGGGCTGAAACAGAGGGAGAAACAGAGGGGCTGAAACAGATGGTGAGAAACAGAGGGGCTGAAACAGAGGGCGAGAAACAGAGGGGCTGAAACAGAGGGGCTGAAACAGAGGGGCTGAAACAGAGGGCGAGAAACAGAGAGGCTGAAACAGAGTGCGAGAAACAGAGGGGCTGAAACAGAGAGGCTGAAACAGAGGGGCTGAATCAGAGGGGCTGATTCAGAGGGGCTGAAACAGAGAGCGCGAAACAGAGGGACTGAAACAGAGGGTGAGAAACAGAGGGGCTGAAACAGACGGCGAGAAACAGAGGGGCTGAAACAGAGGGCGAGAAACAGAGGGGCTGAAACAGAGGGCAAGAAACAGAGGGGCTGAAACTGAGTGGCTGAAACAGAAGGGCTGAAACAGAGGGGCTGAAACAGAGGGCGAGAAACAGAGGGGCTGAATCAGAGGGGCTGAATCAGAGGAGCTGAAACAGAGGGGCTGAAACAGAGGGCGAGAAACAGAGGGGCTGAAACAGAGGGCGAGAAACAGAGGGCGAGATACAGAAAGGCTGAAACAGAGGGGCTGAAACAGAGGGGCTGAAACAAAGCGGCTGAAAGATGGCGAGAAACAGAGGGGCTGAAACAGAGGGGCTGAAACAGAGGGGCTGAAACAGAGGGGCTGAAACAGAGGGCAAGAAACAGAGGGGCTGAAACAGAGGGCGAGAAACAGTGGGGCTGAAACAGAGGGCGAGAAACAGAGGGGCTGAAACAGAGGGGCTGAAACAGAGGGGCTGAAACAGAGGGCGAGAAACAGAGAGGCTGAAACAGAGGGCGAGAAACAGAGTGGCTGAAACAGAGGGCAAGAAACAGAGGGGCTGAAACAGAGGGCGAGAAACAGAGGGGCTGAAACAGAGGGCGAGAAACAGAGGGGCAGAAATAGAGGGCGAGAAACGGAGGGTCTGAAACAGAGGGGCTGAAACAGAGGGGCTGAAACAGAGGGTGAGAACCACAGGGGCTGAAACAGAGGGCGAGAAACAGAGGGGCTGAAACAGAGGGCGAGAAACAGAGGGCGAGAAACAGAGGGGCTGAAACAGAGGGCGAGAAACAGAGGGGCTGAAACAGAGGGGCTGAAACAGAGGGGCTGAAACAGAGGGCGAGAAACAGAGGGGCTGAAACAGAGGGGCTGAAACAGAGGAGCTGAAACAGAGGGGATGAAACAGAGGGCGAGAAACAGAGGGGCTGAAACAGAGGGGCTGAAACAGAGGAGCTGAAACAGAGGGCGAGAAACAGAGAGGCTGAAACAGAGGGCGAGAAACAGATGGGCTGAAACAGAGGGCGAGAAACAGAGGGGCTGAAACAGAGGGGCTGAAACAGTGGGGCTGAAACAGAGGGCGAGAAACAGAGGGGCTGAAACAGAGGGGCGGAAACAGAGGAGCTGAAACAGAGGGCGAGAAACAGAGAGGCTGAAACAGAGGGCGAGAAACAGAGTGGCTGAAACCGAGGAGAAGAAACAGAGGGGCTGAAACAGAGGGCGAGAAACAGAGGGGCAGAAACAGAGGGGCTGAAACAGAGGGGCTGAAACAGAGGCGCTGAAACGGAGGGGCTGAACCAGAAGGGCTGAAACAGAGGGCGAGAAACAGAGGGGCTGAAACAGAGGGCCAGAAACAGTGGGCGAGAAACAGAGGGACTGAAACTGAGGGGCTGAAGCAGAGGGGCTGAAACAGAGGGCGAGAAACAGAGCGGCTGAAACAGAGGGCGAGAAACAGAGGGGCTGAAACAAAGTAGCTGAAACAGTGGGGCTGAAACAGAGGGGCTGAAACAGAGGGCGAGAAACAGATGGGCTGAAACAGAGGGCGAGAAACAGAGGGGCTGAAACAGAGGGGCTGAAACAGAGGGGCTGAAACAGAGGGCGAGAAACAGAGGGGCTGAAACAGAGGGCGAGAAACAGAGGGGCTGAAACAGAGGGCGAGAAACAGAGGGTGAGAAACAGAGGGGCTGAAACAGAGGGCGAGAAACAGAGGGGCTGAAACAGAGGGGCTGAAACAGAGGGGCTGAATCAGAGGGGCTGAAACAGTGGGGCTGAATCAGACGGGCTGAAACAGAGGGCGAGAAACAGAGGGGCTGAAACAGAGGGCGAGAGACAGAGGGGCAGAAAAAGAGGGCGAGAAACAGAGGGGCTGAAACAGAGGGGCTGAAACAGAGGGGCTGAAACAGAGGGCGAGAATCAGAGGGGCTGAATCAGAGGGGTTGAATCAGAGGGGCTGAAACAGAGGGGCTGAAACAGAGAGCCTGAAACAGAGGGGCTGAAACAGAGGGTGAGAAACAGATGGGCTGAAACAGAGGGCTGGAACAGAGGGGCTGAAAAAGAGGGCGAAAAACAGAGGGGCTGAAACAGAGGGCGAGAAACAGAGGGGGTGAAACAGAGGGGCTGAAACAGAGGGGCTGAAACAGAGGGGCTGAAACAGGGTGGCTGAAACAGAGGGGCTGAAACAGAGGTGCTGAAACAGAGGGGCTGAAACAGAGGGCGGGAAACAGAGGGGCTGAAACAGAGGGCGAGAAACTAAGGGACTGAAACAGCGGGCGAGAAACAGAGTGCGAGAAACAGAGGGGCTGAAACAGAGAGGCTGAAACAGACGGGCTGAAACAGAGAGCCTGAAACAGAGGGGCTGAAACAGAGGGTGAGAAACAGATGGGCTGAAACAGAGGGCTGAAACAGAGGGGCTGAAAAAGAGGGCGAAAAACAGAGGGGCTGAAACAGAGGGCGAGAAACAGAGGGGGTGAAACAGAGGGGCTGAAATAGAGGGGCTGAAACAGAGGGGCTGAAACAGGGTGGCTGAAACAGAGGGGCTGAAACAGAGGTGCTGAAACAGAGGGGCTGAAACAGAGGGCGGGAAACAGAGGGGCTGAAACAGAGGGCGAGAAACAGAGGGGCTGAAACAGAGGGGCTGAAACAGAGGGCGAGAAACAGAGGGCGAGAAACAGAGGGGCTGAAATAGAGGGCGAGAAACAGAGGGGCTGAAACAGAGGGGCTGAATCAGAGGAGCTGAAACAGAGGGGCTGAAACAGAGGGCGAGAAACAGAGGGGCTGAAACAGAGGGCGAGAAACAGAGGGGCTGAAACAGAGCGCGAGAAACAGAGGGGCTGAAACAGAGGGCGCGAAACAGAGGGGCTGAAACAGAGGGGCTGAAACAGAGGGGCTGAAACAGAGGGCAAGAAACTGAGGGGCTGAAACAGAGGGCGAGATTCAGAGGGGCTGAAACAGAGTGCGAGAAACAGAGGGGCTGAATCAGAGGGGCTGAAACAGAGGGCGAGAAACAGAAAGACTGAAACAGAGGGCGAGAAACAGAGGGGCTGAAACAGAGGGGCTGAAACAGATGGTGAGAAACAGAGGGGATTAAACAGAGGGCGAGAAACAGAGGGGCTGAAACAGAGGGGCTGAAATAGAGGGGCTGAATCAGAGGGACTGATTCAGAGGGGCTGAAACAGAGGGGCTGAATCAGAGGGGCTGAAACAGAGGGCAAGAAACAGAGTGGCTGAAACAGAGGGCGAGTAACAGACGGGCAGAAACAGAGGGCGAGAAACAGAGTGGCTGAAACAGAGGGGCTGAAACAGAGGGGCTGAAACAGAGAGCGCGAAACAGAGGGACTGAAACAGAGGGCGAGAAACAGAGGGGCTGAAACAGACGGCGAGAAACAGTGGGGCTGAAACAGAGGGCGAGAAACAGAGGGACTGAAACAGAGGGCAAGAAACAGAGGGGCTGAAACTGAGTGGCTGAAACAGAAGGGCTGAAACAGAGGGGCTGAAACAGAGGGCGAGAAACAGAGGGGCTGAATCAGAGGGGCTGAATCAGAGAAGCTGAAACAGAGGGGCTGAAACAGAGGGCTAGAAACAGAGGGGCTGAAACAGAGGGTGAGAAACAGAGGGGCTGAAACAAAGCGGCAGATACAGAGGGTGAGAAACAGAGGGGCTGAAACAGAGGGCGAGAAACATAGTCGCTGAAACATGGCGAGAAACAGAGGGGCTGAAACAGAGGGGCTGAAACAGAGGAGCTGAAACAGAGGGGATGAAACAGAGGGCGAGAAACAGAGGGGCTGAAACAGAGGGGCTGAAACAGAGGAGCTGAAACAGAGGGCGAGAAACAGAGAGGCTGAAACAGAGGGCGAGAAACAGACGGGCTGAAACAGAGGGCGAGAAACAGAGGGGCTGAAACAGAGGGGCTGAAACAGTGGGGCTGAAACAGAGGGCGAGAAACAGAGGGGCTGAAACAGAGGGGCGGAAACAGAGGAGCTGAAACAGAGGGCGAGAAACAGAGAGGCTGAAACAGAGGGCGAGAAACAGAGTGGCTGAAACCGAGGAGAAGAAACAGAGGGGCTGAAACAGAGGGCGAGAAACAGAGGGGCAGAAACAGAGGGGCTGAAACAGAGGGGCTGAAACAGAGGCGCTGAAACGGAGGGGCTGAACCAGAAGGGCTGAAACAGAGGGCGAGAAACAGAGGGGCTGAAACAGAGGGCCAGAAACAGTGGGCGAGAAACAGAGGGACTGAAACTGAGGGGCTGAAGCAGAGGGGCTGAAACAGAGGGCGAGAAACAGAGCGGCTGAAACAGAGGGCGAGAAACAGAGGGGCTGAAACAAAGTAGCTGAAACAGTGGGGCTGAAACAGAGGGGCTGAAACAGAGGGCGAGAAACAGATGGGCTGAAACAGAGGGCGAGAAACAGAGGGGCTGAAACAGAGGGGCTGAAACAGAGGGGCTGAAACAGAGGGCGAGAAACAGAGGGGCTGAAACAGAGGGCGAGAAACAGAGGGGCTGAAACAGAGGGCGAGAAACAGAGGGTGAGAAACAGAGGGGCTGAAACAGAGGGCGAGAAACAGAGGGGCTGAAACAGAGGGGCTGAAACAGAGGGGCTGAATCAGAGGGGCTGAAACAGTGGGGCTGAATCAGACGGGCTGAAACAGAGGGCGAGAAACAGAGGGGCTGAAACAGAGGGCGAGAGACAGAGGGGCAGAAAAAGAGGGCGAGAAACAGAGGGGCTGAAACAGAGGGGCTGAAACAGAGGGGCTGAAACAGAGGGCGAGAATCAGAGGGGCTGAATCAGAGGGGTTGAATCAGAGGGGCTGAAACAGAGGGGCTGAAACAGAGAGCCTGAAACAGAGGGGCTGAAACAGAGGGTGAGAAACAGATGGGCTGAAACAGAGGGCTGGAACAGAGGGGCTGAAAAAGAGGGCGAAAAACAGAGGGGCTGAAACAGAGGGCGAGAAACAGAGGGGGTGAAACAGAGGGGCTGAAACAGAGGGGCTGAAACAGAGGGGCTGAAACAGGGTGGCTGAAACAGAGGGGCTGAAACAGAGGTGCTGAAACAGAGGGGCTGAAACAGAGGGCGGGAAACAGAGGGGCTGAAACAGAGGGCGAGAAACTAAGGGACTGAAACAGCGGGCGAGAAACAGAGTGCGAGAAACAGAGGGGCTGAAACAGAGAGGCTGAAACAGACGGGCTGAAACAGAGAGCCTGAAACAGAGGGGCTGAAACAGAGGGCGAGAAACAGAGGGGGTGAAACAGAGGGGCTGAAATAGAGGGGCTGAAACAGAGGGGCTGAAACAGGGTGGCTGAAACAGAGGGGCTGAAACAGAGGTGCTGAAACAGAGGGGCTGAAACAGAGGGCGGGAAACAGAGGGGCTGAAACAGAGGGCGAGAAACAGAGGGGCTGAAACAGAGGGGCTGAAACAGAGGGCGAGAAACAGAGGGCGAGAAACAGAGGGGCTGAAATAGAGGGCGAGAAACAGAGGGGCTGAAACAGAGGGGCTGAATCAGAGGAGCTGAAACAGAGGGGCTGAAACAGAGGGCGAGAAACAGAGGGGCTGAAACAGAGGGCGAGAAACAGAGGGGCTGAAACAGAGCGCGAGAAACAGAGGGGCTGAAACAGAGGGCGCGAAACAGAGGGGCTGAAACAGAGGGGCTGAAACAGAGGGGCTGAAACAGAGGGCAAGAAACTGAGGGGCTGAAACAGAGGGCGAGATTCAGAGGGGCTGAAACAGAGTGCGAGAAACAGAGGGGCTGAATCAGAGGGGCTGAAACAGAGGGCGAGAAACAGAAAGACTGAAACAGAGGGCGAGAAACAGAGGGGCTGAAACAGAGGGGCTGAAACAGATGGTGAGAAACAGAGGGGATTAAACAGAGGGCGAGAAACAGAGGGGCTGAAACAGAGGGGCTGAAATAGAGGGGCTGAATCAGAGGGACTGATTCAGAGGGGCTGAAACAGAGGGGCTGAATCAGAGGGGCTGAAACAGAGGGCAAGAAACAGAGTGGCTGAAACAGAGGGCGAGTAACAGACGGGCAGAAACAGAGGGCGAGAAACAGAGTGGCTGAAACAGAGGGGCTGAAACAGAGGGGCTGAAACAGAGAGCGCGAAACAGAGGGACTGAAACAGAGGGCGAGAAACAGAGGGGCTGAAACAGACGGCGAGAAACAGTGGGGCTGAAACAGAGGGCGAGAAACAGAGGGACTGAAACAGAGGGCAAGAAACAGAGGGGCTGAAACTGAGTGGCTGAAACAGAAGGGCTGAAACAGAGGGGCTGAAACAGAGGGCGAGAAACAGAGGGGCTGAATCAGAGGGGCTGAATCAGAGAAGCTGAAACAGAGGGGCTGAAACAGAGGGCTAGAAACAGAGGGGCTGAAACAGAGGGTGAGAAACAGAGGGCGAGAAACAGAGAGGCTGAAACAGAGGGTCTGAAACAGAGGGGCTGAAACAAAGCGGCAGATACAGAGGGTGAGAAACAGAGGGGCTGAAACAGAGGGCGAGAAACAGAGTCGCTGAAACATGGCGAGAAACAGAGGGGCTGAAACAGAGGGGCTGAAACAGAGGGGCTGAAACAGAGGGCAAGAAACAGAGGGGCTGAAACAGAGGGTGAGAAACAGAGGGGCTGAAACAGAGGGCGAGAAACAGAGGGGCTGAAACAGAGGGCGAGAAACAGAGGGGCTGAAACAGAGGGGCTGAAACAGAGGGGCTGAAACAGAGGGCGAGAAACAGAGAGGCTGAAACAGAGGGCGAGAAACAGAGGGGCTGAAACAGAGGGGCTGAAACAGAGGGGCTGAATCAGAGGGGCTGATTCTGAGGGGCTGAAACAGAGAGCGCGAAACAGAGGGGCTGAAACAGAGGGCGAGAAACAGAGTGGCTGAAACAGAGGGCGAGAAACAGACGGGCAGAAACAGAGGGCGAGAAACAGAGGGGCTGAAACAAAGGGGCTGAAACAGAGAGCGCGAAACAGAGGGACTGAAACAGAGGGCGAGAAACAGAGGGGCTGAAACAGACGGCGAGAAACAGAGGGGCTGAAACAGAGGGCGAGAAACAGAGGGGCTGAAACAGAGGGCAAGAAACAGAGGGGCTGAAACTGAGTGGCTGAAACAGAAGGGCTGAAACAGAGGGGCTGAAACAGAGGGCGAGAAACAGAGGGGCTGAATCAGAGGGGCTGAATCAGAGGAGCTGAAACAGAGGGGCTGAAACAGAGGGCGAGAAACAGAGGGCGAGAAACAGAGAGGCTGAAACAGAGGGGCTGAAACAGAGGGCCTGAAACAAAGCGGCTGAAACATGGCGAGAAACAGAGGGGCTGAAACAGAGGGGCTGAAACAGAGGGGCTGAAACAGAGGGCAAGAAACAGAGGGGCTGAAACAGAGGGCGAGAAACAGAGGGGCTGAAACAGAGGGCGAGAAACAGAGGGGCTGAAACAGAGGGGCTGAAACAGAGGGGCTGAAACAGATGGCGAGAAACAGAGAGGCTGAAACAGAGGGCGAGAAACAGAGTGGCTGAAACAGAGGGCAAGAAACAGAGGGGCTGAAACAGAGGGCGAGAAACAGAGGGGCTGAAACAGAGGGCGAGAAACAGAGGGGCAGAAACAGAGGGCGAGAAACGGAGGGGCTGAAACAGAGGGGCTGTAACAGAGGGGCTGAAACAGAGGGCGAGAACCACAGGGGCTGAAACAGAGGGCGAGAAACAGAGGGGCTGAAACAGAGGGCGAGAAACAGAGGGCGAGAAACAGAGGGGCTGAAACAGAGGGCGAGAAACAGAGGGGCTGAAACAGAGGGGCTGAAACAGAGGGGCTGAAACAGAGGGCGAGAAACAGAGGGGCTGAAACAGAGGTGCTGAAACAGAGGAGCTGAAACAGAGGGCGAGAAACAGAGAGGCTGAAACAGAAAGCGAGAAACAGACGGGCTGAAACAGAGGGCGAGAAACAGAGGGACTGAAACAGAGGGGCTGAAACAGTGGGGCTGAAACAGAGGGGCGGAAACAGAGGAGCTGAAACAGAGGGCGAGAAACAGAGGGGCTGAATCAGAGGGGCGGAAACAGAGGAGCTGAAACAGAGGGCGAGAAACAGAGGGGCTGAAACAGAGGGCGAGAAACAGAGGGGCAGAAACAGAGGGCGAGAAACAGACGGGCAGAAACAGAGGGGCTGAAACAGAGGGCGAGATTCAGAGGGGCTGAAACAGAGTGCGAGAAACAGAGGGGCTGAATCAGAGGGGCTGAAACAGAGGGCGAGAAACAGAAAGACTGAAACAGAGGGCGAGAAACAGAGGGCGAGAAACAGAGGGGCTGAAACAGAGGGCGAGAAACAGAGGGGCTGAAACAGAGGGGCTGAAACAGAGGGGCTGAAACAGAGGGCGAGAAACAGAGGGGCTGAAACAGAGGGGCTGAAACAGAGGAGCTGAAACAGAGGGGATGAAACAGAGGGCGAGAAACAGAGGGGCTGAAACAGAGGGGCTGAAACAGAGGAGCTGAAACAGAGGGCGAGAAACAGAGAGGCTGAAACAGAAAGCGAGAAACAGACGGGCTGAAACAGAGGGCGAGAAACAGAGGGGCTGAAACAGAGGGGCTGAAACAGTGGGGCTGAAACAGAGGGCGAGAAACAGAGGGGCTGAAACAGAGGGGCGGAAACAGAGGAGCTGAAACAGAGGGCGAGAAACAGAGGGGCTGAAACAGAGGGCGAGAAACAGAGGGGCAGAAACAGAGGGGCTGAAACAGAGGGGCTGAAACAGAGGCGCTGAAACAGAGGGGCTGAACCAGAAGGGCTGAAACAGAGGGCGAGAAACAGAGGGGCTGAAACAGAGGGCGAGAAACAGAGGGGCTGAAACAGAGGGCAAGAAACAGAGGGGCTGAAACTGAGTGGCTGAAACAGAAGGGCTGAAACAGAGGGGCTGAAACAGAGGGCGAGAAACAGAGGGGCTGAATCAGAGGGGCTGAATCAGAGGAGCTGAAACAGAGGGGCTGAAACAGAGGGCGAGAAACAGAGGGCGAGAAACAGAGAGGCTGAAACAGAGGGGCTGAAACAGAGGGCCTGAAACAAAGAGGCTGAAACATGGCGAGAAACAGAGGGGCTGAAACAGAGGGGCTGAAACAGAGGGGCTGAAACAGAGGGGCTGAAACAGAGGGCAAGAAACAGAGGGGCTGAAACAGAGGGCGAGAAACTGAGGGGCTGAAACAGAGGGCGAGAAACAGAGGGGCTGAAACAGAGGGGCTGAAACAGAGGGGCTGAAACAGATGGCGAGAAACAGAGAGGCTGAAACAGAGGGCGAGAAACAGAGTGGCTGAAACAGAGGGCAAGAAACAGAGGGGCTGAAACAGAGGGCGAGAAACAGAGGGGCTGAAACAGAGGGCGAGAAACAGAGGGGCAGAAACAGAGGGCGAGAAACGGAGGGGCTGAAACAGAGGGGCTGTAACAGAGGGGCTGAAACAGAGGGCGAGAACCACAGGGGCTGAAACAGAGGGCGAGAAACAGAGGGGCTGAAACAGAGGGCGAGAAACAGAGGGCGAGAAACAGAGGGGCTGAAACAGAGGGCGAGAAACAGAGGGGCTGAAACAGAGGGGCTGAAACAGAGGGGCTGAAACAGAGGCGAGAAACAGAGGGGCTGAAACAGAGGGGCTGAAACAGAGGAGCTGAAACAGAGGGCGAGAAACAGAGAGGCTGAAACAGAAAGCGAGAAACAGACGGGCTGAAACAGAGGGCGAGAAACAGAGGGGCTGAAACAGAGGGGCTGAAACAGTGGGGCTGAAACAGAGGGCGAGAAACAGAGGGGCTGAAACAGAGGGGCGGAAACAGAGGAGCTGAAACAGAGGGCGAGAAACAGAGGGGCTGAAACAGAGGGCGAGAAACAGAGGGGCAGAAACAGAGGGCGAGATACAGACGGGCAGAAACAGAGGGGCTGAAACAGAGGGCGAGATTCAGAGGGGCTGAAACAGAGTGCGAGAAACAGAGGGGCTGAATCAGAGGGGCTGAAACAGAGGGCGAGAAACAGAAAGACTGAAACAGAGGGCGAGAAACAGAGGGCGAGAAACAGAGGGGCTGAAACAGAGGGCGAGAAACAGAGGGGCTGAAACAGAGGGGCTGAAACAGAGTGGCTGAAACAGAGGGCGAGAAACAGAGGGGCTGAAACAGAGGGGCTGAAACAGAGGAGCTGAAACAGAGGGGATGAAACAGAGGGCGAGAAACAGAGGGGCTGAAACAGAGGGGCTGAAACAGAGGAGCTGAAACAGAGGGCGAGAAACAGAGAGGCTGAAACAGAAAGCGAGAAACAGACGGGCTGAAACAGAGGGCGAGAAACAGAGGGGCTGAAACAGAGGGGCTGAAACAGTGGGGCTGAAACAGAGGGCGAGAAACAGAGGGGCTGAAACAGAGGGGCGGAAACAGAGGAGCTGAAACAGAGGGCGAGAAACAGAGGGGCTGAAACAGAGGGCGAGAAACAGAGGGGCAGAAACAGAGGGGCTGAAACAGAGGGGCTGAAACAGAGGCGCTGAAACAGAGGGGCTGAACCAGAAGGGCTGAAACAGAGGGCGAGAAACAGAGGGGCTGAAACAGAGGGCCAGAAACAGTGGGCGAGAAACAGAGGGACTGAAACTGAGGGGCTGAAACAGAGGGGCTGAAACAGAGGGCGAGAAACAGAGCGGCTGAAACAGAGGGCGAGAAACAGAGGGGCTGAAACAAAGTAGCTGAAACAGTGGGGCTGAAACAGAGGGGCTGAAACAGAGGGCGAGAAATAGAGGGGCTGAAACAGAGGGCGAGAAACAGAGGGGCTGAAACAGAGGGCGAGAAACAGAGAGGCTGAAACAGAGGGGCTGAAACAGAGGGCGAGAAACAGAGGGGCTGAAACAGAGGGTGAGAAACAGAGGGGCTGAAACAGAGGGCGAGAAACAGAGGGTGAGAAACAGAGGGGCTGAAACAGAGGGCGAGAAACAGAGGGGCTGAAACAGAGGGGCTGAAACAGAGGGGCTGAATCGGAGGGGCTGAAACAGAGGGGCTGAATCAGACGGGCTGAAACAGAGGGCGAGAAACAGAGGGGCTGAAACAGAGGGCGAGAGACAGAGGGGCAGAAAAAGAGGGCGAGAAACAGAGGGGCTGAAACAGAGGGGCTGAATCGGAGGGGCTGAAACAGAGGGGCTGAAACAGAGGGGCTGAAACAGAGGGCGAGAAACAGAGGGGCTGAATCAGAGGGGTTGAATCAGAGGGGCTGAAACAGAGGGGCTGAAACAGAGAGCCTGAAACAGAGGGGCTGAAACAGAGGGTGAGAAACAGATGGGCTGAAACAGAGGGCTGAAACAGAGGGGCTGAAAAAGAGGGCGAAAAACAGAGGGGCTGAAACAGAGGGCGAGAAACAGAGGGGGTGAAACAGAGGGGCTGAAACAGAGGGGCTGAAACAGAGGGGCTGAAACAGGGTGGCTGAAACAGAGGGGCTGAAACAGAGGTGCTGAAACAGAGGGGCTGAAACAAAGGGCGGGAATCAGAGGGGCTGTAACAGAGGGAGAGAAACTAAGGGACTGAAACAGCGGGCGAGAAACAGAGTGCGAGAAACAGAGGGGCTGAAACAGAGGGGCTGAAACAGACGGGCTGAAACAGAGAGCCTGAAACAGAGGGGCTGAAACAGAGGGTGAGAAACAGATGGGCTGAAACAGAGGGCTGAAACAGAGGGGCTGAAAAAGAGGGCGAAAAACAGAGGGGCTGAAACAGAGGGCGAGAAACAGAGGGGCTGAATCAGAGGGGCTGAAACAGAGGGGCTGAAACAGAGGGGCTGAAACAGGGTGGCTGAAACAGAGGGGCTGAAACAGAGGTGCTGAAACAGAGGGGCTGAAACAGAGGGCGGGAAACAGAGGGGCTGAAACAGAGGGCGAGAAACAGAGGGGCTGAAACAGAGGGGCTGAAACAAAGGGCGAGAAACAGAGGGCGAGAAACAGAGGGGCTGAAATAGAGGGCGAGAAACAGAGGGGCTGAAACAGAGGGGCTGAATCAGAGGAGCTGAAACAGAGGGGCTGAAACAGAGGGCGAGAAACAGAGGGGCTGAAACAGAGGGCGAGAAACAGAGGGCGAGAAACAGAGAGGCTGAAACAGAGGGGCTGAAACAGAGGGGCTGAAACAAAGCGGCTGATACAGAGGTTGAGAAACAGAGGGGCTGAAACAGAGGGCGAGAAACAGAGGGGCTGAAACAGAGGGCGAGAAACAGAGGGGCTGAAACAGAGGGGCTGAAACAGACGGGCTGAAACAGAGGGCGAGAAACAGAGGGGCTGAAACAGAGGGCGACAAACAGAGGGTGAGAAACAGAGGGCGAGAAACAGAGGGGCTGAAACAGAGGGCAAAAAACAGAGGGGCTGAAACAGAGGGTGAGAAACAGAGGGTGAAAAACAGAGGGCGAGAAACAGATGGGATGAAGCAGAGGGGCTGAAACAGAGGGGCTGAAATAGAGGGGCTGAAACAGAGGGGCTGAATCAGAGGGGCTGCAACAGAGGGGCTGAATCAGAGGGCTGACACAGAGTGCGAGAAAGAGAGGGGCTGAAACAGAGGGCGAGAAACAGATGGGCTGAAACAGAGGGCGAGAAACAGAGGGGCTGAAACAGAGGGCGCGAAACAGAGGGGCTGAAACAGAGGGGCTGAAACAGAGGGGCTGAAACAGAGGGCGAGAAAGTGAGGGGCTGAAACAGAGGGCGAGAATCAGAGGGGCTGAAACAGAGGGCGAGAAACAGAGGGGCTGAATCAGAGGGGCTGAAACAGAGGGCGAGAAACAGAAAGGCTGAAACAGAGGGCGAGAATCAGAGGGGCTGAAACAGAGGGGCTGAAACAGATGGTCAGAAACAGAGGGGATTAAACAGAGGGCGAGAAACAGAGGGGCTGAAACAGAGGGCGAGAAACAGAGGGGCTGAAACAGAGGGCGAGAAACAGAGGGCGAGAAACAGAGAGGCTGAAACAGAGGGTCTGAAACAGAGGGGCTGAAACAAAGCGGCTGATACAGAGGGTGAGAAACAGAGGGGCTGAAACAGAGGGCGAGAAACAGAGTCGCTGAAACATGGCGAGAAACAGAGGGACTGAAACAGAGGGGCTGAAACAGAGGTGCTGAAACAGAGGGGCTGAAACAGAGGGTCTGAAACAGAGGGCAAGAAACAGAGGGGCTGAAACAGAGGGCGAGAAACAGAGGGGCTGAAACAGAGGGCGAGAGACAGAGGGGCAGAAAAAGAGGGCGAGAAACAGAGGGGCTGAAACAGAGGGGCTCAAACAGAGAGTGTGAATCAGAGGGGCTGAAACAGAGGGCGAGAAACAGAGGGGCTGAAACAGAGGGGCTGAATCGGAGGGGCTGAAACAGAGGGGCTGAAACAGAGGGGCTGAAACAGAGGGCGAGAAACAGAGTGGCTGAATCAGAGGGGCTGAATCAGAGGGGCTGAAACAGAAGGGCTGAAACAGTGGGCGAGAAACTAAGGGACTGAAACAGCGGGCGAGAAACAGAGTGCGAGAAACAGAGGGGCTGAAACAGAGGGGCTGAAACAGACGGGCTGAAACAGAGAGCCTGAAACAGAGGGGCTGAACAGAGGGCGAGATTCAGAGGGGCTGAAACAGAGTGCGAGAAACAGAGGGGCTGAATCAGAGGGGCTGAAACAGAGGGCGAGAAACAGAAAGACTGAAACAGAGGGCGAGAAACAGAGGGGCTGAAACAGAGGGGCTGAAACAGATGGTGAGAAACAGAGGGGATTAAACAGAGGGCGAGAAACAGAGGGGCTGAAACAGAGGGGCTGAAATAGAGGGGCTGAATCAGAGGGACTGATTCAGAGGGGCTGAAACAGAGGGGCTGAATCAGAGGGGCTGAAACAGAAGGCAAGAAACAGAGTGGCTGAAACAGAGGGCGAGAAACAGACGGGCAGAAACAGAGGGCGAGAAACAGAGGGGCTGAAACAGAGGGGCTGAAACAGAGAGCGCGAAACAGAGGGACTGAAACAGAGGGCGAGAAACAGAGGGGCTGAAACAGACGGCGAGAAACAGTGGGGCTGAAACAGAGGGCGAGAAACAGAGGGGCTGAAACAGAGGGCAAGAAACAGAGGGGCTGAAACTGAGTGGCTGAAACAGAAGGGCTGAAACAGAGGGGCTGAAACAGAGGGCGTGAAACAGAGGGGCTGAATCAGAGGGGCTGAATCAGAGGAGCTGAAACAGAGGGGCTGAAACAGAGGGCGAGAAACAGAGGGGCTGAAACAGAGGGTGAGAAACAGAGGGCGAGAAACAGAGAGGCTGAAACAGAGGGGCTGAAACAGAGGAGCTGAAACAAAGCGGCTGATACAGAGGGTGAGAAACAGAGGGGCTGAAACAGAGGGCGAGAAACAGAGTCGCTGAAACATGGCGAGAAACAGAGGGGCTGAAACAGAGGGGCTGAAACAGAGGGGCTGAAACAGAGGGGCTGAAACAGAGGGGCTGAAACAGAGGGCAAGAAACAGAGGGGCTGAAACAGAGGGTGAGAAACAGAGGGGCTGAAACAGAGGGCGAGAAACAGAGGGGCTGAAACAGAGGGCGAGAAACAGAGGGGCTGAAACAGAGGGGCTGAAACAGAGGGGCTGAAACAGAGGGCGAGAAACAGAGAGGCTGAAACAGAGTGCGAGAAACAGAGGGGCTGAAACAGAGGGGCTGAAACAGAGGGTCTGAATCAGAGGGGCTGATTCAGAGGGGCTGAAACAGAGAGCGCGAAACAGAGGGACTGAAACAGAGGGCGAGAAACAGAGGGGCTGAAACAGACGGCGAGAAACAGAGGGGCTGAAACAGAGGGCGAGAAAGAGAGGGGCTGAAACAGAGGGCAAGAAACAGAGGGGCTGAAACTGAGTGGCTGAAACAGAAGGGCTGAAACAGAGGGGCTGAAACAGAGGGCGAGAAACAGAGGGGCTGAATCAGAGGGGCTGAATCAGAGGAGCTGAAACAGAGGGGCTGAAACAGAGGGCGAGAAACAGAGGGGCTGAAACAGAGGGCGAGAAACAGAGGGCGAGAAACAGAGAGGCTGAAACAGAGGGGCTGAAACAGAGGGGCTGAAACAAAGCGGCTGAAACATGGCGAGAAACAGAGGGGCTGAAACAGAGGGGCTGAAACAGAGGGGCTGAAACAGAGGGGCTGAAACAGAGGGCAAGAAACAGAGGGGCTGAAACAGAGGGCGAGAAACAGAGGGGCTGAAACAGAGGGCGAGAAACAGAGGGGCTGAAACAGAGGGGCTGAAACAGAGGGGCTGAAACAGAGGGCGAGAAACAGAGAGGCTGAAACAGAGGGCGAGAAACAGAGTGGCTGAAACAGAGGGCAAAAAACAGAGGGGCTGAATCAGAGGGCGAGAAACAGAGGGGCTGAAACAGAGGGCGAGAAACAGAGGGGCAGAAACAGAGGGCGAGAAACGGAGGGTCTGAAACAGAGGGGCTGAAACAGAGGGGCTGAAACAGAGGGCGAGAACCACAGGGGCTGAAACAGAGGGCGAGAAACAGAGGGGCTGAAACAGAGGGCGAGAAACAGAGGGCGAGAAACAGAGGGGCTGAAACAGAGGGCGAGAAACAGAGGGGCTGAAACAGAGGGGCTGAAACAGAGGGGCTGAAACAGAGGGCGAGAAACAGAGGGGCTGAAACAGAGGGGCTGAAACAGAGGAGCTGAAACAGAGGGGATGAAACAGAGGGCGAGAAACAGAGGGGCTGAAACAGAGGGGCTGAAACAGGGGAGCTGAAACAGAGGGCGAGAAACAGAGAGGCTGAAACAGAGGGCGAGAAACAGACGGGCTGAAACAGAGGGCGAGAAACAGAGGGGCTGAAACAGAGGGGCTGAAACAGTGGGGCTGAAACAGAGGGCGAGAAACAGAGGGGCTGAAACAGAGGGGCGGAAACAGAGGAGCTGAAACAGAGGGCGAGAAACAGAGAGGCTGAAACAGAGGGCGAGAAACAGAGTGGCTGAAACAGAGGGCAAGAAACAGAGGGGCTGAAACAGAGGGCGAGAAACAGAGGGGCAGAAACAGAGGGGCTGAAACAGAGGGGCTGAAACAGAGGCGCTGAAACGGAGGGGCTGAACCAGAAGGGCTGAAACAGAGGGCGAGAAACAGAGGGGCTGAAACAGAGGGCCAGAAACAGTGGGCGAGAAACAGAGGGACTGAAACTGAGGGGCTGAAACAGAGGGGCTGAAACAGAGGGCGAGAAACAGAGCGGCTGAAACAGAGGGCGAGAAACAGAGGGGCTGAAACAAAGTAGCTGAAACAGTGGGGCTGAAACAGAGGGGCTGAAACAGAGGGCGAGAAATAGAGGGGCTGAAACAGAGGGCGAGAAACAGAGGGGCTGAAACAGAGGGCGAGAAACAGAGGGGCTGAAACAGAGGGGCTGAAACAGAGGGGCTGAAACAGAGGGCGAGAAACAGAGGGGCTGAAACAGAGGGCGAGAAACAGAGGGGCTGAAACAGAGGGCGAGAAACAGAGGGTGAGAAACAGAGGGGCTGAAACAGAGGGCGAGAAACAGAGGGGCTGAAACAGAGGGGCTGAAACAGAGGGGCTGAATCAGAGGGGCTGAACCAGAGGGGCTGAATCAGACGGGCTGAAACAGAGGGCGAGAAACAGAGGGACTGAAACAGAGGGCGAGAGACAGAGGGGCAGAAAATGAGGGCGAGAAACAGAGGGGCTGAAACAGAGGGGCTGAAACAGAGGGGCTGAAACAGAGGGCGAGAAACAGAGGGGCTGAATCAGAGGGGTTGAATCAGAGGGGCTGAAACAGAGGGGCTGAAACAGAGAGCCTGAAACAGAGGGGCTGAAACAGAGGGTGAGAAACAGATGGGCTGAAACAGAGGGCTGAAACAGAGGGGCTGAAAAAGAGGGCGAAAAACAGAGGGGCTGAAACAGAGGGCGAGAAACAGAGGGGGTGAAACAGAGGGGCTGAAACAGAGGGGCTGAAACCGAGGGGCTGAAACAGGGTGGCTGAAACAGAGGGGCTGAAACAGAGGTGCTGAAACAGAGGGGCTGAAACAGAGGGCGGGAAACAGAGGGGCTGAAACAGAGGGCGAGAAACTAAGGGACTGAAACAGCGGGCGAGAAACAGAGTGCGAGAAACAGAGGGGCTGAAACAGAGGGGCTGAAACAGACTGGCTGAAACAGAGAGCCTGAAACAGAGGGGCTGAAACAGAGGGTGAGAAACAGATGGGCTGAAACAGAGGGCTGAAACAGAGGGGCTGAAAAAGAGGGCGAAAAACAGAGGGGCTGAAACAGAGGGCGAGAAACAGAGGGGGTGAAACAGAGGGGCTGAAACAGAGGGGCTGAAACAGAGGGGCTGAAACAGGGTGGCTGAAACAGAGGGGCTGAAACAGAGGTGCTGAAACAGAGGGGCTGAAACAGAGGGCGGGAAACAGAGGGGCTGAAACAGAGGGCGAGAAACAGAGGGGCTGAAACAGAGGGCGAGAAACAGAGGGCGAGAAACAGAGGGGCTGAAATAGAGGGCGAGAAACAGAGGGGCTGAAACAGAGGGGATGAATCAGAGGAGCTGAAACAGAGGGGCTGAAACAGAGGGCGAGAAACAGAGGGGCTGAAACAGAGGGCGAGAAACAGAGGGCGAGAAACAGAGAGGCTGAAACAGAGGGGCTGAAACAGAGGGGCTGAAACAAAGCGGCTGATACAGAGGTTGAGAAACAGAGGGGCTGAAACAGAGGGCGAGAAACAGAGTCGCTGAAACATGGCGAGAAACAGAGGGGCTGAAACAGAGGGGCTGAAACAGAGGGGCTGAAACAGAGGGGCTGAAACAGAGGGCAAGAAACAGAGGGGCTGAAACCGAGGGCGAGAAACAGAGGGGCTGAAACAGAGGGCGAGAAACAGAGGGGCTGAAACAGAGGGCGAGAAACAGAGGGGCTGAAACAGAGGGGCTGATTCAGAGGGGCTGAAACAGAGGGCGAGAAACAGAGAGGTTGAAACAGAGGGCGAGAAACAGAGGGGCTGAAACAGAGGGCGAGAAACAGAGGGGCTGAAACAGAGGGCGAGAAACAGAGGGCTGAAACAGAGGGGCTGAAACAGACGGGCTGAAACAGAGGGCAAAAACAGAGTGGCTGAAACAGAGGGCGACAAAAAGAGGGTGAAAAACAGAGGGCGAGAAACAGATGGGATGAAGCAGAGGGCTGAAACAGAGGGGCTGAAATAGAGGGGCGAAACAGAGGGGCTGAATCAGAGGGGCTGACACAGAGGGCGAGAAACAGATGGGCTGAAACAGAGGGCGAGAAACAGAGGGGCTGAAACAGAGGGCGCGAAACAGAGGTGCTGAAACAGAGGGGCTGAAACAGAGGGGCTGAAACAGAGGGCGAGAAACTGAGGGGCTGAAACAGAGGGCGAGAATCAGAGGGGCTGAAACAGAGGGCGAGAAACAGAGGGGCTGAATCAGAGGGGCTGAAACAGAGGGCGAGAAACAGAAAGGCTGAAACAGAGGGCGAGAATCAGAGGGGCTGAAACAGAGGGGCTGAAACAGATGGTCAGAAACAGAGGGGATTAAACAGAGGGCGAGAATCAGAGGGGCTGAAACAGAGGGCGAGAAACAGAGGGGCTGAAACAGAGGGCGAGAGACAGAGGGCGAGAAACAGAGAGGCTGAAACAGAGGGGCTGAAACAGAGTGGCTGAAACAAAGCGGCTGATACAGAGGGTGAGAAACAGCGGGGCTGAAACAGAGGGCGAGAAACAGAGTCGCTGAAACATGGCGAGAAACAGAGGGGCTGAAACAGAGGGGCTGAAACAGAGGTGCTGAAACAGAGGGGCTGAAACAGAGGGTCTGAAACAGAGGGCAAGAAACAGAGGGGCTGAAACAGAGGGCGAGAAACAGAGGGGCTGAAACAGAGGGCGAGAAACAGAGGGGCTGAAACAGAGGGCGAGAAACAGAGGGGCTGAAACAGAGGGGCTGAAACAGAGGGGCTGAATCAGAGGGGCTGATTCAGAGGGGCTGAAACAGAGAGCGCGAAACAGAGGGGCTGAAACAGAGGGCGAGAAACAGAGTGGCTGAAACAGAGGGCGAGAAACAGACGGGCAGAAACAGAGGGCGAGAAACAGAGGGGCTGAAACAGAGGGGCTGAAACAGAGAGCGCGAAACAGATGGACTGAAACAGAGGGCGAGAAACAGAGGGGCTGAAACAGACGGCGAGAAACAGAGGGGCTGAAACAGAGGGCGAGAAACATAGGGGCTGAAACAGAGGGCAAGAAACAGAGGGGCTGAAACTGAGTGGCTGAAACAGAAGGGCTGAAACAGAGGGGCTGAAACAGAGGGCGAGAAACAGTGGGGCTGAATCAGAGGGGCTGAATCAGAGGAGCTGAAACAGAGGGGCTGAAACAGAGGGCGAGAAACAGAGGGGCTGAAACAGAGGGCGAGAAACAGAGGGCGAGAAACAGAGAGGCTGAAACAGAGGGGCTGAAACAGAGGGGCTGAAACAAAGCGGCTGAAACATGGCGAGAAACAGAGGGGCTGAAACAGAGGGGCTGAAACAGAGGGGCTGAAACAGAGGGCAAGAAACAGAGGGGCTGAAACAGAGGGCGAGAAACAGAGGGGCTGAAACAGAGGGCGAGAAACAGAGGGGCTGAAACAGAGGGGCTGAAACAGATGGGCGGAAACAGAGGGCGAGAAACAGAGAGGCTGAAACAGAGGGCGAGAAACAGAGTGGCTGAAACAGAGGGCAAGAAACAGAGGGGCTGAAACAGAGGGCGAGAAACAGAGGGGCTGAAACAGAGGGCGAGAAACAGATGGGCATAAACAGAGCCCGAGAATCGGAGGGGCTGAAAAAGAGGGGCTGAAACAGAGGGGCTGAAACAGAGGACGAGAAACACAGGGGCTGAAACAGAGGGCGAGAAACAGAGGGGTTGAAACAGAGGGCGAGAAACAGAGGGCGAGAAACAGAGGGGCTGAAACAGAGGGCGAGAAACAGAGGGGCTGAAACAGAGGGGCTGAAACAGAGGGGCTGAAACAGAGGGCGAGAAACAGAGGGGCTGAAACAGAGGGGCTGAAACAGAGGAGCTGAAACAGAGGGCGAGAAACAGAGAGGCTGAAACAGAGGGCGAGAAACAGACGGGCTGATACAGAGGGCGAGAAACAGAGGGGCTGAAACAGAGGGGCTGAAACAGTGGGGCTGAAACAGAGGGCGAGAAACAGAGGGGCTGAAACAGAGGGGCGGAAGCAGAGGAGCTGAAACAGAGGGCGAGAAACAGAGAGGCTGAAACAGAGGGCGAGAAACAGAGTGGCTGAAACAGAGGGGCAAGAAACAGAGGGGTTGAAACAGAGGGCGAGAAACAGAGGGGCTGAAACAGAGGGGCTGAAACAGAGGGGCTGAAACAGAGGCGCTGAAACAGAGGGGCTGAACCAGAAGGGCTGAAACAGAGGGCGAGAAACAGAGGGGCTGAAACAGAGGGCCAGAAACAGAGGGCGAGAAACAGAGGGACTGAAACTGAGGGGCTGAAACAGAGGGGCTGAAACAGAGGGCGAGAAACAGAGCGGCTGAAACAGAGGGAGAGAAACAGAGGGGCTGAAACAAAGTAGCTGAAACAGTGGGGCTGAAACAGAGGGGCTGAAACAGAGGGCGAGAAATAGAGGGGCTGAAACAGAGGGCGAGAAACAGAGGGGCTGAAACAGAGGGGCTGAAACAGAGGGCGAGAAACAGAGGGGCTGAAACAGAGGGCGAGAAACAGAGGGGCTGAAACAGAGGGCGAGAAACAGAGGGTGAGAAACAGAGGGGCTGAAACAGAGGGCGAGAAACAGAGGGGCTGAAACAGAGGGGCTGAAACAGAGGGGCTGATCAGAGGGGCTGAAACAGAGGGGCTGAATCAGACGGGCTGAAACAGAGGGCGAGAAACAGAGGGGCTGAAACAGAGGGCGAGAGACAGAGGGGCAGAAAAAGAGGGCGAGAAACAGAGGGGCTGAAACAGAGGGGCTGAATCGGAGGGGCTGAAACAGAGTGGCTGAAACAGAGGGGGCTGAAACAGAGGGCGAGAAACAGAGGGGCTGAATCAGAGGGGTTGAATCAGAGGGGCTGGATCAGAGGGGCTGAAACAGAGAGCCTGAAACAGAGGGGCTGAAACAGAGGGTGAGAAACAGATGGGCTGAAACAGAGGGCTGAAACAGAGGGGCTGAAAAAGAGGGCGAAAAACAGAGGGGCTGAAACAGAGGGCGAGAAACAGAGGGGGTGAAACAGAGGGGCTGAAACAGAGGGGCTGAAACCGAGGGGCTGAAACAGGGTGGCTGAAACAGAGGGGCTGAAACAGAGGTGCTGAAACAGAGGGGCTGAAACAGAGGGCGGGAAACAGAGGGGCTGAAACAGAGGGCGAGAAACTAAGGGACTGAAACAGCGGGCGAGAAACAGAGTGCGAGAAACAGAGGGGCTGAAACAGAGGGGCTGAAACAGACGGGCTGAAACAGAGAGCCTGAAACAGAGGGGCTGAAACAGAGGGCGAGAAACAGATGGGCTGAAACAGAGGGCTGAAACAGAGGGGCTGAAAAAGAGGGCGAAAAACAGAGGGGCTAAAACAGAGGGCGAGAAACAGAGGGGGTGAAACAGAGGGGCTGAAACAGAGGGGCTGAAACAGAGGGGCTGAAACAGGGTGGCTGAAACAGAGGGGCTGAAACAGAGGTGCTGAAACAGAGGGGCTGAAACAGAGGGCGGGAAACAGAGGGGCTGAAACAGAGGGCGAGAAACAGAGGGGCTGAAACAGAGGGGCTGAAACAGAGGGCGAGAAACAGAGGGCGAGAAACAGAGGGGCTGAAATAGAGGGCGAGAAACAGAGGGGCTGAAACAGAGGGGCTGAATCAGAGGAGCTGAAACAGAGGGGCTGAAACAGAGGGCGAGAAACAGAGGGGCTGAAACAGAGGGCGAGAAACAGAGGGCGAGAAACAGAGAGGCTGAAACAGAGGGGCTGAAACAGAGGGGATGAAACAAGCGGCTGATACAGAGGTTGAGAAACAGAGGGGATGAAACAGAGGGCGAGAAACAGAGTCGCTGAAACATGGCGAGAAACAGAGGGGCTGAAACAGAGGGGCTGAAACAGAGGGGCTGAAACAGAGGGGCTGAATCGGAGGGGCTGAAACAGAGGGGCTGAAACAGAGGGGCTGAAACAGAGGGCGAGAAACAGAGGGGCTGAATCAGAGGGGTTGAATCAGAGGAGCTGAAACAGAGGGGCTGAAACAGAGGGCGAGAAACAGAGGGGCTGAAACAGAGGGCGGAGAAACAGAGGGCGAGAAACAGAGAGGCTGAAACAGAGGGGCTGAAACAGAGGGGCTGAAACAAAGCGGCTGATACAGAGGTTGAGAAACAGAGGGGCTGAAACAGAGGGCGAGAAACAGAGTCGCTGAAACATGGCGAGAAACAGAGGGGCTGAAACAGAGGGGCTGAAACAGAGGGGCTGAAACAGAGGGGCTGAAACAGAGGGCAAGAAACAGAGGGGCTGAAACCGAGGGCGAGAAACAGAGGGTCTGAAACAGAGGGTGAGAAACAGAGGGGCTGAAACAGAGGGCGAGAAACAAAGGGGGCTGAAACAGAGGGGCTGATTCAGAGGGGCTGAAACAGAGGGCGAGAAACAGAGAGGTTGAAACAGAGGGCGAGAAACAGAGGGGCTGAAACAGAGGGCGAGAAACAGAGGGGCTGAAACAGAGGGCGAGAAACAGAGGGGCTGAAACAGAGGGGCTGAAACAGACGGGCTGAAACAAGGGGAAAAAACAGAGGGGCTGAAACAGAGGGCGACAAACAGAGGGTGTGAAACAGAGGGCGAGAAACAGAGGGGCTGAAACAGAGGGCAAAAAACAGAGGGGCTGAAACAGAGGGTGAGAAACAGAGGGTGAAAAACAGAGGGCGAGAAACAGATGGATGAAGCAGAGGGGCTGAAACAGAGGGGCTGAAATAGAGGGGCTGAAACAGAGGGGCTGAATCAGAGGGCATGCAACAGAGGGGCTGAATCAGAGGGGCTGACACAGAGTGCGAGAAAGAGAGGGGCTGAAACAGAGGGCGAGAAACAGATGGGCTGAAACAGAGGGCGAGAAACAGAGGGGCTGAAACAGAGGGCGCGAAACAGAGGGGCTGAAACAGAGGGGCTGAAACAGAGGGGCTGAAACAGAGGGCGAGAAACTGAGGGGCTGAAACAGAGGGCGAGAATCAGAGGGGCTGAAACAGAGGGCGAGAAACAGAGGGGCTGAATCAGAGGGGCTGAAACAGAGGGCGAGAAACAGAAAGGCTGAAACAGAGGGCGAGAATCAGAGGGGCTGAAACAGAGGGGCTGAAACAGATGGTCAGAAACAGAGGGGATTAAACAGAGTGCGAGAAACAGAGGGGCTGAAACAGAGGGCGAGAAACAGAGGGGGTGAAACAGGGGTGGCTGAAACAGAGGGGCTGAAACAGAGGTGCTGAAACAGAGGGGCTGAAACAGAGGGCGGGAAACAGAGGGGCTGAAACAGAGGGCGAGAAACTAAGGGACTGAAACAGCGGGCGAGAAACAGAGTGCGAGAAACAGAGGGGCTGAAACAGAGGGGCTGAAACAGACGGGCTGAAACAGAGAGCCTGAAACAGAGGGGCTGAAACAGAGGGTGAGAAACAGATGGGCTGAAACAGAGGGCTGAAACAGAGGGGCTGAAAAAGAGGGCGAAAAACAGAGGGGCTGAAACAGAGGGCGAGAAACAGAGGGGGTGAAACAGAGGTTCTGAAACAGAGGGGCTGAAACAGAGGGGCTGAAACAGGGTGGCTGAAACAGAGGGGCTGAAACAGAGGTGCTGAAACAGAGGGGCTGAAACAGAGGGCGGGAAACAGAGGGGCTGAAACAGAGGGCGAGAAACAGAGGGGCTGAAACAGAGGGGCTGAAACAGAGGGCGAGAAACAGAGGGCGAGAAACAGAGGGGCTGAAATAGAGGGCGCGAAACAGAGGGGCTGAAACAGAGGGGCTGAATCAGAGGAGCTGAAACAGAGGGGCTGAAACAGAGGGCGAGAAACAGAGGGGCTGAAACAGAGGGCGAGAAACAGAGGGCGAGAAACAGAGAGGCTGAAACAGAGGGGCTGAAACAGAGGGGCTGAAACAAAGCGGCTGATACAGAGGTTGAGAAACAGAGGGGCTGAAACAGAGGGCGAGAAACAGAGTCGCTGAAACATGGCGAGAAACAGAGGGGCTGAAACAGAGGGGCTGAAACAGAGGGGCTGAAACAGAGGGGCTGAAACAGAGGGCAAGAAACAGAGGGGCTGAAACCGAGGGCGAGAAACAGAGGGTCTGAAACAGAGGGTGAGAAACAGAGGGGCTGAAACAGAGGGCGAGAAACAAAGGGGCTGAAACAGAGGGGCTGATTCAGAGGGGCTGAAACAGAGGGCGAGAAACAGAGAGCTTGAAACAGAGGGCGAGAAACAGAGGGGCTGAAACAGAGGGCGAGAAACAGAGGGGCTGAAACAGAGGGCGAGAAACAGAGGGGCTGAAACAGAGGGGCTGAAACAGACGGGCTGAAACAAGGGGAAAAAACAGAGGGGCTGAAACAGAGGGCGACAAACAGAGGGTGTGAAACAGAGGGCGAGAAACAGAGGGGCTGAAACAGAGGGCAAAAAACAGAGGGGCTGAAACAGAGGGTGAGAAACAGAGGGTGAAAAACCAGAGGGCGAGAAACAGATGGGATGAAGCAGAGGGGCTGAAACAGAGGGGCTGAAATAGAGGGGCTGAAACAGAGGGGCTGAATCAGAGGGCATGCAACAGAGGGGCTGAATCAGAGGGGCTGACACAGAGTGCGAGAAAGAGAGGGGCTGAAACAGAGGGCGAGAAACAGATGGGCTGAAACAGAGGGCGAGAAACAGAGGGGCTGAAACAGAGGGCGCGAAACAGAGGGGCTGAAACAGAGGGGCTGAAACAGAGGGGCTGAAACAGAGGGCGAGAAACTGAGGGGCTGAAACAGAGGGCGAGAATCAGAGGGGCTGAAACAGAGGGCGAGAAACAGAGGGGCTGAATCAGAGGGGCTGAAACAGAGGGCGAGAAACAGAAAGGCTGAAACAGAGGGCGAGAATCAGAGGGGCTGAAACAGAGGGGCTGAAACAGATGGTCAGAAACAGAGGGGATTAAACAGAGTGCGAGAAACAGAGGGGCTGAAACAGAGGGCGAGAAACAGAGGGGCTGAAACAGAGGGCGAGAAACAGAGGGCGAGAAACAGAGAGGCTGAAACAGAGGGGCTGAAACAGAGGGGCTGAAACAAAGCGGCTGATACAGAGGGTGAGAAACAGAGGGGCTGAAACAGAGGGCGAGAAACAGAGTCGCTGAAACATGGCGAGAAACAGAGGGGCTGAAACAGAGGGGCTGAAACAGAGGTGCTGAAACAGAGGGGCTGAAACAGAGGGTCTGAAACAGAGGGCAAGAAACAGAGGGGCTGAAACAGAGGGCGAGAAACAGAGAGGCTGAAACAGAGGGGCTGAAACAGAGGGGCTGAAACAAAGCGGCTGATACAGAGGTTGAGAAACAGAGGGGCTGAAACAGAGGGCGAGAAACAGAGTCGCTGAAACATGGCGAGAAACAGAGGGGCTGAAACAGAGGGGCTGAAACAGAGGGGCTGAAACAGAGGGGCTGAACCAGAGGGGCTGAAACAGAGGGCAAGAAACAGAGGGGCTGAAACCGAGGGCGAGAAACAGAGGGGCTGAAACAGAGGGCGAGAAACAAAGGGGCTGAAACAGAGGGGCTGATTCAGAGGGGCTGAAACAGAGGGCGAGAAACAGAGAGGTTGAAACAGAGGGCGAGAAACAGAGGGGCTGAAACAGAAGGCGAGAAACAGAGGGGCTGAAACAGAGGGCGAGAAACAGAGGGGCTGAAACAGAGGGGCTGAAACAGACGGGCTGAAACAGAGGGCAAAAAACAGAGGGGCTGAAACAGAGGGCGACAAACAGAGGGTGAGAAACAGAGGGCGAGAAACAGAGGGGCTGAAACAGAGGGCAAAAAACAGAGGGGCTGAAACAGAGGGTGAGAAACAGAGGGTGAAAAACAGAGGGCGAGAAACAGATGGGATGAAGCAGAGGGGCTGAAACAGAGGGGCTGAAATAGAGGGGCTGAAACAGAGGGGCTGAATCAGAGGGGCTGCAACAGAGGGGCTGAATCAGAGGGGCTGACACAGAGTGCGAGAAAGAGAGGGGCTGAAACAGAGGGCGAGAAACAGATGGGCTGAAACAGAGGGCGAGAAACAGAGGGGCTGAAACAGAGGGCGCGAAACAGAGGGGCTGAAACAGAGGGGCTGAAACAGAGGGGCTGAAACAAAGCGGCTGATACAGAGGTTGAGAAACAGAGGGGCTGAAACAGAGGGCGAGAAACAGAGTCGCTGAAACATGGCGAGAAACAGAGGGGCTGAAACAGAGGGGCTGAAACAGAGGGGCTGAAACAGAGGGGCTGAACCAGAGGGGCTGAAACAGAGGGCAAGAAACAGAGGGGCTGAAACCGAGGGCGAGAAACAGAGGGCCTGAAACAGAGGGCGAGAAACAGAGGGGCTGAAACAGAGGGCGAGAAACAAAGGGGCTGAAACAGAGGGGCTGATTCAGAGGGGCTGAAACAGAGGGCGAGAAACAGAGAGGTTGAAACAGAGGGCGAGAAACAGAGGGGCTGAAACAGAAGGCGAGAAACAGAGGGGCTGAAACAGAGGGCGAGAAACAGAGGGGCTGAAACAGAGGGGCTGAAACAGACAAGCTGAAACAGACGGCAAAAAACAGAGGGGCTGAAACAGAGGGCGACAAACAGAGGGTGAGAAACAGAGGGCGAGAAACAGAGGGGCTGAAACAGAGGGCAAAAAACAGAGGGGCTGAAACAGAGGGTGAGAAACAGAGGGTGAAAAACAGAGGGCGAGAAACAGATGGGATGAAGCAGAGGGGCTGAAACAGAGGGGCTGAAATAGAGGGGCTGAAACAGAGGGGCTGAATCAGAGGGGCTGCAACAGAGGGGCTGAATCAGAGGGGCTGACACAGAGTGCGAGAAAGAGAGGGGCTAAAACAGAGGGCGAGAAACAGATGGGCTGAAACAGAGGGCGAGAAACAGAGGGGCTGAAACAGAGGGCGCGAAACAGAGGGGCTGAAACAGAGGGGCTGAAACAGAGGGCGAGAAACTGAGGGGCTGAAACAGAGGGCGAGAATCAGTGGGGCTGAAACAGAGGGCGAGAAACAGAGGGGCTGAATCAGAGGGGCTGAAACAGAGGGCGAGAAACAGAAAGGCTGAAACAGAGGGCGAGAATCAGAGGGGCTGAAACAGAGGGGCTGAAACAGATGGTCAGAAACAGAGGGGATTAAACAGAGGGCGAGAAACAGAGGGGCTGAAACAGAGGGCGAGAAACAGAGGGGCTGAAACAGAGGGCGAGAAACAGAGGGCGAGAAACAGAGAGGCTGAAACAGAGGGGCTGAAACAGAGGGGCTGAAACAAAGCGGCTGATACAGAGGGTGAGAAACAGAGGGGCTGAAACAGAGGGCGAGAAACAGAGTCGCTGAAACATGGCGAGAAACAGAGGGGCTGAAACAGAGGGGCTGAAACAGAGGTGCTGAAACAGAGGGGCTGAAACAGAGGGTCTGAAACAGAGGGCAAGAAACAGAGGGGCTGAAACAGAGGGCGAGAAACAGAGGGGCTGAAACAGAGGGCGAGAGACAGAGGGGCTGAAAAAGAAGGCGAGAAACAGAGGGGCTGAAACAGAGGGGCTGAAACAGAGAGTGTGAATCAGAGGGGCTGAAACAGAGGGCGAGAAACAGAGGGGCTGAATCGGAGGGGCTGAAACAGAGGGGCTGAAACAGAGGGGCTGAAACAGAGGGCGAGAAACAGAGGGGCTGAATCAGAGGGGCTGAATCAGAGGGGCTGAAACAGAAGGGCTGAAACAGTGGGCGAGAAACTAAGGGACTGAAACAGCGGGCGAGAAACAGAGTGCGAGAAACAGAGGGGCTGAAACAGAGGGGCTGAAACAGACGGGCTAAAACAGAGGGGCTGAAACAGAGGGCGAGAAACAGAGGGGGTGAAACAGAGGGGCTGAAACAGAGGGGCTGAAACAGAGGGGCTGAAACAGGGTGGCTGAAACAGAGGGGCTGAAACAGAGGTGCTGAAACAGAGGGGCTGAAACAGAGGGCGGGAAACAGAGGGGCTGAAACAGAGGGGCTGAAACAGAGGGCGGGAAACAGAGGGGCTGAAACAGAGGGCGAGAAACAGAGGGCGAGAAACAGAGGGGCTGAAATAGAGGGGCTGAATCAGAGGGCGAGAAACAGAGGGCGAGAAACAGAGGGGCTGAAACAGAGGGGCTGAATCAGAGGAGCTGAAACAGAGGGGCTGAAACAGAGGGCGAGAAACAGAGGGGCTGAAACAGAGGGCGAGAAACAGAGGGCGAGAAACAGAGAGGCTGAAACAGAGGGGCTGAAACAGAGGGGCTGAAACAAAGCGGCTGATACAGAGGTTGAGAAACAGAGGGGCTGAAACAGAGGGCGAGAAACAGAGTCGCTGAAACATGGCGAGAAACAGAGGGGCTGAAACAGAGGGGCTGAAACAGAGGGGCTGAAACAGAGGGCAAGAAACAGAGGGGCTGAAACCGAGGGCGAGAAACAGAGGGGCTGAAACAGAGGGCGAGAAACAGAGGGGCTGAAACAGAGGGCGAGAAACAGAGGGGCTGATACAGAGGTGCTGATTCAGAGGGGCTGAAACAGAGGGCGAGAAACAGAGAGGTTGAAACAGAGGGCGAGAAACAGAGGGGCTGAAACAGAGGGCGAGAAACAGAGGGGTTGAAACAGAGGGCGAGAAACAGAGGGGCTGAAACAGAGGGGCTGAAACAGACGGGCTGAAACAGAGGGCAAAAAACAGAGGGGCTGAAACAGAGGGCGAGAAACAGAGGGTGAGAAACAGAGGGCGAGAAACAGAGGGGCTGAAACAGAGAGCAAAAAACAGAGGGGCTGAAACAGAGGGTGAGAAACAGAGGGTGAAAAACAGAGGGCGAGAAACAGATGGGATGAAGCAGAGGGGCTGAAACAGAGGGGCTGAAATAGAGGGGCTGAAACAGAGGGGCTGAATCAGAGGTGCTGCAACAGAGGGGCTGAATCAGAGGGGCTGACACAGAGTGCGAGAAAGAGAGGGGCTGAAACAGAGGGCGAGAAACAGATGGGCTGAAACAGAGGGCGAGAAACAGAGGGGCTGAAACAGAGGGCGCGAAACAGAGGGGCTGAAACAGAGGGGCTGAAACAGAGGGGCTGAAACAGAGGGCGAGAAACTGAGGGGCTGAAACAGAGGGCGAGAATCAGAGGGGCTGAAACAGAGGGCGAGAAACAGAGGGGCTGAATCAGAGGGGCTGAAACAGAGGGCGAGAAACAGAGGGACTGAAACAGAGGGCTGAAACAGAGGGGCTGAAACAAAGCGGCTGATACAGAGGGTGAGAAACAGAGGGGCTGAAACAGAGGGCGAGAAACAGAGTCGCTGAAACATGGCGAGAAACAGAGGGGCTGAAACAGAGGGGCTGAAACGGAGGTGCTGAAACAGAGGGGCTGAAACAGAGGGTCTGAAACAGAGGGCAAGAAACAGAGGGGCTGAAACAGAGGGCGAGAAACAGAGGGGCTGAAACAGAGGGCGAGAAACAGAGGGGCTGAAACAGAGGGCGAGAATCAGAGGGGCTGAAACAGAGGGGCTGAAACAGAGGGGCTGAAACAGAGGGCGAGAAACAGAGAGGCTGAAACAGAGGGCGAGAAACAGAGGGGCTGAAACAGAGGGGCTGAAACAGAGGGGCTGAATCAGAGGGGCTGATGCAGAGGGGCTGAAACAGAGAGCGCGAAACAGAGGGGCTGAAACAGAGGGCGAGAAACAGAGTGGCTGAAACAGACGGCGAGAAACAGACGGGCAGAAACAGAGGGCGAGAAACAGAGGGGCTGAAACAGAGGGGCTGAAACAGAGAGCGCGAAACAGAGGGACTGAAACAGAGGGCGAGAAACAGAGGGGCTGAAACAGACGGCGAGAAACAGAGGGGCTGAAACAGAGGGCGAGAAACAGAGGGGCTGAAACAGAGGGCAAGAAACAGAGGGGCTGAAACTGAGTGGCTGAAACAGAAGGGCTGAAACAGAGGGGCTGAAACAGAGGGCGAGAAACAGAGGGGCTGAATCATAGGGGCTGAATCAGAGGAGCTGAAACAGAGGGGCTGAAACAGAGGGCGAGAAACAGAGGGGCTGAAACAGAGGGCGAGAAACAGAGGGCGAGAAACAGAGAGGCTGAAACAGAGGGGCTGAAACACAGGGGCTGAAACAAAGCGGCTGAAACATGGCGAGAAACAGAGGGGCTGAAACAGAGGGGCTGAAACAGAGGGGCTGAAACAGAGGGCAAGAAACAGAGGGGCTGAAACAGAGGGCGAGAAACAGAGGGGCTGAAACCGAGGGCGAGAAACAGAGGGGCTGAAACAGAGGGCGAGAAACAGAGGGGCTGAAACAGAGGGCGAGAAACAGAGGGGCTGATACAGAGGTGCTGATTCAGAGGGGCTGAAACAGAGGGCGAGAAACAGAGAGGTTGAAACAGAGGGCGAGAAACAGAGGGGCTGAAACAGAGGGCGAGAAACAGAGGGGTTGAAACAGAGGGCGAGAAACAGAGGGGCTGAAACAGAGGGGCTGAAACAGACGGGCTGAAACAGAGGGCAAAAAACAGAGGGGCTGAAACAGAGGGCGAGAAACAGAGGGTGAGAAACAGAGGGCGAGAAACAGAGGGGCTGAAACAGAGAGCAAAAAACAGAGGGGCTGAAACAGAGGGTGAGAAACAGAGGGTGAAAAACAGAGGGCGAGAAACAGATGGGATGAAGCAGAGGGGCTGAAACAGAGGGGCTGAAATAGAGGGGCTGAAACAGAGGGGCTGAATCAGAGGTGCTGCAACAGAGGGGCTGAATCAGAGGGGCTGACACAGAGTGCGAGAAAGAGAGGGGCTGAAACAGAGGGCGAGAAACAGATGGGCTGAAACAGAGGGCGAGAAACAGAGGGGCTGAAACAGAGGGCGCGAAACAGAGGGGCTGAAACAGAGGGGCTGAAACAGAGGGGCTGAAACAGAGGGCGAGAAACTGAGGGGCTGAAACAGAGGGCGAGAATCAGAGGGGCTGAAACAGAGGGCGAGAAACAGAGGGGCTGAATCAGAGGGGCTGAAACAGAGGGCGAGAAACAGAGGGACTGAAACAGAGGGCTGAAACAGAGGGGCTGAAACAAAGCGGCTGATACAGAGGGTGAGAAACAGAGGGGCTGAAACAGAGGGCGAGAAACAGAGTCGCTGAAACATGGCGAGAAACAGAGGGGCTGAAACAGAGGGGCTGAAACGGAGGTGCTGAAACAGAGGGGCTGAAACAGAGGGTCTGAAACAGAGGGCAAGAAACAGAGGGGCTGAAACAGAGGGCGAGAAACAGAGGGGCTGAAACAGAGGGCGAGAAACAGAGGGGCTGAAACAGAGGGCGAGAATCAGAGGGGCTGAAACAGAGGGGCTGAAACAGAGGGGCTGAAACAGAGGGCGAGAAACAGAGAGGCTGAAACAGAGGGCGAGAAACAGAGGGGCTGAAACAGAGGGGCTGAAACAGAGGGGCTGAATCAGAGGGGCTGATGCAGAGGGGCTGAAACAGAGAGCGCGAAACAGAGGGGCTGAAACAGAGGGCGAGAAACAGAGTGGCTGAAACAGACGGCGAGAAACAGACGGGCAGAAACAGAGGGCGAGAAACAGAGGGGCTGAAACAGAGGGGCTGAAACAGAGAGCGCGAAACAGAGGGACTGAAACAGAGGGCGAGAAACAGAGGGGCTGAAACAGACGGCGAGAAACAGAGGGGCTGAAACAGAGGGCGAGAAACAGAGGGGCTGAAACAGAGGGCAAGAAACAGAGGGGCTGAAACTGAGTGGCTGAAACAGAAGGGCTGAAACAGAGGGGCTGAAACAGAGGGCGAGAAACAGAGGGGCTGAATCATAGGGGCTGAATCAGAGGAGCTGAAACAGAGGGGCTGAAACAGAGGGCGAGAAACAGAGGGGCTGAAACAGAGGGCGAGAAACAGAGGGCGAGAAACAGAGAGGCTGAAACAGAGGGGCTGAAACACAGGGGCTGAAACAAAGCGGCTGAAACATGGCGAGAAACAGAGGGGCTGAAACAGAGGGGCTGAAACAGAGGGGCTGAAACAGAGGGCAAGAAACAGAGGGGCTGAAACAGAGGGCGAGAAACAGAGGGGCTGAAACAGAGGGCGAGAAACAGAGAGGCTGAAACAGAGGGGCTGAAACAGAGGGGCTGAAACAGAGGGGCTGAAACAGAGGGGCTGAAACAGAGGGCGAGAAACAGAGGGGCTGAAACAGAGGGGCTGAAACAGAGGAGCTGAAACAGAGGGGATGAAACAGAGAGCGAGAAACAGAGGGGCTGAAACAGAGGGGCTGAAACAGAGGAGCTGAAACAGAGGGCAAGAAACAGAGGGGCTGAAACAGAGGGCGAGAAACAGAGGGGCTGAAACAGAGGGCGAGAAACAGATGGGCATAAACAGAGCCCGAGAAACGGAGGGGCTGAAAAAGAGGGGCTGAAACAGAGGTTCTCAAACAGAGGACGAGAAACACAGGGGCTGAAACAGAGGGCGAGAAACAGAGGGGTTGAAACAGAGGGCGAGAAACAGAGGGCGAGAAACAGAGGTGCTGAAACAGAGGGCGAGAAACAGAGGGGCTGAAACAGAGGGGCTGAAACAGAGGGGCTGGAACAGAGGGGCTGAAACAGAGGGGATGAAACAGAGGGCGAGAAACAGAGGGGCTGAAACAGAGGGGCTGAAACAGAGGAGCTGAAACAGAGGAGCTGAAACAGAGGGGATGAAACAGAGCTCGAGAAACAGAGGGGCTGAAACAGAGGGGCTGAAACAGAGGAGCTGAAACAGAGGGCGAGAAACAGAGAGGCTGAAACAGAGGGCGAGAAACAGACGGGCTGAAACAGAGGGCGAGAAACAGAGGGGCTGAAACAGAGGGGCTGAAACAGTGGGGCTGAAACAGAGGGCGAGAAACAGAGGGGCTGAAACAGAGGGGCGGAAACAGAGGAGCTGAAACAGAGGGCGAGAAACAGAGAGGCTGAAACAGAGGGCGAGAAACAGAGTGGCTGAAACAGAGGGCAAGAAACAGAGGGGTTGAAACAGAGGGCGAGAAACAGAGGGGCTGAAACAGAGGGGCTGAAACAGAGGGGCTGAAACAGAGGCGCTGAAACAGAGGGGCTGAACCAGAAGGGCTGAAACAGAGGGCGAGAATCAGAGTGTCTGAAACAGAGGGCCAGAAACAGAGGGCGAGAAACAGAGGGACTGAAACTGAGGGGCTGAAACAGAGGGGCTGAAACAGAGGGCGAGAAACAGAGCGGCTGAAACAGAGGGCGAGAAACAGAGGGGCTGAAACAAAGTAGCTGAAACATTGGGGCTGAAACAGAGGGGCTGAAACAGAGGGCGAGAAATAGAGGGGCTGAAACAGAGGGCGAGAAACAGAGGGGCTGAAACAGAGGGCGAGAAACAGAGGGGCTGAAACAGAGGGGCTGAAACAGAGGGGCTGAAACAGAGGGCGAGAAACAGAGGGGCTGAAACAGAGGGCGAGAAACAGAGGGGCTGAAACAGAGGGCGAGAAACAGAGGGTGAGAAATAGAGGGGCTGAAACAGAGGGCGAGAAACAGAGGGGCTGAATCAGAGGGGCTGAAACAGAGGGGCTGAATCAGACGGGCTGAAACAGAGGGCGAGAAACAGAGGGGCTGAAACAGAGGGCGAGAGACAGAGGGGCAGAAAAAGAGGGCGAGAAACAGAGGGGCTGAAACAGAGGGGCTGAAACAGAGAGTGTGAATCAGAGGGGCTGAAACAGAGGGCGAGACACAGAGGGGCTGAAACAGAGGGGCTGAATCGGAGGGGCTGAAACAGAGGGGCTGAAACAGTGGGCGAGAAACTAAGGGACTGAAACAGCGGGCGAGAAACAGAGTGCGAGAAACAGAGGGGCTGAAACAGAGGGGCTGAAACAGACGGGCTGAAACAGAGAGCCTGAAACAGAGGGGCTGAAACAGAGGGTGAGAAACAGATGGGCTGAAACAGAGGGCTGAAACAGAGGGGCTGAAAAAGAGGGCGAAAAACAGAGGGGCTGAAACAGAGGGCGAGAAACAGAGGGGGTGAAACAGAGGGGCTGAAACAGAGGGGCTGAAACAGAGGGGCTGAAACAGGGTGGCTGAAACAGAGGGGCTGAAACAGAGGTGCTGAAACAGAGGGGCTGAAACAGAGGCCGGGAAACAGAGGGGCTGAAACAGAGGGCGAGAAACAGAGGGGCTGAAACAGAGGGGCTGAAACAGAGGGCGAGAAACAGAGGGGCTGAAACAGATGTCGAGAAACAGAGGGGCTGAAATAGAGGGCGAGAAACAGAGGGGCTGAAACAGAGGGGCTGAAACAGAGGGCGAGAAACAGAGGGGCTGAATCAGAGGGGCTGAATCAGAGGGGCTGAAACAGAGGGGCTGAAACAGAGGACGAGAAACAAAGGGGCTGAAACAGAGGGGCTGAAACAGAGGGGCTCAAACAGAGGGGCTGAATCAGAGGGGCAGAAACAGAGGGGCTGAATCAGAGGGCGAGAAACAGAGGGGCTGAATCAGAGGGGCTGAATCAGTGGAGCTGAAACAGAGGGGCTGAAACAGAGGGCGAGAAACAGAGGGGCTGAAACAGAGGGCGAGAAACAGAGGGCGAGAAACAGAGAGGCTGAAACAGAGGGGCTGAAACAGAGGGGCTGAAACAAAGCGGCTGAAACATGGCGAGAAACAGAGGGGCTGAAACAGAGGGGCTGAAACAGAGGGGCTGAAACAGAGGGGCTGAAACAGAGGGCAAGAAACAGAGGGGCTGAAACAGAGGGCGAGAAACAGAGGGGCTGAAACAGAGGGCGAGAAACAGAGGGGCTGAAACAGAGGGGCTGAAACAGAGGGGCTGAAACAGTGGGCGAGAAACAGAGAGGCTGAAACAGAGGGCGAGAAACAGAGTGGCTGAAACAGAGGGCAAGAAACAGAGGGGCTGAAACAGAGGGCGAGAAACAGAGGGGCTGAAACAGAGGGCGAGAAACAGATGGGCATAAACAGAGCCCGAGAAACGGAGGGGCTGAAAAAGAGGGGCTGAAACAGAGGTTCTCAAACAGAGGACGAGAAACACAGGGGCTGAAACAGAGGGCGAGAAACAGAGGGGTTGAAACAGAGGGCGAGAAACAGAGGGCGAGAAACAGAGGGGCTGAAACAGAGGGCGAGAAACAGAGGGGCTGAAACAGAGGGGCTGAAACAGAGGGGCTGGAACAGAGGGGCTGAAACAGAGGGGATGAAACAGAGGGCGAGAAACAGAGGGGCTGAAACAGAGGGGCTGAAACAGAGGAGCTGAAACAGAGGAGCTGAAACAGAGGGGATGAAACAGAGGGCGAGAAACAGAGGGGCTGAAACAGAGGGGCTGAAACAGAGGAGCTGAAACAGAGGGCGAGAAACAGAGAGGCTGAAACAGAGGGCGAGAAACAGACGGGCTGAAACAGAGGGCGAGAAACAGAGGGGCTGAAACAGAGGGGCTGAAACAGTGGGGCTGAAACAGAGGGCGAGAAACAGAGGGGCTGAAACAGAGGGGCGGAAACAGAGGAGCTGAAACAGAGGGCGAGAAACAGAGAGGCTGAAACAGAGGGCGAGAAACAGAGTGGCTGAAACAGAGGGCAAGAAACAGAGGGGTTGAAACAGAGGGCGAGAAACAGAGGGGCTGAAACAGAGGGGCTGAAACAGAGGGGCTGAAACAGAGGCGCTGAAACAGAGGGGCTGAACCAGAAGGGCTGAAACAGAGGGCGAGAAACAGAGTGTCTGAAACAGAGGGCCAGAAACAGAGGGCGAGAAACAGAGGGACTGAAACTGAGGGGCTGAAACAGAGGGGCTGAAACAGAGGGCGAGAAACAGAGCGGCTGAAACAGAGGGCGAGAAACAGAGGGGCTGAAACAAAGTAGCTGAAACATTGGGGCTGAAACAGAGGGGCTGAAACAGAGGGCGAGAAATAGAGGGGCTGAAACAGAGGGCGAGAAACAGAGGGGCTGAAACAGAGGGCGAGAAACAGAGGGGCTGAAACAGAGGGGCTGAAACAGAGGGGCTGAAACAGAGGGCGAGAAACAGAGGGGCTGAAACAGAGGGCGAGAAACAGAGGGGCTGAAACAGAGGGCGAGAAACAGAGGGTGAGAAATAGAGGGGCTGAAACAGAGGGCGAGAAACAGAGGGGCTGAAGCAGAGGGGCTGAAACAGAGGGGCTGAATCAGACGGGCTGAAACAGAGGGCGAGAAACAGAGGGGCTGAAACAGAGGGCGAGAGACAGAGGGGCAGAAAAAGAGGGCGAGAAACAGAGGGGCTGAAACAGAGGGGCTGAAACAGAGAGTGTGAATCAGAGGGGCTGAAACAGAGGGCGAGACACAGAGGGGCTGAAACAGAGGGGCTGAATCGGAGGGGCTGAAACAGAGGGGCTGAAACAGTGGGCGAGAAACTAAGGGACTGAAACAGCGGGCGAGAAACAGAGTGCGAGAAACAGAGGGGCTGAAACAGAGGGGCTGAAACAGACGGGCTGAAACAGAGAGCCTGAAACAGAGGGGCTGAAACAGAGGGTGAGAAACAGATGGGCTGAAACAGAGGGCTGAAACAGAGGGGCTGAAAAAGAGGGCGAAAAACAGAGGGGCTGAAACAGAGGGCGAGAAACAGAGGGGGTGAAACAGAGGGGCTGAAACAGAGGGGCTGAAACAGAGGGGCTGAAACAGGGTGGCTGAAACAGAGGGGCTGAAACAGAGGTGCTGAAACAGAGGGGCTGAAACAGAGGCCGGGAAACAGAGGGGCTGAAACAGAGGGCGAGAAACAGAGGGGCTGAAACAGAGGGGCTGAAACAGAGGGCGAGAAACAGAGGGGCTGAAACAGATGTCGAGAAACAGAGGGGCTGAAATAGAGGGCGAGAAACAGAGGGGCTGAAACAGAGGGGCTGAAACAGAGGGCGAGAAACAGAGGGGCTGAATCAGAGGGGCTGAATCAGAGGGGCTGAAACAGAGGGGCTGAAACAGAGGACGAGAAACAAAGGGGCTGAAACAGAGGGGCTGAAACAGAGGGGCTCAAACAGAGGGGCTGAATCAGAGGGGCAGAAACAGAGGGGCTGAAACAGAGGGCGAAAAACAGAGGGGCTGAAACAGAGGGCGAGAAACAGAGGGGATGAAACAGAGGGGCTGAAACAGAGGTGCTGAAACAGAGGGGCTGAATCAGAGGGGCTGAAACAGAGGGGCTGAATCAGAGGGGCTGAAACAGAGGGCGAGAAACAGAGGGGCTGAAACAGAGGGCGAGAAACAGAGGGTCTGAAACAGAGGGCGAGAAACAGAGGGGCTGAAACAGAGGGGCTGAAACAGAGTGGCTGAAACAGAGGGCGAGAAACAGAGAGGTTGAAACAGAGGGCGAGAAACAGAGGGGCTGAAACAGAGGGCGAGAAACAGAGGGGCTGAAACAGAGCGCGAGAAACAGAGGGGCTGAAACAGAGGGGCTGAAACAGACCGGCTGAAACAGAGGGCAAAAAACAGAGGGGCTGAAACAGAGGGCGAGAAACAGAGGGTGAGAAACAGAGGGCGAGAAACAGATGGGCTGAAACAGAGGGCAAAAAAAAGAGGGGCTGAAACAGAGGGTGAGAAACAGAGGGTGAAAAACAGAGGGCGAGAAACGGATGGGATGAAGCAGAGGGCGAGAAACAGATGGGCTGAAACAGAGGGCAAAAAACAAAGGGGCTGAAACAGAGGGGCTGAAACAGAGGGGCTGAAACAGAGGGGCTGAATCAGAGGGGCAGAAACAGAGGGGCTGAATCAGAGGGGCTGAAACAGAGGGCGAGAAACAGAGGGGCTGAAACAGAGGGCGAAAAACAGAGGGGCTGAAACAGAGGGCGAGAATCAGAGGGGATGAAACAGAGGGGCTGAAACAGAGGTGCTGAAACAGAGGGGCTGAATCAGAGGGGCTGAAACAGAGGGGCTGAATCAGAGGGGCTGAAACAGAGGGCGAGAAACAGAGGGGCTGAAATAGAGGGGCTGAAACAGAGGGGCTGAATCAGAGGGGCTGCAACAGAGGGGCTGAATCAGAGGGGCTGACACAGAGTGCGAGAAAGAGAGGGGCTGAAACAGAGGGCGAGAATCAGAGGGGCTGAAACAGAGGGCGAGAAACAGAGGGGCTGAATCAGAGGGGCTGAAACAGAGGGCGAGAAACAGAAAGGCTGAAACAGAGGGCGAGAATCAGAGGGGCTGAAACAGAGGGGCTGAAACAGATGGTGAGAAACAGAGGGGATTAAACAGAGGGCGAGAAACAGAGGGGCTGAAACAGAGGGGCTGATACAGAGGGGCTGAATCAGAGGGGCTGACACAGAGAGCGCGAAACAGAGGGACTGAAACAGAGGGGCTGAAACAGAGGGCGCGAAACAGAGGGAATGAAACAGAGGGCGAGAAACAGAGGGGCTGAAACTGATGGCGAGAAACAGAGAGGCTAAAACAGAGGGCGAGAAACAGAGGGGCTGAAACAGAGGGCAAGAAACAGAGGGGCTGAAACTGAGTGGCTGAAACAGAAGGGCTGAAACAGAGGGGCTGAAACAGAGGGCGAGAAACAGAGGGGCTTAAACAGAGGTGCTGAAACAGAGGGGCTGAATCAGAGGGGCTGATTCACAGGGGCTGAAACAGAGGGGCTGAATCAGAGGGGCTGAAACAGAGAGCGCGAAACAGAGGGCGAGAAACAGAGGGGCTGGAACAGAGGGGCTGAAATAGAGGGGCTGAAACAGAGGGGCTGAAACAGGGGGCGAGAAACAGAGGGGCTGAAACAGAGGGCGAGAAACAGAGGGCGAGAAACAGAGAGGCTGAAACAGAGGGGCTGAAACAGAGGGGCTGAAACAAAGCGGCTGATACAGAGTGTGAGAAACAGAGGGGCTGAAACAGAGGGCGAGAAACAGAGTCGCTGAAACATGGCGAGAAACAGAGGGGCTGAAACAGAGTGGCTGAAACAGAGGGGCTGAAACAGAGGGCAAGAAACAGAGGGGCTGAAACAGAGGGCGAGAAACAAAGGGGCTGAAACAGAGGGCGAGAAACAGAGGGGCTGAAACAGAGGGCGAGAAACAGAGGGACTGAAACAGAGGGGCTGAAACAGAGGGCGAGAAACAGAGAGGCTGAAACAGAGGGCGAGAAACAGAGGGGCTGAAACAGAGGGCGAGAAACAGAGGGGCTGAAACAGAGGGCGAGAAACAGAGGGGCAGAAACAGAGGGCGAGAAACGGAGGGGCTGAAACAGAGGGGCTGAAAGAGAGGGGCTGAAACAGAGTGCGAGAAACAGAGGGGCTGAAACAGAGGGCGAGAAACAGAAGGGCTGAAACAGAGGGGCAGAAACAGAGGGCGAGAAACGGAGGGGCTGAAACAGAGGGGCTGAAAGAGAGGGGCTGAAACAGAGTGCGAGAAACAGAGGGGCTGAAACAGAGGGCGAGAAACAGAAGGGCTGAAACAGAGGGCGAGAACCAGAGGGGCTGAAACAGAGGGGCTGAAACAGAGGGGCTGAAACGGAGGGCGAGAAACAGAGGGGCTGAAACAGAGGGGCTGAAAGAGTGGAGCTGAAACAGAGGGGCTGAAACAGAGGGCGAGAAACAGAGAGGCTGAAACAGAGGGGCTGTAACAGAGGAGCTGAAACAGAGGGCGAGAAACAGAGAGGCTGAAACAGAGGGCGAGAAACAGAGGGGCTTAAACATAGGGCGAGAAACAGAGGGGCTGAAACAGAGGGGTTGAAACAGAGGGCCTGAAACAGAGGGCGAGAAACAGAGGGGCTGAAACAGATGGGCTGAAACAGAGGGGCTGAAACAGAGGGCGAGAAACAGAGAGGCTGAAACAGAGGGCGAGAAACAGAGTGGCTGAAACAGAGGGCAAGAAACAGAGGGGCTGACACAGAGGGCGAGAAACAGAGGGGCTGAAACAGAGGGGCTGAAACAGAGGGGCTGAAACAGAGGGGCTGAAACAGAGGGGCTGAACCAGAAGGGCTGAAACAGAGGGGGAGAAACAGAGGGGCTGAAACAGAGGGCCAGAAACAGAGGGCGAGAAACAGAGGGACTGAAACAGAGGGGCTGAAACAGAGGGGCTGAAACAGAGGGCGAGAAACAGAGCGGCTGAAACAGAGGGCGAGAAATAGAGGGGCTGAAACAAAGGGGCTGAAACAGTGGGGCTGAAACAGAGGGGCTGAAACAGAGGGCGAGAAATAGAGGGGCTGAAACAGAGGGCGGGAAACAGAGGGGCTGAAACAGAGGGCGAGAAACAGAGGGGCTGAAACAGAGGGGCTGAAGCAGAGGGGCTGAAACAGAGGGCGAGAAACAGAGGGGCTGAAACAGAGGGCGAGAAACAGAGGGGCTGAAACAGAGGGCGAGAAACAGAGGGGCTGAATCAGAGGGGCTGAAACAGAGGGCGAGAAACAGAGGGGCTGAAACAGAGGGCGAGAAAAAGAGGGGATGAAACAGAGGGGCTGAAACAGGGGGTGAGAAACAGAGGGGCTGAAACAGAGGGCGAGAAACAGACGGGCTGAAACAGAGGGTCTGAAACAGAGGGGCTGAATCAGAGGGGCTGAAACAGAGGGGCTGAATCAGACGTGCTGAAACAGAGGGCGAGAAACAGAGGGGCTGAAACAGAAGGCGAGAGACAGAGGGGCAGAAACAGAGGGCGAGAAACAGAGGGGCTGAAACAGAGGGGCTGAAACAGAGAGTGTGAATCAGAGGTGCTGAAACAGAGGGCGAGAAACAGAGGGGCTGAAACAGAGGGGATGAATCGGAGGGGCTGAAACAGAGGGGCTGAAACAGAGGGGCTGAAACAGAGGGCGAGAAACAGAGGGGCTGAATCAGAGGGGATGAATCAGAGGGGCTGAAACAGAGGGGCTGAAACAGTGGGCGAGAAACTAAGGGACTGAAACAGCGTGCGAGAAACAGAGTGCGAGAAACAGAGGGGCTGAAACAGAGGGGCTGAAACAGACGGGCTGAAACAGAGAGCCTGAAACAGAGGAGCTGAATCAGAGGGGCTGAAACAGAGGGGCTGAAATAGAGGGGCTGAAACAGAGGGGATGAATCAGAGGGGCTGAAACAGAGGGGCTGAATCAGCGGGGCTGAAACAGAGGGCGAGAAACTGAGGGGCTGAAACAGAGGGGCAGGAACAGCGGGCGAGAAACAGAGGGGCTGAAACAGAGGGCAAGAAACAGAGTGGCTGAAACAGAGGGCTAGAAACAGAGGGGCTGAAACAGAGGGGTTGAAACAGAGGGTCTGAAACAGAGGGGCTGAAACAGTGGGGCTGAAACAGAGGACGAGAAACAGAGGGCGCGAAACAGAGGGGCTGAAACAGAGGGCGAGAAACAGAGGGGCTGAATCAGAGGGGCTGAAACAGAGGGTGAGAAACAGAGGGGCTGAAACAGAGGGCTGAAACAGAGGGGCTGAAAAAGAGGGCGAAAACAGAGGGGCTGAAACAGAGGGCGAGAAACAGAGGGGGTGAAACAGAGGGGCTGAAACAGAGGGGCTGAAACAGAGGGGCTGAAACAGGGTGGCTGAAACAGAGGGGCTGAAACAGAGGTGCTGAAAAAGAGGGGCTGAAACAGAGGGCGAGAAACAGAGGGGCTGAAACAGAGGGCGAGAAACAGAGGGGCTGAAACAGAGGGGCTGAAACAGAGGGCGAGAAACAGAGGGGCTGAAACAGAGGGCGAGAAACAGAGGGGCTGAAATAGAGGGCGAGAAACAGAGGGGCTGAAACAGAGGGGCTGAAACAGAGGGCGAGAAACAGAGGGCGAGAAACAGAGGGGCTGAATCCGAGGGGCTGAATCAGAGGGGCTGAAACAGAGGGGCTGAAACAGAGGGCGAGAAACAAAGGGGCTGAAACAGCGGGCGAGAAACAGAGGGTCAGAAACAGGGGGGCTGTAAAAGAGGGGCTGAAACAGACGGGCTGAAACAGAGAGCCTGAAACAGAGGGCGAGAAACAGAGGGCTGAAACAGAGGGCGAAAACCAGAGGGGCTGAAACAGAGGGCGAGAAACAGAGGGGATGAAACAGAGGGGCTGAAACAGAGGGGCTGAAACAGAGGGGCTGAATCAGAGGGGCTGAAACAGAGGGGCTGAATCAGAGGGGCTGAAACAGAGGGCGGGAAACAGAGGGGCTGAAACAGAGGGCGAGAAACAGAGGGGCTGAAACAGAGGGGCTGAAACAGAGGGCGAGAAACAGAGGGGCTGAAACAGATGTCGAGAAACAGAGGGGCTGAAATAGAGGGCGAGAAACAGAGGGGCTGAAACAGAGGGGCTGAAACAGAGGGCGAGAAACAGAGGGGCTGAATCAGAGGGGCTGAATCAGAGGGGCTGAAACAGAGGGGCTGAAACAGAGGGCGAGAAACAAAGGGGCTGAAACAGAGGGGCTGAAACAGAGGGGCTGAAACAGAGGGGCTGAATCAGAGGGGCAGAAACAGAGGGGCTGAATCAGAGGGGCTGAAACAGAGGGCGAGAAACAGAGGGGCTGAAACAGAGGGCGAAAAACAGAGGGGCTGAAACAGAGGGCGAGAATCAGAGGGGATGAAACAGAGGGGCTGAAACAGAGGTGCTGAAACAGAGGGGCTGAATCAGAGGGGCTGAAACAGAGGGGCTGAATCAGAGGGGCTGAAACAGAGGGCGAGAAACAGAGGGGCTGAAATAGAGGGGCTGAAACAGAGGGGCTGAATCAGAGGGGCTGCAACAGAGGGGCTGAATCAGAGGGGCTGACACAGAGTGCGAGAAAGAGAGGGGCTGAAACAGAGGGCGAGAATCAGAGGGGCTGAAACAGAGGGCGAGAAACAGAGGGGCTGAATCAGAGGGGCTGAAACAGAGGGCGAGAAACAGAAAGGCTGAAACAGAGGGCGAGAATCAGAGGGGCTGAAACAGAGGGGCTGAAACAGATGGTGAGAAACAGAGGGGATTAAACAGAGGGCGAGAAACAGAGGGGCTGAAACAGAGGGGCTGATACAGAGGGGCTGAATCAGAGGGGCTGACACAGAGAGCGCGAAACAGAGGGACTGAAACAGAGGGGCTGAAACAGAGGGCGCGAAACAGAGGGAATGAAACAGAGGGCGAGAAACAGAGGGGCTGAAACTGATGGCGAGAAACAGAGAGGCTAAAACAGAGGGCGAGAAACAGAGGGGCTGAAACAGAGGGCAAGAAACAGAGGGGCTGAAACTGAGTGGCTGAAACAGAAGGGCTGAAACAGAGGGGCTGAAAAAGAGGGCGAGAAACAGAGGGCGAGAAACAGAGGGGCTTAAACAGAGGTGCTGAAACAGAGGGGCTGAATCAGAGGGGCTGATTCACAGGGGCTGAAACAGAGGGGCTGAATCAGAGGGGCTGAAACAGAGAGCGCGAAACAGAGGGCGAGAAACAGAGGGGCTGGAACAGAGGGGCTGAAATAGAGGGGCTGAAACAGAGGGGCTGAAACAGGGGGCGAGAAACAGAGGGGCTGAAACAGAGGGCGAGAAACAGAGGGCGAGAAACAGAGAGGCTGAAACAGAGGGGCTGAAACAGAGGGGCTGAAACAAAGCGGCTGATACAGAGTGTGAGAAACAGAGGGGCTGAAACAGAGGGCGAGAAACAGAGTCGCTGAAACATGGCGAGAAACAGAGGGGCTGAAACAGAGTGGCTGAAACAGAGGGGCTGAAACAGAGGGCAAGAAACAGAGGGGCTGAAACAGAGGGCGAGAAACAAAGGGGCTGAAACAGAGGGCGAGAAACAGAGGGGCTGAAACAGAGGGCGAGAAACAGAGGGACTGAAACAGAGGGGCTGAAACAGAGGGCGAGAAACAGAGAGGCTGAAACAGAGGGCGAGAAACAGAGTGGCTGAAACAGAGGGCAAGAAACAGAGGGGCTGAAACAGAGGGCGAGAAACAGAGGGGCTGAAACAGAGGGTGTGAAACAGAGGGGCAGAAACAGAGGGCGAGAAACGGAGGGGCTGAAACAGAGGGGCTGAAAGAGAGGGGCTGAAACAGAGTGCGAGAAACAGAGGGGCTGAAACAGAGGGCGAGAAACAGAAGGGCTGAAACAGAGGGCGAGAAACAGAGGGCGAGAAACAAAGGGGCTGAAACAGAGGGCGAGAACCAGAGGGGCTGAAACAGAGGGGCTGAAACAGAGGGGCTGAAACGGAGGGCGAGAAACAGAGGGGCTGAAACAGAGGGGCTGAAAGAGTGGAGCCGAAACAGAGGGGCTGAAACAGAGGGCGAGAAACAGAGAGGCTGAAACAGAGGGGCTGAAACAGAGGAGCTGAAACAGAGGGCGAGAAACAGAGAGGCTGAAACAGAGGGCGAGAAACAGAGGGGCTGAAACATAGGGCGAGAAACAGAGGGGCTGAAACAGAGGGGTTGAAACAGAGGGCCTGAAACAGAGGGCGAGAAACAGAGGGGCTGAAACAGATGGCCTGAAACAGAGCGGCTGAAACAGAGGGCGAGAAACAGAGAGGCTGAAACAGAGGGCGAGAAACAGAGTGGCTGAAACAGAGGGCAAGAAACAGAGGGGCTGACACAGAGGGCGAGAAACAGAGGGGCTGAAACAGAGGGGCTGAAACAGAGGGGCTGAAACAGAGGGGCTGAAACAGAGGGGCTGAACCAGAAGGGCTGAAACAGAGGGGGAGAAACAGAGGGGCTGAAACAGAGGGCCAGAAACAGAGGGCGAGAAACAGAGGGACTGAAACAGAGGGGCTGAAACAGAGGGGCTGAAACAGAGGGCGAGAAACAGAGCGGCTGAAACAGAGGGCGAGAAATAGAGGGGCTGAAACAAAGGGGCTGAAACAGTGGGGCTGAAACAGAGGGGCTGAAACAGAGGGCGAGAAATAGAGGGGCTGAAACAGAGGGCGGGAAACAGAGGGGCTGAAACAGAGGGCGAGAAACAGAGGGGCTGAAACAGAGGGGCTGAAGCAGAGGGGCTGAAACAGAGGGCGAGAAACAGAGGGGCTGAAACAGAGGGCGAGAAACAGAGGGGCTGAAACAGAGGGCGAGAAACAGAGGGGCTGAATCAGAGGGGCTGAAACAGAGGGCGAGAAACAGAGGGGCTGAAACAGAGGGCGAGAAAAAGAGGGGATGAAACAGAGGGGCTGAAACAGAGGGTGAGAAACAGAGGGGCTGAAACAGAGGGCGAGAAACAGACGGGCTGAAACAGAGGGTCTGAAACAGAGGGGCTGAATCAGAGGGGCTGAAACAGAGGGGCTGAATCAGACGTGCTGAAACAGAGGGCGAGAAACAGAGGGGCTGAAACAGAAGGCGAGAGACAGAGGGGCAGAAACAGAGGGCGAGAAACAGAGGGGCTGAAACAGAGGGGCTGAAACAGAGAGTGTGAATCAGAGGTGCTGAAACAGAGGGCGAGAAACAGAGGGGCTGAAACAGAGGGGATGAATCGGAGGGGCTGAAACAGAGGGGCTGAAACAGAGGGGCTGAAACAGAGGGCGAGAAACAGAGGGGCTGAATCAGAGGGGATGAATCAGAGGGGCTGAAACAGAGGGGCTGAAACAGTGGGCGAGAAACTAAGGGACTGAAACAGCGGGCGAGAAACAGAGTGCGAGAAACAGAGGGGCTGAAACAGAGGGGCTGAAACAGACGGGCTGAAACAGAGAGCCTGAAACAGAGGAGCTGAATCAGAGGGGCTGAAACAGAGGGGCTGAAATAGAGGGGCTGAAACAGAGGGGATGAATCAGAGGGGCTGAAACAGAGGGGCTGAATCAGCGGGGCTGAAACAGAGGGCGAGAAACTGAGGGGCTGAAACAGAGGGGCAGGAACAGCGGGCGAGAAACAGAGGGGCTGAAACAGAGGGCAAGAAACAGAGTGGCTGAAACAGAGGGCTAGAAACAGAGGGGCTGAAACAGAGGGGTTGAAACAGAGGGTCTGAAACAGAGGGGCTGAAACAGTGGGGCTGAAACAGAGGACGAGAAACAGAGGTGCTGAAACAGAGGGCGCGAAACAGAGGGGCTGAAACAGAGGGCGAGAAACAGAGGGGCTGAATCAGAGGGGCTGAAACAGAGGGTGAGAAACAGAGGGGCTGAAACAGAGGGCTGAAACAGAGGGGCTGAAAAAGAGGGCGAAAAACAGAGGGGCTGAAACAGAGGGCGAGAAACAGAGGGGGTGAAACAGAGGGGCTGAAACAGAGGGGCTGAAACAGAGGGGCTGAAACAGGGTGGCTGAAACAGAGGGGCTGAAACAGAGGTGCTGAAAAAGAGGGGCTGAAACAGAGGGCGAGAAACAGAGGGGCTGAAACAGAGGGCGAGAAACAGAGGGGCTGAAACAGAGGGGCTGAAACAGAGGGCGAGAAACAGAGGGGCTGAAACAGAGGGCGAGAAACAGAGGTGCTGAAATAGAGGGCGAGAAACAGAGGGGCTGAAACAGAGGGGCTGAAACAGAGGGCGAGAAACAGAGGGCGAGAAACAGAGGGGCTGAATCCGAGGGGCTGAATCAGAGGGGCTGAAACAGAGGGGCTGAAACAGAGGGCGAGAAACAAAGGCGCTGAAACAGCGGGCGAGAAACAGAGGGTCAGAAACAGGGGGGCTGTAAAAGAGGGGCTGAAACAGACGGGCTGAAACAGAGAGCCTGAAACAGAGGGCGAGAAACAGAGGGCTGAAACAGAGGGCGAATACCAGAGGGGCTGAAACAGAGGGCGAGAAACAGAGGGGATGAAACAGAGGGGCTGAAACAGAGGGGCTGAAACAGAGGGGCTGAATCAGAGGGGCTGAAACAGAGGGGCTGAATCAGAGGGGCTGAAACAGAGGGCGGGAAACAGAGGGGCTGAAACAGAGGGCGAGAAACAGAGGGGCTGAAACAGAGGGGCTGAAACAGAGGGCGAGAAACAGAGGGGCTGAAACAGATGTCGAGAAACAGAGGGGCTGAAATAGAGGGCGAGAAACAGAGGGGCTGAAACAGAGGGGCTGAAACAGAGGGCGAGAAACAGACGGGCTGAATCAGAGGGGCTGAATCAGAGGGGCTGAAACAGAGGGGCTGAAACAGAGGGCGAGAAACAAAGGGGCTGAAACAGAGGGCTGAAACAGAGGGCGAATACCAGAGGGGCTGAAACAGAGGGGCTGAATCAGAGGGGCAGAAACAGAGGGGCTGAATCAGAGGGGCTGAAACAGAGGGCGAGAAACAGAGGGGCTGAAACAGAGGGCGAAAAACAGAGGGGCTGAAACAGAGGGCGAGAAACAGAGGGGATGAAACAGAGGGGCTGAAACAGAGGTGCTGAAACAGAGGGGCTGAATCAGAGGGGCTGAAACAGAGGGGCTGAATCAGAGGGGCTGAAACAGAGGGCGAGAAACAGAGGGGCTGAAACAGAGGGGCTGAAACAGAGGGCGAGAAACAGAGGGGCTGAAACAGAGGGGCTGAAACAGAGTGGCTGAAACAGAGGGCGAGAAACAGAGAGGTTGAAACAGAAGGCGAGAAACAGAGGGGCTGAAACAGAGGGCGAGAAACAGAGGGGCTGAAACAGAGGGCGAGAAACAGAGGGGCTGAAACAGAGGGGCTGAAACAGACCGGCTGAAACAGAGGGCAAAAAACAGAGGGGCTGAAACAGAGGGCGAGAAACAGAGGGTGAGAAACAGAGGGCGAGAAACAGAGGGGCTGAAACAGAGGGCAAAAAACAGAGGGGCTGAAACAGAGGGTGAGAAACAGAGGGTGAAAAACAGAGTGCGAGAAACGGATGGGATGAAGCAGAGGGGCTGAAACAGAGGGGCTGAAATAGAGGGGCTGAAACAGAGGGGCTGAATCAGAGGGGCTGCAACAGAGGGGCTGAATCAGAGGGGCTGACACAGAGTGCGAGAAAGAGAGGGGCTGAAACAGAGGGCGAGAATCAGAGGGGCTGAAACAGAGGGCGAGAAACAGAGGGGCTGAATCAGAGGGGCTGAAACAGAGGGCGAGAAACAGAAAGGCTGAAACAGAGGGCGAGAATCAGAGGGGCTGAAACAGAGGGGCTGAAACAGATGGTGAGAAACAGAGGGGATTAAACAGAGGGCGAGAAACAGAGGGGCTGAAACAGAGGGGCTGATACAGAGGGGCTGAATCAGAGGGGCTGACACAGAGAGCGCGAAACAGAGGGACTGAAACAGAGGGGCTGAAACAGAGGGCGCGAAACAGAGGGAATGAAACAGAGGGCGAGAAACAGAGGGGCTGAAACTGATGGCGAGAAACAGAGAGGCTAAAACAGAGGGCGAGAAACAGAGGGGCTGAAACAGAGGGCAAGAAACAGAGGGGCTGAAACAGAGGGGCTGAAACAGAGGGGCTGAATCAGAGGGGCTGAAACAGAGAGCGCGAAACAGAGGGCGAGAAACAGAGGGGCTGGAACAGAGGGGCTGAAATAGAGGGGCTGAAACAGAGGGGCTGAAACAGGGGGCGAGAAACAGAGGGGCTGAAACAGAGGGCGAGAAACAGAGGGCGAGAAACAGAGAGGCTGAAACAGAGGGGCTGAAACAGAGGGGCTGAAACAAAGCGGCTGATACAGAGTGTGAGAAACAGAGGGGCTGAAACAGAGGGCGAGAAACAGAGTCGCTGAAACATGGCGAGAAACAGAGGGGCTGAAACAGAGTGGCTGAAACAGAGGGGCTGAAACAGAGGGCAAGAAACAGAGGGGCTGAAACAGCGGGCGAGAAACAAAGGGGCTGAAACAGAGGGCGAGAAACAGAGGGGCTGAAACAGAGGGCGAGAAACAGAGGGACTGAAACAGAGGGGCTGAAACAGAGGGCGAGAAACAGAGAGGCTGAAACAGAGGGCGAGAAACAGAGTGGCTGAAACAGAGGGCAAGAAACAGAGGGGCTGAAACAGAGGGCGAGAAACAGAGGGGCTGAAACAGAGGGCGAGAAACAGAGGGGCAGAAACAGAGGGCGAGAAACGGAGGGGCTGAAACAGAGGGGCTGAAAGAGAGGGGCTGAAACAGAGTGCGAGAAACAGAGGGGCTGAAACAGAGGGCGAGAAACAGAAGGGCTGAAACAGAGGGCGAGAAACAGAGGGCGAGAAACAAAGGGGCTGAAACAGAGTGCGAGAACCAGAGGGGCTGAAACAGAGGGGCTGAAACAGAGGGGCTGAAACGGAGGGCGAGAAACAGAGGGGCTGAAACAGAGGGGCTGAAAGAGTGGAGCTGAAACAGAGGGGCTGAAACAGAGGGCGAGAAACAGAGAGGCTGAAACAGAGGGGCTGAAACAGAGGAGCTAAAACAGAGGGCGAGAAACAGAGAGGCTGAAACAGAGGGCGAGAAACAGAGGGGCTGAAACATAGGGCGAGAAACAGAGGGGCTGAAACAGAGGGGTTGAAACAGAGGGCCTGAAACAGAGGGCGAGAAACAGAGGGGCTGAAACAGAGGGGCTGTAACAGAGGGGCTGAAACAGAGGGCGAGAAACAGAGAGGCTGAAACAGAGGGCGAGAAACAGAGTGGCTGAAACAGAGGGCAAGAAACAGAGGGGCTGACACAGAGGGCGAGAAACAGAGGGGCTGAAACAGAGGGGCTGAAACAGAGGGGCTGAAACAGAGGGGCTGAAACAGAGGGGCTGAACCAGAAGGGCTGAAACAGAGGGGGAGAAACAGAGGGGCTGAAACAGAGGGCCAGAAACAGAGGGCGAGAAACAGAGGGACTGAAACAGAGGGGCTGAAACAGAGGGGCTGAAACAGAGGGCGAGAAACAGAGCGGCTGAAACAGAGGGCGAGAAATAGCGGGGCTGAAACAAAGGGGCTGAAACAGTGGGGCTGAAACAGAGGGGCTGAAACAGAGGGCGAGAAATAGAGGGGCTGAAACAGAGGGCGGGAAACAGAGGGGCTGAAACAGAGGGCGAGAAACAGAGGGGCTGAAACAGAGGGGCTGAAACAGAGGGGCTGAAACAGAGGGCGAGAAACAGAGGGGCTGAAACAGAGGGCGAGAAACAGAGGGGCTGAAACAGAGGGCGAGAAACAGAGGGGCTGAATCAGAGGGGCTGAAACAGAGGGCGAGAAACAGAGGGGCTGAAACAGAGGGCGAGAAAAAGAGGGGATGAAACAGAGGGGCTGAAACAGAGGGTGAGAAACAGAGGGGCTGAAACAGAGGGCGAGAAACAGACGGGCTGAAACAGAGGGTCTGAAACAGAGGGGCTGAATCAGAGGGGCTGAAACAGAGGGGCTGAATCAGACGGGCTGAAACAGAGGGCGAGAAACAGAGGGGCTGAAACAGAAGGCGAGAGACAGAGGGGCAGAAACAGAGGGCGAGAAACAGAGGGGCTGAAACAGAGGGGCTGAAACAGAGAGTGTGAATCAGAGGTGCTGAAACAGAGGGCGAGAAACAGAGGGGCTGAAACAGAGGGGATGAATTGGAGGGGCTGAAACAGAGGGGCTGAAACAGAGGGGCTGAAACAGAGGGCGAGAAACAGAGGGGCTGAATCAGAGGGGATGAATCAGAGGGGCTGAAACAGAGGGGCTGAAACAGTGGGCGAGAAACTAAGGGACTGAAACAGCGGGCGAGAAACAGAGTGCGAGAAACAGAGGGGCTGAAACAGAGGGGCTGAAACAGACGGGCTGAAACAGAGAGCCTGAAACAGAGGAGCTGAATCAGAGGGGCTGAAACAGAGGGGCTGAAATAGAGGGGCTGAAACAGAGGGGATGAATCAGAGGGGCTGAAACAGAGGGGCTGAATCAGCGGGGCTGAAACAGAGGGCGAGAAACTGAGGGGCTGAAACAGAGGGGCAGGAACAGCGGTCGAGAAACAGAGGGGCTGAAACAGAGGGCAAGAAACAGAGTGGCTGAAACAGAGGGCTAGAAACAGAGGGGCTGAAACAGAGGGGTTGAAACAGAGGGTCTGAAACAGAGGGGCTGAAACAGTGGGGCTGAAACAGAGAACGAGAAACAGAGGTGCTGAAACAGAGGGCGCGAAACAGAGGGGCTGAAACAGAGGGCGAGAAACAGAGGGGCTGAATCAGAGGGGCTGAAACAGAGGGTGAGAAACAGAGGGGCTGAAACAGAGGGCTGAAACAGAGGGGCTGAAAAAGAGGGCGAAAAACAGAGGGGCTGAAACAGAGGGCGAGAAACAGAGGGGGTGAAACAGAGGGGCTGAAACAGAGGGGCTGAAACAGAGGGGCTGAAACAGGGTGGCTGAAACAGAGGGGCTGAAACAGAGGTGCTGAAAAAGAGGGGCTGAAACAGAGGCCGAGAAACAGAGGGGCTGAAACAGAGGGCGAGAAACAGAGGGGCTGAAACAGAGGGGCTGAAACAGAGGGCGAGAAACAGAGGGGCTGAAACAGAGGGCGAGAAACAGAGGGGCTGAAATAGAGGGCGAGAAACAGAGGGGCTGAAACAGAGGGGCTGAAACAGAGGGCGAGAAACAGAGGGCGAGAAACAGAGGGGCTGAATCCGAGGGGCTGAATCAGAGGGGCTGAAACAGAGGGGCTGAAACAGAGGGCGAGAAACAAAGGGGCTGAAACAGAGGGCGAGAAACAGAGGGTCAGAAACAGGGGGGCTGTAAAAGAGGGGCTGAAACAGAAGGGCTGAAACAGAGAGCCTGAAACAGAGGGCGAGAAACAGAGGGCTGAAACAGAGGGCGAAAACCAGAGGGGCTGAAACAGAGGGCGAGAAACAGAGGGGATGAAACAGAGGGGCTGAAACAGAGGGGCTGAAACAGAGGGGCTGAATCAGAGGGGCTGAAACAGAGGGGCTGAATCAGAGGGGCTGAAACAGAGGGCGGGAAACAGAGGGGCTGAAACAGAGGGCGAGAAACAGAGGGGCTGAAACAGAGGGGCTGAAACAGAGGGCGAGAAACAGAGGGGCTGAAACAGATGTCGAGAAACAGAGGGGCTGAAATAGAGGGCGAGAAACAGAGGGGCTGAAACAGAGGGGCTCAAACAGAGGGCGAGAAACAGAGGGGCTGAATCAGAGGGGCTGAATCAGAGGGGCTGAAACAGAGGGGCTGAAACAGAGGGCGAGAAACAAAGGGGCTGAAACAGAGGGGCTGAAACAGAGGGGCTGAAACAGAGGGGCTGAATCAGAGGGGCAGAAACAGAGGGGCTGAAACAGAGGGCGAGAAACAGAGGGGCTGAAACAGATGTCGAGAAACAGAGGGGCTGAAATAGAGGGCGAGAAACAGAGGGGCTGAAACAGAGGGGCTGAAACAGAGGGCGAGAAACAGAGGGGCTGAATCAGAGGGGCTGAATCAGAGGGGCTGAAACAGAGGGGCTGAAACAGAGGGCGAGAAACAAAGGGGCTGAAACAGAGGGGCTGAAACAGAGGGGCTGAAACAGAGGGGCTGAATCAGAGGGGCAGAAACAGAGGGGCTGAATCAGAGGGGCTGAAACAGAGGGCGAGAAACAGAGGGGCTGAAACAGAGGGCGAAAAACAGAGGGGCTGAAACAGAGGGCGAGAAACAGAGGGGATGAAACAGAGGGGCTGAAACAGAGGTGCTGAAACAGAGGGGCTGAATCAGAGGGGCTGAAACAGAGGGGCTGAATCAGAGGGGCTGAAACAGAGGGCGAGAAACAGAGGGGCTGAAACAGAGGGGCTGAAACAGAGGGCGAGAAACAGAGGGGCTGAAACAGAGGGGCTGAAACAGAGTGGCTGAAACAGAGGGCGAGAAACAGAGAGGTTGAAACAGAGGGCGTGAAACAGAGGGGCTGAAACAGAGGGCGAGAAACAGAGGGGCTGAAACAGAGGGCGAGAAACAGAGGGGCTGAAACAGAGGGGCTGAAACAGACCGGCTGAAACAGAGGGCAAAAAACAGAGGGGCTGAAACAGAGGGCGAGAAACAGAGGGTGAGAAACAGAGGGCGAGAAACAGAGGGGCTGAAACAGAGGGCAAAAAACAGAGGGGCTGAAACAGAGGGTGAGAAACAGAGGGTGAAAAACAGAGTGCGAGAAACGGATGGGATGAAGCAGAGGGGCTGAAACAGAGGGGCTGAAATAGAGGGGCTGAAACAGAGGGGCTGAATCAGAGGGGCTGCAACAGAGGGGCTGAATCAGAGGGGCTGACACAGAGTGCGAGAAAGAGAGGGGCTGAAACAGAGGGCGAGAATCAGAGGGGCTGAAACAGAGGGCGAGAAACAGAGGGGCTGAATCAGAGGGGCTGAAACAGAGGGCGAGAAACAGAAAGGCTGAAACAGAGGGCGAGAATCAGAGGGGCTGAAACAGAGGGGCTGAAACAGATGGTGAGAAACAGAGGGGATTAAACAGAGGGCGAGAAACAGAGGGGCTGAAACAGAGGGGCTGATACAGAGGGGCTGAATCAGAGGGGCTGACACAGAGAGCGCGAAACAGAGGGACTGAAACAGAGGGGCTAAAACAGAGGGCGCGAAACAGAGGGAATGAAACAGAGGGCGAGAAACAGAGGGGCTGAAACTGATGGCGAGAAACAGAGAGGCTAAAACAGAGGGCGAGAAACAGAGGGGCTGAAACAGAGGGCAAGAAACAGAGGGGCTGAAACTGAGTGGCTGAAACAGAAGGGCTGAAACAGAGGGGCTGAAACAGAGGGCGAGAAACAGAGGGGCTTAAACAGAGGTGCTGAAACAGAGGGGCTGAATCAGAGGGGCTGATTCACAGGGGCTGAAACAGAGGGGCTGAATCAGAGGGGCTGAAACAGAGAGCGCGAAACAGAGGGCGAGAAACAGAGGGGCTGGAACAGAGGGGCTGAAATAGAGGGGCTGAAACAGAGGGGCTGAAACAGGGGGCGAGAAACAGAGGGGCTGAAACAGAGGGCGAGAAACAGAGGGCGAGAAACAGAGAGGCTGAAACAGAGGGGCTGAAACAGAGGGGCTGAAACAAAGCGGCTGATACAGTGTGTGAGAAACAGAGGGGCTGAAACAGAGGGCGAGAAACAGAGTCGCTGAAACATGGCGAGAAACAGAGGGGCTGAAACAGAGTGGCTGAAACAGAGGGGCTGAAACAGAGGGCAAGAAACAGAGGGGCTGAAACAGCGGGCGAGAAACAAAGGGGCTGAAACAGAGGGCGAGAAACAGAGGGGCTGAAACAGAGGGCGAGAAACAGAGGGACTGAAACAGAGGGGCTGAAACAGAGGGCGAGAAACAGAGAGGCTGAAACAGAGGGCGAGAAACAGAGTGGCTGAAACAGAGGGCAAGAAACAGAGGGGCTGAAACAGAGGGCGAGAAACAGAGGGGCTGAAACAGAGGGCGAGAAACAGAGGGGCAGAAACAGAGGGCGAGAAACGGAGGGGCTGAAACAGAGGGGCTGAAAGAGAGGGGCTGAAACAGAGTGCGAGAAACAGAGGGGCTGAAACAGAGGGCGAGAAACAGAAGGGCTGAAACAGAGGGCGAGAAACAGAGGGCGAGAAACAAAGGGGCTGAAACAGAGGGCGAGAACCAGAGGGGCTGAAACAGAGGGGCTGAAACAGAGGGGCTGAAACGGAGGGCGAGAAACAGAGGGGCTGAAACAGAGGGGATGAAACAGAGGGCGAGAAACAGAGAGGCTGAAACAGAGGGGCTGAAACAGAGGAGCTGAAACAGAGGGCGAGAAACAGAGAGGCTGAAACAGAGGGCGAGAAACAGAGGGGCTGAAACATAGGGCGAGAAACAGAGTGGCTGAAACAGAGGGGTTGAAACAGAGGGCCTGAAACAGAGGGCGAGAAACAGAGGGGCTGAAACAGAGGGGCTGTAACAGAGGGGCTGAAACAGAGGGCGAGAAACAGAGAGGCTGAAACAGAGGGCGAGAAACAGAGTGGCTGAAACAGAGGGCAAGAAACAGAGGGGCTGACACAGAGGGCGAGAAACAGAGGGGCTGAAACAGAGGGGCTGAAACAGAGGGGCTGAAACAGAGGGGCTGAAACAGAGGGGCTGAACCAGAAGGGCTGAAACAGAGGGGGAGAAACAGAGGGGCTGAAACAGAGGGCCAGAAACAGAGGGCGAGAAACAGAGGGACTGAAACAGAGGGGCTGAAACAGAGGGGCTGAAACAGAGGGCGAGAAACAGAGCGGCTGAAACAGAGGGCGAGAAATAGAGGGGCTGAAACAAAGGGGCTGAAACAGTGGGGCTGAAACAGAGGGGCTGAAACAGAGGGCGAGAAATAGAGGGGCTGAAACAGAGGGCGGGAAACAGAGGGGCTGAAACAGAGGGCGAGAAACAGAGGGGCTGAAACAGAGGGGCTGAAACAGAGGGGCTGAAACAGAGGGCGAGAAACAGAGGGGCTGAAACAGAGGGCGAGAAACAGAGGGGCTGAAACAGAGGGCGAGAAACAGAGGGGCTGAATCAGAGGGGCTGAAACAGAGGGCGAGAAACAGAGGGGCTGAAACAGAGGGCGAGAAAAAGAGGGGATGAAACAGAGGGGCTGAAACAGAGGGTGAGAAACAGAGGGGCTGAAACAGAGGGCGAGAAACAGACGGGCTGAAACAGAGGGTCTGAAACAGAGGGGCTGAATCAGAGGGGCTGAAACAGAGGGGCTGAATCAGACGGGCTGAAACAGAGGGCGAGAAACAGAGGGGCTGAAACAGAAGGCGAGAGACAGAAAGGGGCAGAAACAGAGGGCGAGAAACAGAGGGGCTGAAACAGAGGGGCTGAAACAGAGAGTGTGAATCAGAGGTGCTGAAACAGAGGGCGAGAAACAGAGGGGCTGAAACAGAGGGGATGAATCGGAGGGGCTGAAACAGAGGGGCTGAAACAGAGTTTCTGAAACAGAGGGCGAGAAACAGAGGGGCTGAATCAGAGGGGATGAATCAGAGGGGCTGAAACAGAGGGGCTGAAACAGTGGGCGAGAAACTAAGGGACTGAAACAGCGGGCGAGAAACAGAGTGCGAGAAACAGAGGGGCTGAAACAGAGGGGCTGAAACAGACGGGCTGAAACAGAGAGCCTGAAACAGAGGAGCTGAATCAGAGGGGCTGAAACAGAGGGGCTGAAATAGAGGGGCTGAAACAGAGGGGATGAATCAGAGGGGCTGAAACAGAGGGGCTGAATCAGCGGGGCTGAAACAGAGGGCGAGAAACTGAGGGGCTGAAACAGAGGGGCAGGAACAGCGGGCGAGAAACAGAGGGGCTGAAACAGAGGGCAAGAAACAGAGTGGCTGAAACAGAGGGCTAGAAACAGAGGGGCTGAAACAGAGGGGTTGAAACAGAGGGTCTGAAACAGAGGGGCTGAAACAGTGGGGCTGAAACAGAGGACGAGAAACAGAGGTGCTGAAACAGAGGGCGCGAAACAGAGGGGCTGAAACAGAGGGCGAGAAACAGAGGGGCTGAATCAGAGGGACTGAAACAGAGGGTGAGAAACAGAGGGGCTGAAACAGAGGGCTGAAACAGAGGGGCTGAAAAAGAGGGCGAAAAACAGAGGGGCTGAAACAGAGGGCGAGAAACAGAGGGGGTGAAACAGAGGGGCTGAAACAGAGGGGCTGAAACAGAGGGGCTGAAACAGGGTGGCTGAAACAGAGGGGCTGAAACAGAGGTGCTGAAAAAGAGGGGCTGAAACAGAGGCCGAGAAACAGAGGGGCTGAAACAGAGGGCGAGAAACAGAGGGGCTGAAACAGAGGGGCTGAAACAGAGGGCGAGAAACTGAGGGGCTGAAACAGAGGGCGAGAAACAGAGGGGCTGAAATAGAGGGCGAGAAACAGAGGGGCTGAAACAGAGGGGCTGAAACAGAGGGCGAGAAACAGAGGGCGAGAAACAGAGGGGCTGAATCCGAGGGGCTGAATCAGAGGGGCTGAAACAGAGGGGCTGAAACAGAAGGCGAGAAACAAAGGGGCTGAAACAGCGGGCGAGAAACAGAGGGTCAGAAACAGGGGGGCTGTAAAAGAGGGGCTGAAACAGACGGGCTGAAACAGAGAGCCTGAAACAGAGGGCGAGAAACAGAGGGCTGAAACAAAGGGCGAAAAACAGAGGGGCTGAAACAGAGGGCGAGAAACAGAGGGGATGAAACAGAGGGGCTGAAACAGAGGGGCTGAAACAGAGGGGCTGAATCAGAGGGGCTGAAACAGAGGGGCTGAATCAGAGGGGCTGAAACAGAGGGCGAGAAACAGAGGGGTGGAAACAGAGGGCGAGAAACAGAGGGGCTGAAACAGAGGGCGAGAAACAGAGGGGCTGAAACAGAGGGGCTGAAACAGGCGGGCTGAAACAGACGGCAAAAAACAGAGGGGCTGAAACAGAGGGCGAGAAACAGAGGGTGTGAAACAGAGGGCGAGAAACAGAGGGTGAGAAACAGAGGGCAAAAAACAGAGGGGCTGAAACAGAGGGCGAGAAACAGAGGGTGAGAAACAGAGGGCGAGAAACAGATGGGATGAAACAGAGTGGCTGAAACAGAGGGGATGAAATAGAGGGGCTGAAACAGAGGGGCTGAAACAGAGGGCGAGAAACAGAGGGGCTGAAACAGAGGGCGAGAAACAGAGGGGCTGACACAGAGGGGCTGAAACAGAGGGCGAGAAACAGAGAGGCTGAAACAGAGGGCGAGAAACAGAGGGGCTGAAACAGAGGGCAAGAAACAGAGGGGCTGAAACAGAGAGCGAGAAACAGAGGGGCTGAAACAGAGGGCGAGAAACAGAGGGGCTGAAACGGAGGGCGAGAAACAGAGGGCGAGAAACAGAGGGACTGAAACAGAGGGGCTCAAACAGAGGGCGAGAAACAGAGGGGCTGAAACAGAGGGCGAGAAACAGAGGGGCTGAAACAGAGGGGCTGAAACAGTGGGGCTGAAACAGAGGGGCTGAAACAGAGGGCGAGAAATAGAGTGGCTGAAACAGAGGGCGAGAAACAGAGGGGCTGAAACAGAGCGCGAGAAACAGAGGGGCTGAAACAGAGGGCGAGAAACAGAGGGGCTGAAACAGAGGGGCTGAAACAGAGGGGCTGAAACGGAGGGCGAGAAACAGAGGGGCTGAAACAGAGGGCAAGAAACAGAGGGGATAAAACAGAGGGCGAGAAACAGAGGGGCTGAAACAGAGGGGCTGAAACAGAGGGGCTGAAACAGAGGGCAAGAAACAGAGGGGCTGAAACAGAGGGCGCGAAACAGAGGGGCTGAAACAGAGGGCGAGAAACAGAGGGGCTGAAACAGAGGGCGAGAAACAGATGGTCTGAAACAGAGGGCGAGAAACAGAGGGTCTGAAACAGAGGGGCTGACACAGTGGGGCTGAAACAGAGGGGCTGAAACAGAGGGCGAAAAATAGAGGGGCTGAAACAGAGGGCGGGAAACAGAGGGACCGAAACAGAGGGCGAGAAACAGAGGGGCTGAAACAGAGGGCGAGAAACAGAGGGCGAGAAACAGAGGGGCTGAAACAGAGGGCGAGAAACAGAGGGGCTGAAACAGAGGGCGAGAAACAGAGGGGCTGAAACAGAGGGGCTGAAACAGAGAGGCTGAAACAGAGGGCGAGAAACAGAGGGGCTGAAACAGCGGGCAAGAAACAGAGGGGCTGAAACAGAGGGCGAGAAACAGAGGGGCTGAAACAGAGGGTCTGAAACAGAGGGGCTGAAACAGAGGGGCTGAAACAGAGGGCGAGAAACAGAGGGGCTGAAACAGAGGGCGAGAAACAGAGGGGCTGAAACAGTGGGCGAGAAACAGAGGGCGAGAAACAGAGGGACTGAAACAGAGGGACTGAAACAGAGGGGCGGAAACAGAGGGCGAAAATCAGAGGGGCTGAAACAGAGGGGCTGACACAGTGGGGCTGAAACAGAGGGGCTGAAACAGAGTGCGAGAAATAGAGGGGCTGAAACAGAGGGGCTGACACAGTGGGGCTGAAACAGAGGGGCTGAAACGGAGGGCGAGAAACAGAGGGGCTGAAACAGAGGGGCTGAAACAGAGGGGCTGAATCAGAGGGGCTGATTCAGAGGGGCTGAAACAGAGGGGCTGAATCAGAGGGTCTGAAACAGAGGGCGAGAAACAGAGGGGCTGAAACAGAGGGCGAGAAACAGAGGGGCTGAAACAGAGGGCGAGAAACAGACGGGCAGAAACAGAGGGCGAGAAACAGAGGGACTGAAACAGAGGGGCTGAAACAGAGAGCGCGAAACAGAGGGACTGAAACGGAGGGCGAGAAACAGAGGGGCTGAAACAGAGGGCGAGAAACAGAGTGGCTGAAACAGAGGGCGAGAAACGGAGGGGCTGAAACAGAGGGGCTGAAACAGAGGGGCTGAAACAGAGGGCGAGAAACAGAGGGGCTGAAACAGAGGGCGAGAAACAGAGGGGCTGAAACAGAGGGCGAGAAACAGAGGGCCAGAAACAGAGGGACTGAAACAGAGGGGCTGAAACAGAGATGCTGAAACAGAGGGCGAGAAACAGAGGGGCTGAAACAGAGGGCGAGAAACAGAGGGGCTGAAACAGAGGGCGAGAAACAGAGGGTCTGAAACAGTGGGGCTGACACAGTGGGGCTGAAACAGAGGGGCTGAAACAGAGGGCGAGAAACAGGGGCTGAAACAGAGGGCGAGAAACAGAGGGAGAGAAACAGAGGGACTGAAACAGAGGGGCTGAAACAGAGGGCGAGAAACAGTGGGGCTGAAACAGAGGGCAAGAAACAGAGCGGCTGAAACAGAGGGCGAAAAACAGAGGGGCTGAAACAGAGGGGCTGAAACAGAGGGTCTGAAACAGAGGGCGAGAAACAGAGGGGCTGAAACAGAGGGCGAGAAACAGTGGGCTAGAAACAGAGGGACTGAAACAGAGGGGCTGAAACAGAGGGCGAGAAACAGAGGGCGAGAAACAGAGGGGCTGAAACAGAGGGCGAGAAACAGAGGGGCTGAAACAGAGGGCAAGAAACAGAGGGGCTGAAAAAGAGGGCGAGAAACAGAGGGCGAGAAACAGAGGGGCTGAATCAGAGGGGCTGAAACAGAGGGCGAGAAACAGAGGGGCTGAAACAGAGGGGCTGAAACAGAGGGTGAGAAACAGAGGGGCTGAAACAGAGCGTGAGAAACAGAGGGGCTGAAACAGAGGGCAAGAAACAGAGGGGCTGAAAAAGAGGGCAAGAAACAGAGGGCGAGAAACAGAGGGGCTGAATCAGAGGGGCTGAAACAGAGGGCGAGAAACAGAGGGGCTGAAACAGAGGGCGAGAAACAGAGGGGCTGAAACAGAGCGCGAGAAACAGAGGGTCTGAAACAGAGGGGCTGACACAGTGGGGCTGGAACAGAGGGGCTGAAACAGAGGGCGAGAAATAGAGGGGCTGAAACAGAGGGCGAGAAACAGAGGGACTGAAACAGAGGGCGAGAACAGAGGGGCTGAAACAGAGGGCGAGAAACAGAGGGCGAGAAACAGAGGGACTGAAACAGAGGGGCTGAAACAGAGGGGCTGAAACAGAGGGCGAGAAACAGAGGGGCTGAAACAGAGAGCGAGAAACAGAGGGGCTGAAACAGAGGGCGAGAAACAGAGGGCGAGAAACAGAGGGACTGAAACAGAGGGGCTGAAACAGAGGGGCTGAAACAGAGGGCGAGAAACAGAGGGGCTGAAACAGAGGGCGAGAAACAGAGGGGCTGAAACAGAGGGGCTGAAACAGAGGGGCTGAAACAGAGGGGCTGAAACAGAGGGGCTGAACCAGAAGGGCTGAAACAGAGGGGGAGAAACAGAGGGGCTGAAACAGAGGGCCAGAAACAGAGGGCGAGAAACAGAGGGACTGAAACAGAGGGGCTGAAACAGAGGGGCTGAAACAGAGGGCGAGAAACAGAGCGGCTGAAACAGAGGGCGAGAAATAGCGGGGCTGAAACAAAGGGGCTGAAACAGTGGGGCTGAAACAGAGGGGCTGAAACAGAGGGCGAGAAATAGAGGGGCTGAAACAGGGCGGGAAACAGAGGGGCTGAAACAGAGGGCGAGAAACAGAGGGGCTGAAACAGAGGGGCTGAAACAGAGGGGCTGAAACAGAGGGCGAGAAACAGAGGGGCTGAAACAGAGGGCGAGAAACAGAGGGGCTGAAACAGAGGGCGAGAAACAGAGGGGCTGAATCAGAGGGGCTGAAACAGAGGGCGAGAAACAGAGGGGCTGAAACAGAGGGCGAGAAAAAGAGGGGATGAAACAGAGGGGCTGAAACAGAGGGTGAGAAACAGAGGGGCTGAAACAGAGGGCGAGAAACAGACGGGCTGAAACAGAGGGTCTGAAACAGAGGGGCTGAATCAGAGGGGCTGAAACAGAGGGGCTGAATCAGACGGGCTGAAACAGAGGGCGAGAAACAGAGGGGCTGAAACAGAAGGCGAGAGACAGAGGGGCAGAAACAGAGGGCGAGAAACAGAGGGGCTGAAACAGAGGGGCTGAAACAGAGAGTGTGAATCAGAGGTGCTGAAACAGAGGGCGAGAAACAGAGGGGCTGAAACAGAGGGGATGAATTGGAGGGGCTGAAACAGAGGGGCTGAAACAGAGGGGCTGAAACAGAGGGCGAGAAACAGAGGGGCTGAATCAGAGGGGATGAATCAGAGGGGCTGAAACAGAGGGGCTGAAACAGTGGGCGAGAAACTAAGGGACTGAAACAGCGGGCGAGAAACAGAGTGCGAGAAACAGAGGGGCTGAAACAGAGGGGCTGAAACAGACGGGCTGAAACAGAGAGCCTGAAACAGAGGAGCTGAATCAGAGGGGCTGAAACAGAGGGGCTGAAATAGAGGGGCTGAAACAGAGGGGATGAATCAGAGGGGCTGAAACAGAGGGGCTGAATCAGCGGGGCTGAAACAGAGGGCGAGAAACTGAGGGGCTGAAACAGAGGGGCAGGAACAGCGGTCGAGAAACAGAGGGGCTGAAACAGAGGGCAAGAAACAGAGTGGCTGAAACAGAGGGCTAGAAACAGAGGGGCTGAAACAGAGGGGTTGAAACAGAGGGTCTGAAACAGAGGGGCTGAAACAGTGGGGCTGAAACAGAGAACGAGAAACAGAGGTGCTGAAACAGAGGGCGCGAAACAGAGGGGCTGAAACAGAGGGCGAGAAACAGAGGGGCTGAATCAGAGGGGCTGAAACAGAGGGTGAGAAACAGAGGGGCTGAAACAGAGGGCTGAAACAGAGGGGCTGAAAAAGAGGGCGAAAAACAGAGGGGCTGAAACAGAGGGCGAGAAACAGAGGGGGTGAAACAGAGGGGCTGAAACAGAGGGGCTGAAACAGAGGGGCTGAAACAGGGTGGCTGAAACAGAGGGGCTGAAACAGAGGTGCTGAAAAAGAGGGGCTGAAACAGAGGCCGAGAAACAGAGGGGCTGAAACAGAGGGCGAGAAACAGAGGGGCTGAAACAGAGGGGCTGAAACAGAGGGCGAGAAACAGAGGGGCTGAAACAGAGGGCGAGAAACAGAGGGGCTGAAATAGAGGGCGAGAAACAGAGGGGCTGAAACAGAGGGGCTGAAACAGAGGGCGAGAAACAGAGGGCGAGAAACAGAGGGGCTGAATCCGAGGGGCTGAATCAGAGGGGCTGAAACAGAGGGGCTGAAACAGAGGGCGAGAAACAAAGGGGCTGAAACAGCGGGCGAGAAACAGAGGGTCAGAAACAGGGGGGCTGTAAAAGAGGGGCTGAAACAGACGGGCTGAAACAGAGAGCCTGAAACAGAGGGCGAGAAACAGAGGGCTGAAACAGAGGGCGAAAACCAGAGGGGCTGAAACAGAGGGCGAGAAACAGAGGGGATGAAACAGAGGGGCTGAAACAGAGGGGCTGAAACAGAGGGGCTGAATCAGAGGGGCTGAAACAGAGGGGCTGAATCAGAGGGGCTGAAACAGAGGGCGGGAAACAGAGGGGCTGAAACAGAGGGCGAGAAACAGAGGGGCTGAAACAGAGGGGCTGAAACAGAGGGCGAGAAACAGAGGGGCTGAAACAGATGTCGAGAAACAGAGGGGCTGAAATAGAGGGCGAGAAACAGAGGGGCTGAAACAGAGGGGCTGAAACAGAGGGCGAGAAACAGAGGGGCTGAATCAGAGGGGCTGAATCAGAGGGGCTGAAACAGAGGGGCTGAAACAGAGGGCGAGAAACAAAGGGGCTGAAACAGAGGGGCTGAAACAGAGGGGCTGAAACAGAGGGGCTGAATCAGAGGGGCAGAAACAGAGGGGCTGAATCAGAGGGGCTGAAACAGAGGGCGAGAAACAGAGGGGCTGAAACAGAGGGCGAAAAACAGAGGGGCTGAAACAGAGGGCGAGAAACAGAGGGGATGAAACAGAGGGGCTGAAACAGAGGTGCTGAAACAGAGGGGCTGAATCAGAGGGGCTGAAACAGAGGGGCTGAATCAGAGGGGCTGAAACAGAGGGCGAGAAACAGAGGGGCTGAAACAGAGGGGCTGAAACAGAGGGCGAGAAACAGAGGGGCTGAAACAGAGGGGCTGAAACAGAGTGGCTGAAACAGAGGGCGAGAAACAGAGAGGTTGAAACAGAGGGCGTGAAACAGAGGGGCTGAAACAGAGGGCGAGAAACAGAGGGGCTGAAACAGAGGGCGAGAAACAGAGGGGCTGAAACAGAGGGGCTGAAACAGACCGGCTGAAACAGAGGGCAAAAAACAGAGGGGCTGAAACAGAGGGCGAGAAACAGAGGGTGAGAAACAGAGGGCGAGAAACAGAGGGGCTGAAACAGAGGGCAAAAAACAGAGGGGCTGAAACAGAGGGTGAGAAACAGAGGGTGAAAAACAGAGTGCGAGAAACGGATGGGATGAAGCAGAGGGGCTGAAACAGAGGGGCTGAAATAGAGGGGCTGAAACAGAGGGGCTGAATCAGAGGGGCTGCAACAGAGGGGCTGAATCAGAGGGGCTGACACAGAGTGCGAGAAAGAGAGGGGCTGAAACAGAGGGCGAGAATCAGAGGGGCTGAAACAGAGGGCGAGAAACAGAGGGGCTGAATCAGAGGGGCTGAAACAGAGGGCGAGAAACAGAAAGGCTGAAACAGAGGGCGAGAATCAGAGGGGCTGAAACAGAGGGGCTGAAACAGATGGTGAGAAACAGAGGGGATTAAACAGAGGGCGAGAAACAGAGGGGCTGAAACAGAGGGGCTGATACAGAGGGGCTGAATCAGAGGGGCTGACACAGAGAGCGCGAAACAGAGGGACTGAAACAGAGGGGCTAAAACAGAGGGCGCGAAACAGAGGGAATGAAACAGAGGGCGAGAAACAGAGGGGCTGAAACTGATGGCGAGAAACAGAGAGGCTAAAACAGAGGGCGAGAAACAGAGGGGCTGAAACAGAGGGCAAGAAACAGAGGGGCTGAAACTGAGTGGCTGAAACAGAAGGGCTGAAACAGAGGGGCTGAAACAGAGGGCGAGAAACAGAGGGGCTTAAACAGAGGTGCTGAAACAGAGGGGCTGAATCAGAGGGGCTGATTCACAGGGGCTGAAACAGAGGGGCTGAATCAGAGGGGCTGAAACAGAGAGCGCGAAACAGAGGGCGAGAAACAGAGGGGCTGGAACAGAGGGGCTGAAATAGAGGGGCTGAAACAGAGGGGCTGAAACAGGGGGCGAGAAACAGAGGGGCTGAAACAGAGGGCGAGAAACAGAGGGCGAGAAACAGAGAGGCTGAAACAGAGGGGCTGAAACAGAGGGGCTGAAACAAAGCGGCTGATACAGTGTGTGAGAAACAGAGGGGCTGAAACAGAGGGCGAGAAACAGAGTCGCTGAAACATGGCGAGAAACAGAGGGGCTGAAACAGAGTGGCTGAAACAGAGGGGCTGAAACAGAGGGCAAGAAACAGAGGGGCTGAAACAGCGGGCGAGAAACAAAGGGGCTGAAACAGAGGGCGAGAAACAGAGGGGCTGAAACAGAGGGCGAGAAACAGAGGGACTGAAACAGAGGGGCTGAAACAGAGGGCGAGAAACAGAGAGGCTGAAACAGAGGGCGAGAAACAGAGTGGCTGAAACAGAGGGCAAGAAACAGAGGGGCTGAAACAGAGGGCGAGAAACAGAGGGGCTGAAACAGAGGGCGAGAAACAGAGGGGCAGAAACAGAGGGCGAGAAACGGAGGGGCTGAAACAGAGGGGCTGAAAGAGAGGGGCTGAAACAGAGTGCGAGAAACAGAGGGGCTGAAACAGAGGGCGAGAAACAGAAGGGCTGAAACAGAGGGCGAGAAACAGAGGGCGAGAAACAAAGGGGCTGAAACAGAGGGCGAGAACCAGAGGGGCTGAAACAGAGGGGCTGAAACAGAGGGGCTGAAACGGAGGGCGAGAAACAGAGGGGCTGAAACAGAGGGGATGAAACAGAGGGCGAGAAACAGAGAGGCTGAAACAGAGGGGCTGAAACAGAGGAGCTGAAACAGAGGGCGAGAAACAGAGAGGCTGAAACAGAGGGCGAGAAACAGAGGGGCTGAAACATAGGGCGAGAAACAGAGTGGCTGAAACAGAGGGGTTGAAACAGAGGGCCTGAAACAGAGGGCGAGAAACAGAGGGGCTGAAACAGAGGGGCTGTAACAGAGGGGCTGAAACAGAGGGCGAGAAACAGAGAGGCTGAAACAGAGGGCGAGAAACAGAGTGGCTGAAACAGAGGGCAAGAAACAGAGGGGCTGACACAGAGGGCGAGAAACAGAGGGGCTGAAACAGAGGGGCTGAAACAGAGGGGCTGAAACAGAGGGGCTGAAACAGAGGGGCTGAACCAGAAGGGCTGAAACAGAGGGGGAGAAACAGAGGGGCTGAAACAGAGGGCCAGAAACAGAGGGCGAGAAACAGAGGGACTGAAACAGAGGGGCTGAAACAGAGGGGCTGAAACAGAGGGCGAGAAACAGAGCGGCTGAAACAGAGGGCGAGAAATAGAGGGGCTGAAACAAAGGGGCTGAAACAGTGGGGCTGAAACAGAGGGGCTGAAACAGAGGGCGAGAAATAGAGGGGCTGAAACAGAGGGCGGGAAACAGAGGGGCTGAAACAGAGGGCGAGAAACAGAGGGGCTGAAACAGAGGGGCTGAAACAGAGGGGCTGAAACAGAGGGCGAGAAAAAGAGGGGCTGAAACAGAGGGCGAGAAACAGAGGGGCTGAAACAGAGGGCGAGAAACAGAGGGGCTGAATCAGAGGGGCTGAAACAGAGGGCGAGAAACAGAGGGGCTGAAACAGAGGGCGAGAAAAAGAGGGGATGAAACAGAGGGGCTGAAACAGAGGGTGAGAAACAGAGGGGCTGAAACAGAGGGCGAGAAACAGACGGGCTGAAACAGAGGGTCTGAAACAGAGGGGCTGAATCAGAGGGGCTGAAACAGAGGGGCTGAATCAGACGGGCTGAAACAGAGGGCGAGAAACAGAGGGGCTGAAACAGAAGGCGAGAGACAGAGGGGCAGAAACAGAGGGCGAGAAACAGAGGGGCTGAAACAGAGGGGCTGAAACAGAGAGTGTGAATCAGAGGTGCTGAAACAGAGGGCGAGAAACAGAGGGGCTGAAACAGAGGGGATGAATCGGAGGGGCTGAAACAGAGGGGCTGAAACAGAGGGGCTGAAACAGAGGGCGAGAAACAGAGGGGCTGAATCAGAGGGGATGAATCAGAGGGGCTGAAACAGAGGGGCTGAAACAGTTGGCGAGAAACTAAGGGACTGAAACAGCGGGCGAGAAACAGAGTGCGAGAAACAGAGGGGCTGAAACAGAGGGGCTGAAACAGACGGGCTGAAACAGAGAGCCTGAAACAGAGGAGCTGAATCAGAGGGGCTGAAACAGAGGGGCTGAAATAGAGGGGCTGAAACAGAGGGGATGAATCAGAGGGGCTGAAACAGAGGGGCTGAATCAGCGGGGCTGAAACAGAGGGCGAGAAACTGAGGGGCTGAAACAGAGGGGCAGGAACAGCGGGCGAGAAACAGAGGGGCTGAAACAGAGGGCAAGAAACAGAGTGGCTGAAACAGAGGGCTAGAAACAGAGGGGCTGAAACAGAGGGGTTGAAACAGAGGGTCTGAAACAGAGGGGCTGAAACAGTGGGGCTGAAACAGAGGACGAGAAACAGAGGTGCTGAAACAGAGGGCGCGAAACAGAGGGGCTGAAACAGAGGGCGAGAAACAGAGGGGCTGAATCAGAGGGGCTGAAACAGAGGGTGAGAAACAGAGGGGCTGAAACAGAGGGCTGAAACAGAGGGGCTGAAAAAGAGGGCGAAAAACAGAGGGGCTGAAACAGAGGGCGAGAAACAGAGGGGGTGAAACAGAGGGGCTGAAACAGAGGGGCTGAAACAGAGGGGCTGAAACAGGGTGGCTGAAACAGAGGGGCTGAAACAGAGGTGCTGAAAAAGAGGGGCTGAAACAGAGGCCGAGAAACAGAGGGGCTGAAACAGAGGGCGAGAAACAGAGGGGCTGAAACAGAGGGGCTGAAACAGAGGGCGAGAAACTGAGGGGCTGAAACAGAGGGCGAGAAACAGAGGGGCTGAAATAGAGGGCGAGAAACAGAGGGGCTGAAACAGAGGGGCTGAAACAGAGGGCGAGAAACAGAGGGCGAGAAACAGAGGGGCTGAATCCGAGGGGCTGAATCAGAGGGGCTGAAACAGAGGGGCTTAAACAGAGGGCGAGAAACAAAGGGGCTGAAACAGCGGGCGAGAAACAGAGGGTCAGAAACAGGGGGGCTGTAAAAGAGGGGCTGAAACAGACGGGCTGAAACAGAGAGCCTGAAACAGAGGGCGAGAAACAGAGGGCTGAAACAAAGGGCGAAAAACAGAGGGGCTGAAACAGAGGGCGAGAAACAGAGGGGATGAAACAGAGGGGCTGAAACAGAGGGGCTGAAACAGAGGGGCTGAATCAGAGGGGCTGAAACAGAGGGGCTGAATCAGAGGGGCTGAAACAGAGGGCGAGAAACAGAGGGGTGGAAACAGAGGGCGAGAAACAGAGGGGCTGAAACAGAGGGCGAGAAACAGAGGGGCTGAAACAGAGGGGCTGAAACAGGCGGGCTGAAACAGACGGCAAAAAACAGAGGGGCTGAAACAGAGGGCGAGAAACAGAGGGTGTGAAACAGAGGGCGAGAAACAGAGGGTGAGAAACAGAGGGCAAAAAACAGAGGGGCTGAAACAGAGGGCGAGAAACAGAGGGTGAGAAACAGAGGGCGAGAAACAGATGGGATGAAACAGAGTGGCTGAAACAGAGGGGATGAAATAGAGGGGCTGAAACAGAGGGGCTGAAACAGAGGGCGAGAAACAGAGGGGCTGAAACAGAGGGCGAGAAACAGAGGGGCTGACACAGAGGGGCTGAAACAGAGGGCGAGAAACAGAGAGGCTGAAACAGAGGGCGAGAAACAGAGGGGCTGAAACAGTGGGCAAGAAACAGAGGGGCTGAAACAGAGAGCGAGAAACAGAGGGGCTGAAACAGAGGGCGAGAAACAGAGGGGCTGAAATGGAGGGCGAGAAACAGAGGGCGAGAAACAGAGGGACTGAAACAGAGGGGCTCAAACAGAGGGCGAGAAACAGAGGGGCTGAAACAGAGGGCGAGAAACAGAGGGGCTGAAACAGAGGGGCTGAAACAGAGGGGCTGAAACAGAGGGGCTGAAACAGAGGGCGAGAAATAGAGTGGCTGAAACAGAGGGCGAGAAACAGAGGGGCTGAAACAGAGGGCGAGAAACAGAGGGGCTGAAACAGAGGGGCTGAAACAGAGGGGCTGAAACGGAGGGCGAGAAACAGAGGGGCTGAAACAGAGGGCAAGAAACAGAGGGGATAAAACAGAGGGCGAGAAACAGAGGGGCTGAAACAGAGGGGCTGAAACAGAGGGGCTGAAACAGAGGGCAAGAAACAGAGGGGCTGAAACAGAGGGCGCGAAACAGAGGGGCTGAAACAGAGGGCGAGAAACAGAGGGGCTGAAACAGAGGGCGAGAAACAGAGGGTCTGAAACAGAGGGCGAGAAACAGAGGGTCTGAAACAGAGGGGCTGACACAGTGGGGCTGAAACAGAGGGGCTGAAACAGAGGGCGAAAAATAGAGGGGCTGAAACAGAGGGCGGGAAACAGAGGGACCGAAACAGAGGGCGAGAAACAGAGGGGCTGAAACAGAGGGCGAGAAACAGAGGGCGAGAAACAGAGGGGCTGAAACAGAGGGCGAGAAACAGAGGGGCTGAAACAGAGGGCGAGAAACAGAGGGGCTGAAACAGAGGGGCTGAAACAGAGAGGCTGAAACAGAGGGCGAGAAACAGAGGGGCTGAAACAGCGGGCAAGAAACAGAGGGGCTGAAACAGAGGGCGAGAAACAGAGGGGCTGAAACAGAGGGTCTGAAACAGAGGGGCTGAAACAGAGGGGCTGAAACAGAGGGCGAGAAACAGAGGGGCTGAAACAGAGGGCGAGAAACAGAGGGGCTGAAACAGTGGGCGAGAAACAGAGGGCGAGAAACAGAGGGACTGAAACAGAGGGACTGAAACAGAGGGGCGGAAACAGAGGGCGAAAATCAGAGGGGCTGAAACAGAGGGGCTGACACAGTGGGGCTGAAACAGAGGGGCTGAAACAGAGTGCGAGAAATAGAGGGGCTGAAACAGAGGGGCTGACACAGTGGGGCTGAAACAGAGGGGCTGAAACGGAGGGCGAGAAACAGAGGGGCTGAAACAGAGGGGCTGAAACAGAGGGGCTGAATCAGAGGGGCTGATTCAGAGGGGCTGAAACAGAGGGGCTGAATCAGAGGGTCTGAAACAGAGGGCGAGAAACAGAGGGGCTGAAACAGAGGGCGAGAAACAGAGGGGCTGAAACAGAGGGCGAGAAACAGACGGGCAGAAACAGAGGGCGAGAAACAGAGGGACTGAAACAGAGGGGCTGAAACAGAGAGCGCGAAACAGAGGGACTGAAACGGAGGGCGAGAAACAGAGGGGCTGAAACAGAGGGCGAGAAACAGAGTGGCTGAAACAGAGGGCGAGAAACGGAGGGGCTGAAACAGAGGGGCTGAAACAGAGGGGCTGAAACAGAGGGCGAGAAACAGAGGGGCTGAAACAGAGGGCGAGAAACAGAGGGGCTGAAACAGAGGGCGAGAAACAGAGGGCCAGAAACAGAGGGACTGAAACAGAGGGGCTGAAACAGAGATGCTGAAACAGAGGGCGAGAAACAGAGGGGCTGAAACAGAGGGCGAGAAACAGAGGGGCTGAAACAGAGGGCGAGAAACAGAGGGTCTGAAACAGTGGGGCTGACACAGTGGGGCTGAAACAGAGGGGCTGAAACAGAGGGCGAGAAACAGGGGCTGAAACAGAGGGCGAGAAACAGAGGGAGAGAAACAGAGGGACTGAAACAGAGGGGCTGAAACAGAGGGCGAGAAACAGTGGGGCTGAAACAGAGGGCAAGAAACAGAGCGGCTGAAACAGAGGGCGAAAAACAGAGGGGCTGAAACAGAGGGGCTGAAACAGAGGGTCTGAAACAGAGGGCGAGAAACAGAGGGGCTGAAACAGAGGGCGAGAAACAGTGGGCTAGAAACAGAGGGACTGAAACAGAGGGGCTGAAACAGAGGGCGAGAAACAGAGGGCGAGAAACAGAGGGGCTGAAACAGAGGGCGAGAAACAGAGGGGCTGAAACAGAGGGCAAGAAACAGAGGGGCTGAAAAAGAGGGCGAGAAACAGAGGGCGAGAAACAGAGGGGCTGAATCAGAGGGGCTGAAACAGAGGGCGAGAAACAGAGGGGCTGAAACAGAGGGGCTGAAACAGAGGGTGAGAAACAGAGGGGCTGAAACAGAGCGTGAGAAACAGAGGGGCTGAAACAGAGGGCAAGAAACAGAGGGGCTGAAAAAGAGGGCAAGAAACAGAGGGCGAGAAACAGAGGGGCTGAATCAGAGGGGCTGAAACAGAGGGCGAGAAACAGAGGGGCTGAAACAGAGGGCGAGAAACAGAGGGGCTGAAACAGAGCGCGAGAAACAGAGGGTCTGAAACAGAGGGGCTGACACAGTGGGGCTGGAACAGAGGGGCTGAAACAGAGGGCGAGAAATAGAGGGGCTGAAACAGAGGGCGAGAAACAGAGGGACTGAAACAGAGGGCGAGAACAGAGGGGCTGAAACAGAGGGCGAGAAACAGAGGGCGAGAAACAGAGGGACTGAAACAGAGGGGCTGAAACAGAGGGGCTGAAACAGAGGGCGAGAAACAGAGGGGCTGAAACAGAGAGCGAGAAACAGAGGGGCTGAAACAGAGGGCGAGAAACAGAGGGCGAGAAACAGAGGGACTGAAACAGAGGGGCTGAAACAGAGGGGCTGAAACAGAGGGCGAGAAACAGAGGGGCTGAAACAGAGGGCGAGAAACAGAGGGGCTGAAACAGAGGGGCTGAAACAGAGGGGCTGAAACAGAGGGGCTGAAACAGAGGGGCTGAACCAGAAGGGCTGAAACAGAGGGGGAGAAACAGAGGGGCTGAAACAGAGGGCCAGAAACAGAGGGCGAGAAACAGAGGGACTGAAACAGAGGGGCTGAAACAGAGGGGCTGAAACAGAGGGCGAGAAACAGAGCGGCTGAAACAGAGGGCGAGAAATAGCGGGGCTGAAACAAAGGGGCTGAAACAGTGGGGCTGAAACAGAGGGGCTGAAACAGAGGGCGAGAAATAGAGGGGCTGAAACAGAGGGCGGGAAACAGAGGGGCTGAAACAGAGGGCGAGAAACAGAGGGGCTGAAACAGAGGGGCTGAAACAGAGGGGCTGAAACAGAGGGCGAGAAACAGAGGGGCTGAAACAGAGGGCGAGAAACAGAGGGGCTGAAACAGAGGGCGAGAAACAGAGGGGCTGAATCAGAGGGGCTGAAACAGAGGGCGAGAAACAGAGGGGCTGAAACAGAGGGCGAGAAAAAGAGGGGATGAAACAGAGGGGCTGAAACAGAGGGTGAGAAACAGAGGGGCTGAAACAGAGGGCGAGAAACAGACGGGCTGAAACAGAGGGTCTGAAACAGAGGGGCTGAATCAGAGGGGCTGAAACAGAGTGGCTGAATCAGACGGGCTGAAACAGAGGGCGAGAAACAGAGGGGCTGAAACAGAAGGCGAGAGACAGAGGGGCAGAAACAGAGGGCGAGAAACAGAGGGGCTGAAACAGAGGGGCTGAAACAGAGAGTGTGAATCAGAGGTGCTGAAACAGAGGGCGAGAAACAGAGGGGCTGAAACAGAGGGGATGAATTGGAGGGGCTGAAACAGAGGGGCTGAAACAGAGGGGCTGAAACAGAGGGCGAGAAACAGAGGGGCTGAATCAGAGGGGATGAATCAGAGGGGCTGAAACAGAGGGGCTGAAACAGTGGGCGAGAAACTAAGGGACTGAAACAGCGGGCGAGAAACAGAGTGCGAGAAACAGAGGGGCTGAAACAGAGGGGCTGAAACAGACGGGCTGAAACAGAGAGCCTGAAACAGAGGAGCTGAATCAGAGGGGCTGAAACAGAGGGGCTGAAATAGAGGGGCTGAAACAGAGGGGATGAATCAGAGGGGCTGAAACAGAGGGGCTGAATCAGCGGGGCTGAAACAGAGGGCGAGAAACTGAGGGGCTGAAACAGAGGGGCAGGAACAGCGGTCGAGAAACAGAGGGGCTGAAACAGAGGGCAAGAAACAGAGTGGCTGAAACAGAGGGCTAGAAACAGAGGGGCTGAAACAGAGGGGTTGAAACAGAGGGTCTGAAACAGAGGGGCTGAAACAGTGGGGCTGAAACAGAGAACGAGAAACAGAGGTGCTGAAACAGAGGGCGCGAAACAGAGGGGCTGAAACAGAGGGCGAGAAACAGAGGGGCTGAATCAGAGGGGCTGAAACAGAGGGTGAGAAACAGAGGGGCTGAAACAGAGGGCTGAAACAGAGGGGCTGAAAAAGAGGGCGAAAAACAGAGGGGCTGAAACAGAGGGCGAGAAACAGAGGGGGTGAAACAGAGGGGCTGAAACAGAGGGGCTGAAACAGAGGGGCTGAAACAGGGTGGCTGAAACAGAGGGGCTGAAACAGAGGTGCTGAAAAAGAGGGGCTGAAACAGAGGCCGAGAAACAGAGGGGCTGAAACAGAGGGCGAGAAACAGAGGGGCTGAAACAGAGGGGCTGAAACAGAGGGCGAGAAACAGAGGGGCTGAAACAGAGGGCGAGAAACAGAGGGGCTGAAATAGAGGGCGAGAAACAGAGGGGCTGAAACAGAGGGGCTGAAACAGAGGGCGAGAAACAGAGGGCGAGAAACAGAGGGGCTGAATCCGAGGGGCTGAATCAGAGGGGCTGAAACAGAGGGGCTGAAACAGAGGGCGAGAAACAAAGGGGCTGAAACAGCGGGCGAGAAACAGAGGGTCAGAAACAGGGGGGCTGTAAAAGAGGGGCTGAAACAGACGGGCTGAAACAGAGAGCCTGAAACAGAGGGCGAGAAACAGAGGGCTGAAACAGAGGGCGAAAACCAGAGGGGCTGAAACAGAGGGCGAGAAACAGAGGGGATGAAACAGAGGGGCTGAAACAGAGGGGCTGAAACAGAGGGGCTGAATCAGAGGGGCTGAAACAGAGGGGCTGAATCAGAGGGGCTGAAACAGAGGGCGGGAAACAGAGGGGCTGAAACAGAGGGCGAGAAACAGAGGGGCTGAAACAGAGGGGCTGAAACAGAGGGCGAGAAACAGAGGGGCTGAAACAGATGTCGAGAAACAGAGGGGCTGAAATAGAGGGCGAGAAACAGAGGGGCTGAAACAGAGGGGCTGAAACAGAGGGCGAGAAACAGAGGGGCTGAATCAGAGGGGCTGAATCAGAGGGGCTGAAACAGAGGGGCTGAAACAGAGGGCGAGAAACAAAGGGGCTGAAACAGAGGGGCTGAAACAGAGGGGCTGAAACAGAGGGGCTGAATCAGAGGGGCAGAAACAGAGGGGCTGAATCAGAGGGGCTGAAACAGAGGGCGAGAAACAGAGGGGCTGAAACAGAGGGCGAAAAACAGAGGGGCTGAAACAGAGGGCGAGAAACAGAGGGGATGAAACAGAGGGGCTGAAACAGAGGTGCTGAAACAGAGGGGCTGAATCAGAGGGGCTGAAACAGAGGGGCTGAATCAGAGGGGCTGAAACAGAGGGCGAGAAACAGAGGGGCTGAAACAGAGGGGCTGAAACAGAGGGCGAGAAACAGAGGGGCTGAAACAGAGGGGCTGAAACAGAGTGGCTGAAACAGAGGGCGAGAAACAGAGAGGTTGAAACAGAGGGCGTGAAACAGAGGGGCTGAAACAGAGGGCGAGAAACAGAGGGGCTGAAACAGAGGGGCTGAAACAGACCGGCTGAAACAGAGGGCAAAAAACAGAGGGGCTGAAACAGAGGGCGAGAAACAGAGGGTGAGAAACAGAGGGCGAGAAACAGAGGGGCTGAAACAGAGGGCAAAAAACAGAGGGGCTGAAACAGAGGGTGAGAAACAGAGGGTGAAAAACAGAGTGCGAGAAACGGATGGGATGAAGCAGAGGGGCTGAAACAGAGGGGCTGAAATAGAGGGGCTGAAACAGAGGGGCTGAATCAGAGGGGCTGCAACAGAGGGGCTGAATCAGAGGGGCTGACACAGAGTGCGAGAAAGAGAGGGGCTGAAACAGAGGGCGAGAATCAGAGGGGCTGAAACAGAGGGCGAGAAACAGAGGGGCTGAATCAGAGGGGCTGAAACAGAGGGCGAGAAACAGAAAGGCTGAAACAGAGGGCGAGAATCAGAGGGGCTGAAACAGAGGGGCTGAAACAGATGGTGAGAAACAGAGGGGATTAAACAGAGGGCGAGAAACAGAGGGGCTGAAACAGAGGGGCTGATACAGAGGGGCTGAATCAGAGGGGCTGACACAGAGAGCGCGAAACAGAGGGACTGAAACAGAGGGGCTAAAACAGAGGGCGCGAAACAGAGGGAATGAAACAGAGGGCGAGAAACAGAGGGGCTGAAACTGATGGCGAGAAACAGAGAGGCTAAAACAGAGGGCGAGAAACAGAGGGGCTGAAACAGAGGGCAAGAAACAGAGGGGCTGAAACTGAGTGGCTGAAACAGAAGGGCTGAAACAGAGGGGCTGAAACAGAGGGCGAGAAACAGAGGGGCTTAAACAGAGGTGCTGAAACAGAGGGGCTGAATCAGAGGGGCTGATTCACAGGGGCTGAAACAGAGGGGCTGAATCAGAGGGGCTGAAACAGAGAGCGCGAAACAGAGGGCGAGAAACAGAGGGGCTGGAACAGAGGGGCTGAAATAGAGGGGCTGAAACAGAGGGGCTGAAACAGGGGGCGAGAAACAGAGGGGCTGAAACAGAGGGCGAGAAACAGAGGGCGAGAAACAGAGAGGCTGAAACAGAGGGGCTGAAACAGAGGGGCTGAAACAAAGCGGCTGATACAGTGTGTGAGAAACAGAGGGGCTGAAACAGAGGGCGAGAAACAGAGTCGCTGAAACATGGCGAGAAACAGAGGGGCTGAAACAGAGTGGCTGAAACAGAGGGGCTGAAACAGAGGGCAAGAAACAGAGGGGCTGAAACAGCGGGCGAGAAACAAAGGGGCTGAAACAGAGGGCGAGAAACAGAGGGGCTGAAACAGAGGGCGAGAAACAGAGGGACTGAAACAGAGGGGCTGAAACAGAGGGCGAGAAACAGAGAGGCTGAAACAGAGGGCGAGAAACAGAGTGGCTGAAACAGAGGGCAAGAAACAGAGGGGCTGAAACAGAGGGCGAGAAACAGAGGGGCTGAAACAGAGGGCGAGAAACAGAGGGGCAGAAACAGAGGGCGAGAAACGGAGGGGCTGAAACAGAGGGGCTGAAAGAGAGGGGCTGAAACAGAGTGCGAGAAACAGAGGGGCTGAAACAGAGGGCGAGAAACAGAAGGGCTGAAACAGAGGGCGAGAAACAGAGGGCGAGAAACAAAGGGGCTGAAACAGAGGGCGAGAACCAGAGGGGCTGAAACAGAGGGGCTGAAACAGAGGGGCTGAAACGGAGGGCGAGAAACAGAGGGGCTGAAACAGAGGGGATGAAACAGAGGGCGAGAAACAGAGAGGCTGAAACAGAGGGGCTGAAACAGAGGAGCTGAAACAGAGGGCGAGAAACAGAGAGGCTGAAACAGAGGGCGAGAAACAGAGGGGCTGAAACATAGGGCGAGAAACAGAGTGGCTGAAACAGAGGGGTTGAAACAGAGGGCCTGAAACAGAGGGCGAGAAACAGAGGGGCTGAAACAGAGGGGCTGTAACAGAGGGGCTGAAACAGAGGGCGAGAAACAGAGAGGCTGAAACAGAGGGCGAGAAACAGAGTGGCTGAAACAGAGGGCAAGAAACAGAGGGGCTGACACAGAGGGCGAGAAACAGAGGGGCTGAAACAGAGGGGCTGAAACAGAGGGGCTGAAACAGAGGGGCTGAAACAGAGGGGCTGAACCAGAAGGGCTGAAACAGAGGGGGAGAAACAGAGGGGCTGAAACAGAGGGCCAGAAACAGAGGGCGAGAAACAGAGGGACTGAAACAGAGGGGCTGAAACAGAGGGGCTGAAACAGAGGGCGAGAAACAGAGGGGCTGAAACAGAGGGGCTGAAACAGAGGGGCTGAAACGGAGGGCGAGAAACAGAGGGGCTGAAACAGAGGGGATGAAACAGAGGGCGAGAAACAGAGAGGCTGAAACAGAGGGGCTGAAACAGAGGAGCTGAAACAGAGGGCGAGAAACAGAGAGGCTGAAACAGAGGGCGAGAAACAGAGGGGCTGAAACATAGGGCGAGAAACAGAGTGGCTGAAACAGAGGGGTTGAAACAGAGGGCCTGAAACAGAGGGCGAGAAACAGAGGGGCTGAAACAGAGGGGCTGTAACAGAGGGGCTGAAACAGAGGGCGAGAAACAGAGAGGCTGAAACAGAGGGCGAGAAACAGAGTGGCTGAAACAGAGGGCAAGAAACAGAGGGGCTGACACAGAGGGCGAGAAACAGAGGGGCTGAAACAGAGGGGCTGAAACAGAGGGGCTGAAACAGAGGGGCTGAAACAGAGGGGCTGAACCAGAAGGGCTGAAACAGAGGGGGAGAAACAGAGGGGCTGAAACAGAGGGCCAGAAACAGAGGGCGAGAAACAGAGGGACTGAAACAGAGGGGCTGAAACAGAGGGGCTGAAACAGAGGGCGAGAAACAGAGCGGCTGAAACAGAGGGCGAGAAATAGAGGGGCTGAAACAAAGGGGCTGAAACAGTGGGGCTGAAACAGAGGGGCTGAAACAGAGGGCGAGAAATAGAGGGGCTGAAACAGAGGGCGGGAAACAGAGGGGCTGAAACAGAGGGCGAGAAACAGAGGGGCTGAAACAGAGGGGCTGAAACAGAGGGGCTGAAACCGAGGGCGAGAAACAGAGGGGCTGAAACAGAGGGCGAGAAACAGAGGGGCTGAAACAGAGGGCGAGAAACAGAGGGGCTGAATCAGAGGGGCTGAAACAGAGGGCGAGAAACAGAGGGGCTGAAACAGAGGGCGATAAAAAGAGGGGATGAAACAGAGGGGCTGAAACAGAGGGTGAGAAACAGAGGGGCTGAAACAGAGGGCGAGAAACAGACGGGCTGAAACAGAGGGTCTGAAACAGAGGGGCTGAATCAGAGGGGCTGAAACAGAGGGGCTGAATCAGACGGGCTGAAACAGAGGGCGAGAAACAGAGGGGCTGAAACAGAAGGCGAGAGACAGAGGGGCAGAAACAGAGGGCGAGAAACAGAGGGGCTGAAACAGAGGGGCTGAAACAGAGAGTGTGAATCAGAGGTGCTGAAACAGAGGGCGAGAAACAGAGGGGCTGAAACAGAGGGGATGAATCGGAGGGGCTGAAACAGAGGGGCTGAAACAGAGGGGCTGAAACAGAGGGCGAGAAACAGAGGGGCTGAATCAGAGGGGATGAATCAGAGGGGCTGAAACAGAGGGGCTGAAACAGTGGGCGAGAAACTAAGGGACTGAAACAGCGGGCGAGAAACAGAGTGCGAGAAACAGAGGGGCTGAAACAGAGGGGCTGAAACAGACGGGCTGAAACAGAGAGCCTGAAACAGAGGAGCTGAATCAGAGGGGCTGAAACAGAGGGGCTGAAATAGAGGGGCTGAAACAGAGGGGATGAATCAGAGGGGCTGAAACAGAGGGGCTGAATCAGCGGGGCTGAAACAGAGGGCGAGAAACTGAGGGGCTGAAACAGAGGGGCAGGAACAGCGGGCGAGAAACAGAGGGGCTGAAACAGAGGGCAAGAAACAGAGTGGCTGAAACAGAGGGCTAGAAACAGAGGGGCTGAAACAGAGGGGTTGAAACAGAGGGTCTGAAACAGAGGGGCTGAAACAGTGGGGCTGAAACAGAGGACGAGAAACAGAGGTGCTGAAACAGAGGGCGCGAAACAGAGGGGCTGAAACAGAGGGCGAGAAACAGAGGGGCTGAATCAGAGGGGCTGAAACAGAGGGTGAGAAACAGAGGGGCTGAAACAGAGGGCTGAAACAGAGGGGCTGAAAAAGAGGGCGAAAAACAGAGGGGCTGAAACAGAGGGCGAGAAACAGAGGGGGTGAAACAGAGGGGCTGAAACAGAGGGGCTGAAACAGAGGGGCTGAAACAGGGTGGCTGAAACAGAGGGGCTGAAACAGAGGTGCTGAAAAAGAGGGGCTGAAACAGAGGCCGAGAAACAGAGGGGCTGAAACAGAGGGCGAGAAACAGAGGGGCTGAAACAGAGGGGCTGAAACAGAGGGCGAGAAACTGAGGGGCTGAAACAGAGGGCGAGAAACAGAGGGGCTGAAATAGAGGGCGAGAAACAGAGGGGCTGAAACAGAGGGGCTGAAACAGAGGGCGAGAAACAGAGGGCGAGAAACAGAGGGGCTGAATCCGAGGGGCTGAATCAGAGGGGCTGAAACAGAGGGGCTGAAACAGAGGGCGAGAAACAAAGGGGCTGAAACAGCGGGCGAGAAACAGAGGGTCAGAAACAGGGGGGCTGTAAAAGAGGGGCTGAAACAGACGGGCTGAAACAGAGAGCCTGAAACAGAGGGCGAGAAACAGAGGGCTGAAACAAAGGGCGAAAAACAGAGGGGCTGAAACAGAGGGCGAGAAACAGAGGGGATGAAACAGAGGGGCTGAAACAGAGGGGCTGAAACAGAGGGGCTGAATCAGAGGGGCTGAAACAGAGGGGCTGAATCAGAGGGGCTGAAACAGAGGGCGAGAAACAGAGGGGTGGAAACAGAGGGCGAGAAACAGAGGGGCTGAAACAGAGGGCGAGAAACAGAGGGGCTGAAACAGAGGGGCTGAAACAGGCGGGCTGAAACAGACGGCAAAAAACAGAGGGGCTGAAACAGAGGGCGAGAAACAGAGGGTGTGAAACAGAGGGCGAGAAACAGAGGGTGAGAAACAGAGGGCAAAAAACAGAGGGGCTGAAACAGAGGGCGAGAAACAGAGGGTGAGAAACAGAGGGCGAGAAACAGATGGGATGAAACAGAGTGGCTGAAACAGAGGGGATGAAATAGAGGGGCTGAAACAGAGGGGCTGAAACAGAGGGCGAGAAACAGAGGGGCTGAAACAGAGGGCGAGAAACAGAGGGGCTGACACAGAGGGGCTGAAACAGAGGGCGAGAAACAGAGAGGCTGAAACAGAGGGCGAGAAACAGAGGGGCTGAAACAGAGGGCAAGAAACAGAGGGGCTGAAACAGAGAGCGAGAAACAGAGGGGCTGAAACAGAGGGCGAGAAACAGAGGGGCTGAAACGGAGGGCGAGAAACAGAGGGCGAGAAACAGAGGGACTGAAACAGAGGGGCTCAAACAGAGGGCGAGAAACAGAGGGGCTGAAACAGAGGGCGAGAAACAGAGGGGCTGAAACAGAGGGGCTGAAACAGTGGGGCTGAAACAGAGGGGCTGAAACAGAGGGCGAGAAATAGAGTGGCTGAAACAGAGGGCGAGAAACAGAGGGGCTGAAACAGAGTGCGAGAAACAGAGGGGCTGAAACAGAGGGCGAGAAACAGAGGGGCTGAAACAGAGGGGCTGAAACAGAGGGGCTGAAACGGAGGGCGAGAAACAGAGGGGCTGAAACAGAGGGCAAGAAACAGAGGGGATAAAACAGAGGGCGAGAAACACAGGGGCTGAAACAGAGGGGCTGAAACAGAGGGGCTGAAACAGAGGGCAAGAAACAGAGGGGCTGAAACAGAGGGCGCGAAACAGAGGGGCTGAAACAGAGGGCGAGAAACAGAGGGGCTGAAACAGAGGGCGAGAAACAGAGGGTCTGAAACAGAGGGCGAGAAACAGAGGGTCTGAAACAGAGGGGCTGACACAGTGGGGCTGAAACAGAGGGGCTGAAACAGAGGGCGAAAAATAGAGGGGCTGAAACAGAGGGCGGGAAACAGAGGGACCGAAACAGAGGGCGAGAAACAGAGGGGCTGAAACAGAGGGCGAGAAACAGAGGGCGAGAAACAGAGGGGCTGAAACAGAGGGCGAGAAACAGAGGGGCTGAAACAGAGGGCGAGAAACAGAGGGGCTGAAACAGAGGGGCTGAAACAGAGAGGCTGAAACAGAGGGCGAGAAACAGAGGGGCTGAAACAGCGGGCAAGAAACAGAGGGGCTGAAACAGAGGGCGAGAAACAGAGGGGCTGAAACAGAGGGTCTGAAACAGAGGGGCTGAAACAGAGGGGCTGAAACAGAGGGCGAGAAACAGAGGGGCTGAAACAGTGGGCGAGAAACAGAGGGCGAGAAACAGAGGGACTGAAACAGAGGGACTGAAACAGAGGGGCGGAAACAGAGGGCGAAAATCAGAGGGGCTGAAACAGAGGGGCTGACACAGTGGGGCTGAAACAGAGGGGCTGAAACAGAGTGCGAGAAATAGAGGGGCTGAAACAGAGGGGCTGACACAGTGGGGCTGAAACAGAGGGGCTGAAACGGAGGGCGAGAAACAGAGGGGCTGAAACAGAGGGGCTGAAACAGAGGGGCTGAATCAGAGGGGCTGATTCAGAGGGGCTGAAACAGAGGGGCTGAATCAGAGGGTCTGAAACAGAGGGCGAGAAACAGAGGGGCTGAAACAGAGGGCGAGAAACAGAGGGGCTGAAACAGAGGGCGAGAAACAGACGGGCAGAAACAGAGGGCGAGAAACAGAGGGACTGAAACAGAGGGGCTGAAACAGAGAGCGCGAAACAGAGGGACTGAAACGGAGGGCGAGAAACAGAGGGGCTGAAACAGAGGGCGAGAAACAGAGTGGCTGAAACAGAGGGCGAGAAACGGAGGGGCTGAAACAGAGTGGCTGAAACAGAGGGGCTGAAACAGAGGGCGAGAAACAGAGGGGCTGAAACAGAGGGCGAGAAACAGAGGGGCTGAAACAGAGGGCGAGAAACAGAGGGCCAGAAACAGAGGGACTGAAACAGAGGGGCTGAAACAGAGATGCTGAAACAGAGGGCGAGAAACAGAGGGGCTGAAACAGAGGGCGAGAAACAGAGGGGCTGAAACAGAGGGCGAGAAACAGAGGGTCTGAAACAGTGGGGCTGACACAGTGGGGCTGAAACAGAGGGGCTGAAACAGAGGGCGAGAAACAGGGGCTGAAACAGAGGGCGAGAAACAGAGGGAGAGAAACAGAGGGACTGAAACAGAGGGGCTGAAACAGAGGGCGAGAAACAGTGGGGCTGAAACAGAGGGCAAGAAACAGAGCGGCTGAAACAGAGGGCGAAAAACAGAGGGGCTGAAACAGAGGGGCTGAAACAGAGGGTCTGAAACAGAGGGCGAGAAACAGAGGGGCTGAAACAGAGGGCGAGAAACAGTGGGCTAGAAACAGAGGGACTGAAACAGAGGGGCTGAAACAGAGGGCGAGAAACAGAGGGCGAGAAACAGAGGGGCTGAAACAGAGGGCGAGAAACAGAGGGGCTGAAACAGAGGGCAAGAAACAGAGGGGCTGAAAAAGAGGGCGAGAAACAGAGGGCGAGAAACAGAGGGGCTGAATCAGAGGGGCTGAAACAGAGGGCGAGAAACAGAGGGGCTGAAACAGAGGGGCTGAAACAGAGGGTGAGAAACAGAGGGGCTGAAACAGAGCGTGAGAAACAGAGGGGCTGAAACAGAGGGCAAGAAACAGAGGGGCTGAAAAAGAGGGCAAGAAACAGAGGGCGAGAAACAGAGGGGCTGAATCAGAGGGGCTGAAACAGAGGGCGAGAAACAGAGGGGCTGAAACAGAGGGCGAGAAACAGAGGGGCTGAAACAGAGCGCGAGAAACAGAGGGTCTGAAACAGAGGGGCTGACACAGTGGGGCTGGAACAGAGGGGCTGAAACAGAGGGCGAGAAATAGAGGGGCTGAAACAGAGGGCGAGAAACAGAGGGACTGAAACAGAGGGCGAGAACAGAGGGGCTGAAACAGAGGGCGAGAAACAGAGGGCGAGAAACAGAGGGACTGAAACAGAGGGGCTGAAACAGAGGGGCTGAAACAGAGGGCGAGAAACAGAGGGGCTGAAACAGAGAGCGAGAAACAGAGGGGCTGAAACAGAGGGCGAGAAACAGAGGGCGAGAAACAGAGGGACTGAAACAGAGGGGCTGAAACAGAGGGGCTGAAACAGAGGGCGAGAAACAGAGGGGCTGAAACAGAGGGCGAGAAACAGAGGGGCTGAAACAGAGGGGCTGAAACAGAGAGGCTGAAACAGAGTGCGAGAAACAGAGGGGCTGAAACAGCGGGCAAGAAACAGAGGGGCTGAAACAGAGGGCGAGAAACAGAGGGGCTGAAACAGAGGGTCTGAAACAGAGGGGCTGAAACAGAGGGGCTGGAACAGAGGGCGAGAAACAGAGGGGCTGAAACAGAGGGCGAGAAACAGAGGGGCTGAAACAGTGGGCGAGAAACAGAGGGCGAGAAACAGAGGGACTGAAACAGAGGGACTGAAACAGAGGGGCTGAAACAGAGGGCGAGAATCAGAGGGGCTGAAACAGAGGGGCTGACACAGTGGGGCTGAAACAGAGGGGCTGAAACAGAGGGCGAGAAATAGAGGGGCTGAAACAGAGGGGCTGACACAGTGGGGCTGAAACACAGGGGCTGAAACGGAGGGCGAGAAACAGAGGGGCTGAAACAGAGGGGCTGAAACAGAGGGGCTGAATCAGAGGGGCTGATTCAGAGGGGCTGAAACAGAGGAGCTGAATCAGAGGGTCTGAAACAGAGGGCGAGAAACAGAGGGGCTGAAACAGAGGGCGAGAAACAGAGGGGCTGAAACAGAGGGCGAGAAACAGACGGGCAGAAACAGAGGGCGAGAAACAGAGGGACTGAAACAGAGGGGCTGAAACAGAGAGCGCGAAACAGAGGGACTGAAACAGAGGGCGAGAAACAGAGGGGCTGAAACAGAGGGCGAGAAACAGAGTGGCTGAAACAGAGGGCGAGAAACGGAGGGGCTGAAACAGAGGGGCTGAAACAGAGGGGCTGAAACAGAGGGCGAGAAACAGAGGGGCTGAAACAGAGGGCGAGAAACAGAGGGGCTGAAACAGAGGGCGAGAAACAGAGGGTCTGAAACAGTGGGACTGACACAGTGGGGCTGAAACAGAGGGGCTGAAACAGAGGGCGAGAAACAGGGGCTGAAACAGAGGGCGAGAAACAGAGGGCGAGAAACAGAGGGACTGAAACAGAGGGGCTGAAACAGAGGGCGAGAAACAGTGGGGCTGAAACAGAGGGCAAGAAACAGAGCGGCTGAAACAGAGGGCGAGAAACAGAGGGGCTGAAACAGAGGGGCTGAAACAGAGGGGCTGAAACAGAGGGTCTGAAACAGAGGGCGAGAAACAGAGGGGCTGAAACAGAGGGCGAGAAACAGTGGGCTAGAAACAGAGGGACTGAAACAGAGGGGCTGAAACAGAGGGCGAGAAACAGAGGGCGAGAAACAGAGGGGCTGAAACAGAAGGCGAGAAACAGAGGGGCTGAAACAGAGGGCGAGAAACAGAGGGGCTGAAACAGAGGGGCTGAAAAAGAGGGCGAGAAACAGAGGGCGAGAAACAGAGGGGCTGAATCAGAGGGGCTGAAATAGAGGGCGAGAAACAGAGGGGCTGAAACAGAGGGGCTGAAACAGAGGGTGAGAAACAGAGGGGCTGAAACAGAGGGTGAGAAACAGAGGGGCTGAAACACAGGGCAAGAAACAGAGGGGCTGAAAAAGAGGGCAAGAAATAGAGGGCGAGAAACAGAGGGGCTGAATCAGAGGGGCTGAAACAGAGGGCGAGAAACAGAGGGGCTGAAACAGAGGGCGAGAAACAGAGGGGCTGAAACAGAGCGCGAGAAACAGAGGGTCTGAAACAGAGGGGCTGACACAGTGGGGCTGGAACAGAGGGGCTGAAACAGAGGGCGAGAAATAGAGGGGCTGAAACAGAGGGCGAGAAACAGAGGGACTGAAACAGAGGGCGAGAAACAGAGGGGCTGAAACAGAGGGCGAGAAACAGAGGGCGAGAAACAGAGGGACTGAAACAGAGGGGCTGAAACTGAGGGGCTGAAACAGAGGGCGAGAAACAGAGGGGCTGAAACAGAGAGGCTGAAACAGAGGGGCTGAAACAGAGGGGCTGAAACAGGGAGGCTGAAACAGAGGGCGAGAAACAGAGGGGCTGAAACAGAGGGCAAGAAACAGAGGAGCTGAAACAGAGGGCGAGAAACAGAGGGGCTGAAACAGAGGGGCTGAAACAGAGGAGCTGAAACAGAGGGGCTGAAACAGAGGGGCTGACACAGTGGGGCTGAAACAGAGGGGCTGAAACGGAGGGCGAGAAACAGAGGGGCTGAAACAGAGGGGCTGAAACAGAGGGGCTGAATCAGAGGGGCTGATTCAGAGGGGCTGAAACAGAGGGGCTGAATCAGAGGGTCTGAAACAGAGGGCGAGAAACAGAGGGGCTGAAACAGAGGGCGAGAAACAGAGGGGCTGAAACAGAGGGCGAGAAACAGACGGGCAGAAACAGAGGGCGAGAAACAGAGGGACTGAAACAGAGGGGCTGAAACAGAGAGCGCGAAACAGAGGGACTGAAACAGAGGGCGAGAAACAGAGGGGCTGAAACAGAGGGCGAGAAACAGAGTGGCTGAAACAGAGGGCGAGAAACGGAGGGGCTGAAACAGAGGGGCTGAAACAGAGGGGCTGAAACAGAGGGCGAGAAACAGAGGGGCTGAAACAGAGGGCGAGAAACAGAGGGGCTGAAACAGAGGGCGAGAAACAGAGGGCCAGAAACAGAGGGACTGAAACAGAGGGGCTGAAACAGAGATGCTGAAACAGAGGGCGAGAAACAGAGGGGCTGAAACAGAGGGCGAGAAACAGAGGGGCTGAAACAGAGGGCGAGAAACAGAGGGTCTGAAACAGTGGGGCTGACACAGTGGGGCTGAAACAGAGGGGCTGAAACAGAGGGCGAGAAACAGGGGCTGAAACAGAGGGCGAGAAACAGAGGGCGAGAAACAGAGGGACTGAAACAGAGGGGCTGAAACAGAGGGCGAGAAACAGTGGGGCTGAAACAGAGGGCAAGAAACAGAGCGGCTGAAACAGAGGGGCTGAAACAGGGAGGCTGAAACAGAGGGCGAGAAACAGAGGGGCTGAAACAGAGGGCAAGAAACAGAGGAGCTGAAACAGAGGGCGAGAAACAGAGGGGCTGAAACAGAGGGGCTGAAACAGAGGGGCTGAAACAGAGGGGCTGACACAGTGGGGCTGAAACAGAGGGGCTGAAACGGAGGGCGAGAAACAGAGGGGCTGAAACAGAGGGGCTGAAACAGAGGGGCTGAATCAGAGGGGCTGATTCAGAGGGGCTGAAACAGAGGGGCTGAATCAGAGGGTCTGAAACAGAGGGCGAGAAACAGAGGGGCTGAAACAGAGGGCGAGAAACAGAGGGGCTGAAACAGAGGGCGAGAAACAGACGGGCAGAAACAGAGGGCGAGAAACAGAGGGACTGAAACAGAGGGGCTGAAACAGAGAGCGCGAAACAGAGGGACTGAAACAGAGGGCGAGAAACAGAGGGGCTGAAACAGAGGGCGAGAAACAGAGTGGCTGAAACAGAGGGCGAGAAACGGAGGGGCTGAAACAGAGGGGCTGAAACAGAGGGGCTGAAACAGAGGGCGAGAAACAGAGGGGCTGAAACAGAGGGCGAGAAACAGAGGGGCTGAAACAGAGGGCGAGAAACAGAGGGCCAGAAACAGAGGGACTGAAACAGAGGGGCTGAAACAGAGATGCTGAAACAGAGGGCGAGAAACAGAGGGGCTGAAACAGAGGGCGAGAAACAGAGGGGCTGAAACAGAGGGCGAGAAACAGAGGGTCTGAAACAGTGGGGCTGACACAGTGGGGCTGAAACAGAGGGGCTGAAACAGAGGGCGAGAAACAGGGGCTGAAACAGAGGGCGAGAAACAGAGGGCGAGAAACAGAGGGACTGAAACAGAGGGGCTGAAACAGAGGGCGAGAAACAGTGGGGCTGAAACAGAGGGCAAGAAACAGAGCGGCTGAAACAGAGGGCGAGAAACAGAGGGGCTGAAATAGAGGGGCTGAAACAGAGGGGCTGAAACAGAGGGTCTGAAACAGAGGGCGAGAAACAGAGGGGCTGAAACAGAGGGCGAGAAACAGTGGGCTAGAAACAGAGGGACTGAAACAGAGTGGCTGAAACAGAGGGCAAGAAACAGAGGGGCTGAAACAGAGGGGCTGAAACGGAGGGCGAGAAACAGAGGGGCTGAAACAGAGGGCAAGAAACAGAGGGGATAAAACAGAGGGCGAGAAACAGAGGGGCTGAAACAGAGGGGCTGAAACAGAGGGGCTGAAACAGAGGGCAAGAAACAGAGGGGCTGAAACAGAGGGCGCGAAACAGAGGGGCTGAAACAGAGGGCGAGAAACAGAGGGGCTGAAACAGAGGGCGAGAAACAGAGGGTCTGAAACAGAGGGCGAGAAACAGAGGGTCTGAAACAGAGGGGCTGACACAGTGGGGCTGAAACAGAGGGGCTGAAACAGAGGGCGAAAAATAGAGGGGCTGAAACAGAGGGCGGGAAACAGAGGGACCGAAACAGAGGGCGAGAAACAGAGGGGCTGAAACAGAGGGCGAGAAACAGAGGGCGAGAAACAGAGGGGCTGAAACAGAGGGCGAGAAACAGAGGGGCTGAAACAGAGGGCGAGAAACAGAGGGGCTGAAACAGAGGGGCTGAAACAGAGAGGCTGAAACAGAGGGCGAGAAACAGAGGGGCTGAAACAGCGGGCAAGAAACAGAGGGGCTGAAACAGAGGGCGAGAAACAGAGGGGCTGAAACAGAGGGTCTGAAACAGAGGGGCTGAAACAGAGGGGCTGAAACAGAGGGCGAGAAACAGAGGGGCTGAAACAGAGGGCGAGAAACAGAGGGGCTGAAACAGTGGGCGAGAAACAGAGGGCGAGAAACAGAGGGACTGAAACAGAGGGACTGAAACAGAGGGGCGGAAACAGAGGGCGAAAATCAGAGGGGCTGAAACAGAGGGGCTGACACAGTGGGGCTGAAACAGAGGGGCTGAAACAGAGTGCGAGAAATAGAGGGGCTGAAACAGAGGGGCTGACACAGTGGGGCTGAAACAGAGGGGCTGAAACGGAGGGCGAGAAACAGAGGGGCTGAAACAGAGGGGCTGAAACAGAGGGGCTGAATCAGAGGGGCTGATTCAGAGGGGCTGAAACAGAGGGGCTGAATCAGAGGGTCTGAAACAGAGGGCGAGAAACAGAGGGGCTGAAACAGAGGGCGAGAAACAGAGGGGCTGAAACAGAGGGCGAGAAACAGACGGGCAGAAACAGAGGGCGAGAAACAGAGGGACTGAAACAGAGGGGCTGAAACAGAGAGCGCGAAACAGAGGGACTGAAACGGAGGGCGAGAAACAGAGGGGCTGAAACAGAGGGCGAGAAACAGAGTGGCTGAAACAGAGGGCGAGAAACGGAGGGGCTGAAACAGAGGGGCTGAAACAGAGGGGCTGAAACAGAGGGCGAGAAACAGAGGGGCTGAAACAGAGGGCGAGAAACAGAGGGGCTGAAACAGAGGGCGAGAAACAGAGGGCCAGAAACAGAGGGACTGAAACAGAGGGGCTGAAACAGAGATGCTGAAACAGAGGGCGAGAAACAGAGGGGCTGAAACAGAGGGCGAGAAACAGAGGGGCTGAAACAGAGGGCGAGAAACAGAGGGTCTGAAACAGTGGGGCTGACACAGTGGGGCTGAAACAGAGGGGCTGAAACAGAGGGCGAGAAACAGGGGCTGAAACAGAGGGCGAGAAACAGAGGGAGAGAAACAGAGGGACTGAAACAGAGGGGCTGAAACAGAGGGCGAGAAACAGTGGGGCTGAAACAGAGGGCAAGAAACAGAGCGGCTGAAACAGAGGGCGAAAAACAGAGGGGCTGAAACAGAGGGGCTGAAACAGAGGGTCTGAAACAGAGGGCGAGAAACAGAGGGGCTGAAACAGAGGGCGAGAAACAGTGGGCTAGAAACAGAGGGACTGAAACAGAGGGGCTGAAACAGAGGGCGAGAAACAGAGGGCGAGAAACAGAGGGGCTGAAACAGAGGGCGAGAAACAGAGGGGCTGAAACAGAGGGCAAGAAACAGAGGGGCTGAAAAAGAGGGCGAGAAACAGAGGGCGAGAAACAGAGGGGCTGAATCAGAGGGGCTGAAACAGAGGGCGAGAAACAGAGGGGCTGAAACAGAGGGTGAGAAACAGAGGGGCTGAAACAGAGCGTGAGAAACAGAGGGGCTGAAACAGAGGGCAAGAAACAGAGGGGCTGAAAAAGAGGGCAAGAAACAGAGGGCGAGAAACAGAGGGGCTGAATCAGAGGGGCTGAAACAGAGGGCGAGAAACAGAGAAGCTGAAACAGAGGGCGAGAAACAGAGGGGCTGAAACAGAGCGCGAGAAACAGAGGGTCTGAAACAGAGGGGCTGACACAGTGGGGCTGGAACAGAGGGGCTGAAACAGAGGGCGAGAAATAGAGGGGCTGAAACAGAGGGCGAGAAACAGAGGGACTGAAACAGAGGGCGAGAACAGAGGGGCTGAAACAGAGGGCGAGAAACAGAGGGCGAGAAACAGAGGGACTGAAACAGAGGGGCTGAAACAGAGGGGCTGAAACAGAGGGCGAGAAACAGAGGGGCTGAAACAGAGAGCGAGAAACAGAGGGGCTGAAACAGAGGGCGAGAAACAGAGGGCGAGAAACAGAGGGACTGAAACAGAGGGGCTGAAACAGAGGGGCTGAAACAGAGGGCGAGAAACAGAGGGGCTGAAACAGAGGGCGAGAAACAGAGGGGCTGAAACAGAGGGGCTGAAACAGAGGGGCTGAAACAGAGGGGCTGAAACAGAGGGGCTGAACCAGAAGGGCTGAAACAGAGGGGGAGAAACAGAGGGGCTGAAACAGAGGGCCAGAAACAGAGGGCGAGAAACAGAGGGACTGAAACAGAGGGGCTGAAACAGAGGGGCTGAAACAGAGGGCGAGAAACAGAGCGGCTGAAACAGAGGGCGAGAAATAGCGGGGCTGAAACAAAGGGGCTGAAACAGTGGGGCTGAAACAGAGGGGCTGAAACAGAGGGCGAGAAATAGAGGGGCTGAAACAGAGGGCGGGAAACAGAGGGGCTGAAACAGAGGGCGAGAAACAGAGGGGCTGAAACAGAGGGGCTGAAACAGAGGGGCTGAAACAGAGGGCGAGAAACAGAGGGGCTGAAACAGAGGGCGAGAAACAGAGGGGCTGAAACAGAGGGCGAGAAACAGAGGGGCTGAATCAGAGGGGCTGAAACAGAGGGCGAGAAACAGAGGGGCTGAAACAGAGGGCGAGAAAAAGAGGGGATGAAACAGAGGGGCTGAAACAGAGGGTGAGAAACAGAGGGGCTGAAACAGAGGGCGAGAAACAGACGGGCTGAAACAGAGGGTCTGAAACAGAGGGGCTGAATCAGAGGGGCTGAAACAGAGTGGCTGAATCAGACGGGCTGAAACAGAGGGCGAGAAACAGAGGGGCTGAAACAGAAGGCGAGAGACAGAGGGGCAGAAACAGAGGGCGAGAAACAGAGGGGCTGAAACAGAGGGGCTGAAACAGAGAGTGTGAATCAGAGGTGCTGAAACAGAGGGCGAGAAACAGAGGGGCTGAAACAGAGGGGATGAATTGGAGGGGCTGAAACAGAGGGGCTGAAACAGAGGGGCTGAAACAGAGGGCGAGAAACAGAGGGGCTGAATCAGAGGGGATGAATCAGAGGGGCTGAAACAGAGGGGCTGAAACAGTGGGCGAGAAACTAAGGGACTGAAACAGCGGGCGAGAAACAGAGTGCGAGAAACAGAGGGGCTGAAACAGAGGGGCTGAAACAGACGGGCTGAAACAGAGAGCCTGAAACAGAGGAGCTGAATCAGAGGGGCTGAAACAGAGGGGCTGAAATAGAGGGGCTGAAACAGAGGGGATGAATCAGAGGGGCTGAAACAGAGGGGCTGAATCAGCGGGGCTGAAACAGAGGGCGAGAAACTGAGGGGCTGAAACAGAGGGGCAGGAACAGCGGTCGAGAAACAGAGGGGCTGAAACAGAGGGCAAGAAACAGAGTGGCTGAAACAGAGGGCTAGAAACAGAGGGGCTGAAACAGAGGGGTTGAAACAGAGGGTCTGAAACAGAGGGGCTGAAACAGTGGGGCTGAAACAGAGAACGAGAAACAGAGGTGCTGAAACAGAGGGCGCGAAACAGAGGGGCTGAAACAGAGGGCGAGAAACAGAGGGGCTGAATCAGAGGGGCTGAAACAGAGGGTGAGAAACAGAGGGGCTGAAACAGAGGGCTGAAACAGAGGGGCTGAAAAAGAGGGCGAAAAACAGAGGGGCTGAAACAGAGGGCGAGAAACAGAGGGGGTGAAACAGAGGGGCTGAAACAGAGGGGCTGAAACAGAGGGGCTGAAACAGGGTGGCTGAAACAGAGGGGCTGAAACAGAGGTGCTGAAAAAGAGGGGCTGAAACAGAGGCCGAGAAACAGAGGGGCTGAAACAGAGGGCGAGAAACAGAGGGGCTGAAACAGAGGGGCTGAAACAGAGGGCGAGAAACAGAGGGGCTGAAACAGAGGGCGAGAAACAGAGGGGCTGAAATAGAGGGCGAGAAACAGAGGGGCTGAAACAGAGGGGCTGAAACAGAGGGCGAGAAACAGAGGGCGAGAAACAGAGGGGCTGAATCCGAGGGGCTGAATCAGAGGGGCTGAAACAGAGGGGCTGAAACAGAGGGCGAGAAACAAAGGGGCTGAAACAGCGGGCGAGAAACAGAGGGTCAGAAACAGGGGGGCTGTAAAAGAGGGGCTGAAACAGACGGGCTGAAACAGAGAGCCTGAAACAGAGGGCGAGAAACAGAGGGCTGAAACAGAGGGCGAAAACCAGAGGGGCTGAAACAGAGGGCGAGAAACAGAGGGGATGAAACAGAGGGGCTGAAACAGAGGGGCTGAAACAGAGGGGCTGAATCAGAGGGGCTGAAACAGAGGGGCTGAATCAGAGGGGCTGAAACAGAGGGCGGGAAACAGAGGGGCTGAAACAGAGGGCGAGAAACAGAGGGGCTGAAACAGAGGGGCTGAAACAGAGGGCGAGAAACAGAGGGGCTGAAACAGATGTCGAGAAACAGAGGGGCTGAAATAGAGGGCGAGAAACAGAGGGGCTGAAACAGAGGGGCTGAAACAGAGGGCGAGAAACAGAGGGGCTGAATCAGAGGGGCTGAATCAGAGGGGCTGAAACAGAGGGGCTGAAACAGAGGGCGAGAAACAAAGGGGCTGAAACAGAGGGGCTGAAACAGAGGGGCTGAAACAGAGGGGCTGAATCAGAGGGGCAGAAACAGAGGGGCTGAATCAGAGGGGCTGAAACAGAGGGCGAGAAACAGAGGGGCTGAAACAGAGGGCGAAAAACAGAGGGGCTGAAACAGAGGGCGAGAAACAGAGGGGATGAAACAGAGGGGCTGAAACAGAGGTGCTGAAACAGAGGGGCTGAATCAGAGGGGCTGAAACAGAGGGGCTGAATCAGAGGGGCTGAAACAGAGGGCGAGAAACAGAGGGGCTGAAACAGAGGGGCTGAAACAGAGGGCGAGAAACAGAGGGGCTGAAACAGAGGGGCTGAAACAGAGTGGCTGAAACAGAGGGCGAGAAACAGAGAGGTTGAAACAGAGGGCGTGAAACAGAGGGGCTGAAACAGAGGGCGAGAAACAGAGGGCGAGAAACAGAGGGGCTGAAACAGAGGGGCTGAAACAGACCGGCTGAAACAGAGGGCAAAAAACAGAGGGGCTGAAACAGAGGGCGAGAAACAGAGGGTGAGAAACAGAGGGCGAGAAACAGAGGGGCTGAAACAGAGGGCAAAAAACAGAGGGGCTGAAACAGAGGGTGAGAAACAGAGGGTGAAAAACAGAGTGCGAGAAACGGATGGGATGAAGCAGAGGGGCTGAAACAGAGGGGCTGAAATAGAGGGGCTGAAACAGAGGGGCTGAATCAGAGGGGCTGCAACAGAGGGGCTGAATCAGAGGGGCTGACACAGAGTGCGAGAAAGAGAGGGGCTGAAACAGAGGGCGAGAATCAGAGGGGCTGAAACAGAGGGCGAGAAACAGAGGGGCTGAATCAGAGGGGCTGAAACAGAGGGCGAGAAACAGAAAGGCTGAAACAGAGGGCGAGAATCAGAGGGGCTGAAACAGAGGGGCTGAAACAGATGGTGAGAAACAGAGGGGATTAAACAGAGGGCGAGAAACAGAGGGGCTGAAACAGAGGGGCTGATACAGAGGGGCTGAATCAGAGGGGCTGACACAGAGAGCGCGAAACAGAGGGACTGAAACAGAGGGGCTAAAACAGAGGGCGCGAAACAGAGGGAATGAAACAGAGGGCGAGAAACAGAGGGGCTGAAACTGATGGCGAGAAACAGAGAGGCTAAAACAGAGGGCGAGAAACAGAGGGGCTGAAACAGAGGGCAAGAAACAGAGGGGCTGAAACTGAGTGGCTGAAACAGAAGGGCTGAAACAGAGGGGCTGAAACAGAGGGCGAGAAACAGAGGGGCTTAAACAGAGGTGCTGAAACAGAGGGGCTGAATCAGAGGGGCTGATTCACAGGGGCTGAAACAGAGGGGCTGAATCAGAGGGGCTGAAACAGAGAGCGCGAAACAGAGGGCGAGAAACAGAGGGGCTGGAACAGAGGGGCTGAAATAGAGGGGCTGAAACAGAGGGGCTGAAACAGGGGGCGAGAAACAGAGGGGCTGAAACAGAGGGCGAGAAACAGAGGGCGAGAAACAGAGAGGCTGAAACAGAGGGGCTGAAACAGAGGGGCTGAAACAAAGCGGCTGATACAGTGTGTGAGAAACAGAGGGGCTGAAACAGAGGGCGAGAAACAGAGTCGCTGAAACATGGCGAGAAACAGAGGGGCTGAAACAGAGTGGCTGAAACAGAGGGGCTGAAACAGAGGGCAAGAAACAGAGGGGCTGAAACAGCGGGCGAGAAACAAAGGGGCTGAAACAGAGGGCGAGAAACAGAGGGGCTGAAACAGAGGGCGAGAAACAGAGGGACTGAAACAGAGGGGCTGAAACAGAGGGCGAGAAACAGAGAGGCTGAAACAGAGGGCGAGAAACAGAGTGGCTGAAACAGAGGGCAAGAAACAGAGGGGCTGAAACAGAGGGCGAGAAACAGAGGGGCTGAAACAGAGGGCGAGAAACAGAGGGGCAGAAACAGAGGGCGAGAAACGGAGGGGCTGAAACAGAGGGGCTGAAAGAGAGGGGCTGAAACAGAGTGCGAGAAACAGAGGGGCTGAAACAGAGGGCGAGAAACAGAAGGGCTGAAACAGAGGGCGAGAAACAGAGGGCGAGAAACAAAGGGGCTGAAACAGAGGGCGAGAACCAGAGGGGCTGAAACAGAGGGGCTGAAACAGAGGGGCTGAAACGGAGGGCGAGAAACAGAGGGGCTGAAACAGAGGGGATGAAACAGAGGGCGAGAAACAGAGAGGCTGAAACAGAGGGGCTGAAACAGAGGAGCTGAAACAGAGGGCGAGAAACAGAGAGGCTGAAACAGAGGGCGAGAAACAGAGGGGCTGAAACATAGGGCGAGAAACAGAGTGGCTGAAACAGAGGGGTTGAAACAGAGGGCCTGAAACAGAGGGCGAGAAACAGAGGGGCTGAAACAGAGGGGCTGTAACAGAGGGGCTGAAACAGAGGGCGAGAAACAGAGAGGCTGAAACAGAGGGCGAGAAACAGAGTGGCTGAAACAGAGGGCAAGAAACAGAGGGGCTGACACAGAGGGCGAGAAACAGAGGGGCTGAAACAGAGGGGCTGAAACAGAGGGGCTGAAACAGAGGGGCTGAAACAGAGGGGCTGAACCAGAAGGGCTGAAACAGAGGGGGAGAAACAGAGGGGCTGAAACAGAGGGCCAGAAACAGAGGGCGAGAAACAGAGGGACTGAAACAGAGGGGCTGAAACAGAGGGGCTGAAACAGAGGGCGAGAAACAGAGCGGCTGAAACAGAGGGCGAGAAATAGAGGGGCTGAAACAAAGGGGCTGAAACAGTGGGGCTGAAACAGAGGGGCTGAAACAGAGGGCGAGAAATAGAGGGGCTGAAACAGAGGGCGGGAAACAGAGGGGCTGAAACAGAGGGCGAGAAACAGAGGGGCTGAAACAGAGGGGCTGAAACAGAGGGGCTGAAACAGAGGGCGAGAAACAGAGGGGCTGAAACAGAGGGCGAGAAACAGAGGGGCTGAAACAGAGGGCGAGAAACAGAGGGGCTGAATCAGAGGGGCTGAAACAGAGGGCGAGAAACAGAGGGGCTGAAACAGAGGGCGATAAAAAGAGGGGATGAAACAGAGGGGCTGAAACAGAGGGTGAGAAACAGAGGGGCTGAAACAGAGGGCGAGAAACAGACGGGCTGAAACAGAGGGTCTGAAACAGAGGGGCTGAATCAGAGGGGCTGAAACAGAGGGGCTGAATCAGACGGGCTGAAACAGAGGGCGAGAAACAGAGGGGCTGAAACAGAAGGCGAGAGACAGAGGGGCAGAAACAGAGGGCGAGAAACAGAGGGGCTGAAACAGAGGGGCTGAAACAGAGAGTGTGAATCAGAGGTGCTGAAACAGAGGGCGAGAAACAGAGGGGCTGAAACAGAGGGGATGAATCGGAGGGGCTGAAACAGAGGGGCTGAAACAGAGGGGCTGAAACAGAGGGCGAGAAACAGAGGGGCTGAATCAGAGGGGATGAATCAGAGGGGCTGAAACAGAGGGGCTGAAACAGTGGGCGAGAAACTAAGGGACTGAAACAGCGGGCGAGAAACAGAGTGCGAGAAACAGAGGGGCTGAAACAGAGGGGCTGAAACAGACGGGCTGAAACAGAGAGCCTGAAACAGAGGAGCTGAATCAGAGGGGCTGAAACAGAGGGGCTGAAATAGAGGGGCTGAAACAGAGGGGATGAATCAGAGGGGCTGAAACAGAGGGGCTGAAACAGCGGGGCTGAAACAGAGGGCGAGAAACTGAGGGGCTGAAACAGAGGGGCAGGAACAGCGGGCGAGAAACAGAGGGGCTGAAACAGAGGGCAAGAAACAGAGTGGCTGAAACAGAGGGCTAGAAACAGAGGGGCTGAAACAGAGGGGTTGAAACAGAGGGTCTGAAACAGAGGGGCTGAAACAGTGGGGCTGAAACAGAGGACGAGAAACAGAGGTGCTGAAACAGAGGGCGCGAAACAGAGGGGCTGAAACAGAGGGCGAGAAACAGAGGGGCTGAATCAGAGGGGCTGAAACAGAGGGTGAGAAACAGAGGGGCTGAAACAGAGGGCTGAAACAGAGGGGCTGAAAAAGAGGGCGAAAAACAGAGGGGCTGAAACAGAGGGCGAGAAACAGAGGGGGTGAAACAGAGGGGCTGAAACAGAGGGGCTGAAACAGAGGGGCTGAAACAGGGTGGCTGAAACAGAGGGGCTGAAACAGAGGTGCTGAAAAAGAGGGGCTGAAACAGAGGCCGAGAAACAGAGGGGCTGAAACAGAGGGCGAGAAACAGAGGGGCTGAAACAGAGGGGCTGAAACAGAGGGCGAGAAACTGAGGGGCTGAAACAGAGGGCGAGAAACAGAGGGGCTGAAATAGAGGGCGAGAAACAGAGGGGCTGAAACAGAGGGGCTGAAACAGAGGGCGAGAAACAGAGGGCGAGAAACAGAGGGGCTGAATCCGAGGGGCTGAATCAGAGGGGCTGAAACAGAGGGGCTGAAACAGAGGGCGAGAAACAAAGGGGCTGAAACAGCGGGCGAGAAACAGAGGGTCAGAAACAGGGGGGCTGTAAAAGAGGGGCTGAAACAGACGGGCTGAAACAGAGAGCCTGAAACAGAGGGCGAGAAACAGAGGGCTGAAACAAAGGGCGAAAAACAGAGGGGCTGAAACAGAGGGCGAGAAACAGAGGGGATGAAACAGAGGGGCTGAAACAGAGGGGCTGAAACAGAGGGGCTGAATCAGAGGGGCTGAAACAGAGGGGCTGAATCAGAGGGGCTGAAACAGAGGGCGAGAAACAGAGGGGTGGAAACAGAGGGCGAGAAACAGAGGGGCTGAAACAGAGGGCGAGAAACAGAGGGGCTGAAACAGAGGGGCTGAAACAGGCGGGCTGAAACAGACGGCAAAAAACAGAGGGGCTGAAACAGAGGGCGAGAAACAGAGGGTGTGAAACAGAGGGCGAGAAACAGAGGGTGAGAAACAGAGTGCAAAAAACAGAGGGGCTGAAACAGAGGGCGAGAAACAGAGGGTGAGAAACAGAGGGCGAGAAACAGATGGGATGAAACAGAGTGGCTGAAACAGAGGGGATGAAATAGAGGGGCTGAAACAGAGGGGCTGAAACAGAGGGCGAGAAACAGAGGGGCTGAAACAGAGGGCGAGAAACAGAGGGGCTGACACAGAGGGGCTGAAACAGAGGGCGAGAAACAGAGAGGCTGAAACAGAGGGCGAGAAACAGAGGGGCTGAAACAGAGGGCAAGAAACAGAGGGGCTGAAACAGAGAGCGAGAAACAGAGGGGCTGAAACAGAGGGCGAGAAACAGAGGGGCTGAAACGGAGGGCGAGAAACAGAGGGCGAGAAACAGAGGGACTGAAACAGAGGGGCTCAAACAGAGGGCGAGAAACAGAGGGGCTGAAACAGAGGGCGAGAAACAGAGGGGCTGAAACAGAGGGGCTGAAACAGTGGGGCTGAAACAGAGGGGCTGAAACAGAGGGCGAGAAATAGAGTGGCTGAAACAGAGGGCGAGAAACAGAGGGGCTGAAACAGAGTGCGAGAAACAGAGGGGCTGAAACAGAGGGCGAGAAACAGAGGGGCTGAAACAGAGGGGCTGAAACAGAGGGGCTGAAACGGAGGGCGAGAAACAGAGGGGCTGAAACAGAGGGCAAGAAACAGAGGGGATAAAACAGAGGGCGAGAAACAGAGGGGCTGAAACAGAGGGGCTGAAACAGAGGGGCTGAAACAGAGGGCAAGAAACAGAGGGGCTGAAACAGAGGGCGCGAAACAGAGGGGCTGAAACAGAGGGCGAGAAACAGAGGGGCTGAAACAGAGGGCGAGAAACAGAGGGTCTGAAACAGAGGGCGAGAAACAGAGGGTCTGAAACAGAGGGGCTGACACAGTGGGGCTGAAACAGAGGGGCTGAAACAGAGGGCAAAAAATAGAGGGGCTGAAACAGAGGGCGGGAAACAGAGGGACCGAAACAGAGGGCGAGAAACAGAGGGGCTGAAACAGAGGGCGAGAAACAGAGGGCGAGAAACAGAGGGGCTGAAACAGAGGGCGAGAAACAGAGGGGCTGAAACAGAGGGCGAGAAACAGAGGGGCTGAAACAGAGGGGCTGAAACAGAGAGGCTGAAACAGAGGGCGAGAAACAGAGGGGCTGAAACAGCGGGCAAGAAACAGAGGGGCTGAAACAGAGGGCGAGAAACAGAGGGGCTGAAACAGAGGGTCTGAAACAGAGGGGCTGAAACAGAGGGGCTGAAACAGAGGGCGAGAAACAGAGGGGCTGAAACAGTGGGCGAGAAACAGAGGGCGAGAAACAGAGGGACTGAAACAGAGGGACTGAAACAGAGGGGCGGAAACAGAGGGCGAAAATCAGAGGGGCTGAAACAGAGGGGCTGACACAGTGGGGCTGAAACAGAGGGGCTGAAACAGAGTGCGAGAAATAGAGGGGCTGAAACAGAGGGGCTGACACAGTGGGGCTGAAACAGAGGGGCTGAAACGGAGGGCGAGAAACAGAGGGGCTGAAACAGAGGGGCTGAAACAGAGGGGCTGAATCAGAGGGGCTGATTCAGAGGGGCTGAAACAGAGGGGCTGAATCAGAGGGTCTGAAACAGAGGGCGAGAAACAGAGGGACCGAAACAGAGGGCGAGAAACAGAGGGGCTGAAACAGAGGGCGAGAAACAGAGGGCGAGAAACAGAGGGGCTGAAACAGAGGGCGAGAAACAGAGGGGCTGAAACAGAGGGCGAGAAACAGAGGGGCTGAAACAGAGGGCGAGAAACAGAGGGGCTGAAACAGAGGGCGAGAAACAGAGGGGCTGAAACAGAGGGCGAGAAACAGAGGGCCAGAAACAGAGGGACTGAAACAGAGGGGCTGAAACAGAGATGCTGAAACAGAGGGCGAGAAACAGAGGGGCTGAAACAGAGGGCGAGAAACAGAGGGGCTGAAACAGAGGGCGAGAAACAGAGGGTCTGAAACAGTGGGGCTGACACAGTGGGGCTGAAACAGAGGGGCTGAAACAGAGGGCGAGAAACAGGGGCTGAAACAGAGGGCGAGAAACAGAGGGAGAGAAACAGAGGGACTGAAACAGAGGGGCTGAAACAGAGGGCGAGAAACAGTGGGGCTGAAACAGAGGGCAAGAAACAGAGCGGCTGAAACAGAGGGCGAAAAACAGAGGGGCTGAAACAGAGGGGCTGAAACAGAGGGTCTGAAACAGAGGGCGAGAAACAGAGGGGCTGAAACAGAGGGCGAGAAACAGTGGGCTAGAAACAGAGGGACTGAAACAGAGGGGCTGAAACAGAGGGCGAGAAACAGAGGGCGAGAAACAGAGGGGCTGAAACAGAGGGCGAGAAACAGAGGGGCTGAAACAGAGGGCAAGAAACAGAGGGGCTGAAAAAGAGGGCGAGAAACAGAGGGCGAGAAACAGAGGGGCTGAATCAGAGGGGCTGAAACAGAGGGCGAGAAACAGAGGGGCTGAAACAGAGGGGCTGAAACAGAGGGTGAGAAACAGAGGGGCTGAAACAGAGCGTGAGAAACAGAGGGGCTGAAACAGAGGGCAAGAAACAGAGGGGCTGAAAAAGAGGGCAAGAAACAGAGGGCGAGAAACAGAGGGGCTGAATCAGAGGGGCTGAAACAGAGGGCGAGAAACAGAGGGGCTGAAACAGAGGGCGAGAAACAGAGGGGCTGAAACAGAGCGCGAGAAACAGAGGGTCTGAAACAGAGGGGCTGACACAGTGGGGCTGGAACAGAGGGGCTGAAACAGAGGGCGAGAAATAGAGGGGCTGAAACAGAGGGCGAGAAACAGAGGGACTGAAACAGAGGGCGAGAACAGAGGGGCTGAAACAGAGGGCGAGAAACAGAGGGCGAGAAACAGAGGGACTGAAACAGAGGGGCTGAAACAGAGGGGCTGAAACAGAGGGCGAGAAACAGAGGGGCTGAAACAGAGAGCGAGAAACAGAGGGGCTGAAACAGAGGGCGAGAAACAGAGGGCGAGAAACAGAGGGACTGAAACAGAGGGGCTGAAACAGAGGGGCTGAAACAGAGGGCGAGAAACAGAGGGGCTGAAACAGAGGGCGAGAAACAGAGGGGCTGAAACAGAGGGGCTGAAACAGAGAGGCTGAAACAGAGTGCGAGAAACAGAGGGGCTGAAACAGCGGGCAAGAAACAGAGGGGCTGAAACAGAGGGCGAGAAACAGAGGGGCTGAAACAGAGGGTCTGAAACAGAGGGGCTGAAACAGAGGGGCTGGAACAGAGGGCGAGAAACAGAGGGGCTGAAACAGAGGGCGAGAAACAGAGGGGCTGAAACAGTGGGCGAGAAACAGAGGGCGAGAAACAGAGGGACTGAAACAGAGGGACTGAAACAGAGGGGCTGAAACAGAGGGCGAGAATCAGAGGGGCTGAAACAGAGGGGCTGACACAGTGGGGCTGAAACAGAGGGGCTGAAACAGAGGGCGAGAAATAGAGGGGCTGAAACAGAGGGGCTGACACAGTGGGGCTGAAACAGAGGGGCTGAAACGGAGGGCGAGAAACAGAGGGGCTGAAACAGAGGGGCTGAAACAGAGGGGCTGAATCAGAGGGGCTGATTCAGAGGGGCTGAAACAGAGGAGCTGAATCAGAGGGTCTGAAACAGAGGGCGAGAAACAGAGGGGCTGAAACAGAGGGCGAGAAACAGAGGGGCTGAAACAGAGGGCGAGAAACAGACGGGCAGAAACAGAGGGCGAGAAACAGAGGGACTGAAACAGAGGGGCTGAAACAGAGAGCGCGAAACAGAGGGACTGAAACAGAGGGCGAGAAACAGAGGGGCTGAAACAGAGGGCGAGAAACAGAGTGGCTGAAACAGAGGGCGAGAAACGGAGGGGCTGAAACAGAGGGGCTGAAACAGAGGGGCTGAAACAGAGGGCGAGAAACAGAGGGGCTGAAACAGAGGGCGAGAAACAGAGGGGCTGAAACAGAGGGCGAGAAACAGAGGGTCTGAAACAGTGGGACTGACACAGTGGGGCTGAAACAGAGGGGCTGAAACAGAGGGCGAGAAACAGGGGCTGAAACAGAGGGCGAGAAACAGAGGGCGAGAAACAGAGGGACTGAAACAGAGGGGCTGAAACAGAGGGCGAGAAACAGTGGGGCTGAAACAGAGGGCAAGAAACAGAGCGGCTGAAACAGAGGGCGAGAAACAGAGGGGCTGAAACAGAGGGGCTGAAACAGAGGGGCTGAAACAGAGGGTCTGAAACAGAGGGCGAGAAACAGAGGGGCTGAAACAGAGGGCGAGAAACAGTGGGCTAGAAACAGAGGGACTGAAACAGAGGGGCTGAAACAGAGGGCGAGAAACAGAGGGCGAGAAACAGAGGGGCTGAAACAGAAGGCGAGAAACAGAGGGGCTGAAACAGAGGGCGAGAAACAGAGGGGCTGAAACAGAGGGGCTGAAAAAGAGGGCGAGAAACAGAGGGCGAGAAACAGAGGGGCTGAATCAGAGGGGCTGAAATAGAGGGCGAGAAACAGAGGGGCTGAAACAGAGGGGCTGAAACAGAGGGTGAGAAACAGAGGGGCTGAAACAGAGGGTGAGAAACAGAGGGGCTGAAACACAGGGCAAGAAACAGAGGGGCTGAAAAAGAGGGCAAGAAATAGAGGGCGAGAAACAGAGGGGCTGAATCAGAGGGGCTGAAACAGAGGGCGAGAAACAGAGGGGCTGAAACAGAGGGCGAGAAACAGAGGGGCTGAAACAGAGCGCGAGAAACAGAGGGTCTGAAACAGAGGGGCTGACACAGTGGGGCTGGAACAGAGGGGCTGAAACAGAGGGCGAGAAATAGAGGGGCTGAAACAGAGGGCGAGAAACAGAGGGACTGAAACAGAGGGCGAGAAACAGAGGGGCTGAAACAGAGGGCGAGAAACAGAGGGCGAGAAACAGAGGGACTGAAACAGAGGGGCTGAAACTGAGGGGCTGAAACAGAGGGCGAGAAACAGAGGGGCTGAAACAGAGAGGCTGAAACAGAGGGGCTGAAACAGAGGGGCTGAAACAGGGAGGCTGAAACAGAGGGCGAGAAACAGAGGGGCTGAAACAGAGGGCAAGAAACAGAGGAGCTGAAACAGAGGGCGAGAAACAGAGGGGCTGAAACAGAGGGGCTGAAACAGAGGAGCTGAAACAGAGGGGCTGAAACAGAGGGGCTGACACAGTGGGGCTGAAACAGAGGGGCTGAAACGGAGGGCGAGAAACAGAGGGGCTGAAACAGAGGGGCTGAAACAGAGGGGCTGAATCAGAGGGGCTGATTCAGAGGGGCTGAAACAGAGGGGCTGAATCAGAGGGTCTGAAACAGAGGGCGAGAAACAGAGGGGCTGAAACAGAGGGCGAGAAACAGAGGGGCTGAAACAGAGGGCGAGAAACAGACGGGCAGAAACAGAGGGCGAGAAACAGAGGGACTGAAACAGAGGGGCTGAAACAGAGAGCGCGAAACAGAGGGACTGAAACAGAGGGCGAGAAACAGAGGGGCTGAAACAGAGGGCGAGAAACAGAGTGGCTGAAACAGAGGGCGAGAAACGGAGGGGCTGAAACAGAGGGGCTGAAACAGAGGGGCTGAAACAGAGGGCGAGAAACAGAGGGGCTGAAACAGAGGGCGAGAAACAGAGGGGCTGAAACAGAGGGCGAGAAACAGAGGGCCAGAAACAGAGGGACTGAAACAGAGGGGCTGAAACAGAGATGCTGAAACAGAGGGCGAGAAACAGAGGGGCTGAAACAGAGGGCGAGAAACAGAGGGGCTGAAACAGAGGGCGAGAAACAGAGGGTCTGAAACAGTGGGGCTGACACAGTGGGGCTGAAACAGAGGGGCTGAAACAGAGGGCGAGAAACAGGGGCTGAAACAGAGGGCGAGAAACAGAGGGCGAGAAACAGAGGGACTGAAACAGAGGGGCTGAAACAGAGGGCGAGAAACAGTGGGGCTGAAACAGAGGGCAAGAAACAGAGCGGCTGAAACAGAGGGGCTGAAACAGGGAGGCTGAAACAGAGGGCGAGAAACAGAGGGGCTGAAACAGAGGGCAAGAAACAGAGGAGCTGAAACAGAGGGCGAGAAACAGAGGGGCTGAAACAGAGGGGCTGAAACAGAGGGGCTGAAACAGAGGGGCTGACACAGTGGGGCTGAAACAGAGGGGCTGAAACGGAGGGCGAGAAACAGAGGGGCTGAAACAGAGGGGCTGAAACAGAGGGGCTGAATCAGAGGGGCTGATTCAGAGGGGCTGAAACAGAGGGGCTGAATCAGAGGGTCTGAAACAGAGGGCGAGAAACAGAGGGGCTGAAACAGAGGGCGAGAAACAGAGGGGCTGAAACAGAGGGCGAGAAACAGACGGGCAGAAACAGAGGGCGAGAAACAGAGGGACTGAAACAGAGGGGCTGAAACAGAGAGCGCGAAACAGAGGGACTGAAACAGAGGGCGAGAAACAGAGGGGCTGAAACAGAGGGCGAGAAACAGAGTGGCTGAAACAGAGGGCGAGAAACGGAGGGGCTGAAACAGAGGGGCTGAAACAGAGGGGCTGAAACAGAGGGCGAGAAACAGAGGGGCTGAAACAGAGGGCGAGAAACAGAGGGGCTGAAACAGAGGGCGAGAAACAGAGGGCCAGAAACAGAGGGACTGAAACAGAGGGGCTGAAACAGAGATGCTGAAACAGAGGGCGAGAAACAGAGGGGCTGAAACAGAGGGCGAGAAACAGAGGGGCTGAAACAGAGGGCGAGAAACAGAGGGTCTGAAACAGTGGGGCTGACACAGTGGGGCTGAAACAGAGGGGCTGAAACAGAGGGCGAGAAACAGGGGCTGAAACAGAGGGCGAGAAACAGAGGGCGAGAAACAGAGGGACTGAAACAGAGGGGCTGAAACAGAGGGCGAGAAACAGTGGGGCTGAAACAGAGGGCAAGAAACAGAGCGGCTGAAACAGAGGGCGAGAAACAGAGGGGCTGAAATAGAGGGGCTGAAACAGAGGGGCTGAAACAGAGGGTCTGAAACAGAGGGCGAGAAACAGAGGGGCTGAAACAGAGGGCGAGAAACAGTGGGCTAGAAACAGAGGGACTGAAACAGAGGGGCTGAAACAGAGGGCGAGAAACAGAGGGCGAGAAACAGAGGGGCTGAAACAGAGGGCGAGAAACAGAGGGGCTGAAACAGAGGGCAAGAAACAGAGGGGCTGAAAAAGAGGGCGAGAAACAGAGGGCGAGAAACAGAGGGGCTGAATCAGAGGGGCTGAAACAGAGGGCGAGAAACAGAGGGGCTGAAACAGAGGGGCTGAAACAGAGGGTGAGAAACAGAGGGGCTGAAACAGAGGGTGAGAAACAGAGGGGCTGAAACAGAGGGCAAGAAACAGAGGGGCTGAAAAAGAGGGCAAGAAAGAGAGGGCGAGAAACAGAGGGGCTGAATCAGAGGGGCTGAAACAGAGGGCGAGAAACAGAGGGGCTGAAACAGAGGGCGAGAAACAGAGGGGCTGAAACAGAGCGCGAGAAACAGAGGGTCTGAAACAGAGGGGCTGACACAGTGGGGCTGGAACAGAGGGGCTGAAACAGAGGGCGAGAAATAGAGGGGCTGAAACAGAGGGAGAGAAACAGAGGGACTGAAACAGAGGGCGAGAAACAGAGGGGCTGAAACAGAGGGCGAGAAACAGAGGGCGAGAAACAGAGGGACTGAAACAGAGGGGCTGAAACAGAGGGGCTGAAACAGAGGGCGAGAAACAGAGGGGCTGAAACAGAGGGCGAGAAACAGAGGGGCTGAAACAGAGGGCAAGAAACAGAGGGCGAGAAACAGAGGGACTGAAACAGAGGGGCTGAAACAGAGGGGCTGAAACAGAGGGCGAGAAACAGAGGGGCTGAAACAGAGGGCGAGAAACAGAGGGGCTGAAACAGAGGGGCTGAAACAGAGAGGCTGAAACAGAGGGCGAGAAACAGAGGGGCTGAAACAGCGGGCAAGAAACAGAGGGGCTGAAACAGAGGGCGAGAAACAGAGGGGCTGAAACAGAGGGTCTGAAACAGAGGGGCTGAAACAGAGGGGCTGGAACAGAGGGCGAGAAACAGAGGGGCTGAAACAGAGGGCGAGAAACAGAGGGATGAAACAGTTGGCGAGAAACAGAGGGCGAGAAACAGAGGGACTGAAACAGAGGGACTGAAACAGAGGGGCTGAAACAGAGGGCGAGAATCAGAGGGGCTGAAACAGAGGGGCTGACACAGTGGGGCTGAAACAGAGGGGCTGAAACAGAGGGCGAGAAATAGAGGGGCTGAAACAGAGGGGCTGACACAGTGGGGCTGAAACAGAGGGGCTGAAACGGAGGGCGAGAAACAGAGGGGCTGAAACAGAGGGGCTGAAACAGAGGGGCTGAATCAGAGGGGCTGATTCAGAGGGGCTGAAACAGAGGGGCTGAATCAGAGGGTCTGAAACAGAGGGCGAGAAACAGAGGGGCTGAAACAGAGGGCGAGAAACAGAGGGGCTGAAACAGAGGGCGAGAAACAGACGGGCAGAAACATAGGGGCTGAAACAGAGGGCGAGAAATAGAGTGGCTGAAACAGAGGGCGAGAAACAGAGGGACTGAAACAGAGGGCGAGAAACAGAGGGGCTGAATCAGAGGGGCTGATTCAGAGGGGCTGAAACAGAGGAGCTGAATCAGAGGGTCTGAAACAGAGGGCGAGAAACAGAGGGGCTGAAACAGAGGGCGAGAAACAGAGGGGCTGAAACAGAGGGCGAGAAACAGACGGGCAGAAACAGAGGGCGAGAAACAGAGGGACTGAAACAGAGGGGCTGAAACAGAGAGCGCGAAACAGAGGGACTGAAACAGAGGGCGAGAAACAGAGGGGCTGAAACAGAGGGCGAGAAACAGAGTGGCTGAAACAGAGGGCGAGAAACGGAGGGGCTGAAACAGAGGGGCTGAAACAGAGGGGCTGAAACAGAGGGCGAGAAACAGAGGGGCTGAAACAGAGGGCGAGAAACAGAGGGGCTGAAACAGAGGGCGAGAAACAGAGGGTCTGAAACAGTGGGACTGACACAGTGGGGCTGAAACAGAGGGGCTGAAACAGAGGGCGAGAAACAGGGGCTGAAACAGAGGGCGAGAAACAGAGGGCGAGAAACAGAGGGACTGAAACAGAGGGGCTGAAACAGAGGGCGAGAAACAGTGGGGCTGAAACAGAGGGCAAGAAACAGAGCGGCTGAAACAGAGGGCGAGAAACAGAGGGGCTGAAACAGAGGGGCTGAAACAGAGGGTCTGAAACAGAGGGTCTGAAACAGAGGGCGAGAAACAGAGGGGCTGAAACAGAGGGCGAGAAACAGTGGGCTAGAAACAGAGGGACTGAAACAGAGGGGCTGAAACAGAGGGCGAGAAACAGAGGGCGAGAAACAGAGGGGCTGAAACAGAAGGCGAGAAACAGAGGGGCTGAAACAGAGGGCGAGAAACAGAGGGGCTGAAACAGAGGGGCTGAAAAAGAGGGCGAGAAACAGAGGGCGAGAAACAGAGGGGCTGAATCAGAGGGGCTGAAATAGAGGGCGAGAAACAGAGGGGCTGAAACAGAGGGGCTGAAACAGAGGGTGAGAAACAGAGGGGCTGAAACAGAGGGTGAGAAACAGAGGGGCTGAAACAGAGGGCAAGAAACAGAGGGGCTGAAAAAGAGGGCAAGAAATAGAGGGCGAGAAACAGAGGGGCTGAATCAGAGGGGAAGAAACAGAGGGCGAGAAACAGAGGGGCTGAAACAGAGGGCGAGAAACAGAGGGGCTGAAACAGAGCGCGAGAAACAGAGGGTCTGAAACAGAGGGGCTGACACAGTGGGGCTGGAACAGAGGGGCTGAAACAGAGGGCGAGAAATAGAGGGGCTGAAACAGAGGGCGAGAAACAGAGGGACTGAAACAGAGGGCGAGAAACAGAGGGGCTGAAACAGAGGGCGAGAAACAGAGGGCGAGAAACAGAGGGACTGAAACAGAGGGGCTGAAACTGAGGGGCTGAAACAGAGGGCGAGAAACAGAGGGGCTGAAACAGAGAGGCTGAAACAGAGGGGCTGAAACAGAGGGGCTGAAACAGGGAGGCTGAAACAGAGGGCGAGAAACAGAGGGGCTGAAACAGAGGGCAAGAAACAGAGGAGCTGAAACAGAGGGCGAGAAACAGAGGGGCTGAAACAGAGGGGCTGAAACAGAGGAGCTGAAACAGAGGGGCTGAAACAGAGGGGCTGACACAGTGGGGCTGAAACAGAGGGGCTGAAACGGAGGGCGAGAAACAGAGGGGCTGAAACAGAGGGGCTGAAACAGAGGGGCTGAATCAGAGGGGCTGATTCAGAGGGGCTGAAACAGAGGGGCTGAATCAGAGGGTCTGAAACAGAGGGCGAGAAACAGAGGGGCTGAAACAGAGGGCGAGAAACAGAGGGGCTGAAACAGAGGGCGAGAAACAGACGGGCAGAAACAGAGGGCGAGAAACAGAGGGACTGAAACACAGGGGCTGAAACAGAGAGCGCGAAACAGAGGGACTGAAACAGAGGGCGAGAAACAGAGGGGCTGAAACAGAGGGCGAGAAACAGAGTGGCTGAAACAGAGGGCGAGAAACGGAGGGGCTGAAACAGAGGGGCTGAAACAGAGGGGCTGAAACAGAGGGCGAGAAACAGAGGGGCTGAAACAGAGGGCGAGAAACAGAGGGGCTGAAACAGAGGGCGAGAAACAGAGGGCCAGAAACAGAGGGACTGAAACAGAGGGGCTGAAACAGAGATGCTGAAACAGAGGGCGAGAAACAGAGGGGCTGAAACAGAGGGCGAGAAACAGAGGGGCTGAAACAGAGGGCGAGAAACAGAGGGTCTGAAACAGTGGGGCTGACACAGTGGGGCTGAAACAGAGGGGCTGAAACAGAGGGCGAGAAACAGGGGCTGAAACAGAGGGCGAGAAACAGAGGGCGAGAAACAGAGGGACTGAAACAGAGGGGCTGAAACAGAGGGCGAGAAACAGTGGGGCTGAAACAGAGGGCAAGAAACAGAGCGGCTGAAACAGAGGGGCTGAAACAGGGAGGCTGAAACAGAGGGCGAGAAACAGAGGGGCTGAAACAGAGGGCAAGAAACAGAGGAGCTGAAACAGAGGGCGAGAAACAGAGGGGCTGAAACAGAGGGGCTGAAACAGAGGAGCTGAAACAGAGGGGCTGAAACAGAGGGGCTGACACAGTGGGGCTGAAACAGAGGGGCTGAAACGGAGGGCGAGAAACAGAGGGGCTGAAACAGAGGGGCTGAAACAGAGGGGCTGAATCAGAGGGGCTGATTCAGAGGGGCTGAAACAGAGGGGCTGAATCAGAGGGTCTGAAACAGAGGGCGAGAAACAGAGGGGCTGAAACAGAGGGCGAGAAACAGAGGGGCTGAAACAGAGGGCGAGAAACAGACGGGCAGAAACAGAGGGCGAGAAACAGAGGGACTGAAACAGAGGGGCTGAAACAGAGAGCGCGAAACAGAGGGACTGAAACAGAGGGCGAGAAACAGAGGGGCTGAAACAGAGGGCGAGAAACAGAGTGGCTGAAACAGAGGGCGAGAAACGGAGGGGCTGAAACAGAGGGGCTGAAACAGAGGGGCTGAAACAGAGGGCGAGAAACAGAGGGGCTGAAACAGAGGGCGAGAAACAGAGGGGCTGAAACAGAGGGCGAGAAACAGAGGGCCAGAAACAGAGGGACTGAAACAGAGGGGCTGAAACAGAGATGCTGAAACAGAGGGCGAGAAACAGAGGGGCTGAAACAGAGGGCGAGAAACAGAGGGGCTGAAACAGAGGGCGAGAAACAGAGGGTCTGAAACAGTGGGGCTGACACAGTGGGGCTGAAACAGAGGGGCTGAAACAGAGGGCGAGAAACAGGGGCTGAAACAGAGGGCGAGAAACAGAGGGCGAGAAACAGAGGGACTGAAACAGAGGGGCTGAAACAGAGGGCGAGAAACAGTGGGGCTGAAACAGAGGGCAAGAAACAGAGCGGCTGAAACAGAGGGCGAGAAACAGAGGGGCTGAAATAGAGGGGCTGAAACAGAGGGGCTGAAACAGAGGGTCTGAAACAGAGGGCGAGAAACAGAGGGGCTGAAACAGAGGGCGAGAAACAGTGGGCTAGAAACAGAGGGACTGAAACAGAGGGGCTGAAACAGAGGGCGAGAAACAGAGGGCGAGAAACAGAGGGGCTGAAACAGAGGGCGAGAAACAGAGGGGCTGAAACAGAGGGCAAGAAACAGAGGGGCTGAAAAAGAGGGCGAGAAACAGAGGGCGAGAAACAGAGGGGCTGAATCAGAGGGGCTGAAACAGAGGGCGAGAAACAGAGGGGCTGAAACAGAGGGGCTGAAACAGAGGGTGAGAAACAGAGGGGCTGAAACAGAGGGTGAGAAACAGAGGGGCTGAAACAGAGGGCAAGAAACAGAGGGGCTGAAAAAGAGGGCAAGAAAGAGAGGGCGAGAAACAGAGGGGCTGAATCAGAGGGGCTGAAACAGAGGGCGAGAAACAGAGGGGCTGAAACAGAGGGCGAGAAACAGAGGGGCTGAAACAGAGCGCGAGAAACAGAGGGTCTGAAACAGAGGGGCTGACACAGTGGGGCTGGAACAGAGGGGCTGAAACAGAGGGCGAGAAATAGAGGGGCTGAAACAGAGGGAGAGAAACAGAGGGACTGAAACAGAGGGCGAGAAACAGAGGGGCTGAAACAGAGGGCGAGAAACAGAGGGCGAGAAACAGAGGGACTGAAACAGAGGGGCTGAAACAGAGGGGCTGAAACAGAGGGCGAGAAACAGAGGGGCTGAAACAGAGGGCGAGAAACAGAGGGGCTGAAACAGAGGGCGAGAAACAGAGGGCGAGAAACAGAGGGACTGAAACAGAGGGGCTGAAACAGAGGGGCTGAAACAGAGGGCGAGAAACAGAGGGGCTGAAACAGAGGGCGAGAAACAGAGGGGCTGAAACAGAGGGGCTGAAACAGAGAGGCTGAAACAGAGGGCGAGAAACAGAGGGGCTGAAACAGCGGGCAAGAAACAGAGGGGCTGAAACAGAGGGCGAGAAACAGAGGGGCTGAAACAGAGGGTCTGAAACAGAGGGGCTGAAACAGAGGGGCTGGAACAGAGGGCGAGAAACAGAGGGGCTGAAACAGAGGGCGAGAAACAGAGGGATGAAACAGTTGGCGAGAAACAGAGGGCGAGAAACAGAGGGACTGAAACAGAGGGGCTGACACAGTGGGGCTGAAACAGAGGGCGAGAAATAGAGGGGCTGAAACAGAGGGGCTGACACAGTGGGGCTGAAACAGAGGGGCTGAAACGGAGGGCGAGAAACAGAGGGGCTGAAACAGAGGGGCTGAAACAGAGGGGCTGAATCAGAGGGGCTGATTCAGAGGGGCTGAAACAGAGGGGCTGAATCAGAGGGTCTGAAACAGCGGGCGAGAAACAGAGGGGCTGAAACAGAGGGCGAGAAACAGAGGGGCTGAAACAGAGGGCGAGAAACAGACGGGCAGAAACATAGGGGCTGAAACAGAGGGCGAGAAATAGAGGGGCTGAAACAGAGGGCGAGAAACAGAGGGACTGAAACAGAGGGCGAGAAACAGAGGGGCTGAAACAGAGGGCGAGAAACAGAGGGCGAGAAACAGAGGGACTGAAACAGAGGGGCTGAAACAGAGGGGCTGAAACAGAGGGCGAGAAACAGAGGGGCTGAAACAGAGGGCGAGAAACAGAGGGGCTGAAACAGAGGGCGAGAAACAGAGGGCGAGAAACAGAGTGACTGAAACAGAGGGGCTGAAACAGAGGGGCTGAAACAGAGGGCGAGAAACAGTGTGGCTGAAACAGAGGGCGAGAAACAGAGGGGCTGAAACAGAGGGGCTGAAACAGAGAGGCTGAAACAGAGGGCGAGAAACAAAGGGGCTGAAACAGCGGGCAAGAAACAGAGGGGCTGAAACAGAGGGCGAGAAACAGAGGGGCTGAAACAGAGGGTCTGAAACAGAGGGGCTGAAACAGAGGGGCTGGAACAGAGGGCGAGAAACAGAGGGGCTGAAACAGAGGGCGAGAAACAGAGGGATGAAACAGTGGGCGAGAAACAGAGGGCGAGAAACAGAGGGACTGAAACAGAGGGACTGAAACAGAGGGGCTGAAACAGAGGGCGAGAATCAGAGGGGCTGAAACAGAGGGGCTGACACAGTGGGGCTGAAACAGAGGGGCTGAAACAGAGGGCGAGAAATAGAGGGGCTGAAACAGAGGGGCTGACACAGTGGGGCTGAAACAGAGGGGCTGAAACGGAGGGCGAGAAACAGAGGGGCTGAAACAGAGGGGCTGAAACAGAGGGGCTGAATCAGAGGGGCTGATTCAGAGGGGCTGAAACAGAGGGGCTGAATCAGAGGGTCTGAAACAGAGGGCGAGAAACAGAGGGGCTGAAACAGAGGGCGAGAAACAGAGGGGCTGAAACAGAGGGCGAGAAACAGACGGGCAGAAACAGAGGGCGAGAAACAGAGGGACTGAAACAGAGGGGCTGAAACAGAGAGCGCGAAACAGAGGGACTGAAACAGAGGGCGAGAAACAGAGGGGCTGAAACAGAGGGCGAGAAACAGAGTGGCTGAAACAGAGGGCGAGAAACGGAGGGGCTGAAACAGAGGAGCTGAAACAGAGGGGCTGAAACAGAGGGCGAGAAACAGAGGGGCTGAAACAGAGGGCGAGAAACAGAGGGGCTGAAACAGAGAGCGAGAAACAGAGGGCCAGAAACAGAGGGACTGAAACAGAGGGGCTGAAACAGAGATGCTGAAACAGAGGGCGAGAAACAGAGGGGCTGAAACAGAGGGCGAGAAACAGAGGGGCTGAAACAGAGGGCGAGAAATAGAGGGTCTGAAACAGTGGGGCTGACACAGTGGGGCTGAAACAGAGGGGCTGAAACAGAGGGCGAGAAACAGGGGCTGAAACAGAGGGCGAGAAACAGAGGGCGAGAAACAGAGGGACTGAAACAGAGGGGCTGAAACAGAGGGCGAGAAACAGTGGGGCTGAAACAGAGGGCAAGAAACAGAGCGGCTGAAACAGAGGGTGAGAAACAGAGGGGCTGAAACAGAGGGGCTGAAACAGAGGTGCTGAAACAGAGGGTCTGAAACAGAGGGCGAGAAACAGAGGGGCTGAAACAGAGGGGCTGAAACAGAGGGTCTGAAACAGAGGGCGAGAAACAGAGGGACTGAAACAGAGGGGCTGAAACAGAGGGCGAGAAACAGATTACAAGAAACAGAGGGGCTGAAACAGAAGTCGAGAAACAGAGGGGCTGAAACAGAGGGCGAGAAACAGAGGGGCTGAAACAGAGGGGCTGAAAAAGAGGGCGAGAAACAGGGGGCGAGAAACAGAGGGGCTGAATCAGAGGGGCTGAAACAGAGGGCGAGAAACAGAGGGGCTGAAACAGAGGGGCTGAAACAGAGGGTGAGAAACAGAGGGGCTGAAACAGAGGGTGAGAAACAGAGGGGCTGAAACAGAGGGCAAGAAACAGAAGGGCTGAAAAAGAGGGCAAGAAACAGAGGGCGAGAAACAGAGGGGCTGAATCAGAGGGGCTGAAACAGAGGGCGAGAAACAGAGGGGCTGAAACAGAGGGCGAGAAACAGAGGGGCTGAAACAGAGTGCGAGAAACAGAGGGTCTGAAACAGAGGGGCTGACACAGTGGGGCTGGAACAGAGGGGCTGAAACAGAGGGCGAGAAATAGAGGGGCTGAAACAGAGGGCGAGAAACAGAGGGACTGAAACAGAGGGCGAGAAACAGAGGGGCTGAAACAGAGGGCGAGAAACAGAGGGCGAGAAACAGAGGGACTGAAACCGAGGGGCTGAAACAGAGGGGCTGAAACAGAGGGCGAGAAACAGAGGGGCTGAAACAGAGAGGCTGAAACAGAGAGGCTGAAACAGAGGGCGAGAAACAGAGGGGCTGAAACAGAGGGGCTGAAACAGAGAGGCTGAAACAGAGGGCGAGAAACAGAGGGGCTGAAACAGAGGGCAAGAAACAGAGGAGCTGAAACAGAGGGCGAGAAACAGAGGGGCTGAAACAGAGGGGCTGAAACAGAGGAGCTGAAACAGAGGGGCTGAAACAGAGGGGCTGACACAGTGGGGCTGAAACAGAGGGGCTGAAACGGAGGGCGAGAAACAGAGGGGCTGAAACAGAGGGGCTGAAACAGAGGGGCTGAATCAGAGGGGCTGATTCAGAGGGGCTGAAACAGAGGGGCTGAATCAGAGGGTCTGAAACAGAGGGCGAGAAACAGAGGGGCTGAAACAGAGGGCGAGAAACAGAGGGGCTGAAACAGAGCGGCTGACACAGTGGGGCTGAAACAGAGGGGCTGAAACAGAGGGGCTGAATCAGACGGGCTGAAACAGAGGGCGAGAAACAGAGGGGCTGAAACAGAAGGCGAGAGACAGAGGGGCAGAAACAGAGGGCGAGAAACAGAGGGGCTGAAACAGAGGGGCTGAAACAGAGAGTGTGAATCAGAGGGGCTGAAACAGAGGGCGAGAAACAGAGGGGCTGAAACAGAGGGGATGAATCGGAGGGGCTGAAACAGAGGGGCTGAAACAGAGGGGCTGAAACAGAGGGCGAGAAACAGAGGGGCTGAATCAGAGGGGCTGAATCAGAGGGGCTGAAACAGAGGTGCTGAAACAGTGGGCGAGAAACTAAGGGACTGAAACAGCGGGCGAGAAACAGAGTGCGAGAAACAGAGGGGCTGAAACAGAGGGGCTGAAACAGACGGGCTGAAACAGAGAGCCTGAAACAGAGGAGCTGAATCAGAGGGGCTGAAACAGAGGGGCTGAAATAGAGGGGCTGAAACAGAGGGGATGAATCAGAGGGGCTGAAACAGAGGGGCTGAATCAGCGGGGCTGAAACAGAGGGCGAGAAACTGAGGGGCTGAAACAGAGGGGCAGGAACAGCGGGTGAGAAACAGAGGGGCTGAAACAGAGGGGCTGAAACAGAGGGCAAGAAACAGAGTGGCTGAAACAGAGGGCTAGAAAAAGAGGGGCTGAAACAGAGGGGTTGAAACAGAGGGTCTGAAACAGAGGGGCTGAAACAGTGGGGCTGAAACTGAGGACGAGAAACAGAGGGGCTGAAACAGAGGGCGCGAAACAGAGGGGCTGAAACAGAGGGTGAGAAACAGAGGGGCTGAAACAGAGGGCTGAAACAGAGGGGCTGAAAAAGAGGGCGAAAAACAGAGGGGCCTTAACAGAGGGCGAGAAACAGAGGGGATGAAAAAGAGGGGCTGAAACAGAGGGGCTGAAACAGAGGGGCTGAAACAGGGTGGCTGAAACAGAGGGGCTGAAACAGAGGTGCTGAAACAGAGGGGCTGAAACAGAGGGCGAGAAACAGAGGGGCTGAAACAGAGGGCGAGAAACAGAGGGGCTGAAACAGAGGGGCTGAAACAGAGGGCGAGAAACAGAGGGGCTGAAACAGAGGGCGAGAAACAGAGGGGCTGAAATAGAGGGCGAGAAACAGAGGGGCTGAAACAGAGGGGCTGAAACAGAGGGCGAGAAACAGAGGGGCTGAATCAGAGGGGCTGAATCAGAGGGGCTGAAACAGAGGGGCTGAAACAGAGGGCGAGAAACAAAGGGGCTGAAACAGCGGGCGAGAAACAGAGGGCCAGAAACAGAGGGGCTGTAACAGAGGGGCTGAAACAGACGGGCTGAAACAGAGAGCCTGAAACAGAGGGCGAGAAACAGAGGGCTGAAACAGGGGGCGAAAAACAGAGGGGCTGAAACAGAGGGCGAGACACAGAGGGGATGAAACAGAGGGGCTGAAACAGAGGGGCTGAATCAGAGGGGCTGAAACAGAGGGGCTGAATCAGAGGGGCTGAAACAGAGGGCGACAAACAGAGGGGCTGAAACAGGGGGCGAGAAACAGAGGGGCTGAAACAGAGGGGCTGAAACAGACGGGCTGAAACAGAGGGCAAAAATCAGAGGGGCTGAAACAGAGGGCGAAAAACAGAGGGTGAGAAACAGAGGGCGAGAAACAGAGGGGCTGAAACAGAGGGCAAAAAACAGAGGGGCTGAAACAGAGGGCGAGAAACAGAGGGGCTGAAACAGAGAGGCTGAAACAGAGGAGCTGAAACAGAAGGCGAGAAACAGAGGGGCTGAAACAGAGGGCGAGAAACAGAGGAGCTGAAACGGAGGGTGAGAAACAGAGGGCGAGAAACAGAGGGACTGAAACAGAGGAGCTGAAACAGAGGGGCTGAAACAGAGGGCGAGAAACAGAGGGGCTGAAACAGAGGGCGAGAAACAGAGGGGCTGAAACAGAGGGGCTGAAACAGTGGGGCTGAAACAGAGGGCGAGACACAGAGGGGCTGAAACAGAGGGGCTGAAACAGAGGGGCTGAATCAGAGGGGCTGAAACAGAGGGGCTGAATCAGAGGGGCTGAAACAGAGGGCGACAAACAGAGGGGCTGAAACAGGGGGCGAGAAACAGAGGGGCTGAAACAGAGGGGCTGAAACAGACGGGCTGAAACAGAGGGCAAAAATCAGAGGGGCTGAAACAGAGGGCGAGAAACAGAGGGTGAGAAACAGAGGGGCTGAAACAGAGGGCAAAAAACAGAGGGGCTGAACAGAGGGCGAGAAACAGAGGGTGAGAAACAGAGGGCGAGAAACAGATGGGATGAAACAGAGTGGCTGAAACAGAGGGGCTGAAATAGAGGGGCTGAAACAGAGGGGCTGAATCAGAGGGGCTGCAACAGAGGGGCTGAATCAGAGGGGCTGGCACCGAGTGCGAGAAACAGAGGGGCTGAAACAGAGGGCGAGAAACAGAGGGGCTGAAACAGAGGGCGAGAAACAGAGGGGCTGAAACAGAGGGGCTGAAGCAGAGGGCGAGAAACAGAGAGGCTGAAACAGAGGGGCTGAAACAGAGGGGCTGAAACAGAGGGCGAGAAACAGAGGGGCTGAATCAGAGGGGCTGAATCAGAGGGGCTGAAACAGAGGGGCTGAAACAGAGGGCGAGAAACAAAGGGGCTGAAACAGCGGGCGAGAAACAGAGGGCCAGAAACAGAGGGGCTGTAACAGAGGGGCTGAAACAGACGGGCTGAAACAGAGAGCCTGAAACAGAGGGCGAGAAACAGAGGGCTGAAACAGGGGGCGAAAAACAGAGGGGCTGAAACAGAGGGCGAGAAACAGAGGGGATGAAACAGAGGGGCTGAAACAGAGGGGCTGAAACAGAGGGGCTGAATCAGAGGGGCTGAAACAGAGGGGCTGAAACAGAGGGCGACAAACAGAGGGGCTGAAACAGGGGGCGAGAAACAGAGGGGCTGAAACAGAGGGGCTGAAACAGACGGGCTGAAACAGAGGGCAAAAATCAGAGGGGCTGAAACAGAGGGCGAGAAACAGAGGGTGAGAAACAGAGGGCGAGAAACAGAGGGGCTGAAACAGAGGGCAAAAAACAGAGGGGCTGAAACAGAGGGCGAGAAACAGAGGGTGAGAAACAGAGGGCGAGAAACAGATGGGATGAAACAGAGTGGCTGAAACAGAGGGGCTGAAATAGAGGGGCTGAAACAGAGGGGCTGAATCAGAGGGGCTGCAACAGAGGGGCTGAATCAGAGGGGCTGGCACCGGGTGCGAGAAACAGAGGGGCTGAAACAGAGGGCGAGAAACAGAGGGGCTGAAACAGAGGGCGAGAAACAGAGGGGCTGAAACAGAGGGGCTGAAGCAGAGGGCGAGAAACAGAGAGGCTGAAACAGAGGGCGAGAAACAGAGGGGCTGAAACAGAGCGCAAGAAACAGAGGGGCTGAATCAGAGATGCGAGAAACAGAGGGGCTGAAACAGAGAGGCTGCAACAGAGGGGCTGAATCAGAGGGGCTGACACAGAGGGGATGAAATTGAGGGGCTGAAACAGAGGGGATGAAATAGAGGGGCTGAATCAGAGGGGCTGACACAGAGTGCGAGAAACAGAGGGGCTGAAACAGAGGGCGAGAAACAGAGGGGCTGAAACAGAGGGCGAGAAACAGAGGGGCTGAAACAGAGGGGCTGAAACAGAGGGCGAGAAACAGAGAGGCTGAAACAGAGGGCGAGAAACAGAGGGGCTGAAACAGAGGGCAAGAAACAGAGGGGCTGAATCAGAGATGCGAGAAACAGAGGGGCTGAAACAGAGAGGCTGAAACAGAGGAGCTGAAACAGAAGGCGAGAAACAGAGGGGCTGAAACAGAGGAGCTGAAACAGAGGGGCTGAAACAGAGGGCGAGAAACAGAGGGGCTGAAACAGAGGGCGAGAAACAGAGGGGCTGAAACAGAGGGGCTGAAACAGTGGGGCTGAAACAGAGGGGCTGAAACAGAGGGCGAGAAATAGAGTGGCTGAAACAGAGGGCGAGAAACAGAGGGGCTGAAACAGAGCGCGAGAAACAGAGGGGCTGAAACAGAGGGGGCGAAACAGATGGGCTGAAACAGTGGGGCTGAAACAGAGGGGCTGAAACGGAGGGCGAGAAACAGAGGGGCTGAAACAGAGGGCAAGAAACAGAGGGGATAAAACAGAGGGCGAGAAACAGAGGGACTGAAACAGAGGGGCTGAAACAGAGGGGCTGAAACAGAGGGGCTGAAACAGAGGGCAAGAAACAGAGGGGCTGAAACAGAGGGCGAGAAACAGAGGGGCTGAAACAGAGGGCGAGAAACAGAGGGGCTGAAACAGAGGGGCTGAAACAGAGGGCGAGAAACAGAGGGGCTGAAACAGAGGGCGAGAAACAGAGGGGCTGAAACAGAGGGCGAGAAACAGAGGTTCTGAAACAGAGGGGCTGACACAGTGGGGCTGAACCAGAGGGGCTGAAACAGAGGGCGAAAAATAGAGGGGCTGAAACAGAGGGCGAGAAACAGAGGGACTGAAACAGAGGGCGAGAAACAGAGGGGCTGAAACAGAGGGCGAGAAACAGGCGGCGAGAAACAGAGGGACTGAAACAGAGGGGCTGAAACAGAGGGGCTGAAACAGAGGGCGAGAAACAGAGGGGCTGAAACAGAGGGCGAGAAACAGAGGGGCTGAAATAGAGGGGCTGAAACAGAGAGGTTGAAACAGAGGGCGAGAAACAGAGGGGCTGAAACAGCGGGCAAGAAACAGAGGGGCTGAAACAGAGGGCGAGAAACAGAGGGGCTGAAACAGAGGGTCTGAAACAGAGGGGCTGAAACAGAGGGGCTGAAACAGAGGGCGAGAAACAGAGGGGCTGAAACAGAGGGCGAGAAACAGAGGTGCTGAAACAGTGGGCGAGAAACAGAGGGCGAGAAACAGAGGGACTGAAACAGAGGGACTGAAACAGAGGGGCTGAAACAGAGGGCGAGAAACAGAGGGGCTGAAACAGAGGGGCTGACACAGTGGGGCTGAAACAGAGGGGCTGAAACAGAGGGCGAGAAATAGAGGGGCTGAAACAGAGGGGCTGACACAGTGGGGCTGAAACAGAGGGGCTGAAACGGAGGGCGAGAAACAGAGGGGCTGAAACAGAGGGGCTGAAACAGAGGGGCTGAATCAGAGGGGCTGATTCAGAGGGGCTGAAACAGAGGGGCTGAATCAGAGGGTCTGAAACAGAGGGCGAGAAACAGAGGGGCTGAAACAGAGGGCGAGAAACAGAGGGGCTGAAACAGAGGGCGAGAAACAGACGGGCAGAAACAGAGGGCGAGAAACAGAGGGACTGAAACAGAGGGGCTGAAACAGAGAGCGCGAAACAGAGGGACTGAAACAGAGGGCGAGAAACAAAGGGGCTGAAACAGAGGGCGAGAAACAGAGTGGCTGAAACAGAGGGCGAGAAACGGAGGGGCTGAAACAGAGGGGCTGAAACAGAGGGGCTGAAACAGAGGGCGAGATACAGAGGGGCTGAAACAGAGGGCGAGAAACAGAGGGCCAGAAACAGAGGGACTGAAACAGAGGGGCTGAAACAGAGATGCTGAAACAGAGGGCGAGAAACAGAGGGGCTGAAACAGAAGGCGAGAAACAGAGGGGCTGAAACAGAGGGCGAGAAACAGAGGGTCTGAAACAGTGGGGCTGACACAGTGGGGCTGAAACAGAGGGGCTGAAACAGAGGGCGAGAAACAGGGGCTGAAACAGAGGGCGAGAAACAGAGGGCGAGAATCAGAGGGACTGAAACAGAGGGGCTGAAACAGAGGGCGAGAAACAGAGGGGCTGAAACAGAGGGCAAGAAACAGAGGGGCTGAAACAGAGGGCGAGAAACAGAGGGGCTGAAACAGAGGGGCTGAAACAGAGGGGCTGAAACAGAGGGGCTGAAACAGAGGGCGAGAAACAGAGGGGCTGAAACAGAGGGCGAGAAACAGAGGGCTAGAAACAGAGGGACTGAAACAGAGGGGCTGAAACAGAGGGCGAGAAACAGAGGGCGAGAAACAGAGGGGCTGAAACAGAGGGGCTGAAACAGAGGGGCTGAAACAGAGGGCAAGAAACAGAGGGGCTGAAAGAGAGGGCGAGAAACAGAGGGCGAGAAACAGAGGGGCTGAATCAGAGGGGCTGAAACAGAGGGCGAGAAACAGAGGAGCTGAAACAGAGAGCGAGAAACAGAGGGGCTGAAACAGAGGGGCTGAAACAGAGGGTGAGAAACAGAGGGGCTGAAACAGAGGGTAAGAAACAGAGGGGCTGAAAAAGAGGGCGAGAAACAGAGGGCGAGAAACAGAGGGGCTGAATCAGAGGGGCTGAAACAGAGGGCGAGAAACAGAGGGGCTGAATCAGAGGGGCTGAAACAGAGGGCGAGAAACAGAGGGGCTGAAACAAAGGGCGAGAAACAGAGGGGCTGAAACAGAGCGCGAGAAACAGAGGGTCTGAAACAGAGGGGCTGAAACAGAGGGCGAGAAACAGAGAGGCTGAAACAGAGGGCGAGAAACAGAGGGGCTGAAACAGAGGGCAAGAAACAGAGGGGCTGAATCAGAGATGCGAGAAACAGAGGGGCTGAAACAGAGAGGCTGAAACAGAGGAGCTGAAACAGAAGGCGAGAAACAGAGGGGCTGAAACAGAGGGCGAGAAACAGAGGAGCTGAAACGGAGGGCGAGAAACAGAGGGCGAGAAACAGAGGGACTGAAACAGAGGAGCTGAAACAGAGGGGCTGAAACAGAGGGCGAGAAACAGAGGGGCTGAAACAGAGGGCGAGAAACAGAGGGGCTGAAACAGAGGGGCTGAAACAGTGGGGCTGAAACAGAGGGGCTGAAACAGAGGGCGAGAAATAGAGTGGCTGAAACAGAGGGCGAGAAACAGAGGGGCTGAAACAGAGCGCGAGAAACAGAGGGGCTGAAACAGAGGGGGCGAAACAGATGGGCTGAAACAGTGGGGCTGAAACAGAGGGGCTGAAACGGAGGGCGAGAAACAGAGGGGCTGAAACAGAGGGCAAGAAATAGAGGGGATAAAACAGAGGGCGAGAAACAGAGGGGCTGAAAAAGAGGGTGAGAAACAGAGGGGCTGAAACAGAGGGTAAGAAACAGAGGGGCTGAAAAAGAGGGCGAGAAACAGAGGGTGAGAAACAGAGGGGCTGAATCAGAGGGGCTGAAACAGAGGGCGAGAAACAGAGGGGCTGAATCAGAGGGGCTGAAACAGAGGGCGAGAAACAGAGGGGCTGAAACAGAGGGCGAGAAACAGAGGGGCTGAAACAGAGCGCGAGAAACAGAGGGTCTGAAACAGAGGGGCTGAAACAGAGGGCGAGAAACAGAGAGGTTGAAACAGAGGGCGAGAAACAGAGGGGCTGAAACAGAGGGCAAGAAACAGAGGGGCTGAATCAGAGATGCGAGAAACAGAGGGGCTGAAACAGAGAGGCTGAAACAGAGGAGCTGAAACAGAAGGCGAGAAACAGAGGGGCTGAAACAGAGGGCGAGAAACAGAGGAGCTGAAACGGAGGGCGAGAAACAGAGGGCGAGAAACAGAGGGACTGAAACAGAGGAGCTGAAACAGAGGGGCTGAAACAGAGGGCGAGAAACAGAGGGGCTGAAACAGAGGGCGAGAAACAGAGGGGCTGAAACAGAGGGGCTGAAACAGTGGGGCTGAAACAGAGGGGCTGAAACAGAGGGCGAGAAATAGAGTGGCTGAAACAGAGGGCGAGAAACAGAGGGGCTGAAACAGAGCGCGAGAAACAGAGGGGCTGAAACAGAGGGGGCGAAACAGATGGGCTGAAACAGTGGGGCTGAAACAGAGGGGCTGAAACGGAGGGCGAGAAACAGAGGGGCTGAAACAGAGGGCAAGAAACAGAGGGGATAAAACAGAGGGCGAGAAACAGAGGGGCTGAAACAGAGGGGCTGAAACAGAGGGGCTGAAACAGAGGGGCTGAAACAGAGGGCAAGAAACAGAGGGGCTGAAACAGAGGGCGAGAAACAGAGGGGCTGAAACAGAGGGCGAGAAACAGAGGGCGAGAAACAGAGGGACTGAAACAGAGGGGCTGAAACAGAGGGGCTGAAACAGAGGGCGAGAAACAGAGGGGCTGAAACAGAGGGCGAGAAACAGAGGGGCTGAAACAGAGGGCGAGAAACAGAGGTTCTGAAACAGAGGGGCTGACACAGTGGGGCTGAACCAGAGGGGCTGAAACAGAGGGCGAAAAATAGAGGGGCTGAAACAGAGGGCGAGAAACAGAGGGACTGAAACAGAGGGCGAGAAACAGAGGGGCTGAAACAGAGGGCGAGAAACAGGCGGCGAGAAACAGAGGGACTGAAACAGAGGGGCTGAAACAGAGGGGCTGAAACAGAGGGCGAGAAACAGAGGGGCTGAAACAGAGGGCGAGAAACAGAGGGGCTGAAATAGAGGGGCTGAAACAGAGAGGTTGAAACAGAGGGCGAGAAACAGAGGGGCTGAAACAGCGGGCAAGAAACAGAGGGGCTGAAACAGAGGGCGAGAAACAGAGGGGCTGAAACAGAGGGTCTGAAACAGAGGGGCTGAAACAGAGGGGCTGAAACAGAGGGCGAGAAACAGAGGGACTGAAACAGAGGGACTGAAACAGAGGGGCTGAAACAGAGGGCGAGAAACAGAGGGGCTGAAACAGAGGGGCTGACACAGTGGGGCTGAAACAGAGGGGCTGAAACAGAGGGCGAGAAATAGAGGGGCTGAAACAGAGGGGCTGACACAGTGGGGCTGAAACAGAGGGGCTGAAACGGAGGGCGAGAAACAGAGGGGCTGAAACAGAGGGGCTGAAACAGAGGGGCTGAATCAGAGGGGCTGATTCAGAGGGGCTGAAACAGAGGGGCTGAATCAGAGGGTCTGAAACAGAGGGCGAGAAACAGAGGGGCTGAAACAGAGGGCGAGAAACAGAGGGGCTGAAACAGAGGGTGAGAAACAGACGGGCAGAAACAGAGGGCGAGAAACAGAGGGACTTAAACAGAGGGGCTGAAACAGAGAGCGCGAAACAGAGGGACTGAAACAGAGGGCGAGAAACAGAGGGGCTGAAACAGAGGGCGAGAAACAGAGTGGCTGAAACAGACGGCGAGAAACGTAGGGGCTGAAACAGAGAGGCTGAAACAGAGGGGCTGAAACAGAGGGCGAGATACAGAGGGGCTGAAACAGAGGGCGAGAAACAGAGGGCCAGAAACAGAGGGACTGAAACAGAGGGGCTGAAACAGAGATGCTGAAACAGAGGGCGAGAAACAGAGGGGCTGAAACAGAAGGCGAGAAACAGAGGGGCTGAAACAGATGGCGAGAAACAGAGGGTCTGAAACAGTGGGGCTGACACAGTGGGGCTGAAACAGAGGGGCTGAAACAGAGGGCGAGAAACAGGGGCTGAAACAGAGGGCGAGAAACAGAGGGCGAGAATCAGAGGGACTGAAACAGAGGGGCTGAAACAGAGGGCGAGAAACAGTGGGGCTGAAACAGAGGGCAAGAAACAGAGGGGCTGAAACAGAGGGCGAGAAACAGAGGGGCTGAAACAGAGGGGCTGAAACAGAGGGGCTGAAACAGAGGGGCTGAAACAGAGGGCGAGAAACAGAGAGGCTGAAACAGAGGGCGAGAAACAGAGGGCTAGAAACAGAGGGACTGAAACAGAGGGGCTGAAACAGAGGGCGAGAAACAGAGGGCGAGAAACAGAGGGGCTGAAACAGAGGGGCTGAAACAGAGGGGCTGAAACAGAGGGCAAGAAACAGAGGGGCTGAAAAAGAGGGCGAGAAACAGAGGGCGAGAAACAGAGGGGCTGAATCAGAGGGGCTGAAACAGAGGGCGAGAAACAGAGGAGCTGAAACAGAGAGCGAGAAACAGAGGGGCTGAAACAGAGGGGCTGAAACAGAGGGTGAGAAACAGAGGGGCTGAAACAGAGGGTGAGAATCAGAGGGGCTGAAACAGAGGGTAAGAAACAGAGGGGCTGAAAAAGAGGGCGAGAAACAGAGGGCGAGAAACAGAGGGGCTGAATCAGAGGGGCTGAAACAGAGGGCGAGAAACAGAGGGGCTGAATCAGAGGGGCTGAAACAGAGGGCGAGAAACAGAGGGGCTGAAACAGAGGGCGAGAAACAGAGGGGCTGAAACAGAGCGCGAGAAACAGAGGGTCTGAAACAGAGGGGCTGACACAGTGGGGCTGGAACAGAGGGGCTGAAACAGAGGGCGAGAAATAGAGGGGCTGAAACAGAGGGCGAGAAACAGAGGAACTGAAACAGAGGGCGAGAAACAGAGGGGCTGAAACAGAGGGCGAGAAACAGAGGGCGAGAAACAGAGGGACTGAAACAGAGGGGCTGAAACAGAGGGGCTGAAACAGAGGGCGAGAAACAGAGGGGCTGAAACAGAGAGGCTGAAACAGAGGGGCTGAAACAGAGGGGCTGAAACAGAGAGGCTGAAACAGAGGGCGAGAAACAGAGGGGCTGAAACAGAGGGCAAGAAACAGAGGGGCTGAAACAGAGGGCGAGAAACAGAGGGGCTGAAACAGAGGGGCTGAAACAGAGGAGCTGAAACAGAGGGGCTGAAACAGAGGGCGAGAAACAGAGGGGCTGAAATAGAGGGCGAGAAACAGAGGGGCTGAAACAGAGGGCGAGAAACAGAGGGCGAGAAACAGCGGGACTGAAACAGAGGGGCTGAAACAGAGGGGCTGAAACAGAGGGCGAGAAACAGAGGGGCTGAAACAGTGGGCGAGAAACAGAGGGGCTGAAACAGAGGGGCTGACACAGTGCGGCTGAAACAGAGGGGCTGAAACAGAGTGGCTGAATCAGACGGGCTGAAACAGAGGGGCTGAAACAGAAGGCGAGAGACAGAAGGGCAGAAACAGAGGGCGAGAAACAGAGGGGCTGAAACAGAGGGGCTGAAACAGAGAGTGTGAATCAGAGGGGCTGAAACAGAGGACGAGAAACAGAGGGGCTGAAACAGAGGGGATGAATCGGAGGGGCTGAAACAGAGGGGCTGAAACAGAGGGGCTGTAACAGAGGGCGAGAAACAGAGGGGCTGAATCAGAGGGGCTGAATCAGAGGGGCTGAAACAGAGGGGCTGAAACAGTGGGCGAGAAACTAAGGCACTGAAACAGCGGGCGAGAAACAGAGTGCAAGAAACAGAGGGGCTGAAACAGAGGGGCTGAAACAGACGGGCTGAAACAGAGAGCCTGAAACAGAGGAGCTGAATCAGAGGGGCTGAAACAGAGGGGCTGAAATAGAGGGGCTGAAACAGAGGGGATGAATCAGAGTGGCTGAAACAGAGGGGCTGAATCAGCGGGGCTGAAACAGAGGGCGAGAAACTGAGGGGCTGAAACAGAGGGGCAGAAACAGCGGGCGAGAAACAGAGGGGCTGAAACAGAGGGGCTGAAACAGAGGGCAAGAAACAGAGTGGCTGAAACAGAGGGCTAGAAACAGAGGGGCTGAAACAGAGGGGTTGAAACAGAGGGTCTGAAACAGAGGGGCTGAAACAGTGGGGCTGAAACAGAGGACGAGAAACAGAGGGGCTGAAACAGAGGGCGCGAAACAGAGGGGCTGAAACAGAGGGCGAGAAACAGAGGGGCTGAATCAGAGGGGCTGAAACAGAGGGTGAGAAACAGAGGGGCTGAAACAGAGGGCTGAAACAGAGGGGCTGGAAAAGAGGGCGAAAAACAGAGGGGCTGAAACAGAGGGCGAGAAACAGAGGGGGTGAAACAGAGGGGCTGAAACAGAGGGGCTGAAACAGAGGGGCTGCAACAGGGTGGCTGAAACAGAGGGGCTGAAACAGAGGTGCTGAAACAGAGGGGCTGAAACAGAGGGCGAGAAACAGAGGGGCTGAAACAGAGGGGCTGAAACAGAGGGCGAGAAACAGAGGGGCTGAAACAGAGGGCGAGAAACAGAGGGGCTGAAATAGAGGGCGATAAACAGAGGGGCTGAAACAGAGGGGCTGAAACAGAGGGCGAGAAACAGAGGGGCTGAATCAGAGGGGCTGAATCAGAGGGGCTGAAACAGAGGGGCTGAAACAGAGGGCGAGAAACAAAGGGGCTGAAACAGCGGGCGAGAAACAGAGGGCCTGAAACAGAGGGGCTGTAACAGAGGGGCTGAAACAGACGGGCTGAAACAGAGAGCCTGAAACAGAGGGCGAGAAACAGAGGGCTGAAACAGAGGGCGAAAAACAGAGGGGCTGAAACAGAGGGCGAGAAACAGAGGGGATGAAACAGAGGGGCTGAAACAGAGGGGCTGAAACAGAGGGGCTGAATCAGAGGGGCTGAAACAGAGGGGCTGAATCAGAGGGGCTGAAACAGAGGGCGAGAAACAGAGGGGCTGAAACAGAGGGCGAGAAACAGAGGGGCTGAAACAGAGGGCGAGAAACAGAGGGGCTGAAACAGAGGGGCTGAAACAGACGGGCTGAAATAGAGGGCAAAAACCAGAGGGGCTGAAACAGAGGGCGAGAAACAGAGGGTGAGAAACAGAGGGCGAGAAAAAGAGGGGCTGAAACAGAGGGCAAAAAACAGAGGGGCTGAAACAGAGGGCGAGAAACAGAGGGTGAGAAACAGAGGGCGAGAAACAGATGGGATGAAACAGAGTGGCTGAAACAGAGGGGTTGAAATAGAGGGGCTGAAACAGAGGGGCTGAATCAGAGGGGCTGCAACAGAGGGGCTGAATCAGAGGGGCTGACACAGAGTGCGAGAAACAGAGGGGCTGAAACAGAGGGGCTGAAACAGAGGGCGAGAAACAGAGAGGCTGAAACAGAGGGCGAGAAACAGAAGGGCTGAAACAGAGGGCAAGAAACAGAGGGGCTGAATCAGAGATGCGAGAAACAGAGGGGCTGAAACAGAGAGGCTGAAACAGAGGAGCTGAAACAGAGGGCGAGAAACAGAGGGGCTGAAACAGAGGGCGAGAAACAGAGGGGCTGAAACGGAGGGTGAGAAACAGAGGGCGAGAAACAGAGGGACTGAAGCAGAGGGGCTGAAACAGAGGGGCTGAAACAGAGGGCGAGAAACAGAGGGGCTGAAACAGAGGGCGAGAAACAGAGGGGCTGAAACAGAGGGCGAGAAACAGAGGGGCTGAAACATAGGGGCTGAAACAGTGGGGCTGAAACAGAGGGGCTGAAACAGAGGGCGAGAAATAGAGGGGCTGAAACAGAGGGTGAGAAACAGAGGGGCTGAAACAGAACGCGAGAAACAGAGGGCGCGAAAAAGAGGGGCTGAAACAGAGGGGCTGAAACAGAGGGGCTGAAACGGAGGGCGAGAAACAGAGGGGCTGAAACAGAGGGCAAGAAACAGAGGGGATAAAACAGAGGGCGAGAAACAGAGGGGCTGAAACAGAGGGGCTGAAACAGAGGGGCTGAAACAGAGGGGCTGAAACAGAGGGCAAGAAACAGAGGGGCTGAAACAGGTTGCGAAAAAAAGATTGGCTGAAACAGATGGCGAGAAACAGAGGGCGAGAAACAGAGGGACTGAAACAGAGGGGCTGAAACAGAGGGGCTGAAACAGAGGGCGAGAAACAGAGGGGCTGAAACAGAGGGCGAGAAACAGAGGGGCTGAAACAGAGGGCGAGAAACAGAGGGTCTGAAACAGAGGGGCTGACACAGTGGGGCTGAAACAGAGCGGCTGAAACAGAGGGCGAGAAACAGAGGGGCTGAAACAGAGGGCGAGAAACAGAGGGGCTGAAATGGAGGGCGAGAAACAGAGGGCGAGAAACAGAGGGACTGAAACAGAGGGGCTGAAACAGAGGGGCTGAAACAGAGGGCGAGAAACAGAGGGGCTGAAACAGAGGGCGAGAAACAGAGGGGCTGAAACAGAGGGCAAAAAACAGAGGGGCTGAAACAGAGGGCGAGAAACAGAGGGTGAGAAACAGAGGGCGAGAAACAGAGGGGCTGAAACAGAGGGCAAAAAACAGAGGGGCTGAAACAGAGGTCGAGAAACAGAGGGTGAGAAACAGAGGGCGAGAAACAGATGGGATGAAACAGAGTGGCTGAAACAGAGGGGCTGAAATAGAGGGGCTGAAACAGAGGGGCTGAATCAGAGGGGCTGCAACAGAGGGGCTGAATCAGAGGGGCTGACACAGAGTGCGAGAAACAGAGGGGCTGAAACAGAGGGCGAGAAACAGAGGGGCTGAAACAGAGGGCGAGAAACAGAGGGGCTGAACCAGAGGGGCTGAAACAGAGGGCGAGAAACAGAGGGGCTGAATCAGAGATGCGAGAAACAGAGGGGCTGAAACAGAGAGGCTGAAACAGAGGAGCTGAAACAGAGGGCGAGAAACAGAGGGGCTGAAACAGAGGGCGAGAAACAGAGGGGCTGAAACGGAGGGCGAGAAACAGAGGGCGAGAAACAGAGGGACTGAAGCAGAGGGGCTGAAACAGAGGGGCTGAGACAGAGGGCGAGAAACAGAGGGGCTGAAACAGAGGGCGAGAAACAGAGGGGCTGAAACAGAGGGCGAGAAACAGAGGGGCTGAAACATAGGGGCTGAAACAGTGGGGCTGAAACAGAGGGGCTGAAACAGAGGGCGAGAAATAGAGGGGCTGAAACAGAGGGCGAGAAACAGAGGGGCTGAAGCAGAGCGCGAGAAACAGAGGGGCTGAAACAGAGGGCGCGAAAAAGAGGGGCTGAAACAGAGGGGCTGAAACAGAGGGGCTGAAACGGAGGGCGAGAAACAGAGGGGCTGAAACAGAGGGCAAGAAACAGAGGGGATAAAACAGAGGGCGAGAAACAGAGGGGCTGAAACAGAGGGGCTGAAACAGAGGGGCTGAAACAGAGGGGCTGAAACAGAGGGCAAGAAACAGAGGGGCTGAAACAGGTTGCGAAAAAAAGAGGGGCTGAAACAGAGGGCGAAAAACAGAGGGCGAGAAACAGAGGGACTGAAACAGAGGGGCTGAAACAGAGGGGCTGAAACAGAGGGCGAGAAACAGAGGGGCTGAAACAGAGGGCGAGAAACAGAGGGTCTGAAACAGAGGGCGAGAAACAGAGGGTCTGAAACAGAGGGGCTGACACAGTGGGGCTGAAACAGAGCGGCTGAAACAGAGGGCGAGAAACAGAGGGGCTGAAACAGAGGGCGAGAAACAGAGGGGCTGAAACAGACGGCGAGAAACAGAGGGCGAGAAACAGAGGGACTGAAACAGGGGGGCTGAAACAGAGGGCGAGAAACAGAGGGGCTGAAACAGAGGGCGAGAACCAGAGGGGCTGAAACAGAGGGCGAGAAACAGAGGGGCTGAAACAGAGGTCAAAAAACAGAGGGGCTGAAACAGAGGGCGAGAAACAGAGGGTGAGAAACAGAGGGCGAGAAACAGGGGGGCTGAAACAGAGGGCAAAAAACAGAGGGGCTGAAACAGAGGTCGAGAAACAGAGGGTGAGAAACAGAGGGCGAGAAACAGATGGGATGAAACAGAGTGGCTGAAACAGAGGGGCTGAAATAGAGGGGCTGAAACAGAGTGGCTGAATCAGAGGGGCTGCAACAGAGGGGCTGAATCAGAGGGGCTGACACAGAGTGCGAGAAACAGAGGGACTGAAACAGAGGGCGAGAAACAGAGGGGCTGAAACAGAGGGCGAGAAACAGAGGGGCTTAAACAGAGGGGCTGAAACAGAGGGCGAGAAACAGAGAGGCTGAAACAGAGGGCGAGAAACAGAGGGGCTGAAACAGAGGGCAAGAAACAGAGGGGCTGAATCAGAGATGCGAGAAACAGAGGGGCTGAAACAGAGAGGCTGAAACAGAGGAGCTGAAACAGAGGGCGAGAAACAGAGGGGCTGAAACAGAGGGCGAGAAACAGAGGGGCTGAAACGGAGGGCGAGAAACAGGGCGAGAAACAGAGGGACTGAAACAGAGGGGCTGAAACAGTGGGGCTGAAACAGAGGGCGAGAAACAGAGGGGCTGAAACAGAGGGCGAGAAACAGAGGGGCTGAAACAGAGGGCGAGAACAGAGGGGCTGAAACATAGGGGCTGAAACAGTGGGGCTGAAACAGAGGGGCTGAAACAGAAGGCGAGAAATAGAGGGGCTGAAACAGAGGGCGAGAAACAGAGGGGCTGAAACAGAGCGCGAGAAACAGAGGGGCTGAAACAGAGGGCGTGAAAAAGAGGGGCTGAAACAGAGGGGCTGAAACAGAGGGGCTGAAACGGAGGGCGAGAAACAGAGGGGCTGAAACAGAGGGCAAGAAACAGAGGGGATAAAACAGAGGGCGAGAAACAGAGGGGCTGAAACAGAGGGGCTGAAACAGAGGGGCTGAAACAGAGGGTCTGAAACAGAGGGCAAGAAACAGAGGGGCTGAAACAGGTTGCGAAAAAAAGAGGGGCTGAAACAGAGGGCGAGAAACAGAGGGCGAGAAACAGAGGGACTGAAACAGAGGGGCTGAAACAGAGGGGCTGAAACAGAGGGCGAGAAACAGAGGGGCTGAAACAGAGGGCGAGAAACAGAGGGGCTGAAACAGAGGGCGAGAAACAGAGGGTCTGAAACAGAGGGGCTGACACAGTGGGGCTGAAACAGAGCGGCTGAAACAGAGGGCGAAAAATAGAGGGGCTGAAACAGAGGGCGAGAAACAGAGGGACTGAAACAGAGGGCGAGAAACAGAGAGGCTGAAACAGAGGGAAGAAACAGAGGGCGAGAAACAGAGGGACTGAAACAGAGGGGCTGAAACAGAGGGGCTGAAACAGAGGGCGAGAAACAGAGGGGCTGAAACAGAGGGCGAGAAACAGAGGGGCTGAAACAGAGGGGCTGAAACAGAGAGGCTGAAACAGAGGGAGAGAAACAGAGGGGCTGAAACAGCGGGCAAGAAACAGAGGGGCTGAAACAGAGGGCGAGAAACAGAGCAACTGAAACAGAGGGGCTGAAACAGAGGGGCTGAAACAGAGGGCGAGAAACAGAGGGGCTGAAACAGAGGGCGAGAAACAGAGGGGCTGAAACAGTGGGCGAGAAACAGAGGGCGAGAAACAGAGGGACTGAAACAGAGGGACTGAAACAGAGGGGCTGAAACAGAGGGCGAGAAACAGAGGAGCTGAAACAGAGGGGCTGACACAGTGGGGCTGAAACAGAGGGGCTGAAACAGAGGGCGAGAAATAGAGGGGCTGAAACAGAGGGGCTGACACAGTGGGGCTGAAACAGAGGGGCTGAAACAGAGGGCGAGAAACAGAGGGGCTGAAACAGAGGGCGAGAAACAGACGGGCAGAAACAGAGGGCGAGAAACAGAGGGACTGAAACAGAGGGGCTGAAACAGAGAGCGCGAAACAGAGGGACTGAAACAGAGGGCGAGAAACAGAGGGGCTGAAACAGAGGGCGAGAAACGGAGGGGCTGAAACAGATGGGCTGAAACAGAGGGGCTGAAACAGAGGGCGAGAAACAGAGGGCGAGAAACAGAGGGTCTGAAACAGTGGGGCTGACACAGTGGGGCTGAAACAGAGGGGCTGAAACAGAGGGCGAGAAACAGGGGCTGAAACAGAGGGCGAGAAACAGAGGGCGAGAAACAGAGGGCGAGAAACAGAGGGACTGAAACAGAGGGCGAGAAACAGAGGGGCTGAAACAGAGGGCAAGAAACAGAGGGGCTGAAACAGAGGGCGAGAAACAGAGGGGCTGAAACAGAGGTGCTGAAACAGTGGGGCTGAAACAGAGGGTCTGAAACAGAGGGTGAGAAACAGAGGGGCTGAAACAGAGGGCGAGAAACAGAGGGCGAAAAACAGAGGGACTGAAACAGAGGGGCTGAAACAGAGGGCGAGAAACAGAGGGCGAGTATCAGAGGGGCTGAAACAGAGGGCGAGAAACAGAGGGGCTGAAACAGAGGGGCTGAAACAGAGGGGCTGAAACAGAGGGCGAGAAACAGAGGGCGAGAAACAGAGGGACTGAAACAGAGGGGCTGAAACAGAGAGCGCGAAACAGAGGGACTGAAACAGAGGGCGAGAAACAGAGGGGCTGAAACACAGGGCGAGAAACAGAGGGGCTGAAACAGAGGGGCTGAAACAGAGGGTGAGAAACAGAGGGGCTGAAACAGAGGGTGAGAAACAGAGGGGCTGAAACAGAGGGCAAGAAACAGAGGCGCTGAAAAAGAGGGCGAGAAACAGAGGGCGAGAAACAGAGTGGCTGAATCAGAGGGGCTGACACAGAGGGCGAGAAACAGAGGGGCTGAAACAGAGGGCGAGAAACAGAGGGGCTGAAACAGAGCGCGAGAAACAGAGGGTGTGAAACAGAGGGGCTGACACAGTGGGGCTGAAACAGAGGGGCTGAAACAGAGGGCGAGAAATATAGGGGCTGAAACAGAGGGCGAGAAACAGAGGGACTGAAACAGAGGGCGAGAAACAGAGGGGCTGAAACAGAGGGCGAGAAACAGAGGGCGAGAAACAGAGGGACTGAAACAGAGGGTCTGAAACAGAGGGGCTGAAACAGAGGGCGAGAAACAGAGGGGCTGAAACAGAGAGGCTGAAACAGAGGGGCTGAAACAGAGGGGCTGAAACAGAGAGGCTGAAACAGAGGGCGAGAAACAGAGGGGCTGAAACAGAGGGCAAGAAACAGAGGGGCTGAAACAGAGGGCGAGAAACAGAGGGGCTGAAACAGAGGGGCTGAAACAGAGGGCGAGAAACAGAGGGGCTGAAACAGAGGGCGAGAAACAGAGGGGCTGAAACAGAGGGCGAGAAACAGAGGGCTAGAAACAGAGGGGCTGAATCAGAGGGGCTGAAACAGAGGGCGAGAAACAGAGGGGCTGAAACACAGGGCGAGAAACAGAGGGGCTGAAACAGAGGGGCTGAAACAGAGGGTGAGAAACAGAGGGGCTGAAACAGAGGGTGAGAAACAGAGGGGCTGAAACAGAGGGCAAGAAACAGAGGCGCTGAAAAAGAGGGCGAGAAACAGAAAGCGAGAAACAGAGGGCGAGAAACAGAGGGACTGAAACAGAGGGGCTGAAACAGAGGGGCTGAAACAGAGGGCGAGAAACAGAGGGGCTGAAACAGAGGGCGAGAAACAGAGGGGCTGAAACAGAGGGCGAGAAACAGAGGGTCTGAAACAGAGGGGCTGACACAGTGGGGCTGAAACAGAGCGGCTGAAACAGAGGGCGAAAAATAGAGGGGCTGAAACAGAGGGCGAGAAACAGAGGGACTGAAACAGAGGGCGAGAAACAGAGAGGCTTAAACAGAGGGAAGAAACAGAGGGCGAGAAACAGAGGGACTGAAACAGAGGGGCTGAAAGAGAGGGGCTGAAACAGAGGGCGAGAAACAGAGGGGCTGAAACAGAGGGCGAGAAACAGAGGGGCTGAAACAGAGGGGCTGAAACAGAGAGGCTGAAACAGAGGGCGAGAAACAGAGGGGCTGAAACAGCGGGCAAGAAACAGAGGGGCTGAAACAGAGGGCGAGAAACAGAGGGGCTGAAACAGAGGGGCTGAAACAGAGGGGCTGAAACAGAGGGCGAGAAACAGAGGGGCTGAAACAGAGGGCGAGAAACAGAGGGGCTGAAACAGTGGGCGAGAAACAGAGGGCGAGAAACAGAGGGACTGAAACAGAGGGACTGAAACAGAGGGGCTGAAACAGAGGGCGAGAAACAGAGGAGCTGAAACAGAGGGGCTGACACAGTGGGGCTGAAACAGAGGGGCTGAAACAGAGGGCGAGAAATAGAGGGGCTGAAACAGAGGGGCTGACACAGTGGGGCTGAAACAGAGGGGCTGAAACAGAGGGCGAGAAACAGAGGGGCTGAAACAGAGGGCGAGAAACAGACGGGCAGAAACAGAGGGCGAGAAACAGAGGGACTGAAACAGAGGGGCTGAAACAGAGAGCGCGAAACAGAGGGACTGAAACAGAGGGCGAGAAACAGAGGGGCTGAAACAGAGGGCGAGAAACGGAGGGGCTGAAACAGATGGGCTGAAACAGAGGGGCTGAAACAGAGGGCGAGAAACAGAGGGCGAGAAACAGAGGGTCTGAAACAGTGGGGCTGACACAGTGGGGCTGAAACAGAGGGGCTGAAACAGAGGGCGAGAAACAGGGGCTGAAACAGAGGGCGAGAAACAGAGGGCGAGAAACAGAGGGTGAGAAACAGAGGGACTGAAACAGAGGGCGAGAAACAGAGGGGCTGAAACAGAGGGCAAGAAACAGAGGGGCTGAAACAGAGGGCGAGAAACAGAGGGGCTGAAACAGAGGTGCTGAAACAGTGGGGCTGAAACAGAGCGGCTGAAACAGAGGGTGAGAAACAGAGGGGCTGAAACAGAGGGCGAGAAACAGAGGGCGAAAAACAGAGGGACTGAAACAGAGGGGCTGAAACAGAGGGCGAGAAACAGAGGGCGAGTATCAGAGGGGCTGAAACAGAGGGCGAGAAACAGAGGGGCTGAAACAGAGGGGCTGAAACAGAGGGGCTGAAACAGAGGGCAAGAAACAGAGGGGCTGAAAAAGAGGGCGAGAAACAGAGGGCTAGAAACAGAGGGGCTGAATCAGAGGGGCTGAAACAGAGGGCGAGAAACAGAGGGGCTGAAACAGTGGGCGAGAAACAGAGGGCGAGAAACAGAGGGACTGAAACAGAGGGACTGAAACAGAGGGGCTGAAACAGAGGGCGAGAAACAGAGGAGCTGAAACAGAGGGGCTGACACAGTGGGGCTGAAACAGAGGGGCTGAAACAGAGGGCGAGAAATAGAGGGGCTGAAACAGAGGGGCTGACACAGTGGGGCTGAAACAGAGGGGCAGAAACAGAGGGCGAGAAACAGAGGGACTGAAACAGAGGGGCTGAAACAGAGAGCGCGAAACAGAGGGACTGAAACAGAGGGCGAGAAACAGAGGGGCTGAAACAGAGGGCGAGAAACGGAGGGGCTGAAACAGATGGGCTGAAACAGAGGGGCTGAAACAGAGGGCGAGAAACAGAGGGGCTGAAACAGAGGGCAAGAAACAGAGGGGCTGAATCAGAGATGCGAGAAACAGAGGGGCTGAAACAGAGAGGCTGAAACAGAGGAGCTGAAACAGAGGGCGAGAAACAGAGGGGCTGAAACAGAGGGCGAGAAACAGAGGGGCTGAAACGGAGGGCGAGAAACAGGGCGAGAAACAGAGGGACTGAAACAGAGGGGCTGAAACAGTGGGGCTGAAACAGAGGGCGAGAAACAGAGGGGCTGAAACAGAGGGCGAGAAACAGAGGGGCTGAAACAGAGGGCGAGAACAGAGGGGCTGAAACATAGGGGCTGAAACAGTGGGGCTGAAACAGAGGGGCTGAAACAGAAGGCGAGAAATAGAGGGGCTGAAACAGAGGGCGAGAAACAGAGGGGCTGAAACAGAGCGCGAGAAACAGAGGGGCTGAAACAGAGGGCGTGAAAAAGAGGGGCTGAAACAGAGGGGCTGAAACAGAGGGGCTGAAACGGAGGGCGAGAAACAGAGGGGCTGAAACAGAGGGCAAGAAACAGAGGGGATAAAACAGAGGGCGAGAAACAGAGGGGCTGAAACAGAGGGGCTGAAACAGAGGGGCTGAAACAGAGGGTCTGAAACAGAGGGCAAGAAACAGAGGGGCTGAAACAGGTTGCGAAAAAAAGAGGGGCTGAAACAGAGGGCGAGAAACAGAGGGCGAGAAACAGAGGGACTGAAACAGAGGGGCTGAAACAGAGGGGCTGAAACAGAGGGCGAGAAACAGAGGGGCTGAAACAGAGGGCGAGAAACAGAGGGGCTGAAACAGAGGGCGAGAAACAGAGGGTCTGAAACAGAGGGGCTGACACAGTGGGGCTGAAACAGAGCGGCTGAAACAGAGGGCGAAAAATAGAGGGGCTGAAACAGAGGGCGAGAAACAGAGGGACTGAAACAGAGGGCGAGAAACAGAGAGGCTGAAACAGAGGGAAGAAACAGAGGGCGAGAAACAGAGGGACTGAAACAGAGGGGCTGAAACAGAGGGGCTGAAACAGAGGGCGAGAAACAGAGGGGCTGAAACAGAGGGCGAGAAACAGAGGGGCTGAAACAGAGGGGCTGAAACAGAGAGGCTGAAACAGAGGGAGAGAAACAGAGGGGCTGAAACAGCGGGCAAGAAACAGAGGGGCTGAAACAGAGGGCGAGAAACAGAGCAACTGAAACAGAGGGGCTGAAACAGAGGGGCTGAAACAGAGGGCGAGAAACAGAGGGGCTGAAACAGAGGGCGAGAAACAGAGGGGCTGAAACAGTGGGCGAGAAACAGAGGGCGAGAAACAGAGGGACTGAAACAGAGGGACTGAAACAGAGGGGCTGAAACAGAGGGCGAGAAACAGAGGAGCTGAAACAGAGGGGCTGACACAGTGGGGCTGAAACAGAGGGGCTGAAACAGAGGGCGAGAAATAGAGGGGCTGAAACAGAGGGGCTGACACAGTGGGGCTGAAACAGAGGGGCTGAAACAGAGGGCGAGAAACAGAGGGGCTGAAACAGAGGGCGAGAAACAGACGGGCAGAAACAGAGGGCGAGAAACAGAGGGACTGAAACAGAGGGGCTGAAACAGAGAGCGCGAAACAGAGGGACTGAAACAGAGGGCGAGAAACAGAGGGGCTGAAACAGAGGGCGAGAAACGGAGGGGCTGAAACAGATGGGCTGAAACAGAGGGGCTGAAACAGAGGGCGAGAAACAGAGGGCGAGAAACAGAGGGTCTGAAACAGTGGGGCTGACACAGTGGGGCTGAAACAGAGGGGCTGAAACAGAGGGCGAGAAACAGGGGCTGAAACAGAGGGCGAGAAACAGAGGGCGAGAAACAGAGGGCGAGAAACAGAGGGACTGAAACAGAGGGCGAGAAACAGAGGGGCTGAAACAGAGGGCAAGAAACAGAGGGGCTGAAACAGAGGGCGAGAAACAGAGGGGCTGAAACAGAGGTGCTGAAACAGTGGGGCTGAAACAGAGGGTCTGAAACAGAGGGTGAGAAACAGAGGGGCTGAAACAGAGGGCGAGAAACAGAGGGCGAAAAACAGAGGGACTGAAACAGAGGGGCTGAAACAGAGGGCGAGAAACAGAGGGCGAGTATCAGAGGGGCTGAAACAGAGGGCGAGAAACAGAGGGGCTGAAACAGAGGGGCTGAAACAGAGGGGCTGAAACAGAGGGCGAGAAACAGAGGGCGAGAAACAGAGGGACTGAAACAGAGGGGCTGAAACAGAGAGCGCGAAACAGAGGGACTGAAACAGAGGGCGAGAAACAGAGGGGCTGAAACACAGGGCGAGAAACAGAGGGGCTGAAACAGAGGGGCTGAAACAGAGGGTGAGAAACAGAGGGGCTGAAACAGAGGGTGAGAAACAGAGGGGCTGAAACAGAGGGCAAGAAACAGAGGCGCTGAAAAAGAGGGCGAGAAACAGAGGGCGAGAAACAGAGTGGCTGAATCAGAGGGGCTGACACAGAGGGCGAGAAACAGAGGGGCTGAAACAGAGGGCGAGAAACAGAGGGGCTGAAACAGAGCGCGAGAAACAGAGGGTGTGAAACAGAGGGGCTGACACAGTGGGGCTGAAACAGAGGGGCTGAAACAGAGGGCGAGAAATATAGGGGCTGAAACAGAGGGCGAGAAACAGAGGGACTGAAACAGAGGGCGAGAAACAGAGGGGCTGAAACAGAGGGCGAGAAACAGAGGGCGAGAAACAGAGGGACTGAAACAGAGGGTCTGAAACAGAGGGGCTGAAACAGAGGGCGAGAAACAGAGGGGCTGAAACAGAGAGGCTGAAACAGAGGGGCTGAAACAGAGGGGCTGAAACAGAGAGGCTGAAACAGAGGGCGAGAAACAGAGGGGCTGAAACAGAGGGCAAGAAACAGAGGGGCTGAAACAGAGGGCGAGAAACAGAGGGGCTGAAACAGAGGGGCTGAAACAGAGGGCGAGAAACAGAGGGGCTGAAACAGAGGGCGAGAAACAGAGGGGCTGAAACAGAGGGCGAGAAACAGAGGGCTAGAAACAGAGGGGCTGAATCAGAGGGGCTGAAACAGAGGGCGAGAAACAGAGGGGCTGAAACACAGGGCGAGAAACAGAGGGGCTGAAACAGAGGGGCTGAAACAGAGGGTGAGAAACAGAGGGGCTGAAACAGAGGGTGAGAAACAGAGGGGCTGAAACAGAGGGCAAGAAACAGAGGCGCTGAAAAAGAGGGCGAGAAACAGAAAGCGAGAAACAGAGGGCGAGAAACAGAGGGACTGAAACAGAGGGGCTGAAACAGAGGGGCTGAAACAGAGGGCGAGAAACAGAGGGGCTGAAACAGAGGGCGAGAAACAGAGGGGCTGAAACAGAGGGCGAGAAACAGAGGGTCTGAAACAGAGGGGCTGACACAGTGGGGCTGAAACAGAGCGGCTGAAACAGAGGGCGAAAAATAGAGGGGCTGAAACAGAGGGCGAGAAACAGAGGGACTGAAACAGAGGGCGAGAAACAGAGAGGCTTAAACAGAGGGAAGAAACAGAGGGCGAGAAACAGAGGGACTGAAACAGAGGGGCTGAAAGAGAGGGGCTGAAACAGAGGGCGAGAAACAGAGGGGCTGAAACAGAGGGCGAGAAACAGAGGGGCTGAAACAGAGGGGCTGAAACAGAGAGGCTGAAACAGAGGGCGAGAAACAGAGGGGCTGAAACAGCGGGCAAGAAACAGAGGGGCTGAAACAGAGGGCGAGAAACAGAGGGGCTGAAACAGAGGGGCTGAAACAGAGGGGCTGAAACAGAGGGCGAGAAACAGAGGGGCTGAAACAGAGGGCGAGAAACAGAGGGGCTGAAACAGTGGGCGAGAAACAGAGGGCGAGAAACAGAGGGACTGAAACAGAGGGACTGAAACAGAGGGGCTGAAACAGAGGGCGAGAAACAGAGGAGCTGAAACAGAGGGGCTGACACAGTGGGGCTGAAACAGAGGGGCTGAAACAGAGGGCGAGAAATAGAGGGGCTGAAACAGAGGGGCTGACACAGTGGGGCTGAAACAGAGGGGCTGAAACAGAGGGCGAGAAACAGAGGGGCTGAAACAGAGGGCGAGAAACAGACGGGCAGAAACAGAGGGCGAGAAACAGAGGGACTGAAACAGAGGGGCTGAAACAGAGAGCGCGAAACAGAGGGACTGAAACAGAGGGCGAGAAACAGAGGGGCTGAAACAGAGGGCGAGAAACGGAGGGGCTGAAACAGATGGGCTGAAACAGAGGGGCTGAAACAGAGGGCGAGAAACAGAGGGCGAGAAACAGAGGGTCTGAAACAGTGGGGCTGACACAGTGGGGCTGAAACAGAGGGGCTGAAACAGAGGGCGAGAAACAGGGGCTGAAACAGAGGGCGAGAAACAGAGGGCGAGAAACAGAGGGTGAGAAACAGAGGGACTGAAACAGAGGGCGAGAAACAGAGGGGCTGAAACAGAGGGCAAGAAACAGAGGGGCTGAAACAGAGGGCGAGAAACAGAGGGGCTGAAACAGAGGTGCTGAAACAGTGGGGCTGAAACAGAGCGGCTGAAACAGAGGGTGAGAAACAGAGGGGCTGAAACAGAGGGCGAGAAACAGAGGGCGAAAAACAGAGGGACTGAAACAGAGGGGCTGAAACAGAGGGCGAGAAACAGAGGGCGAGTATCAGAGGGGCTGAAACAGAGGGCGAGAAACAGAGGGGCTGAAACAGAGGGGCTGAAACAGAGGGGCTGAAACAGAGGGCAAGAAACAGAGGGGCTGAAAAAGAGGGCGAGAAACAGAGGGCTAGAAACAGAGGGGCTGAATCAGAGGGGCTGAAACAGAGGGCGAGAAACAGAGGGGCTGAAACAGTGGGCGAGAAACAGAGGGCGAGAAACAGAGGGACTGAAACAGAGGGACTGAAACAGAGGGGCTGAAACAGAGGGCGAGAAACAGAGGAGCTGAAACAGAGGGGCTGACACAGTGGGGCTGAAACAGAGGGGCTGAAACAGAGGGCGAGAAATAGAGGGGCTGAAACAGAGGGGCTGACACAGTGGGGCTGAAACAGAGGGGCAGAAACAGAGGGCGAGAAACAGAGGGACTGAAACAGAGGGGCTGAAACAGAGAGCGCGAAACAGAGGGACTGAAACAGAGGGCGAGAAACAGAGGGGCTGAAACAGAGGGCGAGAAACGGAGGGGCTGAAACAGATGGGCTGAAACAGAGGGGCTGAAACAGAGGGCGAGAAACAGAGGGCGAGAAACAGAGGGTCTGAAACAGTGGGGCTGACACAGTGAGGCTGAATCAGATGGGCTAAAACAGAGGGCGAGAAACAGGGGCTGAAACAGAGGGCGAGAAACAGAGGGCGAGAAACAGAGGGCGAGAAACAGAGGGACTGAAACAGAGGGCGAGAAACAGAGCGGCTGAAACAGAGGGCAAGAAACAGAGGGGCTGAAACAGAGGGCGAGAAACAGAGGGGCTGAAACAGAGGTGCTGAAACAGTGGGGCTGAAACAGAGGGTCTGAAACAGAGGGTGAGAAACAGAGGGGCTGAAACAGAGGGCGAGAAACAGAGGGCGAAAAACAGAGGGACTGAAACAGAGGGGCTGAAACAGAGGGCGAGAAACAGAGGGCGAGTATCAGAGGGGCTGAAACAGAGGGCGAGAAACAGAGGGGCTGAAACAGAGGGGCTGAAACAGAGGGGCTGAAACAGAGGGCAAGAAACAGAGGGGCTGAAACAGAGGGCGAGAAACAGAGGGGCTGAAACATAGGGGCTGAAACAGTGGGGCTGAAACAGAGGGGCTGAAACAGAAGGCGAGAAATAGAGGGGCTGAAACAGAGGGCGAGAAACAGAGGGGCTGAAACAGAGCGCGAGAAACAGAGGGGCTGAAACAGAGGGCGTGAAAAAGAGGGGCTGAAACAGAGGGGCTGAAACAGAGGGGCTGAAACGGAGGGCGAGAAACAGAGGGGCTGAAACAGAGGGCAAGAAACAGAGGGGATAAAACAGAGGGCGAGAAACAGAGGGGCTGAAACAGAGGGGCTGAAACAGAGGGGCTGAAACAGAGGGTCTGAAACAGAGGGCAAGAAACAGAGGGGCTGAAACAGGTTGCGAAAAAAAGAGGGGCTGAAACAGAGGGCGAGAAACAGAGGGCGAGAAACAGAGGGACTGAAACAGAGGGGCTGAAACAGAGGGGCTGAAACAGAGGGCGAGAAACAGAGGGGCTGAAACAGAGGGCGAGAAACAGAGGGGCTGAAACAGAGGGCGAGAAACAGAGGGTCTGAAACAGAGGGGCTGACACAGTGGGGCTGAAACAGAGGGACTGAAACAGAGGGGCTGAAACAGAGGGCGAGAAACAGAGGAGCTGAAACAGAGGGGCTGACACAGTGGGGCTGAAACAGAGGGGCTGAAACAGAGGGCGAGAAATAGAGGGGCTGAAACAGAGGGGCTGACACAGTGGGGCTGAAACAGAGGGGCTGAAACAGAGGGCGAGAAACAGAGGGGCTGAAACAGAGGGCGAGAAACAGACGGGCAGAAACAGAGGGCGAGAAACAGAGGGACTGAAACAGAGGGGCTGAAACAGAGAGCGCGAAACAGAGGGACTGAAACAGAGGGCGAGAAACAGAGGGGCTGAAACAGAGGGCGAGAAACGGAGGGGCTGAAACAGATGGGCTGAAACAGAGGGGCTGAAACAGAGGGCGAGAAACAGAGGGCGAGAAACAGAGGGTCTGAAACAGTGGGGCTGACACAGTGGGGCTGAAACAGAGGGGCTGAAACAGAGGGCGAGAAACAGGGGCTGAAACAGAGGGCGAGAAACAGAGGGCGAGAAACAGAGGGCGAGAAACAGAGGGACTGAAACAGAGGGCGAGAAACAGAGGGGCTGAAACAGAGGGCAAGAAACAGAGGGGCTGAAACAGAGGGCGAGAAACAGAGGGGCTGAAACAGAGGTGCTGAAACAGTGGGGCTGAAACAGAGGGTCTGAAACAGAGGGTGAGAAACAGAGGGGCTGAAACAGAGGGCGAGAAACAGAGGGCGAAAAACAGAGGGACTGAAACAGAGGGGCTGAAACAGAGGGCGAGAAACAGAGGGCGAGTATCAGAGGGGCTGAAACAGAGGGCGAGAAACAGAGGGGCTGAAACAGAGGGGCTGAAACAGAGGGCGAGAAACAGAGGGCGAGAAACAGAGGGACTGAAACAGAGGGGCTGAAACAGAGAGCGCGAAACAGAGGGACTGAAACAGAGGGCGAGAAACAGAGGGGCTGAAACACAGGGCGAGAAACAGAGGGGCTGAAACAGAGGGGCTGAAACAGAGGGTGAGAAACAGAGGGGCTGAAACAGAGGGTGAGAAACAGAGGGGCTGAAACAGAGGGCAAGAAACAGAGGCGCTGAAAAAGAGGGCGAGAAACAGAGGGCGAGAAACAGAGTGGCTGAATCAGAGGGGCTGACACAGAGGGCGAGAAACAGAGGGGCTGAAACAGAGGGCGAGAAACAGAGGGGCTGAAACAGAGCGCGAGAAACAGAGGGTCTGAAACAGAGGGCGAGAAATATAGGGGCTGAAACAGAGGGCGAGAAACAGAGGGACTGAAACAGAGGGCGAGAAACAGAGGGGCTGAAACAGAGGGCGAGAAACAGAGGGCGAGAAACAGAGGGACTGAAACAGAGGGTCTGAAACAGAGGGGCTGAAACAGAGGGCGAGAAACAGAGGGGCTGAAACAGAGAGGCTGAAACAGAGGGGCTGAAACAGAGGGGCTGAAACAGAGAGGCTGAAACAGAGGGCGAGAAACAGAGGGGCTGAAACAGAGGGCAAGAAACAGAGGGGCTGAAACAGAGGGCGAGAAACAGAGGGGCTGAAACAGAGGGGCTGAAACAGAGGAGCTGAAACAGAGGGCGAGAAACAGAGGGGCTGAAACAGAGGGCAAGAAACAGAGGGGCTGAAACAGAGGGCGAGAAACAGAGGGTCTGAAACAGAGGGCGAGAAACAGAGGGTCTGAAACAGTGGGGCTGACACAGTGGGGCTGAAACAGAGCGGCTGAAACAGAGGGCAAGAAACAGAGGGGCTGAAACAGGTTGCGAAAAAAAGAGGGGCTGAAACAGAGGGCGAAAAACAGAGGGCGAGAAACAGAGGGACTGAAACAGAGGGGCAGAAACAGAGGGGCTGAAACAGAGGGCGAGAAACAGAGGGGCTGAAACAGAGGGCGAGAAACAGAGGGTCTGAAACAGAGGGCGAGAAACAGAGGGTCTGAAACAGAGGGGCTGACACAGTGGGGCTGAAACAGAGCGGCTGAAACAGAGGGCGAGAAACAGAGGGGCTGAAACAGAGGGCGAGAAACAGAGGGGCTGAAACAGACGGCGAGAAACAGAGGGCGAGAAACAGAGGGACTGAAACAGGGGGGCTGAAACAGAGGGCGAGAAACAGAGGGGCTGAAACAGAGGGCGAGAACCAGAGGGGCTGAAACAGAGGGCGAGAAACAGAGGGGCTGAAACAGAGGTCAAAAAACAGAGGGGCTGAAACAGAGGGCGAGAAACAGAGGGTGAGAAATAGAGGGCGAGAAACAGGGGGGCTGAAACAGAGGGCAAAAAACAGAGGGGCTGAAACAGAGGTCGAGAAACAGAGGGTGAGAAACAGAGGGCGAGAAACAGATGGGATGAAACAGAGTGGCTGAAACAGAGGGGCTGAAATAGAGGGGCTGAAACAGAGTGGCTGAATCAGAGGGGCTGCAACAGAGGGGCTGAATCAGAGGGGCTGACACAGAGTGCGAGAAACAGAGGGACTGAAACAGAGGGCGAGAAACAGAGGGGCTGAAACAGAGGGCGAGAAACAGAGGGGCTTAAACAGAGGGGCTGAAACAGAGGGCGAGAAACAGAGAGGCTGAAACAGAGGGCGAGAAACAGAGGGGCTGAAACAGAGGGCAAGAAACAGAGGGGCTGAATCAGAGATGCGAGAAACAGAGGGGCTGAAACAGAGAGGCTGAAACAGAGGAGCTGAAACAGAGGGCGAGAAACAGAGGGGCTGAAACAGAGGGCGAGAAACAGAGGGGCTGAAACGGAGGGCGAGAAACAGGGCGAGAAACAGAGGGACTGAAACAGAGGGGCTGAAACAGTGGGGCTGAAACAGAGGGCGAGAAACAGAGGGGCTGAAACAGAGGGCGAGAAACAGAGGGGCTGAAACAGAGGGCGAGAACAGAGGGTCTGAAACATAGGGGCTGAAACAGTGGGGCTGAAACAGAGGGGCTGAAACAGAAGGCGAGAAATAGAGGGGCTGAAACAGAGGGCGAGAAACAGAGGGGCTGAAACAGAGCGCGAGAAACAGAGGGGCTGAAACAGAGGGCGTGAAAAAGAGGGGCTGAAACAGAGGGGCTGAAACAGAGGGGCTGAAACGGAGGGCGAGAAACAGAGGGGCTGAAACAGAGGGCAAGAAACAGAGGGGATAAAACAGAGGGCGAGAAACAGAGGGGCTGAAACAGAGGGGCTGAAACAGAGGGGCTGAAACAGAGGGTCTGAAACAGAGGGCAAGAAACAGAGGGGCTGAAACAGGTTGCGAAAAAAAGAGGGGCTGAAACAGAGGGCGAGAAACAGAGGGCGAGAAACAGAGGGACTGAAACAGAGGGGCTGAAACAGAGGGGCTGAAACAGAGGGCGAGAAACAGAGGGGCTGAAACAGAGGGCGAGAAACAGAGGGGCTGAAACAGAGGGCGAGAAACAGAGGGTCTGAAACAGAGGGGCTGACACAGTGGGGCTGAAACAGAGCGGCTGAAACAGAGGGCGAAAAATAGAGGGGCTGAAACAGAGGGCGAGAAACAGAGGGACTGAAACAGAGGGCGAGAAACAGAGAGGCTGAAACAGAGGGAAGAAACAGAGGGCGAGAAACAGAGGGACTGAAACAGAGGGGCTGAAACAGAGGGGCTGAAACAGAGGGCGAGAAACAGAGGGGCTGAAACAGAGGGCGAGAAACAGAGGGGCTGAAACAGAGGGGCTGAAACAGAGAGGCTGAAACAGAGGGAGAGAAACAGAGGGGCTGAAACAGCGGGCAAGAAACAGAGGGGCTGAAACAGAGGGCGAGAAACAGAGCAACTGAAACAGAGGGGCTGAAACAGAGGGGCTGAAACAGAGGGCGAGAAACAGAGGGGCTGAAACAGAGGGCGAGAAACAGAGGGGCTGAAACAGTGGGCGAGAAACAGAGGGCGAGAAACAGAGGGACTGAAACAGAGGGACTGAAACAGAGGGGCTGAAACAGAGGGCGAGAAACAGAGGAGCTGAAACAGAGGGGCTGACACAGTGGGGCTGAAACAGAGGGGCTGAAACAGAGGGCGAGAAATAGAGGGGCTGAAACAGAGGGGCTGACACAGTGGGGCTGAAACAGAGGGGCTGAAACAGAGGGCGAGAAACAGAGGGGCTGAAACAGAGGGCGAGAAACAGACGGGCAGAAACAGAGGGCGAGAAACAGAGGGACTGAAACAGAGGGGCTGAAACAGAGAGCGCGAAACAGAGGGACTGAAACAGAGGGCGAGAAACAGAGGGGCTGAAACAGAGGGCGAGAAACGGAGGGGCTGAAACAGATGGGCTGAAACAGAGGGGCTGAAACAGAGGGCGAGAAACAGAGGGCGAGAAACAGAGGGTCTGAAACAGTGGGGCTGACACAGTGGGGCTGAAACAGAGGGGCTGAAACAGAGGGCGAGAAACAGGGGCTGAAACAGAGGGCGAGAAACAGAGGGCGAGAAACAGAGGGCGAGAAACAGAGGGACTGAAACAGAGGGCGAGAAACAGAGGGGCTGAAACAGAGGGCAAGAAACAGAGGGGCTGAAACAGAGGGCGAGAAACAGAGGGGCTGAAACAGAGGTGCTGAAACAGTGGGGCTGAAACAGAGGGTCTGAAACAGAGGGTGAGAAACAGAGGGGCTGAAACAGAGGGCGAGAAACAGAGGGCGAAAAACAGAGGGACTGAAACAGAGGGGCTGAAACAGAGGGCGAGAAACAGAGGGCGAGTATCAGAGGGGCTGAAACAGAGGGCGAGAAACAGAGGGGCTGAAACAGAGGGGCTGAAACAGAGGGGCTGAAACAGAGGGCGAGAAACAGAGGGCGAGAAACAGAGGGACTGAAACAGAGGGGCTGAAACAGAGAGCGCGAAACAGAGGGACTGAAACAGAGGGCGAGAAACAGAGGGGCTGAAACACAGGGCGAGAAACAGAGGGGCTGAAACAGAGGGGCTGAAACAGAGGGTGAGAAACAGAGGGGCTGAAACAGAGGGTGAGAAACAGAGGGGCTGAAACAGAGGGCAAGAAACAGAGGCGCTGAAAAAGAGGGCGAGAAACAGAGGGCGAGAAACAGAGTGGCTGAATCAGAGGGGCTGACACAGAGGGCGAGAAACAGAGGGGCTGAAACAGAGGGCGAGAAACAGAGGGGCTGAAACAGAGCGCGAGAAACAGAGGGTGTGAAACAGAGGGGCTGACACAGTGGGGCTGAAACAGAGGGGCTGAAACAGAGGGCGAGAAATATAGGGGCTGAAACAGAGGGCGAGAAACAGAGGGACTGAAACAGAGGGCGAGAAACAGAGGGGCTGAAACAGAGGGCGAGAAACAGAGGGCGAGAAACAGAGGGACTGAAACAGAGGGTCTGAAACAGAGGGGCTGAAACAGAGGGCGAGAAACAGAGGGGCTGAAACAGAGAGGCTGAAACAGAGGGGCTGAAACAGAGGGGCTGAAACAGAGAGGCTGAAACAGAGGGCGAGAAACAGAGGGGCTGAAACAGAGGGCAAGAAACAGAGGGGCTGAAACAGAGGGCGAGAAACAGAGGGGCTGAAACAGAGGGGCTGAAACAGAGGGCGAGAAACAGAGGGGCTGAAACAAAGGGCGAGAAACAGAGGGGCTGAAACAGAGGGCGAGAAACAGAGGGCTAGAAACAGAGGGGCTGAATCAGAGGGGCTGAAACAGAGGGCGAGAAACAGAGGGGCTGAAACACAGGGCGAGAAACAGAGGGGCTGAAACAGAGGGGCTGAAACAGAGGGTGAGAAACAGAGGGGCTGAAACAGCGGGTGAGAAACAGAGGGGCTGAAACAGAGGGCAAGAAACAGAGGCGCTGAAAAAGAGGGCGAGAAACAGAAAGCGAGAAACAGAGGGCGAGAAACAGAGGGACTGAAACAGAGGGGCTGAAACAGAGGGGCTGAAACAGAGGGCGAGAAACAGAGGGGCTGAAACAGAGGGCGAGAAACAGAGGGGCTGAAACAGAGGGCGAGAAACAGAGGGTCTGAAACAGAGGGGCTGACACAGTGGGGCTGAAACAGAGCGGCTGAAACAGAGGGCGAAAAATAGAGGGGCTGAAACAGAGGGCGAGAAACAGAGGGACTGAAACAGAGGGCGAGAAACAGAGAGGCTTAAACAGAGGGAAGAAACAGAGGGCGAGAAACAGAGGGACTGAAACAGAGGGGCTGAAAGAGAGGGGCTGAAACAGAGGGCGAGAAACAGAGGGGCTGAAACAGAGGGCGAGAAACAGAGGGGCTGAAACAGAGGGGCTGAAACAGAGAGGCTGAAACAGAGGGCGAGAAACAGAGGGGCTGAAACAGCGGGCAAGAAACAGAGGGGCTGAAACAGAGGGCGAGAAACAGAGGGGCTGAAACAGAGGGGCTGAAACAGAGGGGCTGAAACAGAGGGCGAGAAACAGAGGGGCTGAAACAGAGGGCGAGAAACAGAGGGGCTGAAACAGTGGGCGAGAAACAGAGGGCGAGAAACAGAGGGACTGAAACAGAGGGACTGAAACAGAGGGGCTGAAACAGAGGGCGAGAAACAGAGGAGCTGAAACAGAGGGGCTGACACAGTGGGGCTGAAACAGAGGGGCTGAAACAGAGGGCGAGAAATAGAGGGGCTGAAACAGAGGGGCTGACACAGTGGGGCTGAAACAGAGGGGCTGAAACAGAGGGCGAGAAACAGAGGGGCTGAAACAGAGGGCGAGAAACAGACGGGCAGAAACAGAGGGCGAGAAACAGAGGGACTGAAACAGAGGGGCTGAAACAGAGAGCGCGAAACAGAGGGACTGAAACAGAGGGCGAGAAACAGAGGGGCTGCAACAGAGGGCGAGAAACGGAGGGGCTGAAACAGATGGGCTGAAACAGAGGGGCTGAAACAGAGGGCGAGAAACAGAGGGCGAGAAACAGAGGGTCTGAAACAGTGGGGCTGACACAGTGGGGCTGAAACAGAGGGGCTGAAACAGAGGGCGAGAAACAGGGGCTGAAACAGAGGGCGAGAAACAGAGGGCGAGAAACAGAGGGTGAGAAACAGAGGGACTGAAACAGAGGGCGAGAAACAGAGGGGCTGAAACAGAGGGCAAGAAACAGAGGGGCTGAAACAGAGGGCGAGAAACAGAGGGGCTGAAACAGAGGTGCTGAAACAGTGGGGCTGAAACAGAGGGTCTGAAACAGAGGGTGAGAAACAGAGGGGCTGAAACAGAGGGCGAGAAACAGAGGGCGAAAAACAGAGGGACTGAAACAGAGGGGCTGAAACAGAGGGCGAGAAACAGAGGGCGAGTATCAGAGGGGCTGAAACAGAGGGCGAGAAACAGAGGGGCTGAAACAGAGGGGCTGAAACAGAGGGGCTGAAACAGAGGGCAAGAAACAGAGGGGCTGAAAAAGAGGGCGAGAAACAGAGGGCTAGAAACAGAGGGGCTGAATCAGAGGGGCTGAAACAGAGGGCGAGAAACAGAGGGGCTGAAACAGTGGGCGAGAAACAGAGGGCGAGAAACAGAGGGACTGAAACAGAGGGACTGAAACAGAGGGGCTGAAACAGAGGGCGAGAAACAGAGGAGCTGAAACAGAGGGGCTGACACAGTGGGGCTGAAACAGAGGGGCTGAAACAGAGGGCGAGAAATAGAGGGGCTGAAACAGAGGGGCTGACACAGTGGGGCTGAAACAGAGGGGCAGAAACAGAGGGCGAGAAACAGAGGGACTGAAACAGAGGGGCTGAAACAGAGAGCGCGAAACAGAGGGACTGAAACAGAGGGCGAGAAACAGAGGGGCTGAAACAGAGGGCGAGAAACGGAGGGGCTGAAACAGATGGGCTGAAACAGAGGGGCTGAAACAGAGGGCGAGAAACAGAGGGCGAGAAACAGAGGGTCTGAAACAGTGGGGCTGACACAGTGGGGCTGAATCAGATGGGCTAAAACAGAGGGCGAGAAACAGGGGCTGAAACAGAGGGCGAGAAACAGAGGGCGAGAAACAGAGGGCGAGAAACAGAGGGACTGAAACAGAGGGCGAGAAACAGAGCGGCTGAAACAGAGGGCAAGAAACAGAGGGGCTGAAACAGAGGGCGAGAAACAGAGGGGCTGAAACAGAGGTGCTGAAACAGTGGGGCTGAAACAGAGGGTCTGAAACAGAGGGTGAGAAACAGAGGGGCTGAAACAGAGGGCGAGAAACAGAGGGCGAAAAACAGAGGGACTGAAACAGAGGGGCTGAAACAGAGGGCGAGAAACAGAGGGCGAGTATCAGAGGGGCTGAAACAGAGGGCGAGAAACAGAGGGGCTGAAACAGAGGGGCTGAAACAGAGGGGCTGAAACAGAGGGCAAGAAACAGAGGGGCTGAAACAGAGGGCGAGAAACAGAGGGGCTGAAACATAGGGGCTGAAACAGTGGGGCTGAAACAGAGGGGCTGAAACAGAAGGCGAGAAATAGAGGGGCTGAAACAGAGGGCGAGAAACAGAGGGGCTGAAACAGAGCGCGAGAAACAGAGGGGCTGAAACAGAGGGCGTGAAAAAGAGGGGCTGAAACAGAGGGGCTGAAACAGAGGGGCTGAAACGGAGGGCGAGAAACAGAGGGGCTGAAACAGAGGGCAAGAAACAGAGGGGATAAAACAGAGGGCGAGAAACAGAGGGGCTGAAACAGAGGGGCTGAAACAGAGGGTCTGAAACAGAGGGCAAGAAACAGAGGGGCTGAAACAGGTTGCGAAAAAAAGAGGGGCTGAAACAGAGGGCGAGAAACAGAGGGCGAGAAACAGAGGGACTGAAACAGAGGGGCTGAAACAGAGGGGCTGAAACAGAGGGCGAGAAACAGAGGGGCTGAAACAGAGGGCGAGAAACAGAGGGGCTGAAACAGAGGGCGAGAAACAGAGGGTCTGAAACAGAGGGGCTGACACAGTGGGGCTGAAACAGAGCGGCTGAAACAGAGGGCGAAAAATAGAGGGGCTGAAACAGAGGGCGAGAAACAGAGGGACTGAAACAGAGGGCGAGAAACAGAGAGGCTGAAACAGAGGGAAGAAACAGAGGGCGAGAAACAGAGGGACTGAAACAGAGGGGCTGAAACAGAGGGGCTGAAACAGAGGGCGAGAAACAGAGGGGCTGAAACAGAGGGCGAGAAACAGAGGGGCTGAAACAGAGGGGCTGAAACAGAGAGGCTGAAACAGAGGGAGAGAAACAGAGGGGCTGAAACAGCGGGCAAGAAACAGAGGGGCTGAAACAGAGGGCGAGAAACAGAGCAACTGAAACAGAGGGGCTGAAACAGAGGGGCTGAAACAGAGGGCGAGAAACAGAGGGGCTGAAACAGAGGGCGAGAAACAGAGGGGCTGAAACAGTGGGCGAGAAACAGAGGGCGAGAAACAGAGGGACTGAAACAGAGGGACTGAAACAGAGGGGCTGAAACAGAGGGCGAGAAACAGAGGAGCTGAAACAGAGGGGCTGACACAGTGGGGCTGAAACAGAGGGGCTGAAACAGAGGGCGAGAAATAGAGGGGCTGAAACAGAGGGGCTGACACAGTGGGGCTGAAACAGAGGGGCTGAAACAGAGGGCGAGAAACAGAGGGGCTGAAACAGAGGGCGAGAAACAGACGGGCAGAAACAGAGGGCGAGAAACAGAGGGACTGAAACAGAGGGGCTGAAACAGAGAGCGCGAAACAGAGGGACTGAAACAGAGGGCGAGAAACAGAGGGGCTGAAACAGAGGGCGAGAAACGGAGGGGCTGAAACAGATGGGCTGAAACAGAGGGGCTGAAACAGAGGGCGAGAAACAGAGGGCTGAAACAGAGGGCGAGAAACAGAGGGCGAGAAACAGAGGGCGAGAAACAGAGGGACTGAAACAGAGGGCGAGAAACAGAGGGGCTGAAACAGAGGGCAAGAAACAGAGGGGCTGAAACAGAGGGCGAGAAACAGAGGGGCTGAAACAGAGGTGCTGAAACAGTGGGGCTGAAACAGAGGGTCTGAAACAGAGGGTGAGAAACAGAGGGGCTGAAACAGAGGGCGAGAAACAGAGGGCGAAAAACAGAGGGACTGAAACAGAGGGGCTGAAACAGAGGGCGAGAAACAGAGGGCGAGTATCAGAGGGGCTGAAACAGAGGGCGAGAAACAGAGGGGCTGAAACAGAGGGGCTGAAACAGAGGGCGAGAAACAGAGGGCGAGAAACAGAGGGACTGAAACAGAGGGGCTGAAACAGAGAGCGCGAAACAGAGGGACTGAAACAGAGGGCGAGAAACAGAGGGGCTGAAACACAGGGCGAGAAACAGAGGGGCTGAAACAGAGGGGCTGAAACAGAGGGTGAGAAACAGAGGGGCTGAAACAGAGGGTGAGAAACAGAGGGGCTGAAACAGAGGGCAAGAAACAGAGGCGCTGAAAAAGAGGGCGAGAAACAGAGGGCGAGAAACAGAGTGGCTGAATCAGAGGGGCTGACACAGAGGGCGAGAAACAGAGGGGCTGAAACAGAGGGCGAGAAACAGAGGGGCTGAAACAGAGCGCGAGAAACAGAGGGTCTGAAACAGAGGGGCTGACACAGTGGGGCTGAAACAGAGGGGCTGAAACAGAGGGCGAGAAATATAGGGGCTGAAACAGAGGGCGAGAAACAGAGGGACTGAAACAGAGGGCGAGAAACAGAGGGGCTGAAACAGAGGGCGAGAAACAGAGGGCGAGAAACAGAGGGACTGAAACAGAGGGTCTGAAACAGAGGGGCTGAAACAGAGGGCGAGAAACAGAGGGGCTGAAACAGAGAGGCTGAAACAGAGGGGCTGAAACAGAGGGGCTGAAACAGAGAGGCTGAAACAGAGGGCGAGAAACAGAGGGGCTGAAATAGAGGGCAAGAAACAGAGGGGCTGAAACAGAGGGCGAGAAACAGAGGGGCTGAAACAGAGGGGCTGAAACAGAGGAGCTGAAACAGAGGGCGAGAAACAGAGGGGCTGAAACAGAGGGCAAGAAACAGAGGGGCTGAAACAGAGGGCGAGAAACAGAGGGTCTGAAACAGAGGGCGAGAAACAGAGGGTCTGAAACAGTGGGGCTGACACAGTGGGGCTGAAACAGAGCGGCTGAAACAGAGGGCGAGAAACAGAGGGGCTGAAACAGAGGGCGAGAAACAGAGGGGCTGAAACAGAGGGCGAGAAACAGAGGGCGAGAAACAGAGGGACTGAAACAGAGGGGCTGAAACAGGGGGGCTGAAACAGAGGGCGAGAAACAGAGGGGCTGAAACAGAGGGCGAGAACCAGAGGGGCTGAAACAGAGGGCGAGAAACAGAGGTGCTGAAACAGAGGGCAAAAAACAGAGGGGCTGAAACAGAGGGCGAGAAACAGAGGGTGAGAAACAGAGGGCGAGAAACAGGGGGGCTGAAACAGAGGGCAAAAAACAGAGGGGCTGAAACAGAGGTCGAGAAACAGAGGGTGAGAAACAGAGGGCGAGAAACAGATGGGATGAAACAGAGTGGCTGAAACAGAGGGGCTGAAATAGAGGGGCTGAAACAGAGGGGCTGAATCAGAGGGGCTGCAACAGAGGGGCTGAATCAGAGGGGCTGACACAGAGTGCGAGAAACAGAGGGACTGAAACAGAGGGCGAGAAACAGAGGGGCTGAAACAGAGGGCGAGAAACAGAGGGGCTTAAACAGAGGGGCTGAAACAGAGGGCGAGAAACAGAGAGGCTGAAACAGAGGGCGAGAAACAGAGGGGCTGAAACAGAGGGCAAGAAACAGAGGGGCTGAATCAGAGATGCGAGAAACAGAGGGGCTGAAACAGAGAGGCTGAAACAGAGGAGCTGAAACAGAGGGCGAGAAACAGAGGGGCTGAAACAGAGGGCGAGAAACAGAGGGGCTGAAACGGAGGGCGAGAAACAGGGCGAGAAACAGAGGGACTGAAACAGAGGGGCTGAAACAGTGGGGCTGAAACAGAGGGCGAGAAACAGAGGGGCTGAAACAGAGGGCGAGAAACAGAGGGGCTGAAACAGAGGGCGAGAAACAGAGGGGCTGAAACATAGGGGCTGAAACAGTGGGGCTGAAACAGAGGGGCTGAAACAGAAGGCGAGAAATAGAGGGGCTGAAACAGAGGGCGAGAAACAGAGGGGCTGAAACAGAGCGCGAGAAACAGAGGGGCTGAAACAGAGGGCGTGAAAAAGAGGGGCTGAAACAGAGGGGCTGAAACAGAGGGGCTGAAACGGAGGGCGAGAAACAGAGGGGCTGAAACAGAGGGCAAGAAACAGAGGGGATAAAACAGAGGGCGAGAAACAGAGGGGCTGAAACAGAGGGGCTGAAACAGAGGGGCTGAAACAGAGGGTCTGAAACAGAGGGCAAGAAACAGAGGGGCTGAAACAGGTTGCGAAAAAAAGAGGGGCTGAAACAGAGGGCGAGAAACAGAGGGCGAGAAACAGAGGGACTGAAACAGAGGGGCTGAAACAGAGGGGCTGAAACAGAGGGCGAGAAACAGAGGGGCTGAAACAGAGGGCGAGAAACAGAGGGGCTGAAACAGAGGGCGAGAAACAGAGGGTCTGAAACAGAGGGGCTGACACAGTGGGGCTGAAACAGAGCGGCTGAAACAGAGGGCGAAAAATAGAGGGGCTGAAACAGAGGGCGAGAAACAGAGGGACTGAAACAGAGGGCGAGAAACAGAGAGGCTGAAACAGAGGGAAGAAACAGAGGGCGAGAAACAGAGGGACTGAAACAGAGGGGCTGAAACAGAGGGGCTGAAACAGAGGGCGAGAAACAGAGGGGCTGAAACAGAGGGCGAGAAACAGAGGGGCTGAAACAGAGGGGCTGAAACAGAGAGGCTGAAACAGAGGGAGAGAAACAGAGGGGCTGAAACAGCGGGCAAGAAACAGAGGGGCTGAAACAGAGGGCGAGAAACAGAGCAACTGAAACAGAGGGGCTGAAACAGAGGGGCTGAAACAGAGGGCGAGAAACAGAGGGGCTGAAACAGAGGGCGAGAAACAGAGGGGCTGAAACAGTGGGCGAGAAACAGAGGGCGAGAAACAGAGGGACTGAAACAGAGGGACTGAAACAGAGGGGCTGAAACAGAGGGCGAGAAACAGAGGAGCTGAAACAGAGGGGCTGACACAGTGGGGCTGAAACAGAGGGGCTGAAACAGAGGGCGAGAAATAGAGGGGCTGAAACAGAGGGGCTGACACAGTGGGGCTGAAACAGAGGGGCTGAAACAGAGGGTTAGAAACAGAGGGGCTGAAACAGAGGGCGAGAAACAGACGGGCAGAAACAGAGGGCGAGAAACAGAGGGACTGAAACAGAGGGGCTGAAACAGAGAGCGCGAAACAGAGGGACTGAAACAGAGGGCGAGAAACAGAGGGGCTGAAACAGAGGGCGAGAAACGGAGGGGCTGAAACAGATGGGCTGAAACAGAGGGGCTGAAACAGAGGGCGAGAAACAGAGGGCGAGAAACAGAGGGTCTGAAACAGTGGGGCTGACACAGTGGGGCTGAAACAGAGGGGCTGAAACAGAGGGCGAGAAACAGGGGCTGAAACAGAGGGCGAGAAACAGAGGGCGAGAAACAGAGGGACTGAAACAGAGGGCGAGAAACAGAGGGGCTGAAACAGAGGGCAAGAAACAGAGGGGCTGAAACAGAGGGCGAGAAACAGAGGGGCTGAAACAGAGGTGCTGAAACAGTGGGGCTGAAACAGAGGGTCTGAAACAGAGGGTGAGAAACAGAGGGGCTGAAACAGAGGGCGAGAAACAGAGGGCGAAAAACAGAGGGACTGAAACAGAGGGGCTGAAACAGAGGGCGAGAAACAGAGGGCGAGTATCAGAGGGGCTGAAACAGAGGGCGAGAAACAGAGGGGCTGAAACAGAGGGGCTGAAACAGAGGGGCTGAAACAGAGGGCGAGAAACAGAGGGCGAGAAACAGAGGGACTGAAACAGAGGGGCTGAAACAGAGAGCGCGAAACAGAGGGACTGAAACAGAGGGCGAGAAACAGAGGGGCTGAAACACAGGGCGAGAAACAGAGGGGCTGAAACAGAGGGGCTGAAACAGAGGGTGAGAAACAGAGGGGCTGAAACAGAGGGTGAGAAACAGAGGGGCTGAAACAGAGGGCAAGAAACAGAGGCGCTGAAAAAGAGGGCGAGAAACAGAGGGCGAGAAACAGAGTGGCTGAATCAGAGGGGCTGACACAGAGGGCGAGAAACAGAGGGGCTGAAACAGAGGGCGAGAAACAGAGGGGCTGAAACAGAGCGCGAGAAACAGAGGGTCTGAAACAGAGGGGCTGACACAGTGGGGCTGAAACAGAGGGGCTGAAACAGAGGGCGAGAAATATAGGGGCTGAAACAGAGGGCGAGAAACAGAGGGACTGAAACAGAGGGCGAGAAACAGAGGGGCTGAAACAGAGGGCGAGAAACAGAGGGCGAGAAACAGAGGGACTGAAACAGAGGGTCTGAAACAGAGGGGCTGAAACAGAGGGCGAGAAACAGAGGGGCTGAAACAGAGAGGCTGAAACAGAGGGGCTGAAACAGAGGGGCTGAAACAGAGAGGCTGAAACAGAGGGCGAGAAACAGAGGGGCTGAAACAGAGGGCAAGAAACAGAGGGGCTGAAACAGAGGGCGAGAAACAGAGGGGCTGAAACAGAGGGGCTGAAACAGAGGACCTGAAACAGAGGGGCTGAAACAGAGGGCGAGAAACAGAGGGGCTGAAACAGAGGGCGAGAAACAGAGGGGCTGAAACAGAGGGCGAGAAACAGAGGGCTAGAAACAGAGGGGCTGAATCAGAGGGGCTGAAACAGAGGGCGAGAAACAGAGGGGCTGAAACAGAGGGTGAGAAACAGAGGGGCTGAAACAGAGGGCAAGAAACAGAGGCGCTGAAAAAGAGGGCGAGAAACAGAAAGCGAGAAACAGAGGGCGAGAAACAGAGGGACTGAAACAGAGGGGCTGAAACAGAGGGGCTGAAACAGAGGGCGAGAAACAGAGGGGCTGAAACAGAGGGCGAGAAACAGAGGGGCTGAAACAGAGGGCGAGAAACAGAGGGTCTGAAACAGAGGGGCTGACACAGTGGGGCTGAAACAGAGCGGCTGAAACAGAGGGCGAAAAATAGAGGGGCTGAAACAGAGGGGCTGAAACAGAGGGTGAGAAACAGAGGGGCTGAAACAGAGGGTGAGAAACAGAGGGGCTGAAACAGAGGGCAAGAAACAGAGGCGCTGAAAAAGAGGGCGAGAAACAGAAAGCGAGAAACAGAGGGCGAGAAACAGAGGGACTGAAACAGAGGGGCTGAAACAGAGGGGCTGAAACAGAGGGCGAGAAACAGAGGGGCTGAAACAGAGGGCGAGAAACAGAGGGGCTGAAACAGAGGGCGAGAAACAGAGGGTCTGAAACAGAGGGGCTGACACAGTGGGGCTGAAACAGAGCGGCTGAAAGAGAGGGCGAAAAATAGAGGGGCTGAAACAGAGGGCGAGAAACAGAGGGACTGAAACAGAGGGCGAGAAACAGAGAGGCTTAAACAGAGGGAAGAAACAGAGGGCGAGAAACAGAGGGACTGAAACAGAGGGGCTGAAACAGAGGGGCTGAAACAGAGGGCGAGGAACCGAGGGGCTGAAACAGAGGGCGAGAAACAGAGGGGCTGAAACAGAGGGGCTGAAACAGAGAGGCTGAAACAGAGGGCGAGAAACAGAGGGGCTGAAACAGCGGGCAAGAAACAGAGGGGCTGAAACAGAGGGCGAGAAACAGAGGGGCTGAAACAGAGGGGCTGAAACAGAGGGGCTGAAACAGAGGGCGAGAAACAGAGGGGCTGAAACAGAGGGCGAGAAACAGAGGGGCTGAAACAGTGGGCGAGAAACAGAGGGCGAGAAACAGAGGGACTGAAACAGAGGGACTGAAACAGAGGGGCTGAAACAGAGGGCGAGAAACAGAGGAGCTGAAACAGAGGGGCTGACACAGTGGGGCTGAAACAGAGGGGCTGAAACAGAGGGCGAGAAATAGAGGGGCTGAAACAGAGGGGCTGACACAGTGGGGCTGAAACAGAGGGGCTGAAACAGAGGGCGAGAAACAGAGGGGCTGAAACAGAGGGCGAGAAACAGACGGGCAGAAACAGAGGGCGAGAAACAGAGGGACTGAAACAGAGGGGCTGAAACAGAGAGCGCGAAACAGAGGGACTGAAACAGAGGGCGAGAAACAGAGGGGCTGAAACAGAGGGCGAGAAACGGAGGGGCTGAAACAGATGGGCTGAAACAGAGGGGCTGAAACAGAGGGCGAGAAACAGAGGGCGAGAAACAGAGGGTCTGAAACAGTGGGGCTGACACAGTGGGGCTGAAACAGAGGGGCTGAAACAGAGGGCGAGAAACAGGGGCTGAAACAGAGGGCGAGAAACAGAGGGCGAGAAACAGAGGGCGAGAAACAGAGGGACTGAAACAGAGGGCGAGAAACAGAGGGGCTGAAACAGAGGGCAAGAAACAGAGGGGCTGAAACAGAGGGCGAGAAACAGAGGGGCTGAAACAGAGGTGCTGAAACAGTGGGGCTGAAACAGAGGGTCTGAAACAGAGGGTGAGAAACAGAGGGGCTGAAACAGAGGGCGAGAAACAGAGGGGCTGAAACAGAGGGGCTGAAACAGAGAGGCTGAAACAGAGGGAGAGAAACAGAGGGGCTGAAACAGCGGGCAAGAAACAGAGGGGCTGAAACAGAGGGCGAGAAACAGAGCAACTGAAACAGAGGGGCTGAAACAGAGGGGCTGAAACAGAGGGCGAGAAACAGAGGGGCTGAAACAGAGGGCGAGAAACAGAGGGGCTGAAACAGTGGGCGAGAAACAGAGGGCGAGAAACAGAGGGACTGAAACAGAGGGACTGAAACAGAGGGGCTGAAACAGAGGGCGAGAAACAGAGGAGCTGAAACAGAGGGGCTGACACAGTGGGGCTGAAACAGAGGGGCTGAAACAGAGGGCGAGAAATAGAGGGGCTGAAACAGAGGGGCTGACACAGTGGGGCTGAAACAGAGGGGCTGAAACAGAGGGTTAGAAACAGAGGGGCTGAAACAGAGGGCGAGAAACAGACGGGCAGAAACAGAGGGCGAGAAACAGAGGGACTGAAACAGAGGGGCTGAAACAGAGAGCGCGAAACAGAGGGACTGAAACAGAGGGCGAGAAACAGAGGGGCTGAAACAGAGGGCGAGAAACGGAGGGGCTGAAACAGATGGGCTGAAACAGAGGGGCTGAAACAGAGGGCGAGAAACAGAGGGCGAGAAACAGAGGGTCTGAAACAGTGGGGCTGACACAGTGGGGCTGAAACAGAGGGGCTGAAACAGAGGGCGAGAAACAGGGGCTGAAACAGAGGGCGAGAAACAGAGGGCGAGAAACAGAGGGACTGAAACAGAGGGCGAGAAACAGAGGGGCTGAAACAGAGGGCAAGAAACAGAGGGGCTGAAACAGAGGGCGAGAAACAGAGGGGCTGAAACAGAGGTGCTGAAACAGTGGGGCTGAAACAGAGGGTCTGAAACAGAGGGTGAGAAACAGAGGGGCTGAAACAGAGGGCGAGAAACAGAGGGCGAAAAACAGAGGGACTGAAACAGAGGGGCTGAAACAGAGGGCGAGAAACAGAGGGCGAGTATCAGAGGGGCTGAAACAGAGGGCGAGAAACAGAGGGGCTGAAACAGAGGGGCTGAAACAGAGGGGCTGAAACAGAGGGCGAGAAACAGAGGGCGAGAAACAGAGGGACTGAAACAGAGGGGCTGAAACAGAGAGCGCGAAACAGAGGGACTGAAACAGAGGGCGAGAAACAGAGGGGCTGAAACACAGGGCGAGAAACAGAGGGGCTGAAACAGAGGGGCTGAAACAGAGGATGAGAAACAGAGGGGCTGAAACAGAGGGTGAGAAACAGAGGGGCTGAAACAGAGGGCAAGAAACAGAGGCGCTGAAAAAGAGGGCGAGAAACAGAGGGCGAGAAACAGAGTGGCTGAATCAGAGGGGCTGACACAGAGGGCGAGAAACAGAGGGGCTGAAACAGAGGGCGAGAAACAGAGGGGCTGAAACAGAGCGCGAGAAACAGAGGGTCTGAAACAGAGGGGCTGACACAGTGGGGCTGAAACAGAGGGGCTGAAACAGAGGGCGAGAAATATAGGGGCTGAAACAGAGGGCGAGAAACAGAGGGACTGAAACAGAGGGCGAGAAACAGAGGGGCTGAAACAGAGGGCGAGAAACAGAGGGCGAGAAACAGAGGGACTGAAACAGAGGGTCTGAAACAGAGGGGCTGAAACAGAGGGCGAGAAACAGAGGGGCTGAAACAGAGAGGCTGAAACAGAGGGGCTGAAACAGAGGGGCTGAAACAGAGAGGCTGAAACAGAGGGCGAGAAACAGAGGGGCTGAAACAGAGGGCAAGAAACAGAGGGGCTGAAACAGAGGGCGAGAAACAGAGGGGCTGAAACAGAGGGGCTGAAACAGAGGACCTGAAACAGAGGGGCTGAAACAGAGGGCGAGAAACAGAGGGGCTGAAACAGAGGGCGAGAAACAGAGGGGCTGAAACAGAGGGCGAGAAACAGAGGGCTAGAAACAGAGGGGCTGAATCAGAGGGGCTGAAACAGAGGGCGAGAAACAGAGGGGCTGAAACACAGGGCGAGAAACAGAGGGGCTGAAACAGAGGGGCTGAAACAGAGGGTGAGAAACAGAGGGGCTGAAACAGAGGGTGAGAAACAGAGGGGCTGAAACAGAGGGCAAGAAACAGAGGCGCTGAAAAAGAGGGCGAGAAACAGAAAGCGAGAAACAGAGGGCGAGAAACAGAGGGACTGAAACAGAGGGGCTGAAACAGAGGGGCTGAAACAGAGGGCGAGAAACAGAGGGGCTGAAACAGAGGGCGAGAAACAGAGGGGCTGAAACAGAGGGCGAGAAACAGAGGGTCTGAAACAGAGGGGCTGACACAGTGGGGCTGAAACAGAGCGGCTGAAACAGAGGGCGAAAAATAGAGGGGCTGAAACAGAGGGCGAGAAACAGAGGGACTGAAACAGAGGGCGAGAAACAGAGAGGCTTAAACAGAGGGAAGAAACAGAGGGCGAGAAACAGAGGGACTGAAACAGAGGGGCTGAAAGAGAGGGGCTGAAACAGAGGGCGAGAAACAGAGGGGCTGAAACAGAGGGCGAGAAACAGAGGGGCTGAAACAGAGGGGCTGAAACAGAGAGGCTGAAACAGAGGGCGAGAAACAGAGGGGCTGAAACAGCGGGCAAGAAACAGAGGGGCTGAAACAGAGGGCGAGAAACAGAGGGGCTGAAACAGAGGGGCTGAAACAGAGGGGCTGAAACAGAGGGCGAGAAACAGAGGGGCTGAAACAGAGGGCGAGAAACAGAGGGGCTGAAACAGTGGGCGAGAAACAGAGGGCGAGAAACAGAGGGACTGAAACAGAGGGACTGAAACAGAGGGGCTGAAACAGAGGGCGAGAAACAGAGGAGCTGAAACAGAGGGGCTGACACAGTGGGGCTGAAACAGAGGGGCTGAAACAGAGGGCGAGAAATAGAGGGGCTGAAACAGAGGGGCTGACACAGTGGGGCTGAAACAGAGGGGCTGAAACAGAGGGCGAGAAACAGAGGGGCTGAAACAGAGGGCGAGAAACAGACGGGCAGAAACAGAGGGCGAGAAACAGAGGGACTGAAACAGAGGGGCTGAAACAGAGAGCGCGAAACAGAGGGACTGAAACAGAGGGCGAGAAACAGAGGGGCTGAAACAGAGGGCGAGAAACGGAGGGGCTGAAACAGATGGGCTGAAACAGAGGGGCTGAAACAGAGGGCGAGAAACAGAGGGCGAGAAACAGAGGGTCTGAAACAGTGGGGCTGACACAGTGGGGCTGAAACAGAGGGGCTGAAACAGAGGGCGAGAAACAGGGGCTGAAACAGAGGGCGAGAAACAGAGGGCGAGAAACAGAGGGCGAGAAACAGAGGGACTGAAACAGAGGGCGAGAAACAGAGGGGCTGAAACAGAGGGCAAGAAACAGAGGGGCTGAAACAGAGGGCGAGAAACAGAGGGGCTGAAACAGAGGTGCTGAAACAGTGGGGCTGAAACAGAGGGTCTGAAACAGAGGGTGAGAAAGAGAGGGGCTGAAACAGAGGGCGAGAAACAGAGGGCGAAAAACAGAGGGACTGAAACAGAGGGGCTGAAACAGAGGGCGAGAAACAGAGGGCGAGTATCAGAGGGGCTGAAACAGAGGGCGAGAAACAGAGGGGCTGAAACAGAGGGGCTGAAACAGAGGGGCTGAAACAGAGGGCAAGAAACAGAGGGGCTGAAAAAGAGGGCGAGAAACAGAGGGCTAGAAACAGAGGGGCTGAATCAGAGGGGCTGAAACAGAGGGCGAGAAACAGAGGGGCTGAAACAGTGGGCGAGAAACAGAGGGCGAGAAACAGAGGGACTGAAACAGAGGGACTGAAACAGAGGGGCTGAAACAGAGGGCGAGAAACAGAGGAGCTGAAACAGAGGGGCTGACACAGTGGGGCTGAAACAGAGGGGCTGAAACAGAGGGCGAGAAATAGAGGGGCTGAAACAGAGGGGCTGACACAGTGGGGCTGAAACAGAGGGGCAGAAACAGAGGGCGAGAAACAGAGGGACTGAAACAGAGGGGCTGAAACAGAGAGCGCGAAACAGAGGGACTGAAACAGAGGGCGAGAAACAGAGGGGCTGAAACAGAGGGCGAGAAACGGAGGGGCTGAAACAGATGGGCTGAAACAGAGGGGCTGAAACAGAGGGCGAGAAACAGAGGGCGAGAAACAGAGGGTCTGAAACAGTGGGGCTGACACAGTGGGGCTGAATCAGAGGGGCTAAAACAGAGGGCGAGAAACAGGGGCTGAAACAGTGGGCGAGAAACAGAGGGCGAGAAACAGAGGGCGAGAAACAGAGGGACTGAAACAGAGGGCGAGAAACAGAGGGGCTGAAACAGAGGGCAAGAAACAGAGGGGCTGAAACAGAGGGCGAGAAACAGAGGGGCTGAAACAGAGGTGCTGAAACAGTGGGGCTGAAACAGAGGGTCTGAAACAGAGGGTGAGAAACAGAGGGGCTGAAACAGAGGGCGAGAAACAGAGGGCGAAAAACAGAGGGACTGAAACAGAGGGGCTGAAACAGAGGGCGAGAAACAGAGGGCGAGTATCAGAGGGGCTGAAACAGAGGGCGAGAAACAGAGGGGCTGAAACAGAGGGGCTGAAACAGAGGGGCTGAAACAGAGGGCAAGAAACAGAGGGGCTGAAACAGAGGGCGAGAAACAGAGGGGCTGAAACATAGGGGCTGAAACAGTGGGGCTGAAACAGAGGGGCTGAAACAGAAGGCGAGAAATAGAGGGGCTGAAACAGAGGGCGAGAAACAGAGGGGCTGAAACAGAGCGCGAGAAACAGAGGGGCTGAAACAGAGGGCGTGAAAAAGAGGGGCTGAAACAGAGGGGCTGAAACAGAGGGGCTGAAACGGAGGGCGAGAAACAGAGGGGCTGAAACAGAGGGCAAGAAACAGAGGGGATAAAACAGAGGGCGAAAAACAGAGGGGCTGAAACAGAGGGGCTGAAACAGAGGGTCTGAAACAGAGGGCAAGAAACAGAGGGGCTGAAACAGGTTGCGAAAAAAAGAGGGGCTGAAACAGAGGGCGAGAAACAGAGGGCGAGAAACAGAGGGACTGAAACAGAGGGGCTGAAACAGAGGGGCTGAAACAGAGGGCGAGAAACAGAGGGGCTGAAACAGAGGGCGAGAAACAGAGGGGCTGAAACAGAGGGCGAGAAACAGAGGGTCTGAAACAGAGGGGCTGACACAGTGGGGCTGAAACAGAGCGGCTGAAACAGAGGGCGAAAAATAGAGGGGCTGAAACAGAGGGCGAGAAACAGAGGGACTGAAACAGAGGGCGAGAAACAGAGAGGCTGAAACAGAGGGAAGAAACAGAGGGCGAGAAACAGAGGGACTGAAACAGAGGGGCTGAAACAGAGGGGCTGAAACAGAGGGCGAGAAACAGAGGGGCTGAAACAGAGGGCGAGAAACAGAGGGGCTGAAACAGAGGGGCTGAAACAGAGAGGCTGAAACAGAGGGAGAGAAACAGAGGGGCTGAAACAGCGGGCAAGAAACAGAGGGGCTGAAACAGAGGGCGAGAAACAGAGCAACTGAAACAGAGGGGCTGAAACAGAGGGGCTGAAACAGAGGGCGAGAAACAGAGGGGCTGAAACAGAGGGCGAGAAACAGAGGGGCTGAAACAGTGGGCGAGAAACAGAGGGCGAGAAACAGAGGGACTGAAACAGAGGGACTGAAACAGAGGGGCTGAAACAGAGGGCGAGAAACAGAGGAGCTGAAACAGAGGGGCTGAAACAGAGGGCGAGAAATAGAGGGGCTGAAACAGAGGGGCTGACACAGTGGGGCTGAAACAGAGGGGCTGAAACAGAGGGCGAGAAACAGAGGGGCTGAAACAGAGGGCGAGAAACAGACGGGCAGAAACAGAGGGCGAGAAACAGAGGGACTGAAACAGAGGGCGAGAAACAGAGGGGCTGAAACACAGGGCGAGAAACAGAGGGGCTGAAACAGAGGGGCTGAAACAGAGGGTGAGAAACAGAGGGGCTGAAACAGAGGGTGAGAAACAGAGGGGCTGAAACAGAGGGCAAGAAACAGAGGCGCTGAAAAAGAGGGCGAGAAACAGAGGGCGAGAAACAGAGTGGCTGAATCAGAGGGGCTGACACAGAGGGCGAGAAACAGAGGGGCTGAAACAGAGGGCGAGAAACAGAGGGGCTGAAACAGAGCGCGAGAAACAGAGGGTCTGAAACAGAGGGGCTGACACAGTGGGGCTGAAACAGAGGGGCTGAAACAGAGGGCGAGAAATATAGGGGCTGAAACAGAGGGCGAGAAACAGAGGGACTGAAACAGAGGGCGAGAAACAGAGGGGCTGAAACAGAGGGCGAGAAACAGAGGGCGAGAAACAGAGGGACTGAAACAGAGGGTCTGAAACAGAGGGGCTGAAACAGAGGGCGAGAAACAGAGGGGCTGAAACAGAGAGGCTGAAACAGAGGGGCTGAAACAGAGGGGCTGAAACAGAGAGGCTGAAACAGAGGGCGAGAAACAGAGGGGCTGAAACAGAGGGCAAGAAACAGAGGGGCTGAAACAGAGGGCGAGAAACAGAGGGGCTGAAACAGAGGGGCTGAAACAGAGGAGCTGAAACAGAGGGGCTGAAACAGAGGGCGAGAAACAGAGGGGCTGAAACAGAGGGCGAGAAACAGAGGGGCTGAAACAGAGGGCGAGAAACAGAGGGCTAGAAACAGAGGGGCTGAATCAGAGGGGCTGAAACAGAGGGCGAGAAACAGAGGGGCTGAAACACAGGGCGAGAAACAGAGGGGCTGAAACAGAGGGGCTGAAACAGAGGGTGAGAAACAGAGGGGCTGAAACAGAGGGTGAGAAACAGAGGGGCTGAAACAGAGGGCAAGAAACAGAGGCGCTGAAAAAGAGGGCGAGAAACAGAAAGCGAGAAACAGAGGGCGAGAAACAGAGGGACTGAAACAGAGGGGCTGAAACAGAGGGGCTGAAACAGAGGGCGAGAAACAGAGGGGCTGAAACAGAGGGCGAGAAACAGAGGGGCTGAAACAGAGGGCGAGAAACAGAGGGTCTGAAACAGAGGGGCTGACACAGTGGGGCTGAAACAGAGCGGCTGAAACAGAGGGCGAAAAATAGAGGGGCTGAAACAGAGGGCGAGAAACAGAGGGACTGAAACAGAGGGCGAGAAACAGAGAGGCTTAAACAGAGGGAAGAAACAGAGGGCGAGAAACAGAGGGACTGAAACAGAGGGGCTGAAAGAGAGGGGCTGAAACAGAGGGCGAGAAACAGAGGGGCTGAAACAGAGGGCGAGAAACAGAGGGGCTGAAACAGAGGGGCTGAAACAGAGAGGCTGAAACAGAGGGCGAGAAACAGAGGGGCTGAAACAGCGGGCAAGAAACAGAGGGGCTGAAACAGAGGGCGAGAAACAGAGGGGCTGAAACAGAGGGGCTGAAACAGAGGGGCTTAAACAGAGGGCGAGAAACAGAGGGGCTGAAACAGAGGGCGAGAAACAGAGGGGCTGAAACAGTGGGCGAGAAACAGAGGGCGAGAAACAGAGGGACTGAAACAGAGGGACTGAAACAGAGGGGCTGAAACAGAGGGCGAGAAACAGAGGAGCTGAAACAGAGGGGCTGACACAGTGGGGCTGAAACAGAGGGGCTGAAACAGAGGGCGAGAAATAGAGGGGCTGAAACAGAGGGGCTGACACAGTGGGGCTGAAACAGAGGGGCTGAAACAGAGGGCGAGAAACAGAGGGGCTGAAACAGAGGGCGAGAAACAGACGGGCAGAAACAGAGGGCGAGAAACAGAGGGACTGAAACAGAGGGGCTGAAACAGAGAGCGCGAAACAGAGGGACTGAAACAGAGGGCGAGAAACAGAGGGGCTGAAACAGAGGGCGAGAAACGGAGGGGCTGAAACAGATGGGCTGAAACAGAGGGGCTGAAACAGAGGGCGAGAAACAGAGGGCGAGAAACAGAGGGTCTGAAACAGTGGGGCTGACACAGTGGGGCTGAAACAGAGGGGCTGAAACAGAGGGCGAGAAACAGGGGCTGAAACAGAGGGCGAGAAACAGAGGGCGAGAAACAGAGGGCGAGAAACAGAGGGACTGAAACAGAGGGCGAGAAACAGAGGGGCTGAAACAGAGGGCAAGAAACAGAGGGGCTGAAACAGAGGGCGAGAAACAGAGGGGCTGAAACAGAGGTGCTGAAACAGTGGGGCTGAAACAGAGGGTCTGAAACAGAGGGTGAGAAAGAGAGGGGCTGAAACAGAGGGCGAGAAACAGAGGGCGAAAAACAGAGGGACTGAAACAGAGGGGCTGAAACAGAGGGCGAGAAACAGAGGGCGAGTATCAGAGGGGCTGAAACAGAGGGCGAGAAACAGAGGGGCTGAAACAGAGGGGCTGAAACAGAGGGGCTGAAACAGAGGGCAAGAAACAGAGGGGCTGAAAAAGAGGGCGAGAAACAGAGGGCTAGAAACAGAGGGGCTGAATCAGAGGGGCTGAAACAGAGGGCGAGAAACAGAGGGGCTGAAACAGTGGGCGAGAAACAGAGGGCGAGAAACAGAGGGACTGAAACAGAGGGACTGAAACAGAGGGGCTGAAACAGAGGGCGAGAAACAGAGGAGCTGAAACAGAGGGGCTGACACAGTGGGGCTGAAACAGAGGGGCTGAAACAGAGGGCGAGAAATAGAGGGGCTGAAACAGAGGGGCTGACACAGTGGGGCTGAAACAGAGGGGCAGAAACAGAGGGCGAGAAACAGAGGGACTGAAACAGAGGGGCTGAAACAGAGAGCGCGAAACAGAGGGACTGAAACAGAGGGCGAGAAACAGAGGGGCTGAAACAGAGGGCGAGAAACGGAGGGGCTGAAACAGATGGGCTGAAACAGAGGGGCTGAAACAGAGGGCGAGAAACAGAGGGCGAGAAACAGAGGGTCTGAAACAGTGGGGCTGACACAGTGGGGCTGAATCAGAGGGGCTAAAACAGAGGGCGAGAAACAGGGGCTGAAACAGTGGGCGAGAAACAGAGGGCGAGAAACAGAGGGCGAGAAACAGAGGGACTGAAACAGAGGGCGAGAAACAGAGGGGCTGAAACAGAGGGCAAGAAACAGAGGGGCTGAAACAGAGGGCGAGAAACAGAGGGGCTGAAACAGAGGTGCTGAAACAGTGGGGCTGAAACAGAGGGTCTGAAACAGAGGGTGAGAAACAGAGGGGCTGAAACAGAGGGCGAGAAACAGAGGGCGAAAAACAGAGGGACTGAAACAGAGGGGCTGAAACAGAGGGCGAGAAACAGAGGGCGAGTATCAGAGGGGCTGAAACAGAGGGCGAGAAACAGAGGGGCTGAAACAGAGGGGCTGAAACAGAGGGGCTGAAACAGAGGGCAAGAAACAGAGGGGCTGAAACAGAGGGCGAGAAACAGAGGGGCTGAAACATAGGGGCTGAAACAGTGGGGCTGAAACAGAGGGGCTGAAACAGAAGGCGAGAAATAGAGGGGCTGAAACAGAGGGCGAGAAACAGAGGGGCTGAAACAGAGCGCGAGAAACAGAGGGGCTGAAACAGAGGGCGTGAAAAAGAGGGGCTGAAACAGAGGGGCTGAAACAGAGGGGCTGAAACGGAGGGCGAGAAACAGAGGGGCTGAAACAGAGGGCAAGAAACAGAGGGGATAAAACAGAGGGCGAGAAACAGAGGGGCTGAAACAGAGGGGCTGAAACAGAGGGGCTGAAACAGAGGGTCTGAAACAGAGGGCAAGAAACAGAGGGGCTGAAACAGGTTGCGAAAAAAAGAGGGGCTGAAACAGAGGGCGAGAAACAGAGGGCGAGAAACAGAGGGACTGAAACAGAGGGGCTGAAACAGAGGGGCTGAAACAGAGGGCGAGAAACAGAGGGGCTGAAACAGAGGGCGAGAAACAGAGGGGCTGAAACAGAGGGCGAGAAACAGAGGGTCTGAAACAGAGGGGCTGACACAGTGGGGCTGAAACAGAGCGGCTGAAACAGAGGGCGAAAAATAGAGGGGCTGAAACAGAGGGCGAGAAACAGAGGGACTGAAACAGAGGGCGAGAAACAGAGAGGCTGAAACAGAGGGAAGAAACAGAGGGCGAGAAACAGAGGGACTGAAACAGAGGGGCTGAAACAGAGGGGCTGAAACAGAGGGCGAGAAACAGAGGGGCTGAAACAGAGGGCGAGAAACAGAGGGGCTGAAACAGAGGGGCTGAAACAGAGAGGCTGAAACAGAGGGAGAGAAACAGAGGGGCTGAAACAGCGGGCAAGAAACAGAGGGGCTGAAACAGAGGGCGAGAAACAGAGGGCGAGTATCAGAGGGGCTGAAACAGAGGGCGAGAAACAGAGGGGCTGAAACAGAGGGGCTGAAACAGAGGGGCTGAAACAGAGGGCGAGAAACAGAGGGCGAGAAACAGAGGGACTGAAACAGAGGGGCTGAAACAGAGAGCGCGAAACAGAGGGACTGAAACAGAGGGCGAGAAACAGAGGGGCTGAAACACAGGGCGAGAAACAGAGGGGCTGAAACAGAGGGTGAGAAACAGAGGGGCTGAAACAGAGGGTGAGAAACAGAGGGGCTGAAACAGAGGGCAAGAAACAGAGGCGCTGAAAAAGAGGGCGAGAAACAGAGTGGCTGAATCAGAGGGGCTGACACAGAGGGCGAGAAACAGAGGGGCTGAAACAGAGGGCGAGAAACAGAGGGGCTGAAACAGAGCGCGAGAAACAGAGGGTCTGAAACAGAGGGGCTGACACAGTGGGGCTGAAACAGAGGGGCTGAAACAGAGGGCGAGAAATATAGGGGCTGAAACAGAGGGCGAGAAACAGAGGGACTGAAACAGAGGGCGAGAAACAGAGGGGCTGAAACAGAGGGCGAGAAACAGAGGGCGAGAAACAGAGGGACTGAAACAGAGGGTCTGAAACAGAGGGGCTGAAACAGAGGGCGAGAAACAGAGGGGCTGAAACAGAGAGGCTGAAACAGAGGGGCTGAAACAGAGGGGCTGAAACAGAGAGGCTGAAACAGAGGGCGAGAAACAGAGGGGCTGAAACAGAGGGCGAGAAACAGACGGGCAGAAACAGAGGGCGAGAAACAGAGGGACTGAAACAGAGGGGCTGAAACAGAGAGCGCGAAACAGAGGGACTGAAACAGAGGGCGAGAAACAGAGGGGCTGAAACAGAGGGCGAGAAACGGAGGGGCTGAAACAGATGGGCTGAAACAGAGGGGCTGAAACAGAGGGCGAGAAACAGAGGGCGAGAAACAGAGGGTCTGAAACAGTGGGGCTGACACAGTGGGGCTGAAACAGAGGGGCTGAAACAGAGGGCGAGAAACAGGGGCTGAAACAGAGGGCGAGAAACAGAGGGCGAGAAACAGAGGGCGAGAAACAGAGGGACTGAAACAGAGGGCGAGAAACAGAGGGGCTGAAACAGAGGGCAAGAAACAGAGGGGCTGAAACAGAGGGCGAGAAACAGAGGGGCTGAAACAGAGGTGCTGAAACAGTGGGGCTGAAACAGAGGGTCTGAAACCGAGGGTGAGAAACAGAGGGGCTGAAACAGAGGGCGAGAAACAGAGGGCGAAAAACAGAGGGACTGAAACAGAGGGGCTGAAACAGAGGGCGAGAAACAGAGGGCGAGTATCAGAGGGGCTGAAACAGAGGGCGAGAAACAGAGGGGCTGAAACAGAGGGGCTGAAACAGAGGGGCTGAAACAGAGGGCGAGAAACAGAGGGCGAGAAACAGAGGGACTGAAACAGAGGGGCTGAAACAGAGAGCGCGAAACAGAGGGACTGAAACAGAGGGCGAGAAACAGAGGGGCTGAAACACAGGGCGAGAAACAGAGGGGCTGAAACAGAGGGGCTGAAACAGAGGGTGAGAAACAGAGGGGCTGAAACAGAGGGTGAGAAACAGAGGGGCTGAAACAGAGGGCAAGAAACAGAGGCGCTGAAAAAGAGGGCGAGAAACAGAGTGGCTGAATCAGAGGGGCTGACACAGAGGGCGAGAAACAGAGGGGCTGAAACAGAGGGCGAGAAACAGAGGGGCTGAAACAGAGCGCGAGAAACAGAGGGTCTGAAACAGAGGGGCTGACACAGTGGGGCTGAAACAGAGGGGCTGAAACAGAGGGCGAGAAATATAGGGGCTGAAACAGAGGGCGAGAAACAGAGGGACTGAAACAGAGGGCGAGAAACAGAGGGGCTGAAACAGAGGGCGAGAAACAGAGGGCGAGAAACAGAGGGACTGAAACAGAGGGTCTGAAACAGAGGGGCTGAAACAGAGGGCGAGAAACAGAGGGGCTGAAACAGAGAGGCTGAAACAGAGGGGCTGAAACAGAGGGGCTGAAACAGAGAGGCTGAAACAGAGGGCGAGAAACAGAGGGGCTGAAACAGAGGGCGAGAAACAGACGGGCAGAAACAGAGGGCGAGAAACAGAGGGACTGAAACAGAGGGGCTGAAACAGAGAGCGCGAAACAGAGGGACTGAAACAGAGGGCGAGAAACAGAGGGGCTGAAACAGAGGGCGAGAAACGGAGGGGCTGAAACAGATGGGCTGAAACAGAGGGGCTGAAACAGAGGGCGAGAAACAGAGGGCGAGAAACAGAGGGTCTGAAACAGTGGGGCTGACACAGTGGGGCTGAAACAGAGGGGCTGAAACAGAGGGCGAGAAACAGGGGCTGAAACAGAGGGCGAGAAACAGAGGGCGAGAAACAGAGGGCGAGAAACAGAGGGACTGAAACAGAGGGCGAGAAACAGAGGGGCTGAAACAGAGGGCAAGAAACAGAGGGGCTGAAACAGAGGGCGAGAAACAGAGGGGCTGAAACAGAGGTGCTGAAACAGTGGGGCTGAAACAGAGGGTCTGAAACAGAGGGTGAGAAACAGAGGGGCTGAAACAGAGGGCGAGAAACAGAGGGCGAAAAACAGAGGGACTGAAACAGAGGGGCTGAAACAGAGGGCGAGAAACAGAGGGCGAGTATCAGAGGGGCTGAAACAGAGGGCGAGAAACAGAGGGGCTGAAACAGAGGGGCTGAAACAGAGGGGCTGAAACAGAGGGCAAGAAACAGAGGGGCTGAAAAAGAGGGCGAGAGACAGAGGGCTAGAAACAGAGGGGCTGAATCAGAGGGGCTGAAACAGAGGGCGAGAAACAGAGGGGCTGAAACAGTGGGCGAGAAACAGAGGGCGAGAAACAGAGGGACTGAAACAGAGGGACTGAAACAGAGGGGCTGAAACAGAGGGCGAGAAACAGAGGAGCTGAAACAGAGGGGCTGACACAGTGGGGCTGAAACAGAGGGGCTGAAACAGAGGGCGAGAAATAGAGGGGCTGAAACAGAGGGGCTGACACAGTGGGGCTGAAACAGAGGGGCAGAAACAGAGGGCGAGAAACAGAGGGACTGAAACAGAGGGGCTGAAACAGAGAGCGCGAAACAGAGGGACTGAAACAGAGGGCGAGAAACAGAGGGGCTGAAACAGAGGGCGAGAAACGGAGGGGCTGAAACAGATGGGCTGAAACAGAGGGGCTGAAACAGAGGGCGAGAAACAGAGGGCGAGAAACAGAGGGTCTGAAACAGTGGGGCTGACACAGTGGGGCTGAATCAGAGGGGCTAAAACAGAGGGCGAGAAACAGGGGCTGAAACAGAGGGCGAGAAACAGAGGGCGAGAAACAGAGGGCGAGAAACAGAGGGACTGAAACAGAGGGCGAGAAACAGAGGGGCTGAAACAGAGGGCAAGAAACAGAGGGGCTGAAACAGAGGGCGAGAAACAGAGGGGCTGAAACAGAGGTGCTGAAACAGTGGGGCTGAAACAGAGGGTCTGAAACAGAGGGTGAGAAACAGAGGGGCTGAAACAGAGGGCGAGAAACAGAGGGCGAAAAACAGAGGGACTGAAACAGAGGGGCTGAAACAGAGGGCGAGAAACAGAGGGCGAGTATCAGAGGGGCTGAAACAGAGGGCGAGAAACAGAGGGGCTGAAACAGAGGGGCTGAAACAGAGGGGCTGAAACAGAGGGCAAGAAACAGAGGGGCTGAAAAAGAGGGCGAGAAACAGAGGGCTAGAAACAGAGGGGCTGAATCAGAGGGGCTGAAACAGAGGGCGAGAAACAGAGGGGCTGAAACACAGGGCGAGAAACAGAGGGGCTGAAACAGAGGGGCTGAAACAGAGGGTGAGAAACAGAGGGGCTGAAACAGAGGGTGAGAAACAGAGGGGCTGAAACAGAGGGCAAGAAACAGAGGCGCTGAAAAAGAGGGCGAGAAACAGAGGGCGAGAAACAGAGTGGCTGAATCAGGGGGGCTGACACAGAGGGCGAGAAACAGAGGGGCTGAAACAGAGGGTGAGAAACAGAGGGGCTGAAACAGAGCGCGAGAAACAGAGGGTCTGAAACAGAGGGGCTGACACAGTGGGGCTGAAACAGAGGGGCTGAAACAGAGGGCGAGAAATATAGGGGCTGAAACAGAGGGCGAGAAACAGAGGGACTGAAACAGAGGGCGAGAAACAGAGGGGCTGAAACAGAGGGCGAGAAACAGAGGGCGAGAAACAGAGGGACTGAAACAGAGGGTCTGAAACAGAGGGGCTGAAACAGAGGGCGAGAAACAGAGGGGCTGAAACAGAGAGGCTGAAACAGAGGGGCTGAAACAGAGGGGCTGAAACAGAGAGGCTGAAACAGAGGGCGAGAAACAGAGGGGCTGAAACAGAGGGCGAGAAACAGACGGGCAGAAACAGAGGGCGAGAAACAGAGGGACTGAAACAGAGGGGCTGAAACAGAGAGCGCGAAACAGAGGGACTGAAACAGAGGGCGAGAAACAGAGGGGCTGAAACAGAGGGCGAGAAACGGAGGGGCTGAAACAGATGGGCTGAAACAGAAGGCGAGAAATAGAGGGGCTGAAACAGAGGGCGAGAAACAGAGGGGCTGAAACAGAGCGCGAGAAACAGAGGGGCTGAAACAGAGGGCGTGAAAAAGAGGGGCTGAAACAGAGGGGCTGAAACAGAGGGGCTGAAACGGAGGGCGAGAAACAGAGGGGCTGAAACAGAGGGCAAGAAACAGAGGGGATAAAACAGAGGGCGAAAAACAGAGGGGCTGAAACAGAGGGGCTGAAACAGAGGGTCTGAAACAGAGGGCAAGAAACAGAGGGGCTGAAACAGGTTGCGAAAAAAAGAGGGGCTGAAACAGAGGGCGAGAAACAGAGGGCGAGAAACAGAGGGACTGAAACAGAGGGGCTGAAACAGAGGGGCTGAAACAGAGGGCGAGAAACAGAGGGGCTGAAACAGAGGGCGAGAAACAGAGGGGCTGAAACAGAGGGCGAGAAACAGAGGGTCTGAAACAGAGGGGCTGACACAGTGGGGCTGAAACAGAGCGGCTGAAACAGAGGGCGAAAAATAGAGGGGCTGAAACAGAGGGCGAGAAACAGAGGGACTGAAACAGAGGGCGAGAAACAGAGAGGCTGAAACAGAGGGAAGAAACAGAGGGCGAGAAACAGAGGGACTGAAACAGAGGGGCTGAAACAGAGGGGCTGAAACAGAGGGCGAGAAACAGAGGGGCTGAAACAGAGGGCGAGAAACAGAGGGGCTGAAACAGAGGGGCTGAAACAGAGAGGCTGAAACAGAGGGAGAGAAACAGAGGGGCTGAAACAGCGGGCAAGAAACAGAGGGGCTGAAACAGAGGGCGAGAAACAGAGCAACTGAAACAGAGGGGCTGAAACAGAGGGGCTGAAACAGAGGGCGAGAAACAGAGGGGCTGAAACAGAGGGCGAGAAACAGAGGGGCTGAAACAGTGGGCGAGAAACAGAGGGCGAGAAACAGAGGGACTGAAACAGAGGGACTGAAACAGAGGGGCTGAAACAGAGGGCGAGAAACAGAGGAGCTGAAACAGAGGGGCTGAAACAGAGGGCGAGAAATAGAGGGGCTGAAACAGAGGGGCTGACACAGTGGGGCTGAAACAGAGGGGCTGAAACAGAGGGCGAGAAACAGAGGGGCTGAAACAGAGGGCGAGAAACAGACGGGCAGAAACAGAGGGCGAGAAACAGAGGGACTGAAACAGAGGGCGAGAAACAGAGGGGCTGAAACACAGGGCGAGAAACAGAGGGGCTGAAACAGAGGGGCTGAAACAGAGGGTGAGAAACAGAGGGGCTGAAACAGAGGGTGAGAAACAGAGGGGCTGAAACAGAGGGCAAGAAACAGAGGCGCTGAAAAAGAGGGCGAGAAACAGAGGGCGAGAAACAGAGTGGCTGAATCAGAGGGGCTGACACAGAGGGCGAGAAACAGAGGGGCTGAAACAGAGGGCGAGAAACAGAGGGGCTGAAACAGAGCGCGAGAAACAGAGGGTCTGAAACAGAGGGGCTGACACAGTGGGGCTGAAACAGAGGGGCTGAAACAGAGGGCGAGAAATATAGGGGCTGAAACAGAGGGCGAGAAACAGAGGGACTGAAACAGAGGGCGAGAAACAGAGGGGCTGAAACAGAGGGCGAGAAACAGAGGGCGAGAAACAGAGGGACTGAAACAGAGGGTCTGAAACAGAGGGGCTGAAACAGAGGGCGAGAAACAGAGGGGCTGAAACAGAGAGGCTGAAACAGAGGGGCTGAAACAGAGGGGCTGAAACAGAGAGGCTGAAACAGAGGGCGAGAAACAGAGGGGCTGAAACAGAGGGCAAGAAACAGAGGGGCTGAAACAGAGGGCGAGAAACAGAGGGGCTGAAACAGAGGGGCTGAAACAGAGGAGCTGAAACAGAGGGGCTGAAACAGAGGGCGAGAAACAGAGGGGCTGAAACAGAGGGCGAGAAACAGAGGGGCTGAAACAGAGGGCGAGAAACAGAGGGCTAGAAACAGAGGGGCTGAATCAGAGGGGCTGAAACAGAGGGCGAGAAACAGAGGGGCTGAAACACAGGGCGAGAAACAGAGGGGCTGAAACAGAGGGGCTGAAACAGAGGGTGAGAAACAGAGGGGCTGAAACAGAGGGTGAGAAACAGAGGGGCTGAAACAGAGGGCAAGAAACAGAGGCGCTGAAAAAGAGGGCGAGAAACAGAAAGCGAGAAACAGAGGGCGAGAAACAGAGGGACTGAAACAGAGGGGCTGAAACAGAGGGGCTGAAACAGAGGGCGAGAAACAGAGGGGCTGAAACAGAGGGCGAGAAACAGAGGGGCTGAAACAGAGGGCGAGAAACAGAGGGTCTGAAACAGAGGGGCTGACACAGTGGGGCTGAAACAGAGCGGCTGAAACAGAGGGCGAAAAATAGAGGGGCTGAAACAGAGGGCGAGAAACAGAGGGACTGAAACAGAGGGCGAGAAACAGAGAGGCTTAAACAGAGGGAAGAAACAGAGGGCGAGAAACAGAGGGACTGAAACAGAGGGGCTGAAAGAGAGGGGCTGAAACAGAGGGCGAGAAACAGAGGGGCTGAAACAGAGGGCGAGAAACAGAGGGGCTGAAACAGAGGGGCTGAAACAGAGAGGCTGAAACAGAGGGCGAGAAACAGAGGGGCTGAAACAGCGGGCAAGAAACAGAGGGGCTGAAACAGAGGGCGAGAAACAGAGGGGCTGAAACAGAGGGGCTGAAACAGAGGGGCTTAAACAGAGGGCGAGAAACAGAGGGGCTGAAACAGAGGGCGAGAAACAGAGGGGCTGAAACAGTGGGCGAGAAACAGAGGGCGAGAAACAGAGGGACTGAAACAGAGGGACTGAAACAGAGGGGCTGAAACAGAGGGCGAGAAACAGAGGAGCTGAAACAGAGGGGCTGACACAGTGGGGCTGAAACAGAGGGGCTGAAACAGAGGGCGAGAAATAGAGGGGCTGAAACAGAGGGGCTGACACAGTGGGGCTGAAACAGAGGGGCTGAAACAGAGGGCGAGAAACAGAGGGGCTGAAACAGAGGGCGAGAAACAGACGGGCAGAAACAGAGGGCGAGAAACAGAGGGACTGAAACAGAGGGGCTGAAACAGAGAGCGCGAAACAGAGGGACTGAAACAGAGGGCGAGAAACAGAGGGGCTGAAACAGAGGGCGAGAAACGGAGGGGCTGAAACAGATGGGCTGAAACAGAGGGGCTGAAACAGAGGGCGAGAAACAGAGGGCGAGAAACAGAGGGTCTGAAACAGTGGGGCTGACACAGTGGGGCTGAAACAGAGGGGCTGAAACAGAGGGCGAGAAACAGGGGCTGAAACAGAGGGCGAGAAACAGAGGGCGAGAAACAGAGGGCGAGAAACAGAGGGACTGAAACAGAGGGCGAGAAACAGAGGGGCTGAAACAGAGGGCAAGAAACAGAGGGGCTGAAACAGAGGGCGAGAAACAGAGGGGCTGAAACAGAGGTGCTGAAACAGTGGGGCTGAAACAGAGGGTCTGAAACAGAGGGTGAGAAAGAGAGGGGCTGAAACAGAGGGCGAGAAACAGAGGGCGAAAAACAGAGGGACTGAAACAGAGGGGCTGAAACAGAGGGCGAGAAACAGAGGGCGAGTATCAGAGGGGCTGAAACAGAGGGCGAGAAACAGAGGGGCTGAAACAGAGGGGCTGAAACAGAGGGGCTGAAACAGAGGGCAAGAAACAGAGGGGCTGAAAAAGAGGGCGAGAAACAGAGGGCTAGAAACAGAGGGGCTGAATCAGAGGGGCTGAAACAGAGGGCGAGAAACAGAGGGGCTGAAACAGTGGGCGAGAAACAGAGGGCGAGAAACAGAGGGACTGAAACAGAGGGACTGAAACAGAGGGGCTGAAACAGAGGGCGAGAAACAGAGGAGCTGAAACAGAGGGGCTGACACAGTGGGGCTGAAACAGAGGGGCTGAAACAGAGGGCGAGAAATAGAGGGGCTGAAACAGAGGGGCTGACACAGTGGGGCTGAAACAGAGGGGCAGAAACAGAGGGCGAGAAACAGAGGGACTGAAACAGAGGGGCTGAAACAGAGAGCGCGAAACAGAGGGACTGAAACAGAGGGCGAGAAACAGAGGGGCTGAAACAGAGGGCGAGAAACGGAGGGGCTGAAACAGATGGGCTGAAACAGAGGGGCTGAAACAGAGGGCGAGAAACAGAGGGCGAGAAACAGAGGGTCTGAAACAGTGGGGCTGACACAGTGGGGCTGAATCAGAGGGGCTAAAACAGAGGGCGAGAAACAGGGGCTGAAACAGTGGGCGAGAAACAGAGGGCGAGAAACAGAGGGCGAGAAACAGAGGGACTGAAACAGAGGGCGAGAAACAGAGGGGCTGAAACAGAGGGCAAGAAACAGAGGGGCTGAAACAGAGGGCGAGAAACAGAGGGGCTGAAACAGAGGTGCTGAAACAGTGGGGCTGAAACAGAGGGTCTGAAACAGAGGGTGAGAAACAGAGGGGCTGAAACAGAGGGCGAGAAACAGAGGGCGAAAAACAGAGGGACTGAAACAGAGGGGCTGAAACAGAGGGCGAGAAACAGAGGGCGAGTATCAGAGGGGCTGAAACAGAGGGCGAGAAACAGAGGGGCTGAAACAGAGGGGCTGAAACAGAGGGGCTGAAACAGAGGGCAAGAAACAGAGGGGCTGAAACAGAGGGCGAGAAACAGAGGGGCTGAAACATAGGGGCTGAAACAGTGGGGCTGAAACAGAGGGGCTGAAACAGAAGGCGAGAAATAGAGGGGCTGAAACAGAGGGCGAGAAACAGAGGGGCTGAAACAGAGCGCGAGAAACAGAGGGGCTGAAACAGAGGGCGTGAAAAAGAGGGGCTGAAACAGAGGGGCTGAAACAGAGGGGCTGAAACGGAGGGCGAGAAACAGAGGGGCTGAAACAGAGGGCAAGAAACAGAGGGGATAAAACAGAGGGCGAGAAACAGAGGGGCTGAAACAGAGGGGCTGAAACAGAGGGGCTGAAACAGAGGGTCTGAAACAGAGGGCAAGAAACAGAGGGGCTGAAACAGGTTGCGAAAAAAAGAGGGGCTGAAACAGAGGGCGAGAAACAGAGGGCGAGAAACAGAGGGACTGAAACAGAGGGGCTGAAACAGAGGGGCTGAAACAGAGGGCGAGAAACAGAGGGGCTGAAACAGAGGGCGAGAAACAGAGGGGCTGAAACAGAGGGCGAGAAACAGAGGGTCTGAAACAGAGGGGCTGACACAGTGGGGCTGAAACAGAGCGGCTGAAACAGAGGGCGAAAAATAGAGGGGCTGAAACAGAGGGCGAGAAACAGAGGGACTGAAACAGAGGGCGAGAAACAGAGAGGCTGAAACAGAGGGAAGAAACAGAGGGCGAGAAACAGAGGGACTGAAACAGAGGGGCTGAAACAGAGGGGCTGAAACAGAGGGCGAGAAACAGAGGGGCTGAAACAGAGGGCGAGAAACAGAGGGGCTGAAACAGAGGGGCTGAAACAGAGAGGCTGAAACAGAGGGAGAGAAACAGAGGGGCTGAAACAGCGGGCAAGAAACAGAGGGGCTGAAACAGAGGGCGAGAAACAGAGGGCGAGTATCAGAGGGGCTGAAACAGAGGGCGAGAAACAGAGGGGCTGAAACAGAGGGGCTGAAACAGAGGGGCTGAAACAGAGGGCGAGAAACAGAGGGCGAGAAACAGAGGGACTGAAACAGAGGGGCTGAAACAGAGAGCGCGAAACAGAGGGACTGAAACAGAGGGCGAGAAACAGAGGGGCTGAAACACAGGGCGAGAAACAGAGGGGCTGAAACAGAGGGTGAGAAACAGAGGGGCTGAAACAGAGGGTGAGAAACAGAGGGGCTGAAACAGAGGGCAAGAAACAGAGGCGCTGAAAAAGAGGGCGAGAAACAGAGTGGCTGAATCAGAGGGGCTGACACAGAGGGCGAGAAACAGAGGGGCTGAAACAGAGGGCGAGAAACAGAGGGGCTGAAACAGAGCGCGAGAAACAGAGGGTCTGAAACAGAGGGGCTGACACAGTGGGGCTGAAACAGAGGGGCTGAAACAGAGGGCGAGAAATATAGGGGCTGAAACAGAGGGCGAGAAACAGAGGGACTGAAACAGAGGGCGAGAAACAGAGGGGCTGAAACAGAGGGCGAGAAACAGAGGGCGAGAAACAGAGGGACTGAAACAGAGGGTCTGAAACAGAGGGGCTGAAACAGAGGGCGAGAAACAGAGGGGCTGAAACAGAGAGGCTGAAACAGAGGGGCTGAAACAGAGGGGCTGAAACAGAGAGGCTGAAACAGAGGGCGAGAAACAGAGGGGCTGAAACAGAGGGCGAGAAACAGACGGGCAGAAACAGAGGGCGAGAAACAGAGGGACTGAAACAGAGGGGCTGAAACAGAGAGCGCGAAACAGAGGGACTGAAACAGAGGGCGAGAAACAGAGGGGCTGAAACAGAGGGCGAGAAACGGAGGGGCTGAAACAGATGGGCTGAAACAGAGGGGCTGAAACAGAGGGCGAGAAACAGAGGGCGAGAAACAGAGGGTCTGAAACAGTGGGGCTGACACAGTGGGGCTGAAACAGAGGGGCTGAAACAGAGGGCGAGAAACAGGGGCTGAAACAGAGGGCGAGAAACAGAGGGCGAGAAACAGAGGGCGAGAAACAGAGGGACTGAAACAGAGGGCGAGAAACAGAGGGGCTGAAACAGAGGGCAAGAAACAGAGGGGCTGAAACAGAGGGCGAGAAACAGAGGGGCTGAAACAGAGGTGCTGAAACAGTGGGGCTGAAACAGAGGGTCTGAAACCGAGGGTGAGAAACAGAGGGGCTGAAACAGAGGGCGAGAAACAGAGGGCGAAAAACAGAGGGACTGAAACAGAGGGGCTGAAACAGAGGGCGAGAAACAGAGGGCGAGTATCAGAGGGGCTGAAACAGAGGGCGAGAAACAGAGGGGCTGAAACAGAGGGGCTGAAACAGAGGGGCTGAAACAGAGGGCGAGAAACAGAGGGCGAGAAACAGAGGGACTGAAACAGAGGGGCTGAAACAGAGAGCGCGAAACAGAGGGACTGAAACAGAGGGCGAGAAACAGAGGGGCTGAAACACAGGGCGAGAAACAGAGGGGCTGAAACAGAGGGGCTGAAACAGAGGGTGAGAAACAGAGGGGCTGAAACAGAGGGTGAGAAACAGAGGGGCTGAAACAGAGGGCAAGAAACAGAGGCGCTGAAAAAGAGGGCGAGAAACAGAGTGGCTGAATCAGAGGGGCTGACACAGAGGGCGAGAAACAGAGGGGCTGAAACAGAGGGCGAGAAACAGAGGGGCTGAAACAGAGCGCGAGAAACAGAGGGTCTGAAACAGAGGGGCTGACACAGTGGGGCTGAAACAGAGGGGCTGAAACAGAGGGCGAGAAATATAGGGGCTGAAACAGAGGGCGAGAAACAGAGGGACTGAAACAGAGGGCGAGAAACAGAGGGGCTGAAACAGAGGGCGAGAAACAGAGGGCGAGAAACAGAGGGACTGAAACAGAGGGTCTGAAACAGAGGGGCTGAAACAGAGGGCGAGAAACAGAGGGGCTGAAACAGAGAGGCTGAAACAGAGGGGCTGAAACAGAGGGGCTGAAACAGAGAGGCTGAAACAGAGGGCGAGAAACAGAGGGGCTGAAACAGAGGGCGAGAAACAGACGGGCAGAAACAGAGGGCGAGAAACAGAGGGACTGAAACAGAGGGGCTGAAACAGAGAGCGCGAAACAGAGGGACTGAAACAGAGGGCGAGAAACAGAGGGGCTGAAACAGAGGGCGAGAAACGGAGGGGCTGAAACAGATGGGCTGAAACAGAGGGGCTGAAACAGAGGGCGAGAAACAGAGGGCGAGAAACAGAGGGTCTGAAACAGTGGGGCTGACACAGTGGGGCTGAAACAGAGGGGCTGAAACAGAGGGCGAGAAACAGGGGCTGAAACAGAGGGCGAGAAACAGAGGGCGAGAAACAGAGGGCGAGAAACAGAGGGACTGAAACAGAGGGCGAGAAACAGAGGGGCTGAAACAGAGGGCAAGAAACAGAGGGGCTGAAACAGAGGGCGAGAAACAGAGGGGCTGAAACAGAGGTGCTGAAACAGTGGGGCTGAAACAGAGGGTCTGAAACAGAGGGTGAGAAACAGAGGGGCTGAAACAGAGGGCGAGAAACAGAGGGCGAAAAACAGAGGGACTGAAACAGAGGGGCTGAAACAGAGGGCGAGAAACAGAGGGCGAGTATCAGAGGGGCTGAAACAGAGGGCGAGAAACAGAGGGGCTGAAACAGAGGGGCTGAAACAGAGGGGCTGAAACAGAGGGCAAGAAACAGAGGGGCTGAAAAAGAGGGCGAGAGACAGAGGGCTAGAAACAGAGGGGCTGAATCAGAGGGGCTGAAACAGAGGGCGAGAAACAGAGGGGCTGAAACAGTGGGCGAGAAACAGAGGGCGAGAAACAGAGGGACTGAAACAGAGGGACTGAAACAGAGGGGCTGAAACAGAGGGCGAGAAACAGAGGAGCTGAAACAGAGGGGCTGACACAGTGGGGCTGAAACAGAGGGGCTGAAACAGAGGGCGAGAAATAGAGGGGCTGAAACAGAGGGGCTGACACAGTGGGGCTGAAACAGAGGGGCAGAAACAGAGGGCGAGAAACAGAGGGACTGAAACAGAGGGGCTGAAACAGAGAGCGCGAAACAGAGGGACTGAAACAGAGGGCGAGAAACAGAGGGGCTGAAACAGAGGGCGAGAAACGGAGGGGCTGAAACAGATGGGCTGAAACAGAGGGGCTGAAACAGAGGGCGAGAAACAGAGGGCGAGAAACAGAGGGTCTGAAACAGTGGGGCTGACACAGTGGGGCTGAATCAGAGGGGCTAAAACAGAGGGCGAGAAACAGGGGCTGAAACAGAGGGCGAGAAACAGAGGGCGAGAAACAGAGGGCGAGAAACAGAGGGACTGAAACAGAGGGCGAGAAACAGAGGGGCTGAAACAGAGGGCAAGAAACAGAGGGGCTGAAACAGAGGGCGAGAAACAGAGGGGCTGAAACAGAGGTGCTGAAACAGTGGGGCTGAAACAGAGGGTCTGAAACAGAGGGTGAGAAACAGAGGGGCTGAAACAGAGGGCGAGAAACAGAGGGCGAAAAACAGAGGGACTGAAACAGAGGGGCTGAAACAGAGGGCGAGAAACAGAGGGCGAGTATCAGAGGGGCTGAAACAGAGGGCGAGAAACAGAGGGGCTGAAACAGAGGGGCTGAAACAGAGGGGCTGAAACAGAGGGCAAGAAACAGAGGGGCTGAAAAAGAGGGCGAGAAACAGAGGGCTAGAAACAGAGGGGCTGAATCAGAGGGGCTGAAACAGAGGGCGAGAAACAGAGGGGCTGAAACACAGGGCGAGAAACAGAGGGGCTGAAACAGAGGGGCTGAAACAGAGGGTGAGAAACAGAGGGGCTGAAACAGAGGGTGAGAAACAGAGGGGCTGAAACAGAGGGCAAGAAACAGAGGCGCTGAAAAAGAGGGCGAGAAACAGAGGGCGAGAAACAGAGTGGCTGAATCAGGGGGGCTGACACAGAGGGCGAGAAACAGAGGGGCTGAAACAGAGGGTGAGAAACAGAGGGGCTGAAACAGAGCGCGAGAAACAGAGGGTCTGAAACAGAGGGGCTGACACAGTGGGGCTGAAACAGAGGGGCTGAAACAGAGGGCGAGAAATATAGGGGCTGAAACAGAGGGCGAGAAACAGAGGGACTGAAACAGAGGGCTAGAAACAGAGGGGCTGAAACAGAGGGACTGAAACAGAGGGCGAGAAACAGAGGGGCTGAAACAGAGGGCGAGAAACAGAGTGGCTGAAACAGAGGGCGAGAAACAGAGGGGCTGAAACAGAGGGACTGAAACAGAGGGCGAGAAACAGAGGGGCTGAAACAGAGGGCGAGAAACAGAGTGGCTGAAACAGAGGGCGAGAAACAGAGGGGCTGAAACAGAGGGGCTGACACAGTGGGACTGAAACAGAGGGGCTGAAACAGAGGGCGAGAAATAGAGGGGCTGAAACAGAGGGGCTGAAACAGAGATGCTGAAACAGAGGGCGAGAAACAGAGGGGCTGAAACAGAGGGCGAGAAAAAGAGGGGCTGAAACAGAGGGCGAGAAACAGAGGGTCTGAAACAGAGGGGCTGACACAGTGGGGCTGAAACAGAGGGGCTGAAACAGAGGGCGAGAAATAGAGGGGCTGAAACAGAGGGCGAGAAACAGAGGGACTGAAACACAGGGCGAGAAACAGAGGGGCTGAAACAGAGGGTGAGAAACAGAGGGCGAGAAACAGAGGGACTGAAACAGAGGGGCTGAAACAGAGGGGCTGAATCAGAGGGCGAGAAACAGAGGGGCTGAAACAGAGAGGCTGAAACAGAGGGCGAGAAACAGAGGGGCTGAAACAGAGGGGCTGAAACATTGGGGCTGAAACAGAGGGCGAGAAACAGAGGGGCTGAAACAGAGGGGCTGAAACAGAGGGGCTGAAACAGAGTGGCTGAAACAGAGGGCGAGAAACAGAGGGGCTGAAACAGTGGGCGAGAAACAGAGGGGCTGAAACAGAGGGCTGACACAGTGGGGCTGAAACAGAGGGCAAGAAACAGAGGGGCTGAAAAAGAGGGCGAGAAACAGAGGGCGAGAAACAGAGGGGCTGAATCAGAGGGGCTGAAACAGAGGGCGAGAAACAGAGGGGCTGAAACAGAGGGCGAGAAACAGAGGGGCTGAAATAGAGCGCGAGAAACAGAGGGTCTGAAACAGAGGGGCTGACACAGTGGGGCTGAAACAGAGGGGCTGAAACAGAGGGCGAGAAATAGAGGGGCTGAAACAGAGGGCGAGAAACAGAGGGACTGAACCAGAGGGCGAGAAACAGAGGGGCTGAAACAGAGGGCGAGAAACAGAGGGCGAGAAACATAGGGACTGAAACAGAGGGGCTGAAACAGAGGGGCTGAAACAGAGGGCGAGAAACAGAGGGGCTGAAACAGAGAGGCTGAAACAGAGGGGCTGAAACAGAGGGGCTGAAACAGAGGGCAAGAAACAGAGGGGCTGAAACAGAGGGCGAGAAACAGAGGGGCTGAAACAGAGGGGCTGAAACAGAGGGCGAGAAACAGAGGGGCTGAAACAGAGTGCGAGAAACAGAGGGCGAGAAACAGAGGGACTGAAACAGAGGGGCTGAAACAGAGGGGCTGAAACAGCGGGCGAGAAACAGAGGGGCTGAAAAAGAGGGCGAGATACAGAGTGGCTGAAACAGAGGGTGAGAAACAGTGGGGCTGAAACAGAGGGGCTGACACAGTGGGGCTGAAACAGAGGGGCTGAAACAGAAGGCGAGAAATAGAGGGGCTGAAACAGAGGGGCTGACACAGTGGGGCTGAAACAGAGGGGCAGAAACAGAGGGCGAGAAACAGAGGGGCTGAAACAGAGGGTCTGAAACAGAGGGGCTGAATCAGAGGGGCTGATTCAGAGGGGCTGAAACAGAGTGGCTGAATCAGAGGGTCTGAAACAGAGGGCGAGAAACAGAGGGGCTGAAACAGAGGGCGAGAAACAGAGGGGCTGAAACAGAGGGCGAGAAACAGAGGGACTGAAACAGAGGGGCTGAAACAGAAGGGCTGAAACAGAGGACGAGAAACAGAGGGGCTGAAACAGAGGGCGAGAAACAGAGGGGCTGAAACAGAGGGCGAGAAACAGAGGGTCTGAAACAGAGTGGCTGACACAGTGGGGCTGAAACAGAGGGGCTGAAACAGAGGGCGAGAAATAGAGGGGCTGAAACAGAGAGCGAGAAACAGAGGGACTGAAACACAGGGCGAGAAACAGAGGGGCTGAAACAGAGGGTGAGAAACAGAGCCGAGAAACAGAGGGACTGAAACAGAGGGGCTGAAACAGAGGGGCTGAATCAGAGGGCGAGAAACAGAGGGGTGAAACAGACAGGCTGAAACAGAGGGCGAGAAACAGAGGGGCTGAAACAGAGGGGCTGAAACAGTGGGGCTGAAACAGAGGGCGAGAAACAGATGGGCTGAAACAGAGGGGCTGAAACAGAGGGTCTGAAACAGAGTGGCTGAAACAGAGGGCGAGAAACAGAGGGGCTGAAACAGAGGGTGAGAAACAGAGGGGCTGAAACAGAGGGGCTGACACAGTGGGGCTGAAATAGAGGGTCTGAAACAGTGGGGCTGACACAGTGGGGCTGAAACAGAGGGGCTGAAACAGAGGGCGAAAAATAGAGGGGCTGAAACAGAGGGTGAGAAACAGAGGGACTGAAACAGAGGGCGAGAAACAGAGAGTGGCTGAAACAGAGGGCGAGAAACAGAGGGCGAGATACAGAGGGACTGAAACAGAGGGGCTGAAACAGAGGGGCTGAAACAGAGGGCGAGAAACAGAGGGGCTGAAACAGAGGGCGAGAAACAGAGGGGCTGAAACAGAGGGGCTGAAACAGAGGGTCTGAAACAGAGGGTCTGAAACAGAGGGCGAGAAACAGAGGGGCTGAAACAGAGGGCGAGAAACAGAGGACGAGAAACAGAGAGACTGAAACAGAGGGGCTGAAACAGAGGGCGAGAAACAGAGGGCGAGAAACAGAGGGGCTGAAACCAAGGGGCTGAAACAGAGGGGCTGAAACAGAGGGCAAGAAACAGAGGGGTTGAAAAAGAGGACGAGAAACAGAGGGCGAGAAACAGATGGTCTGAATCAGAAGGGCTGAAACAGAGGGCGAGAAACAGAGGGGCTGAAACAGAGGGCGAGAAACAGAGGGGCTGAAACAGAGGGGCTGAACAGAGGGTGAGAAACAGAGGGGCTGAAACAGAGGGTGAGAAACAGAGGGGCTGAAACAGAGGGGCTGAAACAGAGGGGCTGAAACAGAGGGCAAGAAACAGAGGGGCTGAAAAAGAGGGCGAGAAACAGAGGGCTAGAAACAGAGGGGCTGAATCAGAGGGGCTGAAACAGAGGGCGAGAAACAGAGGGGCTGAAACACAGGGCGAGAAACAGAGGGGCTGAAACAGAGGGGCTGAAACAGAGGGTGAGAAACAGAGGGGCTGAAACAGAGGGCAAGAAACAGAGGCGCTGAAAAAGAGGGCGAGAAACAGAGGGCGAGAAACAGAGTGGCTGAATCAGGGGGGCTGACACAGAGGGCGAGAAACAGAGGGGCTGAAACAGAGGGCGAGAAACAGAGGGGCTGAAACAGAGCGCGAGAAACAGAGGGTCTGAAACAGAGGGGCTGACACAGTGGGGCTGAAACAGAGGGGCTGAAACAGAGGGCGAGAAATATAGGGGCTGAAACAGAGGGCGAGAAACAGAGGGACTGAAACAGAGGGCTAGAAACAGAGGGGCTGAAACAGAGGGACTGAAACAGAGGGCGAGAAACAGAGGGGCTGAAACAGAGGGCGAGAAACAGAGTGGCTGAAACAGAGGGCGAGAAACAGAGGGGCTGAAACAGAGGGACTGAAACAGAGGGCGAGAAACAGAGGGGCTGAAACAGAGGGCGAGAAACAGAGTGGCTGAAACAGAGGGCGAGAAACAGAGGGGCTGAAACAGAGGGGCTGACACAGTGGGACTGAAACAGAGGGGCTGAAACAGAGGGCGAGAAATAGAGGGGCTGAAACAGAGGGGCTGAAACAGAGATGCTGAAACAGAGGGCGAGAAACAGAGGGGCTGAAACAGAGGGCGAGAAAAAGAGGGGCTGAAACAGAGGGCGAGAAACAGAGGGTCTGAAACAGAGGGGCTGACACAGTGGGGCTGAAACAGAGGGGCTGAAACAGAGGGCGAGAAATAGAGGGGCTGAAACAGAGGGCGAGAAACAGAGGGACTGAAACAGAGGGCGAGAAACAGAGGGGCTGAAACAGAGGGTGAGAAACAGAGGGCGAGAAACAGAGGGACTGAAACAGAGGGGCTGAAACAGAGGGGCTGAATCAGAGGGCGAGAAACAGAGGGGCTGAAACAGAGAGGCTGAAACAGAGGGCGAGAAACAGAGGGGCTGAAACAGAGGGGCTGAAACATTGGGGCTGAAACAGAGGGCGAGAAACAGAGGGGCTGAAACAGAGGGGCTGAAACAGAGGGGCTGAAACAGAGTGGCTGAAACAGAGGGCGAGAAACAGAGGGGCTGAAACAGTGGGCGAGAAACAGAGGGGCTGAAACAGAGGGCTGACACAGTGGGGCTGAAACAGAGGGCAAGAAACAGAGGGGCTGAAAAAGAGGGCGAGAAACAGAGGGCGAGAAACAGAGGGGCTGAATCAGAGGGGCTGAAACAGAGGGCGAGAAACAGAGGGGCTGAAACAGAGGGCGAGAAACAGAGGGGCTGAAATAGAGCGCGAGAAACAGAGGGTCTGAAACAGAGGGGCTGACACAGTGGGGCTGAAACAGAGGGGCTGAAACAGAGGGCGAGAAATAGAGGGGCTGAAACAGAGGGCGAGAAACAGAGGGACTGAACCAGAGGGCGAGAAACAGAGGGGCTGAAACAGAGGGCGAGAAACAGAGGGCGAGAAACATAGGGACTGAAACAGAGGGGCTGAAACAGAGGGGCTGAAACAGAGGGCGAGAAACAGAGGGGCTGAAACAGAGAGGCTGAAACAGAGGGGCTGAAACAGAGGGGCTGAAACAGAGGGCAAGAAACAGAGGGGCTGAAACAGAGGGCGAGAAACAGAGGGGCTGAAACAGAGGGGCTGAAACAGAGGGCGAGAAACAGAGGGGCTGAAACAGAGTGCGAGAAACAGAGGGCGAGAAACAGAGGGACTGAAACAGAGGGGCTGAAACAGAGGGGCTGAAACAGCGGGCGAGAAACAGAGGGGCTGAAAAAGAGGGCGAGATACAGAGTGGCTGAAACAGAGGGTGAGAAACAGTGGGGCTGAAACAGAGGGGCTGACACAGTGGGGCTGAAACAGAGGGGCTGAAACAGAAGGCGAGAAATAGAGGGGCTGAAACAGAGGGGCTGACACAGTGGGGCTGAAACAGAGGGGCAGAAACAGAGGGCGAGAAACAGAGGGGCTGAAACAGAGGGTCTGAAACAGAGGGGCTGAATCAGAGGGGCTGATTCAGAGGGGCTGAAACAGAGTGGCTGAATCAGAGGGTCTGAAACAGAGGGCGAGAAACAGAGGGGCTGAAACAGAGGGCGAGAAACAGAGGGGCTGAAACAGAGGGCGAGAAACAGAGGGACTGAAACAGAGGGGCTGAAACAGAAGGGCTGAAACAGAGGACGAGAAACAGAGGGGCTGAAACAGAGGGCGAGAAACAGAGGGGCTGAAACAGAGGGCGAGAAACAGAGGGTCTGAAATAGAGTGGCTGACACAGTGGGGCTGAAACAGAGGGGCTGAAACAGAGGGCGAGAAATAGAGGGGCTGAAACAGAGGGCGAGAAACAGAGGGACTGAAACACAGGGCGAGAAACAGAGGGGCTGAAACAGAGGGTGAGAAACAGAGCCGAGAAACAGAGGGACTGAAACAGAGGGGCTGAAACAGAGGGGCTGAATCAGAGGGCGAGAAACAGAGGGGTGAAACAGACAGGCTGAAACAGAGGGCGAGAAACAGAGGGGCTGAAACAGAGGGGCTGAAACAGTGGGGCTGAAACAGAGGGCGAGAAACAGATGGGCTGAAACAGAGGGGCTGAAACAGAGGGTCTGAAACAGAGTGGCTGAAACAGAGGGCGAGAAACAGAGGGGCTGAAACAGAGGGTGAGAAACAGAGGGGCTGAAACAGAGGGGCTGACACAGTGGGGCTGAAATAGAGGGTCTGAAACAGTGGGGCTGACACAGTGGGGCTGAAACAGAGGGGCTGAAACAGAGGGCGAAAAATAGAGGGGCTGAAACAGAGGGTGAGAAACAGAGGGACTGAAACAGAGGGCGAGAAACAGAGAGTGGCTGAAACAGAGGGCGAGAAACAGAGGGCGAGATACAGAGGGACTGAAACAGAGGGGCTGAAACAGAGGGGCTGAAACAGAGGGCGAGAAACAGAGGGGCTGAAACAGAGGGCGAGAAACAGAGGGGCTGAAACAGAGGGGCTGAAACAGAGGGGCTGAAACAGAGGGTCTGAAACAGAGGGCGAGAAACAGAGGGGCTGAAACAGAGGGCGAGAAACAGAGGACGAGAAACAGAGAGACTGAAACAGAGGGGCTGAAACAGAGGGCGAGAAACAGAGGGCGAGAAACAGAGGGGCTGAAACCAAGGGGCTGAAACAGAGGGGCTGAAACAGAGGGCAAGAAACAGAGGGGTTGAAAAAGAGGACGAGAAACAGAGGGCGAGAAACAGATGGTCTGAATCAGAAGGGCTGAAACAGAGGGCGAGAAACAGAGGGGCTGAAACAGAGGGCGAGAAACAGAGGGGCTGAAACAGAGGGGCTGAACAGAGGGTGAGAAACAGAGGGGCTGAAACAGAGGGTGAGAAACAGAGGGGCTGAAACAGAGGGGCTGAAACAGAGGGGCTGAAACAGAGGGCAAGAAACAGAGGGGCTGAAAAAGAGGGCGAGAAACAGAGGGCTAGAAACAGAGGGGCTGAATCAGAGGGGCTGAAACAGAGGGCGAGAAACAGAGGGGCTGAAACACAGGGCGAGAAACAGAGGGGCTGAAACAGAGGGGCTGAAACAGAGGGTGAGAAACAGAGGGGCTGAAACAGAGGGCAAGAAACAGAGGCGCTGAAAAAGAGGGCGAGAAACAGAGGGCGAGAAACAGAGTGGCTGAATCAGGGGGGCTGACACAGAGGGCGAGAAACAGAGGGGCTGAAACAGAGGGCGAGAAACAGAGGGGCTGAAACAGAGCGCGAGAAACAGAGGGTCTGAAACAGAGGGGCTGACACAGTGGGGCTGAAACAGAGGGGCTGAAACAGAGGGCGAGAAATATAGGGGCTGAAACAGAGGGCGAGAAACAGAGGGACTGAAACAGAGGGCTAGAAACAGAGGGGCTGAAACAGAGGGACTGAAACAGAGGGCGAGAAACAGAGGGGCTGAAACAGAGGGCGAGAAACAGAGTGGCTGAAACAGAGGGCGAGAAACAGAGGGGCTGAAACAGAGGGACTGAAACAGAGGGCGAGAAACAGAGGGGCTGAAACAGAGGGCGAGAAACAGAGTGGCTGAAACAGAGGGCGAGAAACAGAGGGGCTGAAACAGAGGGGCTGACACAGTGGGACTGAAACAGAGGGGCTGAAACAGAGGGCGAGAAATAGAGGGGCTGAAACAGAGGGGCTGAAACAGAGATGCTGAAACAGAGGGCGAGAAACAGAGGGGCTGAAACAGAGGGCGAGAAAAAGAGGGGCTGAAACAGAGGGCGAGAAACAGAGGGTCTGAAACAGAGGGGCTGACACAGTGGGGCTGAAACAGAGGGGCTGAAACAGAGGGCGAGAAATAGAGGGGCTGAAACAGAGGGCGAGAAACAGAGGGACTGAAACACAGGGCGAGAAACAGAGGGGCTGAAACAGAGGGTGAGAAACAGAGGGGCTGAAACAGAGGGCAAGAAACAGAGGCGCTGAAAAAGAGGGCGAGAAACAGAAAGCGAGAAACAGAGGGCGAGAAACAGAGGGACTGAAACAGAGGGGCTGAAACAGAGGGGCTGAAACAGAGGGCGAGAAACAGAGGGGCTGAAACAGAGGGCGAGAAACAGAGGGGCTGAAACAGAGGGCGAGAAACAGAGGGTCTGAAACAGAGGGGCTGACACAGTGGGGCTGAAACAGAGCGGCTGAAAGAGAGGGCGAAAAATAGAGGGGCTGAAACAGAGGGCGAGAAACAGAGGGACTGAAACAGAGGGCGAGAAACAGAGAGGCTTAAACAGAGGGAAGAAACAGAGGGCGAGAAACAGAGGGACTGAAACAGAGGGGCTGAAACAGAGGGGCTGAAACAGAGGGCGAGGAACCGAGGGGCTGAAACAGAGGGCGAGAAACAGAGGGGCTGAAACAGAGGGGCTGAAACAGAGAGGCTGAAACAGAGGGCGAGAAACAGAGGGGCTGAAACAGCGGGCAAGAAACAGAGGGGCTGAAACAGAGGGCGAGAAACAGAGGGGCTGAAACAGAGGGGCTGAAACAGAGGGGCTGAAACAGAGGGCGAGAAACAGAGGGGCTGAAACAGAGGGCGAGAAACAGAGGGGCTGAAACAGTGGGCGAGAAACAGAGGGCGAGAAACAGAGGGACTGAAACAGAGGGACTGAAACAGAGGGGCTGAAACAGAGGGCGAGAAACAGAGGAGCTGAAACAGAGGGGCTGACACAGTGGGGCTGAAACAGAGGGGCTGAAACAGAGGGCGAGAAATAGAGGGGCTGAAACAGAGGGGCTGACACAGTGGGGCTGAAACAGAGGGGCTGAAACAGAGGGCGAGAAACAGAGGGGCTGAAACAGAGGGCGAGAAACAGACGGGCAGAAACAGAGGGCGAGAAACAGAGGGACTGAAACAGAGGGGCTGAAACAGAGAGCGCGAAACAGAGGGACTGAAACAGAGGGCGAGAAACAGAGGGGCTGAAACAGAGGGCGAGAAACGGAGGGGCTGAAACAGATGGGCTGAAACAGAGGGGCTGAAACAGAGGGCGAGAAACAGAGGGCGAGAAACAGAGGGTCTGAAACAGTGGGGCTGACACAGTGGGGCTGAAACAGAGGGGCTGAAACAGAGGGCGAGAAACAGGGGCTGAAACAGAGGGCGAGAAACAGAGGGCGAGAAACAGAGGGCGAGAAACAGAGGGACTGAAACAGAGGGCGAGAAACAGAGGGGCTGAAACAGAGGGCAAGAAACAGAGGGGCTGAAACAGAGGGCGAGAAACAGAGGGGCTGAAACAGAGGTGCTGAAACAGTGGGGCTGAAACAGAGGGTCTGAAACAGAGGGTGAGAAACAGAGGGGCTGAAACAGAGGGCGAGAAACAGAGGGGCTGAAACAGAGGGGCTGAAACAGAGAGGCTGAAACAGAGGGAGAGAAACAGAGGGGCTGAAACAGCGGGCAAGAAACAGAGGGGCTGAAACAGAGGGCGAGAAACAGAGCAACTGAAACAGAGGGGCTGAAACAGAGGGGCTGAAACAGAGGGCGAGAAACAGAGGGGCTGAAACAGAGGGCGAGAAACAGAGGGGCTGAAACAGTGGGCGAGAAACAGAGGGCGAGAAACAGAGGGACTGAAACAGAGGGACTGAAACAGAGGGGCTGAAACAGAGGGCGAGAAACAGAGGAGCTGAAACAGAGGGGCTGACACAGTGGGGCTGAAACAGAGGGGCTGAAACAGAGGGCGAGAAATAGAGGGGCTGAAACAGAGGGGCTGACACAGTGGGGCTGAAACAGAGGGGCTGAAACAGAGGGTTAGAAACAGAGGGGCTGAAACAGAGGGCGAGAAACAGACGGGCAGAAACAGAGGGCGAGAAACAGAGGGACTGAAACAGAGGGGCTGAAACAGAGAGCGCGAAACAGAGGGACTGAAACAGAGGGCGAGAAACAGAGGGGCTGAAACAGAGGGCGAGAAACGGAGGGGCTGAAACAGATGGGCTGAAACAGAGGGGCTGAAACAGAGGGCGAGAAACAGAGGGCGAGAAACAGAGGGTCTGAAACAGTGGGGCTGACACAGTGGGGCTGAAACAGAGGGGCTGAAACAGAGGGCGAGAAACAGGGGCTGAAACAGAGGGCGAGAAACAGAGGGCGAGAAACAGAGGGACTGAAACAGAGGGCGAGAAACAGAGGGGCTGAAACAGAGGGCAAGAAACAGAGGGGCTGAAACAGAGGGCGAGAAACAGAGGGGCTGAAACAGAGGTGCTGAAACAGTGGGGCTGAAACAGAGGGTCTGAAACAGAGGGTGAGAAACAGAGGGGCTGAAACAGAGGGCGAGAAACAGAGGGCGAAAAACAGAGGGACTGAAACAGAGGGGCTGAAACAGAGGGCGAGAAACAGAGGGCGAGTATCAGAGGGGCTGAAACAGAGGGCGAGAAACAGAGGGGCTGAAACAGAGGGGCTGAAACAGAGGGGCTGAAACAGAGGGCGAGAAACAGAGGGCGAGAAACAGAGGGACTGAAACAGAGGGGCTGAAACAGAGAGCGCGAAACAGAGGGACTGAAACAGAGGGCGAGAAACAGAGGGGCTGAAACACAGGGCGAGAAACAGAGGGGCTGAAACAGAGGGGCTGAAACAGAGGATGAGAAACAGAGGGGCTGAAACAGAGGGTGAGAAACAGAGGGGCTGAAACAGAGGGCAAGAAACAGAGGCGCTGAAAAAGAGGGCGAGAAACAGAGGGCGAGAAACAGAGTGGCTGAATCAGAGGGGCTGACACAGAGGGCGAGAAACAGAGGGGCTGAAACAGAGGGCGAGAAACAGAGGGGCTGAAACAGAGCGCGAGAAACAGAGGGTCTGAAACAGAGGGGCTGACACAGTGGGGCTGAAACAGAGGGGCTGAAACAGAGGGCGAGAAATATAGGGGCTGAAACAGAGGGCGAGAAACAGAGGGACTGAAACAGAGGGCGAGAAACAGAGGGGCTGAAACAGAGGGCGAGAAACAGAGGGCGAGAAACAGAGGGACTGAAACAGAGGGTCTGAAACAGAGGGGCTGAAACAGAGGGCGAGAAACAGAGGGGCTGAAACAGAGAGGCTGAAACAGAGGGGCTGAAACAGAGGGGCTGAAACAGAGAGGCTGAAACAGAGGGCGAGAAACAGAGGGGCTGAAACAGAGGGCAAGAAACAGAGGGGCTGAAACAGAGGGCGAGAAACAGAGGGGCTGAAACAGAGGGGCTGAAACAGAGGACCTGAAACAGAGGGGCTGAAACAGAGGGCGAGAAACAGAGGGGCTGAAACAGAGGGCGAGAAACAGAGGGGCTGAAACAGAGGGCGAGAAACAGAGGGCTAGAAACAGAGGGGCTGAATCAGAGGGGCTGAAACAGAGGGCGAGAAACAGAGGGGCTGAAACACAGGGCGAGAAACAGAGGGGCTGAAACAGAGGGGCTGAAACAGAGGGTGAGAAACAGAGGGGCTGAAACAGAGGGTGAGAAACAGAGGGGCTGAAACAGAGGGCAAGAAACAGAGGCGCTGAAAAAGAGGGCGAGAAACAGAAAGCGAGAAACAGAGGGCGAGAAACAGAGGGACTGAAACAGAGGGGCTGAAACAGAGGGGCTGAAACAGAGGGCGAGAAACAGAGGGGCTGAAACAGAGGGCGAGAAACAGAGGGGCTGAAACAGAGGGCGAGAAACAGAGGGTCTGAAACAGAGGGGCTGACACAGTGGGGCTGAAACAGAGCGGCTGAAACAGAGGGCGAAAAATAGAGGGGCTGAAACAGAGGGCGAGAAACAGAGGGACTGAAACAGAGGGCGAGAAACAGAGAGGCTTAAACAGAGGGAAGAAACAGAGGGCGAGAAACAGAGGGACTGAAACAGAGGGGCTGAAAGAGAGGGGCTGAAACAGAGGGCGAGAAACAGAGGGGCTGAAACAGAGGGCGAGAAACAGAGGGGCTGAAACAGAGGGGCTGAAACAGAGAGGCTGAAACAGAGGGCGAGAAACAGAGGGGCTGAAACAGCGGGCAAGAAACAGAGGGGCTGAAACAGAGGGCGAGAAACAGAGGGGCTGAAACAGAGGGGCTGAAACAGAGGGGCTGAAACAGAGGGCGAGAAACAGAGGGGCTGAAACAGAGGGCGAGAAACAGAGGGGCTGAAACAGTGGGCGAGAAACAGAGGGCGAGAAACAGAGGGACTGAAACAGAGGGACTGAAACAGAGGGGCTGAAACAGAGGGCGAGAAACAGAGGAGCTGAAACAGAGGGGCTGACACAGTGGGGCTGAAACAGAGGGGCTGAAACAGAGGGCGAGAAATAGAGGGGCTGAAACAGAGGGGCTGACACAGTGGGGCTGAAACAGAGGGGCTGAAACAGAGGGCGAGAAACAGAGGGGCTGAAACAGAGGGCGAGAAACAGACGGGCAGAAACAGAGGGCGAGAAACAGAGGGACTGAAACAGAGGGGCTGAAACAGAGAGCGCGAAACAGAGGGACTGAAACAGAGGGCGAGAAACAGAGGGGCTGAAACAGAGGGCGAGAAACGGAGGGGCTGAAACAGATGGGCTGAAACAGAGGGGCTGAAACAGAGGGCGAGAAACAGAGGGCGAGAAACAGAGGGTCTGAAACAGTGGGGCTGACACAGTGGGGCTGAAACAGAGGGGCTGAAACAGAGGGCGAGAAACAGGGGCTGAAACAGAGGGCGAGAAACAGAGGGCGAGAAACAGAGGGCGAGAAACAGAGGGACTGAAACAGAGGGCGAGAAACAGAGGGGCTGAAACAGAGGGCAAGAAACAGAGGGGCTGAAACAGAGGGCGAGAAACAGAGGGGCTGAAACAGAGGTGCTGAAACAGTGGGGCTGAAACAGAGGGTCTGAAACAGAGGGTGAGAAAGAGAGGGGCTGAAACAGAGGGCGAGAAACAGAGGGCGAAAAACAGAGGGACTGAAACAGAGGGGCTGAAACAGAGGGCGAGAAACAGAGGGCGAGTATCAGAGGGGCTGAAACAGAGGGCGAGAAACAGAGGGGCTGAAACAGAGGGGCTGAAACAGAGGGGCTGAAACAGAGGGCAAGAAACAGAGGGGCTGAAAAAGAGGGCGAGAAACAGAGGGCTAGAAACAGAGGGGCTGAATCAGAGGGGCTGAAACAGAGGGCGAGAAACAGAGGGGCTGAAACAGTGGGCGAGAAACAGAGGGCGAGAAACAGAGGGACTGAAACAGAGGGACTGAAACAGAGGGGCTGAAACAGAGGGCGAGAAACAGAGGAGCTGAAACAGAGGGGCTGACACAGTGGGGCTGAAACAGAGGGGCTGAAACAGAGGGCGAGAAATAGAGGGGCTGAAACAGAGGGGCTGACACAGTGGGGCTGAAACAGAGGGGCAGAAACAGAGGGCGAGAAACAGAGGGACTGAAACAGAGGGGCTGAAACAGAGAGCGCGAAACAGAGGGACTGAAACAGAGGGCGAGAAACAGAGGGGCTGAAACAGAGGGCGAGAAACGGAGGGGCTGAAACAGATGGGCTGAAACAGAGGGGCTGAAACAGAGGGCGAGAAACAGAGGGCGAGAAACAGAGGGTCTGAAACAGTGGGGCTGACACAGTGGGGCTGAATCAGAGGGGCTAAAACAGAGGGCGAGAAACAGGGGCTGAAACAGTGGGCGAGAAACAGAGGGCGAGAAACAGAGGGCGAGAAACAGAGGGACTGAAACAGAGGGCGAGAAACAGAGGGGCTGAAACAGAGGGCAAGAAACAGAGGGGCTGAAACAGAGGGCGAGAAACAGAGGGGCTGAAACAGAGGTGCTGAAACAGTGGGGCTGAAACAGAGGGTCTGAAACAGAGGGTGAGAAACAGAGGGGCTGAAACAGAGGGCGAGAAACAGAGGGCGAAAAACAGAGGGACTGAAACAGAGGGGCTGAAACAGAGGGCGAGAAACAGAGGGCGAGTATCAGAGGGGCTGAAACAGAGGGCGAGAAACAGAGGGGCTGAAACAGAGGGGCTGAAACAGAGGGGCTGAAACAGAGGGCAAGAAACAGAGGGGCTGAAACAGAGGGCGAGAAACAGAGGGGCTGAAACATAGGGGCTGAAACAGTGGGGCTGAAACAGAGGGGCTGAAACAGAAGGCGAGAAATAGAGGGGCTGAAACAGAGGGCGAGAAACAGAGGGGCTGAAACAGAGCGCGAGAAACAGAGGGGCTGAAACAGAGGGCGTGAAAAAGAGGGGCTGAAACAGAGGGGCTGAAACAGAGGGGCTGAAACGGAGGGCGAGAAACAGAGGGGCTGAAACAGAGGGCAAGAAACAGAGGGGATAAAACAGAGGGCGAAAAACAGAGGGGCTGAAACAGAGGGGCTGAAACAGAGGGGCTGAAACAGAGGGTCTGAAACAGAGGGCAAGAAACAGAGGGGCTGAAACAGGTTGCGAAAAAAAGAGGGGCTGAAACAGAGGGCGAGAAACAGAGGGCGAGAAACAGAGGGACTGAAACAGAGGGGCTGAAACAGAGGGGCTGAAACAGAGGGCGAGAAACAGAGGGGCTGAAACAGAGGGCGAGAAACAGAGGGGCTGAAACAGAGGGCGAGAAACAGAGGGTCTGAAACAGAGGGGCTGACACAGTGGGGCTGAAACAGAGCGGCTGAAACAGAGGGCGAAAAATAGAGGGGCTGAAACAGAGGGCGAGAAACAGAGGGACTGAAACAGAGGGCGAGAAACAGAGAGGCTGAAACAGAGGGAAGAAACAGAGGGCGAGAAACAGAGGGACTGAAACAGAGGGGCTGAAACAGAGGGGCTGAAACAGAGGGCGAGAAACAGAGGGGCTGAAACAGAGGGCGAGAAACAGAGGGGCTGAAACAGAGGGGCTGAAACAGAGAGGCTGAAACAGAGGGAGAGAAACAGAGGGGCTGAAACAGCGGGCAAGAAACAGAGGGGCTGAAACAGAGGGCGAGAAACAGAGCAACTGAAACAGAGGGGCTGAAACAGAGGGGCTGAAACAGAGGGCGAGAAACAGAGGGGCTGAAACAGAGGGCGAGAAACAGAGGGGCTGAAACAGTGGGCGAGAAACAGAGGGCGAGAAACAGAGGGACTGAAACAGAGGGACTGAAACAGAGGGGCTGAAACAGAGGGCGAGAAACAGAGGAGCTGAAACAGAGGGGCTGAAACAGAGGGCGAGAAATAGAGGGGCTGAAACAGAGGGGCTGACACAGTGGGGCTGAAACAGAGGGGCTGAAACAGAGGGCGAGAAACAGAGGGGCTGAAACAGAGGGCGAGAAACAGACGGGCAGAAACAGAGGGCGAGAAACAGAGGGACTGAAACAGAGGGCGAGAAACAGAGGGGCTGAAACACAGGGCGAGAAACAGAGGGGCTGAAACAGAGGGGCTGAAACAGAGGGTGAGAAACAGAGGGGCTGAAACAGAGGGTGAGAAACAGAGGGGCTGAAACAGAGGGCAAGAAACAGAGGCGCTGAAAAAGAGGGCGAGAAACAGAGGGCGAGAAACAGAGTGGCTGAATCAGAGGGGCTGACACAGAGGGCGAGAAACAGAGGGGCTGAAACAGAGGGCGAGAAACAGAGGGGCTGAAACAGAGCGCGAGAAACAGAGGGTCTGAAACAGAGGGGCTGACACAGTGGGGCTGAAACAGAGGGGCTGAAACAGAGGGCGAGAAATATAGGGGCTGAAACAGAGGGCGAGAAACAGAGGGACTGAAACAGAGGGCGAGAAACAGAGGGGCTGAAACAGAGGGCGAGAAACAGAGGGCGAGAAACAGAGGGACTGAAACAGAGGGTCTGAAACAGAGGGGCTGAAACAGAGGGCGAGAAACAGAGGGGCTGAAACAGAGAGGCTGAAACAGAGGGGCTGAAACAGAGGGGCTGAAACAGAGAGGCTGAAACAGAGGGCGAGAAACAGAGGGGCTGAAACAGAGGGCAAGAAACAGAGGGGCTGAAACAGAGGGCGAGAAACAGAGGGGCTGAAACAGAGGGGCTGAAACAGAGGAGCTGAAACAGAGGGGCTGAAACAGAGGGCGAGAAACAGAGGGGCTGAAACAGAGGGCGAGAAACAGAGGGGCTGAAACAGAGGGCGAGAAACAGAGGGCTAGAAACAGAGGGGCTGAATCAGAGGGGCTGAAACAGAGGGCGAGAAACAGAGGGGCTGAAACACAGGGCGAGAAACAGAGGGGCTGAAACAGAGGGGCTGAAACAGAGGGTGAGAAACAGAGGGGCTGAAACAGAGGGTGAGAAACAGAGGGGCTGAAACAGAGGGCAAGAAACAGAGGCGCTGAAAAAGAGGGCGAGAAACAGAAAGCGAGAAACAGAGGGCGAGAAACAGAGGGACTGAAACAGAGGGGCTGAAACAGAGGGGCTGAAACAGAGGGCGAGAAACAGAGGGGCTGAAACAGAGGGCGAGAAACAGAGGGGCTGAAACAGAGGGCGAGAAACAGAGGGTCTGAAACAGAGGGGCTGACACAGTGGGGCTGAAACAGAGCGGCTGAAACAGAGGGCGAAAAATAGAGGGGCTGAAACAGAGGGCGAGAAACAGAGGGACTGAAACAGAGGGCGAGAAACAGAGAGGCTTAAACAGAGGGAAGAAACAGAGGGCGAGAAACAGAGGGACTGAAACAGAGGGGCTGAAAGAGAGGGGCTGAAACAGAGGGCGAGAAACAGAGGGGCTGAAACAGAGGGCGAGAAACAGAGGGGCTGAAACAGAGGGGCTGAAACAGAGAGGCTGAAACAGAGGGCGAGAAACAGAGGGGCTGAAACAGCGGGCAAGAAACAGAGGGGCTGAAACAGAGGGCGAGAAACAGAGGGGCTGAAACAGAGGGGCTGAAACAGAGGGGCTGAAACAGAGGGCGAGAAACAGAGGGGCTGAAACAGAGGGCGAGAAACAGAGGGGCTGAAACAGTGGGCGAGAAACAGAGGGCGAGAAACAGAGGGACTGAAACAGAGGGACTGAAACAGAGGGGCTGAAACAGAGGGCGAGAAACAGAGGAGCTGAAACAGAGGGGCTGACACAGTGGGGCTGAAACAGAGGGGCTGAAACAGAGGGCGAGAAATAGAGGGGCTGAAACAGAGGGGCTGACACAGTGGGGCTGAAACAGAGGGGCTGAAACAGAGGGCGAGAAACAGAGGGGCTGAAACAGAGGGCGAGAAACAGACGGGCAGAAACAGAGGGCGAGAAACAGAGGGACTGAAACAGAGGGGCTGAAACAGAGAGCGCGAAACAGAGGGACTGAAACAGAGGGCGAGAAACAGAGGGGCTGAAACAGAGGGCGAGAAACGGAGGGGCTGAAACAGATGGGCTGAAACAGAGGGGCTGAAACAGAGGGCGAGAAACAGAGGGCGAGAAACAGAGGGTCTGAAACAGTGGGGCTGACACAGTGGGGCTGAAACAGAGGGGCTGAAACAGAGGGCGAGAAACAGGGGCTGAAACAGAGGGCGAGAAACAGAGGGCGAGAAACAGAGGGCGAGAAACAGAGGGACTGAAACAGAGGGCGAGAAACAGAGGGGCTGAAACAGAGGGCAAGAAACAGAGGGGCTGAAACAGAGGGCGAGAAACAGAGGGGCTGAAACAGAGGTGCTGAAACAGTGGGGCTGAAACAGAGGGTCTGAAACAGAGGGTGAGAAAGAGAGGGGCTGAAACAGAGGGCGAGAAACAGAGGGCGAAAAACAGAGGGACTGAAACAGAGGGGCTGAAACAGAGGGCGAGAAACAGAGGGCGAGTATCAGAGGGGCTGAAACAGAGGGCGAGAAACAGAGGGGCTGAAACAGAGGGGCTGAAACAGAGGGGCTGAAACAGAGGGCAAGAAACAGAGGGGCTGAAAAAGAGGGCGAGAAACAGAGGGCTAGAAACAGAGGGGCTGAATCAGAGGGGCTGAAACAGAGGGCGAGAAACAGAGGGGCTGAAACAGTGGGCGAGAAACAGAGGGCGAGAAACAGAGGGACTGAAACAGAGGGACTGAAACAGAGGGGCTGAAACAGAGGGCGAGAAACAGAGGAGCTGAAACAGAGGGGCTGACACAGTGGGGCTGAAACAGAGGGGCTGAAACAGAGGGCGAGAAATAGAGGGGCTGAAACAGAGGGGCTGACACAGTGGGGCTGAAACAGAGGGGCAGAAACAGAGGGCGAGAAACAGAGGGACTGAAACAGAGGGGCTGAAACAGAGAGCGCGAAACAGAGGGACTGAAACAGAGGGCGAGAAACAGAGGGGCTGAAACAGAGGGCGAGAAACGGAGGGGCTGAAACAGATGGGCTGAAACAGAGGGGCTGAAACAGAGGGCGAGAAACAGAGGGCGAGAAACAGAGGGTCTGAAACAGTGGGGCTGACACAGTGGGGCTGAATCAGAGGGGCTAAAACAGAGGGCGAGAAACAGGGGCTGAAACAGTGGGCGAGAAACAGAGGGCGAGAAACAGAGGGCGAGAAACAGAGGGACTGAAACAGAGGGCGAGAAACAGAGGGGCTGAAACAGAGGGCAAGAAACAGAGGGGCTGAAACAGAGGGCGAGAAACAGAGGGGCTGAAACAGAGGTGCTGAAACAGTGGGGCTGAAACAGAGGGTCTGAAACAGAGGGTGAGAAACAGAGGGGCTGAAACAGAGGGCGAGAAACAGAGGGCGAAAAACAGAGGGACTGAAACAGAGGGGCTGAAACAGAGGGCGAGAAACAGAGGGCGAGTATCAGAGGGGCTGAAACAGAGGGCGAGAAACAGAGGGGCTGAAACAGAGGGGCTGAAACAGAGGGGCTGAAACAGAGGGCAAGAAACAGAGGGGCTGAAACAGAGGGCGAGAAACAGAGGGGCTGAAACATAGGGGCTGAAACAGTGGGGCTGAAACAGAGGGGCTGAAACAGAAGGCGAGAAATAGAGGGGCTGAAACAGAGGGCGAGAAACAGAGGGGCTGAAACAGAGCGCGAGAAACAGAGGGGCTGAAACAGAGGGCGTGAAAAAGAGGGGCTGAAACAGAGGGGCTGAAACAGAGGGGCTGAAACGGAGGGCGAGAAACAGAGGGGCTGAAACAGAGGGCAAGAAACAGAGGGGATAAAACAGAGGGCGAGAAACAGAGGGGCTGAAACAGAGGGGCTGAAACAGAGGGGCTGAAACAGAGGGTCTGAAACAGAGGGCAAGAAACAGAGGGGCTGAAACAGGTTGCGAAAAAAAGAGGGGCTGAAACAGAGGGCGAGAAACAGAGGGCGAGAAACAGAGGGACTGAAACAGAGGGGCTGAAACAGAGGGGCTGAAACAGAGGGCGAGAAACAGAGGGGCTGAAACAGAGGGCGAGAAACAGAGGGGCTGAAACAGAGGGCGAGAAACAGAGGGTCTGAAACAGAGGGGCTGACACAGTGGGGCTGAAACAGAGCGGCTGAAACAGAGGGCGAAAAATAGAGGGGCTGAAACAGAGGGCGAGAAACAGAGGGACTGAAACAGAGGGCGAGAAACAGAGAGGCTGAAACAGAGGGAAGAAACAGAGGGCGAGAAACAGAGGGACTGAAACAGAGGGGCTGAAACAGAGGGGCTGAAACAGAGGGCGAGAAACAGAGGGGCTGAAACAGAGGGCGAGAAACAGAGGGGCTGAAACAGAGGGGCTGAAACAGAGAGGCTGAAACAGAGGGAGAGAAACAGAGGGGCTGAAACAGCGGGCAAGAAACAGAGGGGCTGAAACAGAGGGCGAGAAACAGAGGGCGAGTATCAGAGGGGCTGAAACAGAGGGCGAGAAACAGAGGGGCTGAAACAGAGGGGCTGAAACAGAGGGGCTGAAACAGAGGGCGAGAAACAGAGGGCGAGAAACAGAGGGACTGAAACAGAGGGGCTGAAACAGAGAGCGCGAAACAGAGGGACTGAAACAGAGGGCGAGAAACAGAGGGGCTGAAACACAGGGCGAGAAACAGAGGGGCTGAAACAGAGGGTGAGAAACAGAGGGGCTGAAACAGAGGGTGAGAAACAGAGGGGCTGAAACAGAGGGCAAGAAACAGAGGCGCTGAAAAAGAGGGCGAGAAACAGAGTGGCTGAATCAGAGGGGCTGACACAGAGGGCGAGAAACAGAGGGGCTGAAACAGAGGGCGAGAAACAGAGGGGCTGAAACAGAGCGCGAGAAACAGAGGGTCTGAAACAGAGGGGCTGACACAGTGGGGCTGAAACAGAGGGGCTGAAACAGAGGGCGAGAAATATAGGGGCTGAAACAGAGGGCGAGAAACAGAGGGACTGAAACAGAGGGCGAGAAACAGAGGGGCTGAAACAGAGGGCGAGAAACAGAGGGCGAGAAACAGAGGGACTGAAACAGAGGGTCTGAAACAGAGGGGCTGAAACAGAGGGCGAGAAACAGAGGGGCTGAAACAGAGAGGCTGAAACAGAGGGGCTGAAACAGAGGGGCTGAAACAGAGAGGCTGAAACAGAGGGCGAGAAACAGAGGGGCTGAAACAGAGGGCGAGAAACAGACGGGCAGAAACAGAGGGCGAGAAACAGAGGGACTGAAACAGAGGGGCTGAAACAGAGAGCGCGAAACAGAGGGACTGAAACAGAGGGCGAGAAACAGAGGGGCTGAAACAGAGGGCGAGAAACGGAGGGGCTGAAACAGATGGGCTGAAACAGAGGGGCTGAAACAGAGGGCGAGAAACAGAGGGCGAGAAACAGAGGGTCTGAAACAGTGGGGCTGACACAGTGGGGCTGAAACAGAGGGGCTGAAACAGAGGGCGAGAAACAGGGGCTGAAACAGAGGGCGAGAAACAGAGGGCGAGAAACAGAGGGCGAGAAACAGAGGGACTGAAACAGAGGGCGAGAAACAGAGGGGCTGAAACAGAGGGCAAGAAACAGAGGGGCTGAAACAGAGGGCGAGAAACAGAGGGGCTGAAACAGAGGTGCTGAAACAGTGGGGCTGAAACAGAGGGTCTGAAACCGAGGGTGAGAAACAGAGGGGCTGAAACAGAGGGCGAGAAACAGAGGGCGAAAAACAGAGGGACTGAAACAGAGGGGCTGAAACAGAGGGCGAGAAACAGAGGGCGAGTATCAGAGGGGCTGAAACAGAGGGCGAGAAACAGAGGGGCTGAAACAGAGGGGCTGAAACAGAGGGGCTGAAACAGAGGGCGAGAAACAGAGGGCGAGAAACAGAGGGACTGAAACAGAGGGGCTGAAACAGAGAGCGCGAAACAGAGGGACTGAAACAGAGGGCGAGAAACAGAGGGGCTGAAACACAGGGCGAGAAACAGAGGGGCTGAAACAGAGGGGCTGAAACAGAGGGTGAGAAACAGAGGGGCTGAAACAGAGGGTGAGAAACAGAGGGGCTGAAACAGAGGGCAAGAAACAGAGGCGCTGAAAAAGAGGGCGAGAAACAGAGTGGCTGAATCAGAGGGGCTGACACAGAGGGCGAGAAACAGAGGGGCTGAAACAGAGGGCGAGAAACAGAGGGGCTGAAACAGAGCGCGAGAAACAGAGGGTCTGAAACAGAGGGGCTGACACAGTGGGGCTGAAACAGAGGGGCTGAAACAGAGGGCGAGAAATATAGGGGCTGAAACAGAGGGCGAGAAACAGAGGGACTGAAACAGAGGGCGAGAAACAGAGGGGCTGAAACAGAGGGCGAGAAACAGAGGGCGAGAAACAGAGGGACTGAAACAGAGGGTCTGAAACAGAGGGGCTGAAACAGAGGGCGAGAAACAGAGGGGCTGAAACAGAGAGGCTGAAACAGAGGGGCTGAAACAGAGGGGCTGAAACAGAGAGGCTGAAACAGAGGGCGAGAAACAGAGGGGCTGAAACAGAGGGCGAGAAACAGACGGGCAGAAACAGAGGGCGAGAAACAGAGGGACTGAAACAGAGGGGCTGAAACAGAGAGCGCGAAACAGAGGGACTGAAACAGAGGGCGAGAAACAGAGGGGCTGAAACAGAGGGCGAGAAACGGAGGGGCTGAAACAGATGGGCTGAAACAGAGGGGCTGAAACAGAGGGCGAGAAACAGAGGGCGAGAAACAGAGGGTCTGAAACAGTGGGGCTGACACAGTGGGGCTGAAACAGAGGGGCTGAAACAGAGGGCGAGAAACAGGGGCTGAAACAGAGGGCGAGAAACAGAGGGCGAGAAACAGAGGGCGAGAAACAGAGGGACTGAAACAGAGGGCGAGAAACAGAGGGGCTGAAACAGAGGGCAAGAAACAGAGGGGCTGAAACAGAGGGCGAGAAACAGAGGGGCTGAAACAGAGGTGCTGAAACAGTGGGGCTGAAACAGAGGGTCTGAAACAGAGGGTGAGAAACAGAGGGGCTGAAACAGAGGGCGAGAAACAGAGGGCGAAAAACAGAGGGACTGAAACAGAGGGGCTGAAACAGAGGGCGAGAAACAGAGGGCGAGTATCAGAGGGGCTGAAACAGAGGGCGAGAAACAGAGGGGCTGAAACAGAGGGGCTGAAACAGAGGGGCTGAAACAGAGGGCAAGAAACAGAGGGGCTGAAAAAGAGGGCGAGAGACAGAGGGCTAGAAACAGAGGGGCTGAATCAGAGGGGCTGAAACAGAGGGCGAGAAACAGAGGGGCTGAAACAGTGGGCGAGAAACAGAGGGCGAGAAACAGAGGGACTGAAACAGAGGGACTGAAACAGAGGGGCTGAAACAGAGGGCGAGAAACAGAGGAGCTGAAACAGAGGGGCTGACACAGTGGGGCTGAAACAGAGGGGCTGAAACAGAGGGCGAGAAATAGAGGGGCTGAAACAGAGGGGCTGACACAGTGGGGCTGAAACAGAGGGGCAGAAACAGAGGGCGAGAAACAGAGGGACTGAAACAGAGGGGCTGAAACAGAGAGCGCGAAACAGAGGGACTGAAACAGAGGGCGAGAAACAGAGGGGCTGAAACAGAGGGCGAGAAACGGAGGGGCTGAAACAGATGGGCTGAAACAGAGGGGCTGAAACAGAGGGCGAGAAACAGAGGGCGAGAAACAGAGGGTCTGAAACAGTGGGGCTGACACAGTGGGGCTGAATCAGAGGGGCTAAAACAGAGGGCGAGAAACAGGGGCTGAAACAGAGGGCGAGAAACAGAGGGCGAGAAACAGAGGGCGAGAAACAGAGGGACTGAAACAGAGGGCGAGAAACAGAGGGGCTGAAACAGAGGGCAAGAAACAGAGGGGCTGAAACAGAGGGCGAGAAACAGAGGGGCTGAAACAGAGGTGCTGAAACAGTGGGGCTGAAACAGAGGGTCTGAAACAGAGGGTGAGAAACAGAGGGGCTGAAACAGAGGGCGAGAAACAGAGGGCGAAAAACAGAGGGACTGAAACAGAGGGGCTGAAACAGAGGGCGAGAAACAGAGGGCGAGTATCAGAGGGGCTGAAACAGAGGGCGAGAAACAGAGGGGCTGAAACAGAGGGGCTGAAACAGAGGGGCTGAAACAGAGGGCAAGAAACAGAGGGGCTGAAAAAGAGGGCGAGAAACAGAGGGCTAGAAACAGAGGGGCTGAATCAGAGGGGCTGAAACAGAGGGCGAGAAACAGAGGGGCTGAAACACAGGGCGAGAAACAGAGGGGCTGAAACAGAGGGGCTGAAACAGAGGGTGAGAAACAGAGGGGCTGAAACAGAGGGTGAGAAACAGAGGGGCTGAAACAGAGGGCAAGAAACAGAGGCGCTGAAAAAGAGGGCGAGAAACAGAGGGCGAGAAACAGAGTGGCTGAATCAGGGGGGCTGACACAGAGGGCGAGAAACAGAGGGGCTGAAACAGAGGGTGAGAAACAGAGGGGCTGAAACAGAGCGCGAGAAACAGAGGGTCTGAAACAGAGGGGCTGACACAGTGGGGCTGAAACAGAGGGGCTGAAACAGAGGGCGAGAAATATAGGGGCTGAAACAGAGGGCGAGAAACAGAGGGACTGAAACAGAGGGCTAGAAACAGAGGGGCTGAAACAGAGGGACTGAAACAGAGGGCGAGAAACAGAGGGGCTGAAACAGAGGGCGAGAAACAGAGTGGCTGAAACAGAGGGCGAGAAACAGAGGGGCTGAAACAGAGGGACTGAAACAGAGGGCGAGAAACAGAGGGGCTGAAACAGAGGGCGAGAAACAGAGTGGCTGAAACAGAGGGCGAGAAACAGAGGGGCTGAAACAGAGGGGCTGACACAGTGGGACTGAAACAGAGGGGCTGAAACAGAGGGCGAGAAATAGAGGGGCTGAAACAGAGGGGCTGAAACAGAGATGCTGAAACAGAGGGCGAGAAACAGAGGGGCTGAAACAGAGGGCGAGAAAAAGAGGGGCTGAAACAGAGGGCGAGAAACAGAGGGTCTGAAACAGAGGGGCTGACACAGTGGGGCTGAAACAGAGGGGCTGAAACAGAGGGCGAGAAATAGAGGGGCTGAAACAGAGGGCGAGAAACAGAGGGACTGAAACACAGGGCGAGAAACAGAGGGGCTGAAACAGAGGGTGAGAAACAGAGGGCGAGAAACAGAGGGACTGAAACAGAGGGGCTGAAACAGAGGGGCTGAATCAGAGGGCGAGAAACAGAGGGGCTGAAACAGAGAGGCTGAAACAGAGGGCGAGAAACAGAGGGGCTGAAACAGAGGGGCTGAAACATTGGGGCTGAAACAGAGGGCGAGAAACAGAGGGGCTGAAACAGAGGGGCTGAAACAGAGGGGCTGAAACAGAGTGGCTGAAACAGAGGGCGAGAAACAGAGGGGCTGAAACAGTGGGCGAGAAACAGAGGGGCTGAAACAGAGGGCTGACACAGTGGGGCTGAAACAGAGGGCAAGAAACAGAGGGGCTGAAAAAGAGGGCGAGAAACAGAGGGCGAGAAACAGAGGGGCTGAATCAGAGGGGCTGAAACAGAGGGCGAGAAACAGAGGGGCTGAAACAGAGGGCGAGAAACAGAGGGGCTGAAATAGAGCGCGAGAAACAGAGGGTCTGAAACAGAGGGGCTGACACAGTGGGGCTGAAACAGAGGGGCTGAAACAGAGGGCGAGAAATAGAGGGGCTGAAACAGAGGGCGAGAAACAGAGGGACTGAACCAGAGGGCGAGAAACAGAGGGGCTGAAACAGAGGGCGAGAAACAGAGGGCGAGAAACATAGGGACTGAAACAGAGGGGCTGAAACAGAGGGGCTGAAACAGAGGGCGAGAAACAGAGGGGCTGAAACAGAGAGGCTGAAACAGAGGGGCTGAAACAGAGGGGCTGAAACAGAGGGCAAGAAACAGAGGGGCTGAAACAGAGGGCGAGAAACAGAGGGGCTGAAACAGAGGGGCTGAAACAGAGGGCGAGAAACAGAGGGGCTGAAACAGAGTGCGAGAAACAGAGGGCGAGAAACAGAGGGACTGAAACAGAGGGGCTGAAACAGAGGGGCTGAAACAGCGGGCGAGAAACAGAGGGGCTGAAAAAGAGGGCGAGATACAGAGTGGCTGAAACAGAGGGTGAGAAACAGTGGGGCTGAAACAGAGGGGCTGACACAGTGGGGCTGAAACAGAGGGGCTGAAACAGAAGGCGAGAAATAGAGGGGCTGAAACAGAGGGGCTGACACAGTGGGGCTGAAACAGAGGGGCAGAAACAGAGGGCGAGAAACAGAGGGGCTGAAACAGAGGGTCTGAAACAGAGGGGCTGAATCAGAGGGGCTGATTCAGAGGGGCTGAAACAGAGTGGCTGAATCAGAGGGTCTGAAACAGAGGGCGAGAAACAGAGGGGCTGAAACAGAGGGCGAGAAACAGAGGGGCTGAAACAGAGGGCGAGAAACAGAGGGACTGAAACAGAGGGGCTGAAACAGAAGGGCTGAAACAGAGGACGAGAAACAGAGGGGCTGAAACAGAGGGCGAGAAACAGAGGGGCTGAAACAGAGGGCGAGAAACAGAGGGTCTGAAACAGAGTGGCTGACACAGTGGGGCTGAAACAGAGGGGCTGAAACAGAGGGCGAGAAATAGAGGGGCTGAAACAGAGAGCGAGAAACAGAGGGACTGAAACACAGGGCGAGAAACAGAGGGGCTGAAACAGAGGGTGAGAAACAGAGCCGAGAAACAGAGGGACTGAAACAGAGGGGCTGAAACAGAGGGGCTGAATCAGAGGGCGAGAAACAGAGGGGTGAAACAGACAGGCTGAAACAGAGGGCGAGAAACAGAGGGGCTGAAACAGAGGGGCTGAAACAGTGGGGCTGAAACAGAGGGCGAGAAACAGATGGGCTGAAACAGAGGGGCTGAAACAGAGGGTCTGAAACAGAGTGGCTGAAACAGAGGGCGAGAAACAGAGGGGCTGAAACAGAGGGTGAGAAACAGAGGGGCTGAAACAGAGGGGCTGACACAGTGGGGCTGAAATAGAGGGTCTGAAACAGTGGGGCTGACACAGTGGGGCTGAAACAGAGGGGCTGAAACAGAGGGCGAAAAATAGAGGGGCTGAAACAGAGGGTGAGAAACAGAGGGACTGAAACAGAGGGCGAGAAACAGAGAGTGGCTGAAACAGAGGGCGAGAAACAGAGGGCGAGATACAGAGGGACTGAAACAGAGGGGCTGAAACAGAGGGGCTGAAACAGAGGGCGAGAAACAGAGGGGCTGAAACAGAGGGCGAGAAACAGAGGGGCTGAAACAGAGGGGCTGAAACAGAGGGGCTGAAACAGAGGGTCTGAAACAGAGGGCGAGAAACAGAGGGGCTGAAACAGAGGGCGAGAAACAGAGGACGAGAAACAGAGAGACTGAAACAGAGGGGCTGAAACAGAGGGCGAGAAACAGAGGGCGAGAAACAGAGGGGCTGAAACCAAGGGGCTGAAACAGAGGGGCTGAAACAGAGGGCAAGAAACAGAGGGGTTGAAAAAGAGGACGAGAAACAGAGGGCGAGAAACAGATGGTCTGAATCAGAAGGGCTGAAACAGAGGGCGAGAAACAGAGGGGCTGAAACAGAGGGCGAGAAACAGAGGGGCTGAAACAGAGGGGCTGAACAGAGGGTGAGAAACAGAGGGGCTGAAACAGAGGGTGAGAAACAGAGGGGCTGAAACAGAGGGGCTGAAACAGAGGGGCTGAAACAGAGGGCAAGAAACAGAGGGGCTGAAAAAGAGGGCGAGAAACAGAGGGCTAGAAACAGAGGGGCTGAATCAGAGGGGCTGAAACAGAGGGCGAGAAACAGAGGGGCTGAAACACAGGGCGAGAAACAGAGGGGCTGAAACAGAGGGGCTGAAACAGAGGGTGAGAAACAGAGGGGCTGAAACAGAGGGCAAGAAACAGAGGCGCTGAAAAAGAGGGCGAGAAACAGAGGGCGAGAAACAGAGTGGCTGAATCAGGGGGGCTGACACAGAGGGCGAGAAACAGAGGGGCTGAAACAGAGGGCGAGAAACAGAGGGGCTGAAACAGAGCGCGAGAAACAGAGGGTCTGAAACAGAGGGGCTGACACAGTGGGGCTGAAACAGAGGGGCTGAAACAGAGGGCGAGAAATATAGGGGCTGAAACAGAGGGCGAGAAACAGAGGGACTGAAACAGAGGGCTAGAAACAGAGGGGCTGAAACAGAGGGACTGAAACAGAGGGCGAGAAACAGAGGGGCTGAAACAGAGGGCGAGAAACAGAGTGGCTGAAACAGAGGGCGAGAAACAGAGGGGCTGAAACAGAGGGACTGAAACAGAGGGCGAGAAACAGAGGGGCTGAAACAGAGGGCGAGAAACAGAGTGGCTGAAACAGAGGGCGAGAAACAGAGGGGCTGAAACAGAGGGGCTGACACAGTGGGACTGAAACAGAGGGGCTGAAACAGAGGGCGAGAAATAGAGGGGCTGAAACAGAGGGGCTGAAACAGAGATGCTGAAACAGAGGGCGAGAAACAGAGGGGCTGAAACAGAGGGCGAGAAAAAGAGGGGCTGAAACAGAGGGCGAGAAACAGAGGGTCTGAAACAGAGGGGCTGACACAGTGGGGCTGAAACAGAGGGGCTGAAACAGAGGGCGAGAAATAGAGGGGCTGAAACAGAGGGCGAGAAACAGAGGGACTGAAACAGAGGGCGAGAAACAGAGGGGCTGAAACAGAGGGTGAGAAACAGAGGGCGAGAAACAGAGGGACTGAAACAGAGGGGCTGAAACAGAGGGGCTGAATCAGAGGGCGAGAAACAGAGGGGCTGAAACAGAGAGGCTGAAACAGAGGGCGAGAAACAGAGGGGCTGAAACAGAGGGGCTGAAACATTGGGGCTGAAACAGAGGGCGAGAAACAGAGGGGCTGAAACAGAGGGGCTGAAACAGAGGGGCTGAAACAGAGTGGCTGAAACAGAGGGCGAGAAACAGAGGGGCTGAAACAGTGGGCGAGAAACAGAGGGGCTGAAACAGAGGGCTGACACAGTGGGGCTGAAACAGAGGGCAAGAAACAGAGGGGCTGAAAAAGAGGGCGAGAAACAGAGGGCGAGAAACAGAGGGGCTGAATCAGAGGGGCTGAAACAGAGGGCGAGAAACAGAGGGGCTGAAACAGAGGGCGAGAAACAGAGGGGCTGAAATAGAGCGCGAGAAACAGAGGGTCTGAAACAGAGGGGCTGACACAGTGGGGCTGAAACAGAGGGGCTGAAACAGAGGGCGAGAAATAGAGGGGCTGAAACAGAGGGCGAGAAACAGAGGGACTGAACCAGAGGGCGAGAAACAGAGGGGCTGAAACAGAGGGCGAGAAACAGAGGGCGAGAAACATAGGGACTGAAACAGAGGGGCTGAAACAGAGGGGCTGAAACAGAGGGCGAGAAACAGAGGGGCTGAAACAGAGAGGCTGAAACAGAGGGGCTGAAACAGAGGGGCTGAAACAGAGGGCAAGAAACAGAGGGGCTGAAACAGAGGGCGAGAAACAGAGGGGCTGAAACAGAGGGGCTGAAACAGAGGGCGAGAAACAGAGGGGCTGAAACAGAGTGCGAGAAACAGAGGGCGAGAAACAGAGGGACTGAAACAGAGGGGCTGAAACAGAGGGGCTGAAACAGCGGGCGAGAAACAGAGGGGCTGAAAAAGAGGGCGAGATACAGAGTGGCTGAAACAGAGGGTGAGAAACAGTGGGGCTGAAACAGAGGGGCTGACACAGTGGGGCTGAAACAGAGGGGCTGAAACAGAAGGCGAGAAATAGAGGGGCTGAAACAGAGGGGCTGACACAGTGGGGCTGAAACAGAGGGGCAGAAACAGAGGGCGAGAAACAGAGGGGCTGAAACAGAGGGTCTGAAACAGAGGGGCTGAATCAGAGGGGCTGATTCAGAGGGGCTGAAACAGAGTGGCTGAATCAGAGGGTCTGAAACAGAGGGCGAGAAACAGAGGGGCTGAAACAGAGGGCGAGAAACAGAGGGGCTGAAACAGAGGGCGAGAAACAGAGGGACTGAAACAGAGGGGCTGAAACAGAAGGGCTGAAACAGAGGACGAGAAACAGAGGGGCTGAAACAGAGGGCGAGAAACAGAGGGGCTGAAACAGAGGGCGAGAAACAGAGGGTCTGAAATAGAGTGGCTGACACAGTGGGGCTGAAACAGAGGGGCTGAAACAGAGGGCGAGAAATAGAGGGGCTGAAACAGAGGGCGAGAAACAGAGGGACTGAAACACAGGGCGAGAAACAGAGGGGCTGAAACAGAGGGTGAGAAACAGAGCCGAGAAACAGAGGGACTGAAACAGAGGGGCTGAAACAGAGGGGCTGAATCAGAGGGCGAGAAACAGAGGGGTGAAACAGACAGGCTGAAACAGAGGGCGAGAAACAGAGGGGCTGAAACAGAGGGGCTGAAACAGTGGGGCTGAAACAGAGGGCGAGAAACAGATGGGCTGAAACAGAGGGGCTGAAACAGAGGGTCTGAAACAGAGTGGCTGAAACAGAGGGCGAGAAACAGAGGGGCTGAAACAGAGGGTGAGAAACAGAGGGGCTGAAACAGAGGGGCTGACACAGTGGGGCTGAAATAGAGGGTCTGAAACAGTGGGGCTGACACAGTGGGGCTGAAACAGAGGGGCTGAAACAGAGGGCGAAAAATAGAGGGGCTGAAACAGAGGGTGAGAAACAGAGGGACTGAAACAGAGGGCGAGAAACAGAGAGTGGCTGAAACAGAGGGCGAGAAACAGAGGGCGAGATACAGAGGGACTGAAACAGAGGGGCTGAAACAGAGGGGCTGAAACAGAGGGCGAGAAACAGAGGGGCTGAAACAGAGGGCGAGAAACAGAGGGGCTGAAACAGAGGGGCTGAAACAGAGGGGCTGAAACAGAGGGTCTGAAACAGAGGGCGAGAAACAGAGGGGCTGAAACAGAGGGCGAGAAACAGAGGACGAGAAACAGAGAGACTGAAACAGAGGGGCTGAAACAGAGGGCGAGAAACAGAGGGCGAGAAACAGAGGGGCTGAAACCAAGGGGCTGAAACAGAGGGGCTGAAACAGAGGGCAAGAAACAGAGGGGTTGAAAAAGAGGACGAGAAACAGAGGGCGAGAAACAGATGGTCTGAATCAGAAGGGCTGAAACAGAGGGCGAGAAACAGAGGGGCTGAAACAGAGGGCGAGAAACAGAGGGGCTGAAACAGAGGGGCTGAACAGAGGGTGAGAAACAGAGGGGCTGAAAAAGAGGGCGAGAAACAGAGGGCTAGAAACAGAGGGGCTGAATCAGAGGGGCTGAAACAGAGGGCGAGAAACAGAGGGGCTGAAACACAGGGCGAGAAACAGAGGGGCTGAAACAGAGGGGCTGAAACAGAGGGTGAGAAACAGAGGGGCTGAAACAGAGGGCAAGAAACAGAGGCGCTGAAAAAGAGGGCGAGAAACAGAGGGCGAGAAACAGAGTGGCTGAATCAGGGGGGCTGACACAGAGGGCGAGAAACAGAGGGGCTGAAACAGAGGGCGAGAAACAGAGGGGCTGAAACAGAGCGCGAGAAACAGAGGGTCTGAAACAGAGGGGCTGACACAGTGGGGCTGAAACAGAGGGGCTGAAACAGAGGGCGAGAAATATAGGGGCTGAAACAGAGGGCGAGAAACAGAGGGACTGAAACAGAGGGCTAGAAACAGAGGGGCTGAAACAGAGGGACTGAAACAGAGGGCGAGAAACAGAGGGGCTGAAACAGAGGGCGAGAAACAGAGTGGCTGAAACAGAGGGCGAGAAACAGAGGGGCTGAAACAGAGGGACTGAAACAGAGGGCGAGAAACAGAGGGGCTGAAACAGAGGGCGAGAAACAGAGTGGCTGAAACAGAGGGCGAGAAACAGAGGGGCTGAAACAGAGGGGCTGACACAGTGGGACTGAAACAGAGGGGCTGAAACAGAGGGCGAGAAATAGAGGGGCTGAAACAGAGGGGCTGAAACAGAGATGCTGAAACAGAGGGCGAGAAACAGAGGGGCTGAAACAGAGGGCGAGAAAAAGAGGGGCTGAAACAGAGGGCGAGAAACAGAGGGTCTGAAACAGAGGGGCTGACACAGTGGGGCTGAAACAGAGGGGCTGAAACAGAGGGCGAGAAATAGAGGGGCTGAAACAGAGGGCGAGAAACAGAGGGACTGAAACACAGGGCGAGAAACAGAGGGGCTGAAACAGAGGGTGAGAAACAGAGGGCGAGAAACAGAGGGACTGAAACAGAGGGGCTGAAACAGAGGGGCTGAATCAGAGGGCGAGAAACAGAGGGGCTGAAACAGAGAGGCAGAAACAGAGGGCGAGAAACAGAGGGGCTGAAACAGAGGGGCTGAAACATTGGGGCTGAAACAGAGGGCGAGAAACAGAGGGGCTGAAACAGAGGGGCTGAAACAGAGGGGCCGAAACAGAGTGGCTGAAACAGAGGGCGAGAAACAGAGGGGCTGAAACAGTGGGCGAGAAACAGAGCTGCTGAAACAGAGGGCTGACACAGTGGGGCTGAAACAGAGGGCAAGAAACAGAGGGGCTGAAAAAGAGGGCGAGAAACAGAGGGCGAGAAACAGAAGGGCTGAATCAGAGGGGCTGAAACAGAGGGCGAGAAACAGAGGGGCTGAAACAGAGGGCGAGAAACAGAGGGGCTGAAATAGAGCGCGAGAAACAGAGGGTCTGAAACAGAGGGGCTGACACAGTGGGGCTGAAACAGAGGGGCTGAAACAGAGGGCGAGAAATAGAGGGGCTGAAACAGAGGGCGAGAAACAGAGGGACTGAACCAGAGGGCGAGAAACAGAGGGGCTGAAACAGAGGGCGAGAAACAGAGGGCGAGAAACATAGGGACTGAAACAGAGGGGCTGAAACAGAGGGGCTGAAACAGAGGGCGAGAAACAGAGGGGCTGAAACAGAGAGGCTGAAACAGAGGGGCTGAAACAGAGGGGCTGAAACAGAGGGCAAGAAACAGAGGGGCTGAAACAGAGGGCGAGAAACAGAGGGGCTGAAACAGAGGGGCTGAAACAGAGGGCGAGAAACAGAGGGGCTGAAACAGAGTGCGAGAAACAGAGGGCGAGAAACAGAGGGACTGAAACAGAGGGGCTGAAACAGAGGGGCTGAAACAGCGGGCGAGAAACAGAGGGGCTGAAAAAGAGGGCGAGATACAGAGTGGCTGAAACAGAGGGTGAGAAACAGTGGGGCTGAAACAGAGGGGCTGACACAGTGGGGCTGAAACAGAGGGGCTGAAACAGAAGGCGAGAAATAGAGGGGCTGAAACAGAGGGGCTGACACAGTGGGGCTGAAACAGAGGGGCAGAAACAGAGGGCGAGAAACAGAGGGGCTGAAACAGAGGGTCTGAAACAGAGGGGCTGAATCAGAGGGGCTGATTCAGAGGGGCTGAAACAGAGTGGCTGAATCAGAGGGTCTGAAACAGAGGGCGAGAAACAGAGAGGCTGAAACAGAGGGCGAGAAACAGAGGGGCTGAAACAGAGGGCGAGAAACAGAGGGACTGAAACAGAGGGGCTGAAACAGAAGGGCTGAAACAGAGGACGAGAAACAGAGGGGCTGAAACAGAGGGCGAGAAACAGAGGGGCTGAAACAGAGGGCGAGAAACAGAGGGTCTGAAACAGAGTGGCTGACACAGTGGGGCTGAAACAGAGGGGCTGAAACAGAGGGCGAGAAATAGAGGGGCTGAAACAGAGGGCGAGAAACAGAGGGACTGAAACACAGGGCGAGAAACAGAGGGGCTGAAACAGAGGGTGAGAAACAGAGCCGAGAAACAGAGGGACTGAAACAGAGGGGCTGAAACAGAGGGGCTGAATCAGAGGGCGAGAAACAGAGGGGTGAAACAGACAGGCTGAAACAGAGGGCGAGAAACAGAGGGGCTGAAACAGAGGGTGAGAAACAGAGGGGCTGAAACAGAGGGGCTGACACAGTGGGGCTGAAATAGAGGGTCTGAAACAGTGGGGCTGACACAGTGGGGCTGAAACAGAGGGCGAGAAACAGATGGGCTGAAACAGAGGGGCTGAAACAGAGGGTCTGAAACAGAGTGGCTGAAACAGAGGGCGAGAAACAGAGGGGCTGAAACAGAGGGTGAGAAACAGAGGGGCTGAAACAGAGGGGCTGACACAGTGGGGCTGAAATAGAGGGTCTGAAACAGTGGGGCTGACACAGTGGGGCTGAAACAGAGCGGCTGAAACAGAGGGCGAAAAATAGAGGGGCTGAAACAGAGGGTGAGAAACAGAGGGACTGAAACAGAGGGCGAGAAACAGAGAGTGGCTGAAACAGAGGGCGAGAAACAGAGGGCGAGATACAGAGGGACTGAAACAGAGGGGCTGAAACAGAGGGGCTGAAACAGAGGGCGAGAAACAGAGGGGCTGAAACAGAGGGCGAGAAACAGAGGGGCTGAAACAGAGGGGCTGAAACAGAGGGGCTGAAACAGAGGGTCTGAAACAGAGGGCGAGAAACAGAGGGGCTGAAACAGAGGGCGAGAAACAGAGGACGAGAAACAGAGAGACTGAAACAGAGGGGCTGAAACAGAGGGCGAGAAACAGAGGGCGAGAAACAGAGGGGCTGAAACCAAGGGGCTGAAACAGAGGGGCTGAAACAGAGGGCAAGAAACAGAGGGGTTGAAAAAGAGGACGAGAAACAGAGGGCGAGAAACAGATGGTCTGAATCAGAAGGGCTGAAACAGAGGGCGAGAAACAGAGGGGCTGAAACAGAGGGCGAGAAACAGAGGGGCTGAAACAGAGGGGCTGAACAGAGGGTGAGAAACAGAGGGGCTGAAACAGAGGGTGAGAAACAGAGGGGCTGAAACAGAGGGCAAGAAACAGAGGGGCTGAAAAAGAGGGCGAGAAACAGAGGGCGAGAAACAGAGGGGATGAATCAGAGGGGCTGAAACAGAGAGCGAGAAACAGAGGGGCTGAAACAGAGGGCGAGAAACAGATGGGCTGACACAGTGGGGCTGAAACAGAGGGGCTGAAACAGAGGGCGAGAAATAGAGGGTCTGAAACAGAGGGCGAGAAACAGAGGGACTGAAACAGAGGGCGAGAAACAGAGGGGCTGAAACAGAGGGCGAGAAACAGAGGGCGAGAAACAGAGGGACTGAAACAGAGGGGCTGAAACAGAGGGGCTGAAACAGAGGGCGAGAAACAGAGGGGCTGAAACAGAGGGGCTGAAACAGTGGGGCTGAAACAGAGGGCGAGAAACAGATGGGCTGAAACAGAGGGGCTGAAACAGACGGTCTGAAACAGAGTGGCTGAAACAGAGGGCGAGAAACAGAGGGGCTGAAACAGAGGGCGAGAAACAGAGGGGCTGAAACAGAGGGGCTGACACAGTGGGGCTGAAACAGAGGGTCTGAAACAGTGGGGCTGACACAGTGGGGCTGAAACAGAGGGGCTGAAACAGTGGGCGAAAAATAGAGGGGCTGAAACAGAGGGCGAGAAACAGAGGGACTGAAACAGAGGGCGAGAAACAGAGAGTGGCTGAAACAGAGGGCGAGAAACAGAGGGCGAGAAACAGAGGGACTGAAACAGAGGGGCTGAAACAGAGGAGCTGAAATAGAGGGCGAGAAACAGAGGGGCTGAAACAGAGGGCGAGAAACAGAGGGGCTGAAACAGAGGGGCTGAAACAGAGGGGCTGAAACAGAGGGTCTGAAACAGAGGGCGAGAAACAGAGGGGCTGAAACAGAGGGTGAGAAACAGAGGGCGAGAAACAGAGGGACTGAAACAGAGGGGCTGAAACAGAGGGGCTGAATCAGAGGGCGAGAAACAGAGGGGCTGAAACAGACAGGCTGAAACAGAGGGCGAGAAACAGAGGGGCTGAAACAGAGGGGATGAAACAGTGGGGCTGAAACAGAGGGCGAGAAACAGATGGGCTGAAACAGAGGGGCTGAAACAGAGGGTCTGAAACAGAGTGGCTGAAACAGAGGGCGAGAAACAGAGGGGCTGAAACAGAGGGCGAGAAATAGAGGGTCTGAAACAGAGGGGCTGACACAGTGGGGCTGAAACAGAGGGTCTGAAACAGTGGGGCTGACACAGTGGGGCTGAAACAGAGGGGCTGAAACAGAGGGCGAAAAATAGAGGGGCTGAAACAGAGGGCGAGAAACAGAGGGACTGAAACAGAGGGCCAGAAACAGAGAGTGGCTGAAACAGAGGGCGAGAAACAGAGGGCGAGAAACAGAGGGACTGAAACAGAGGGGCTGAAACAGAGGGGCTGAAACAGAGGGCGAGAAACAGAGGGGCTTAATCAGAGGGGCTGAATCAGAGGGGCTGAAACAGTGGGGCTGAAACAGAGGGCGAGAAACAAAGGGGCTGAAACAGAGGGGCTGAAACAGAGGAGCTGAAATAGAGGGCGAGAAACAGAGGGGCTGAAACAGAGGGCGAGAAACAGAGGGGCTGAAACAGAGGGGCTGAAACAGAGGGGCTGAAACAGAGGGTCTGAAACAGAGGGCGAGAAACAGAGGGGCTGAAACAGAGGGTGAGAAACAGAGGGCTAGAAACAGAGGGACTGAAACAGAGGGGCTGAAACAGAGGGGCTAAATCAGAGGGCGAGAAACAGAGGGGCTGAAACAGACAGGCTGAAACAGAGGGCGAGAAACAGAGGGGCTGAAACAGAGGGGCTGAAACAGGGGGGCTGAAACAGAGGGCGAGAAACAGATGGGCTGAAACAGAGGGGCTGAAACAGAGGGTCTGAAACAGAGTGGCTGAAACAGAGGGCGAGAAACAGAGGGGCTGAAACAGAGGGCGAGAAACAGAGGGTCTGAAACAGAGGGGCTGACACAGTGGGGCTGAAACAGAGGGTCTGAAACAGTGGGGCTGACACAGTGGGGCTGAAACAGAGGGGCTGAAACAGAGGGCGAAAAATAGAGGGGCTGAAACAGAGGGCGAGAAACAGAGGGGCTGAAACAGAGGGCGAGAAACAGAGGGGCTGAAACAGAGGGGCTGAAACAGAGGGGCTGAAACAGAGGGGCTGAAACAGAGAGACTGAAACAGAGGGGCTGAAACAGAGGGGCTGAAACGGAGAGGCTTAAACAGAGGGCGAGAAACAGAGGGGCTGAAACAGAGGGCAAGAAACAGAGGGGCTGAAACAGAGGGCGAGAAACAGAGGGGCTGAAACAGAGGGGCTGAAACAGAGGAGCTGAAACAGAGGGGCTGAAACAGAGGGCGAGAAACAGAGGGGCTGAAACAGAGGGCGAGAAACAGAGGGGCTGAAACAGAGGGCGAGAAACAGAGGGCTAGAAACAGAGGGGCTGAATCAGAGGGGCTGAAACAGAGGGCGAGAAACAGAGGGCGAGAAACAGAGGGACTGAAACAGAGGGGCTGAAACAGAGGGGCTGAAACAGAGGGTGAGAAACAGAGGGGCTGAAACAGAGGGTGAGAAACAGAGGGGCTGAAACAGAGGGCAAGAAACAGAGGCGCTGAAAAAGAGGGCGAGAAACAGAGGGCGAGAAACAGAGGGCGAGAAACAGAGGGACTGAAACAGAGGGGCTGAAACAGAGGGGCTGAAACAGAGGGCGAGAAACAGAGGGGCTGAAACAGAGGGCGAGAAACAGAGGGGCTGAAACAGAGGGCGAGAAACAGAGGGTCTGAAACAGAGGGGCTGACATAGTGGGGCTGAAACAGAGCGGCTGAAACAGAGGGCGAAAAATAGAGGGGCTGAAACAGAGGGCGAGAAACAGAGGGACTGAAACAGAGGGCGAGAAACAGAGAGGCTTAAACAGAGGGAAGAAACAGAGGGCGAGAAACAGAGGGACTGAAACAGAGGGGCTGAAACAGAGGGGCTGAAACAGAGGGCGAGAAACCGAGGGGCTGAAACAGAGGGCGAGAAACAGAGGGGCTGAAACAGAGGGGCTGAAACAGAGAGGCTGAAACAGAGGGCGAGAAACAGAGGGGCTGAAACAGCGGGCAAGAAACAGAGGGGCTGAAACAGAGGGCGAGAAACAGAGGGGCTGAAACAGAGGGGCTGAAACAGAGGGGCTGAAACAGAGGGCGAGAAACAGAGGGGCTGAAACAGAGGGCGAGAAACAGAGGGGCTGAAACAGTGGGCGAGAAACAGAGGGCGAGAAACAGAGGGACTGAAACAGAGGGACTGAAACAGAGGGGCTGAAACAGAGGGCGAGAAACAGAGGAGCTGAAACAGAGGGGCTGACACAGTGGGGCTGAAACAGAGGGGCTGAAACAGAGGGCGAGAAATAGAGGGGCTGAAACAGAGGGGCTGACACAGTGGGGCTGAAACAGAGGGGCTGAAACAGAGGGCGAGAAACAGAGGGGCTGAAACAGAGGGCGAGAAACAGACGGGCAGAAACAGAGGGCGAGAAACAGAGGGACTGAAACAGAGGGGCTGAAACAGAGAGCGCGAAACAGAGGGACTGAAACAGAGGGCGAGAAACAGAGGGGCTGAAACAGAGGGCGAGAAACGGAGGGGCTGAAACAGATGGGCTGAAACAGAGGGGCTGAAACAGAGGGCGAGAAACAGAGGGCAAGAAACAGAGGGTCTGAAACAGTGGGGCTGACACAGTGGGGCTGAAACAGAGGGGCTGAAACAGAGGGCGAGAAACAGGGGCTGAAACAGAGGGCGAGAAACAGAGGGCGAGAAACAGAGGGCGAGAAACAGAGGGACTGAAACAGAGGGCGAGAAACAGAGGGGCTGAAACAGAGGGCAAGAAACAGAGGGGCTGAAACAGAGGGCGAGAAACAGAGGGGCTGAAACAGAGGTGCTGAAACAGTGGGGCTGAAACAGAGGGTCTGAAACAGAGGGTGAGAAACAGAGGGGCTGAAACAGAGGGCGAGAAACAGAGGGCGAAAAACAGAGGGACTGAAACAGAGGGGCTGAAACAGAGGGCGAGAAACAGAGGGCGAGTATCAGAGGGGCTGAAACAGAGGGCGAGAAACAGAGGGGCTGAAACAGAGGGGCTGAAACAGAGGGGCTGAAACAGAGGGCAAGAAACAGAGGGGCTGAAAAAGAGGGCGAGAAACAGAGGGCTAGAAACAGAGGGGCTGAATCAGAGGGGCTGAAACAGAGGGCGAGAAACAGAGGGGCTGAAACACAGGGCGAGAAACAGAGGGGCTGAAACAGAGGGGCTGAAACAGAGGGTGAGAAACAGAGGGGCTGAAACAGAGGGTGAGAAACAGAGGGGCTGAAACAGAGGGCAAGAAACAGAGGCGCTGAAAAAGAGGGCGAGAAACAGAGGGCGAGAAACAGAGTGGCTGAATCAGAGGGGCTGACACAGAGGGCGAGAAACAGAGGGGCTGAAACAGAGGGCGAGAAACAGAGGGGCTGAAACAGAGGGCGAGAAACAGAGGGTCTGAAACAGAGGGGCTGACACAGTGGGGCTGAAACAGAGGGTCTGAAACAGTGGGGCTGACACAGTGGGGCTGAAACAGAGGGGCTGAAACAGAGGGCGAAAAATAGAGGGGCTGAAACAGAGGGCGAGAAACAGAGGGGCTGAAACAGAGGGCGAGAAACAGAGGGGCTGAAACAGAGGGGCTGAAACAGAGGGGCTGAAACAGAGGGGCTGAAACTGAGAGACTGAAACAGAGGGGCTGAAACAGAGGGGCTGAAACGGAGAGGCTTAAACAGAGGGCGAGAAACAGAGGGGCTGAAACAGAGGGCAAGAAACAGAGGGGCTGAAACAGAGGGCGAGAAACAGAGGGGCTGAAACAGAGGGGCTGAAACAGAGGAGCTGAAACAGAGGGGCTGAAACAGAGGGCGAGAAACAGAGGGGCTGAAACAGAGGGCGAGAAACAGAGGGGCTGAAACAGAGGGCGAGAAACAGAGGGCTAGAAACAGAGGGGCTGAATCAGAGGGGCTGAAACAGAGGGCGAGAAACAGAGGGCGAGAAACAGAGGGACTGAAACAGAGGGGCTGAAACAGAGGGGCTGAAACAGAGGGTGAGAAACAGAGGGGCTGAAACAGAGGGTGAGAAACAGAGGGGCTGAAACAGAGGGCAAGAAACAGAGGCGCTGAAAAAGAGGGCGAGAAACAGAGGGCGAGAAACAGAGGGCGAGAAACAGAGGGACTGAAACAGAGGGGCTGAAACAGAGGGGCTGAAACAGAGGGCGAGAAACAGAGGGGCTGAAACAGAGGGCGAGAAACAGAGGGGCTGAAACAGAGGGCGAGAAACAGAGGGTCTGAAACAGAGGGGCTGACATAGTGGGGCTGAAACAGAGCGGCTGAAACAGAGGGCGAAAAATAGAGGGGCTGAAACAGAGGGCGAGAAACAGAGGGACTGAAACAGAGGGCGAGAAACAGAGAGGCTTAAACAGAGGGAAGAAACAGAGGGCGAGAAACAGAGGGACTGAAACAGAGGGGCTGAAACAGAGGGGCTGAAACAGAGGGCGAGAAACCGAGGGGCTGAAACAGAGGGCGAGAAACAGAGGGGCTGAAACAGAGGGGCTGAAACAGAGAGGCTGAAACAGAGGGCGAGAAACAGAGGGGCTGAAACAGCGGGCAAGAAACAGAGGGGCTGAAACAGAGGGCGAGAAACAGAGGGGCTGAAACAGAGGGGCTGAAACAGAGGGGCTGAAACAGAGGGCGAGAAACAGAGGGGCTGAAACAGAGGGCGAGAAACAGAGGGGCTGAAACAGTGGGCGAGAAACAGAGGGCGAGAAACAGAGGGACTGAAACAGAGGGACTGAAACAGAGGGGCTGAAACAGAGGGCGAGAAACAGAGGAGCTGAAACAGAGGGGCTGACACAGTGGGGCTGAAACAGAGGGGCTGAAACAGAGGGCGAGAAATAGAGGGGCTGAAACAGAGGGGCTGACACAGTGGGGCTGAAACAGAGGGGCTGAAACAGAGGGCGAGAAACAGAGGGGCTGAAACAGAGGGCGAGAAACAGACGGGCAGAAACAGAGGGCGAGAAACAGAGGGACTGAAACAGAGGGGCTGAAACAGAGAGCGCGAAACAGAGGGACTGAAACAGAGGGCGAGAAACAGAGGGGCTGAAACAGAGGGCGAGAAACGGAGGGGCTGAAACAGATGGGCTGAAACAGAGGGGCTGAAACAGAGGGCGAGAAACAGAGGGCAAGAAACAGAGGGTCTGAAACAGTGGGGCTGACACAGTGGGGCTGAAACAGAGGGGCTGAAACAGAGGGCGAGAAACAGGGGCTGAAACAGAGGGCGAGAAACAGAGGGCGAGAAACAGAGGGCGAGAAACAGAGGGACTGAAACAGAGGGCGAGAAACAGAGGGGCTGAAACAGAGGGCAAGAAACAGAGGGGCTGAAACAGAGGGCGAGAAACAGAGGGGCTGAAACAGAGGTGCTGAAACAGTGGGGCTGAAACAGAGGGTCTGAAACAGAGGGTGAGAAACAGAGGGGCTGAAACAGAGGGCGAGAAACAGAGGGCGAAAAACAGAGGGACTGAAACAGAGGGGCTGAAACAGAGGGCGAGAAACAGAGGGCGAGTATCAGAGGGGCTGAAACAGAGGGCGAGAAACAGAGGGGCTGAAACAGAGGGGCTGAAACAGAGGGGCTGAAACAGAGGGCAAGAAACAGAGGGGCTGAAAAAGAGGGCGAGAAACAGAGGGCTAGAAACAGAGGGGCTGAATCAGAGGGGCTGAAACAGAGGGCGAGAAACAGAGGGGCTGAAACACAGGGCGAGAAACAGAGGGGCTGAAACAGAGGGGCTGAAACAGAGGGTGAGAAACAGAGGGGCTGAAACAGAGGGTGAGAAACAGAGGGGCTGAAACAGAGGGCAAGAAACAGAGGCGCTGAAAAAGAGGGCGAGAAACAGAGGGCGAGAAACAGAGTGGCTGAATCAGAGGGGCTGACACAGAGGGCGAGAAACAGAGGGGCTGAAACAGAGGGCGAGAAACAGAGGGGCTGAAACAGAGCGCGAGAAACAGAGGGTCTGAAACAGAGGGGCTGACACAGTGGGGCTGAAACAGAGGGGCTGAAACAGAGGGCGAGAAATATAGGGGCTGAAACAGAGGGACTGAAACAGAGGGCGAGAAACAGAGGGGCTGAAACAGAGGGACTGAAACAGAGGGCGAGAAACAGAGGGGCTGAAACAGAGGGCGAGAAACAGAGGGGCTGAAACAGAGCGCGAGAAACAGAGGGTCTGAAACAGAGGGGCTGACACAGTGGGGCTGAAACAGAGGGGCTGAAACAGAGGGCGAGAAATATAGGGGCTGAAACAGAGGGCGAGAAACAGAGGGACTGAAACAGAGGGCGAGAAACAGAGGGGCTGAAACAGAGGGACTGAAACAGAGGGCGAGAAACAGAGGGGCTGAAACAGAGGGCGAGAAACAGAGTGGCTGAAACAGAGGGCGAGAAACAGAGGGGCTGAAACAGAGGGACTGAAACAGAGGGCGAGAAACAGAGGGGCTGAAACAGAGGGCGAGAAACAGAGTGGCTGAAACAGAGGGCGAGAAACAGAGGGGCTGAAACAGAGGTGCTGACACAGTGGGGCTGAAACAGAGGGGCTGAAACAGAGGGCGAGAAATAGAGGGGCTGAAACAGAGGGGCTGAAACAGAGATGCTGAAACAGAGGGCGAGAAACAGAGGGGCTGAAACAGAGGGCGAGAAAAAGAGGGGCTGAAACAGAGGGCGAGAAATAGAGGGGCTGAAACAGAGGGCGAGAAACAGAGGGACTGAAACACAGGGCGAGAAACAGAGGGGCTGAAACAGAGGGTGAGAAACAGAGGGCGAGAAACAGAGGGACTGAAACAGAGGGGCTGAAACAGAGGGGCTGAATCAGAGGGCGAGAAACAGAGGGGCTGAAACAGAGAGGCTGAAACAGAGGGCGAGAAACAGAGGGGCTGAAACAGAGGGGCTGAAACATTGGGGCTGAAAAAGAGGGCGAGAAAAAGAGGGGCTGAAACAGAGGGCGAGAAATACAGGGGCTGAAACAGAGGGCGAGAAACAGAGGGACTGAAACACAGGGCGAGAAACAGAGGGGCTGAAACAGAGGGTGAGAAACAGAGGGCGAGAAACAGAGGGACTGAAACAGAGGGGCTGAAACAGAGGGGCTGAATCAGAGGGCGAGAAACAGAGGGGCTGAAACAGAGAGGCTGAAACAGAGGGCGAGAAACAGAGGGGCTGAAACAGAGGGGCTGAAACATTGGGGCTGAAACAGAGGGCGAGAAACAGAGGGGCTGAAACAGAGGGGCTGAAACAGAGGGGCTGAAACAGAGTGGCTGAAACAGAGGGCGAGAAACAGAGGGGCTGAAACAGTGGGCGAGAAACAGAGGGGCTGAAACAGAGGGCTGACACAGTGGGGCTGAAACAGAGGGCAAGAAACAGAGGGGCTGAAAAAGAGGGCGAGAAACAGAGGGCGAGAAACAGAGGGGCTGAAACAGAGGGGCTGAAACAGAGGGCGAGAAACAAAGGGGCTGAAACAGAGGGGCTGAAACAGAGGAGCTGAAATAGAGGGCGAGAAACAGAGGGGCTGAAACAGAGGGCGAGAAACAGAGGGGCTGAAACAGAGGGGCTGAAACAGAGGAGCTGAAACAGAGGGTCTGAAACAGAGGGCGAGAAACAGAGGGGCTGAAACAGAGGGTGAGAAACAGAGGGCTAGAAACAGAGGGACTGAAACAGAGGGGCTGAAACAGAGGGGCTAAATCAGAGGGCGAGAAACAGAGGGGCTGAAACAGACAGGCTGAAACAGAGGGCGAGAAACAGAGGGGCTGAAACAGAGGGGCTGAAACAGGGGGGCTGAAACAGAGGGCGAGAAACAGATGGGCTGAAACAGAGGGGCTGAAACAGAGGGTCTGAAACAGAGTGGCTGAAACAGAGGGCGAGAAACAGAGGGGCTGAAACAGAGGGCGAGAAACAGAGGGTCTGAAACAGAGGGGCTGACACAGTGGGGCTGAAACAGAGGGTCTGAAACAGTGGGGCTGACACAGTGGGGCTGAAACAGAGGGGCTGAAACAGAGGGCGAAAAATAGAGGGGCTGAAACAGAGGGCGAGAAACAGAGGGGCTGAAACAGAGGGCGAGAAACAGAGGGGCTGAAACAGAGGGGCTGAAACAGAGGGGCTGAAACAGAGGGGCTGAAACAGAGAGACTGAAACAGAGGGGCTGAAACAGAGGGGCTGAAACGGAGAGGCTTAAACAGAGGGCGAGAAACAGAGGGGCTGAAACAGAGGGCAAGAAACAGAGGGGCTGAAACAGAGGGCGAGAAACAGAGGGGCTGAAACAGAGGGGCTGAAACAGAGGAGCTGAAACAGAGGGGCTGAAACAGAGGGCGAGAAACAGAGGGGCTGAAACAGAGGGCGAGAAACAGAGGGGCTGAAACAGAGGGCGAGAAACAGAGGGCTAGAAACAGAGGGGCTGAATCAGAGGGGCTGAAACAGAGGGCGAGAAACAGAGGGCGAGAAACAGAGGGACTGAAACAGAGGGGCTGAAACAGAGGGGCTGAAACAGAGGGTGAGAAACAGAGGGGCTGAAACAGAGGGTGAGAAACAGAGGGGCTGAAACAGAGGGCAAGAAACAGAGGCGCTGAAAAAGAGGGCGAGAAACAGAGGGCGAGAAACAGAGGGCGAGAAACAGAGGGACTGAAACAGAGGGGCTGAAACAGAGGGGCTGAAACAGAGGGCGAGAAACAGAGGGGCTGAAACAGAGGGCGAGAAACAGAGGGGCTGAAACAGAGGGCGAGAAACAGAGGGTCTGAAACAGAGGGGCTGACATAGTGGGGCTGAAACAGAGCGGCTGAAACAGAGGGCGAAAAATAGAGGGGCTGAAACAGAGGGCGAGAAACAGAGGGACTGAAACAGAGGGCGAGAAACAGAGAGGCTTAAACAGAGGGAAGAAACAGAGGGCGAGAAACAGAGGGACTGAAACAGAGGGGCTGAAACAGAGGGGCTGAAACAGAGGGCGAGAAACCGAGGGGCTGAAACAGAGGGCGAGAAACAGAGGGGCTGAAACAGAGGGGCTGAAACAGAGAGGCTGAAACAGAGGGCGAGAAACAGAGGGGCTGAAACAGCGGGCAAGAAACAGAGGGGCTGAAACAGAGGGCGAGAAACAGAGGGGCTGAAACAGAGGGGCTGAAACAGAGGGGCTGAAACAGAGGGCGAGAAACAGAGGGGCTGAAACAGAGGGCGAGAAACAGAGGGGCTGAAACAGTGGGCGAGAAACAGAGGGCGAGAAACAGAGGGACTGAAACAGAGGGACTGAAACAGAGGGGCTGAAACAGAGGGCGAGAAACAGAGGAGCTGAAACAGAGGGGCTGACACAGTGGGGCTGAAACAGAGGGGCTGAAACAGAGGGCGAGAAATAGAGGGGCTGAAACAGAGGGGCTGACACAGTGGGGCTGAAACAGAGGGGCTGAAACAGAGGGCGAGAAACAGAGGGGCTGAAACAGAGGGCGAGAAACAGACGGGCAGAAACAGAGGGCGAGAAACAGAGGGACTGAAACAGAGGGGCTGAAACAGAGAGCGCGAAACAGAGGGACTGAAACAGAGGGCGAGAAACAGAGGGGCTGAAACAGAGGGCGAGAAACGGAGGGGCTGAAACAGATGGGCTGAAACAGAGGGGCTGAAACAGAGGGCGAGAAACAGAGGGCAAGAAACAGAGGGTCTGAAACAGTGGGGCTGACACAGTGGGGCTGAAACAGAGGGGCTGAAACAGAGGGCGAGAAACAGGGGCTGAAACAGAGGGCGAGAAACAGAGGGCGAGAAACAGAGGGCGAGAAACAGAGGGACTGAAACAGAGGGCGAGAAACAGAGGGGCTGAAACAGAGGGCAAGAAACAGAGGGGCTGAAACAGAGGGCGAGAAACAGAGGGGCTGAAACAGAGGTGCTGAAACAGTGGGGCTGAAACAGAGGGTCTGAAACAGAGGGTGAGAAACAGAGGGGCTGAAACAGAGGGCGAGAAACAGAGGGCGAAAAACAGAGGGACTGAAACAGAGGGGCTGAAACAGAGGGCGAGAAACAGAGGGCGAGTATCAGAGGGGCTGAAACAGAGGGCGAGAAACAGAGGGGCTGAAACAGAGGGGCTGAAACAGAGGGGCTGAAACAGAGGGCAAGAAACAGAGGGGCTGAAAAAGAGGGCGAGAAACAGAGGGCTAGAAACAGAGGGGCTGAATCAGAGGGGCTGAAACAGAGGGCGAGAAACAGAGGGGCTGAAACACAGGGCGAGAAACAGAGGGGCTGAAACAGAGGGGCTGAAACAGAGGGTGAGAAACAGAGGGGCTGAAACAGAGGGTGAGAAACAGAGGGGCTGAAACAGAGGGCAAGAAACAGAGGCGCTGAAAAAGAGGGCGAGAAACAGAGGGCGAGAAACAGAGTGGCTGAATCAGAGGGGCTGACACAGAGGGCGAGAAACAGAGGGGCTGAAACAGAGGGCGAGAAACAGAGGGGCTGAAACAGAGCGCGAGAAACAGAGGGTCTGAAACAGAGGGGCTGACACAGTGGGGCTGAAACAGAGGGGCTGAAACAGAGGGCGAGAAATATAGGGGCTGAAACAGAGGGCGAGAAACAGAGGGACTGAAACAGAGGGCGAGAAACAGAGGGGCTGAAACAGAGGGACTGAAACAGAGGGCGAGAAACAGAGGGGCTGAAACAGAGGGCGAGAAACAGAGTGGCTGAAACAGAGGGCGAGAAACAGAGGGGCTGAAACAGAGGGACTGAAACAGAGGGCGAGAAACAGAGGGGCTGAAACAGAGGGCGAGAAACAGAGGGGCTGAAACAGAGGGCGAGAAACAGAGGGGCTGAAACAGAGGGGCTGACACAGTGGGGCTGAAACAGAGGGGCTGAAACAGAGGGCGAGAAATAGAGGGGCTGAAACAGAGGGGCTGAAACAGAGATGCTGAAACAGAGGGCGAGAAACAGAGGGGCTGAAACAGAGGGCGAGAAAAAGAGGGGCTGAAACAGAGGGCGAGAAATAGAGGGGCTGAAACAGAGGGCGAGAAACAGAGGGACTGAAACACAGGGCGAGAAACAGAGGGGCTGAAACAGAGGGTGAGAAACAGAGGGCGAGAAACAGAGGGACTGAAACAGAGGGGCTGAAACAGAGGGGCTGAATCAGAGGGCGAGAAACAGAGGGGCTGAAACAGAGAGGCTGAAACAGAGGGCGAGAAACAGAGGGGCTGAAACAGAGGGGCTGAAACATTGGGGCTGAAAAAGAGGGCGAGAAAAAGAGGGGCTGAAACAGAGGGCGAGAAATACAGGGGCTGAAACAGAGGGCGAGAAACAGAGGGACTGAAACACAGGGCGAGAAACAGAGGGGCTGAAACAGAGGGTGAGAAACAGAGGGCGAGAAACAGAGGGACTGAAACAGAGGGGCTGAAACAGAGGGGCTGAATCAGAGGGCGAGAAACAGAGGGGCTGAAACAGAGAGGCTGAAACAGAGGGCGAGAAACAGAGGGGCTGAAACAGAGGGGCTGAAACATTGGGGCTGAAACAGAGGGCGAGAAACAGAGGGGCTGAAACAGAGGGGCTGAAACAGAGGGGCTGAAACAGAGTGGCTGAAACAGAGGGCGAGAAACAGAGGGGCTGAAACAGTGGGCGAGAAACAGAGGGGCTGAAACAGAGGGCTGACACAGTGGGGCTGAAACAGAGGGCAAGAAACAGAGGGGCTGAAAAAGAGGGCGAGAAACAGAGGGCGAGAAACAGAGGGGCTGAATCAGAGGGGCTGAAACAGAGGGCGAGAAACAGAGGGGCTGAAATAGAGCGCGAGAAACAGAGGGTCTGAAACAGAGGGGCTGACACAGTGGGGCTGAAACAGAGGGGCTGAAACAGAGGGCGAGAAATAGAGGGGCTGAAACAGAGGGCGAGAAACAGAGGGACTGAACCAGAGGGCGAGAAACAGAGGGGCTGAAACAGAGGGCGAGAAACAGAGGGCGAGAAACATAGGGACTGAAACAGAGGGGCTGAAACAGAGGGGCTGAAACAGAGGGCGAGAAACAGAGGGGCTGAAACAGAGAGGCTGAAACAGAGGGGCTGAAACAGAGGGGCTGAAACAGAGGGCAAGAAACAGAGGGGCTGAAACAGAGGGCGAGAAACAGAGGGGCTGAAACAGAGGGGCTGAAACAGAGGGCGAGAAACAGAGGGGCTGAAACAGAGTGCGAGAAACAGAGGGCGAGAAACAGAGGGACTGAAACAGAGGGGCTGAAACAGAGGGGCTGAAACAGCGGGCGAGAAACAGAGGGGCTGAAAAAGAGGGCGAGATACAGAGTGGCTGAAACAGAGGGTGAGAAACAGTGGGGCTGAAACAGAGGGGCTGACACAGTGGGGCTGAAACAGAGGGGCTGAAACAGAAGGCGAGAAATAGAGGGGCTGAAACAGAGGGGCTGACACAGTGGGGCTGAAACAGAGGGGCAGAAACAGAGGGCGAGAAACAGAGGGGCTGAAACAGAGGGTCTGAAACAGAGGGGCTGAATCAGAGGGGCTGATTCAGAGGGGCTGAAACAGAGGGGCTGAATCAGAGGGTCTGAAACAGAGGGCGAGAAACAGAGGGGCTGAAACAGAGGGCGAGAAACAGAGGGGCTGAAACAGAGGGCGAGAAACAGAGGGACTGAAACAGAGGGGCTGAAACAGAAGGGCTGAAACAGAGGACGAGAAACAGAGGGCGAAAAACAGAGGGACTGAAACAGAGGGGCTGAAACAGAGGGCGAGAAACAGAGGGTCTGAAACAGAGTGGCTGACACAGTGGGGCTGAAACAGAGGGGCTGAAACAGAGGGCGAGAAATAGAGGGGCTGAAACAGAGGGCGAGAAACAGAGGGACTGAAATACAGGGCGAGAAACAGAGGGGCTGAAACAGAGGGTGAGAAACAGAGCCGAGAAACAGAGGGACTGAAACAGAGGGGCTGAAACAGAGGGGCTGAATCAGAGGGCGAGAAACAGAGGGGCTGAAACAGACAGGCTGAAACAGAGGGCGAGAAACAGAGGGGCTGAAACAGAGGGGCTGAAACAGTGGGGCTGAAACAGAGGGCGAGAAACAGATGGGCTGAAACAGAGGGGCTGAAACAGAGGGTCTGAAACAGAGGGCGAGAAACAGAGGGGCTGAAACAGAGGGTGAGAAACAGAGGGGCTGAAACAGAGGGGCTGACACAGTGGGGCTGAAACAGAGGGTCTGAAACAGCGGGGCTGACACAGTGGGGCTGAAACAGAGGGGCTGAAACAGAGGGCGAAAAATAGAGGGGCTGAAACAGAGGGTGAGAAACAGAGGGACTGAAACAGAGGGCGAGAAACAGAGAGTGGCTGAAACAGAGGGCGAGAAACAGAGGGCGAGAAACAGAGGGACTGAAACAGAGGGGCTGAAACAGAGGGGCTGAAACAGAGGGCGAGAAACAGAGGGGCTGAAACAGAGGGCGAGAAACAGAGGGGCTGAAACAGAGGGGCTGAAACAGAGGGGCTGAAACAGAGGGCGAGAAACAGACGACGAGAAACAGAGAGACTGAAACAGAGGGGCTGAAACAGAGGGCGAGAAACAGAGGGCGAGAAACAGAGGGGCTGAAACCAAGGGGCTGAAACAGAGGGGCTGAAACAGAGGGCAAGAAACAGAGGGGTTGAAAAAGAGGACGAGAAACAGAGGGCGAGAAACAGAGGGGCTGAATCAGAAGGGCTGAAACAGAGGGCGAGAAACAGAGGGGCTGAAACAGAGGGCGAGAAACAGAGGGGCTGAAACAGAGGGGCTGAACAGAGGGTGAGAAACAGAGGGGCTGAAACAGATGGTGAGAAACAGAGGGGCTGAAACAGAGGGCAAGAAACAGAGGGGCTGAAAAAGAGGGCGAGAAACAGAGGGCGAGAAACAGAGGGGATGAATCAGAGGGGCTGAAACAGAGAGCGAGAAACAGAGGGGCTGAAACCGAGGGTGAGAAACAGAGGGGCTGACACAGTGGGGCTGAAACAGAGGGGCTGAAACAGAGGGCGAGAAATAGAGGGTCTGAAACAGAGGGCGAGAAACAGAGGGACTGAAACAGAGGGCGAGAAACAGAGGGGCTGAAACAGAGGGCGAGAAACAGAGGGCGAGAAACAGAGGGACTGAAACAGAGGGGCTGAAACAGAGGGGCTGAAACAGAGGGCGAGAAACAGAGGGGCTGAAACAGAGGGGCTGAAACAGAGTGGCTGAAACAGAGGGCGAGAAACAGAGGGGCTGAAACAGAGGGCGAGAAACAGAGGGGCTGAAACAGAGGGGCTGACACAGTGGGGCTGAAACAGAGGGTCTGAAACAGTGGGGCTGACACAGTGGGGCTGAAACAGAGGGGCTGAAACAGAGGGCGAAAAATAGAGGGGCTGAAACAGAGGGCGAGAAACAGAGGGACTGAAACAGAGGGCGAGAAACAGAGAGTGGCTGAAACAGAGGGCGAGAAACAGAGGGCGAGAAACAGAGGGACTGAAACAGAGGGGCTGAAACAGAGGAGCTGAAATAGAGGGCGAGAAACAGTGGGGCTGAAACAGAGGGCGAGAAACAGAGGGGCTGAAACAGAGGGGCTGAAACAGAGGGGCTGAAACAGAGGGTCTGAAACAGAGGGCGAGAAACAGGGGGGCTGAAACAGAGGGTGAGAAACAGAGGGCGAGAAACAGAGCGACTGAAACAGAGGGACTGAAACAGAGGGGCTGAATCAGAGGGCGAGAAACAGAGGGGCTGAAACAGACAGGCTGAAACAGAGGGCGAGAAACAGAGGGGCTGAAACAGAGGGGCTGAAACAGTGGGGCTGAAACAGAGGGCGAGAAACAGATGGGCTGAAACAGAGGGGCTGAAACAGAGGGGCTGAAACAGAGTGGCTGAAACAGAGGGCGAGAAACAGAGGGGCTGAAACAGAGGGCGAGAAACAGAGGGTCTGAAACAGAGGGGCTGACACAGTGGGGCTGAAACAGAGGGTCTGAAACAGTGGGGCTGACACAGTGGGGCTGAAACAGAGGGGCTGAAACAGAGGGCGAAAAATAGAGGGGCTGAAACAGAGGGCGAGAAACAGAGGGACTGAAACAGAGGGCCAGAAACAGAGAGTGGCTGAAACAGAGGGCGAGAAACAGAGGGCGAGAAACAGAGGGACTGAAACAGAGGGGCTGAAACAGAGGGGCTGAAACAGAGGGCGAGAAACAGAGGGGCTGAATCAGAGGGGCTGAATCAGAGGGGCTGAAACAGTGGGGCTGAAACAGAGGGCGAGAAACAAAGGGGCTGAAACAGAGGGGCTGAAACAGAGGAGCTGAAATAGAGGGCGAGAAACAGAGGGGCTGAAACAGAGGGCGAGAAACAGAGGGGCTGAAACAGAGGGGCTGAAACAGAGGGGCTGAAACAGAGGGTCTGAAACAGAGGGCGAGAAACAGAGGGGCTGAAACAGAGGGTGAGAAACAGAGGGCGAGAAACAGAGGGACTGAAACAGAGGGGCTGAAACAGAGGGGCTAAATCAGAGGGCGAGAAACAGAGGGGCTGAAACAGACAGGCTGAAACAGAGGGCGAGAAACAGAGGGGCTGAAACAGAGGTGCTGAAACAGTGGGGCTGAAACAGAGGGCGAGAAACAGATGGGCTGAAACAGAGGGGCTGAAACAGAGGGTCTGAAACAGAGTGGCTGAAACAGAGGGCGAGAAACAGAGGGGCTGAAACAGAGGGCGAGAAACAGAGGGTCTGAAACAGAGGGGCTGACACAGTGGGTCTGAAACAGAGGGTCTGAAACAGTGGGGCTGACACAGTGGGGCTGAAACAGAGGGGCTGAAACAGAGGGCGAAAAATAGAGGGGCTGAAACAGAGGGTGAGAAACAGAGGGACTGAAACAGAGGGCCAGAAACAGAGAGTGGCTGAAACAGAGGGCGAGAAACAGAGGGCGAGAAACAGAGGGACTGAAACAGAGGGGCTGAAACAGAGGGGCTGAAACAGAATGCGAGAAACAGAGGGGCTGAAACAGAGGGCGAGAAACAGAGGGGCTGAAACAGAGGGGCTGAAACAGAGGGGCTGAAACAGAGGGTCTGAAACAGAGGGCGAGAAACAGAGGGGCTGAAACAGTGGGCGAGAAACAGAGGACGAGAAACAGAGAGACTGAAACAGAGGGGCTGAAACAGAGCGTGAGAAACAGAGGGCGAGAAACAGAGGGGCTGAAACCAAGGGGCTGAAACAGAGGGGCTGAAACAGAGGGCAAGAAACAGAGGGGTTGAAAAAGAGGGCGAGAAACAGAGGGCGAGAAACAGAGGGGCTGAATCAGAAGGGCTGAAACAGAGGGCGAGAAACAGAGGGGCTGAAACAGAGGGCGAGAAACAGAGGGGCTGAAACAGAGGGGCTGAACAGAGGGTGAGAAACAGAGGGGCTGAAACAGAGGGTGAGAAACAGAGGGGCTGAAACAGAGGGCAAGAAACAGAGGGGCTGAAAAAGAGGGCGAGAAACAGAGGGCGAGAAACAGAGGGGCTGAATCAGAGGGGCTGAAACAGAGAGCGAGAAACATAGGGGCTGAAACAGAGGGCGAGAAACAGAGGGTCTGACACAGTGGGGCTGAAACAGAGGGGCTGAAACAGAGGGCGAGAAATAGAGGGGCTGAAACAGAGGGCGAGAAACAGAGGGACTGAAACAGAGGGCGAGAAACAGATGGGCTGAAACAGAGGGCGAGAAACAGAGGGCGAGAAACAGAGGGACTGAAACAGAGGCGCTGAAACAGAGGGGCTGAAACAGAGGGCGAGAAACAGAGGGGCTGAAACAGAGGGGCTGAAACAGTGGGGCTGAAACAGAGGGCGAGAAACAGATGGGCTGAAACAGAGGGGCTGAAACAGAGGGTCTGAAACAGAGTGGCTGAAACAGAGGGCGAGAAACAGAGGGGCTGAAACAGAGGGCGAGAAACAGAGGGGCTGAAACAGAGGGGCTGACACAGTGGGGCTGAAACAGAGGGTCTGAAACAGTGGGGCTGACACAGTGGGGCTGAAACAGAGGGGCTGAAACAGTGGGGCTGAAACAGAGGGCGAGAAACAGATGGGCTGAAACAGAGGGGCTGAAACAGAGGGTCTGAAACAGAGTGGCTGAAACAGAGGGCGAGAAACAGAGGGGCTGAAACAGAGGGCGAGAAACAGAGGGTCTGAAACAGAGGGGCTGACACAGTGGGGCTGAAACAGAGGGTCTGAAACAGTGGGGCTGACACAGTGGGGCTGAAACAGAGGGGCTGAAACAGAGGGCTTAAAATAGAGGGGCTGAAACAGAGGGACTGAAACAGAGGGCCAGAAACAGAGAGTGGCTGAAACAGAGGGCGAGAAACAGAGGGCGAGAAACAGAGGGACTGAAACAGAGGGGCTGAAACAGAGGGGCTGAAACAGAGGGCGAGAAACAGAGGGGCTGAATCAGAGGGGCTGAATCAGAGGGGCTGAAACAGTGGGGCTGAAACAGAGGGCGAGAAACAAAGGGGCTGAAACAGAGGGGCTGAAACAGAGGAGCTGAAATAGAGGGCGAGAAACAGAGGGGCTGAAACAGAGAGCGAGAAACAGAGGGGCTGAAACAGAGGGGCTGAAACAGAGGGGCTGAAACAGAGGGTCTGAAACAGTGGGCGAGAAACAGAGGGGCTGAAACAGAGGGTGAGAAACAGAGGGCGAGAAACAGAGGGACTGAAACAGAGGGGCTGAAACAGAGGGGCTAAATCAGAGGGCGAGAAACAGAGGGGCTGAAACAGACAGGCTGAAACAGAGGGCGAGAAACAGAGGGGCTGAAACAGAGGGGCTGAAACAGTGGGGCTGAAACAGAGGGCGAGAAACAGATGGGCTGAAACAGAGGGGCTGAAACAGAGGGTCTGAAACAGAGTGGCTGAAACAGAGGGCAAGAAACAGAGGGGCTGAAACAGAGGGCGAGAAACAGAGGGTCTGAAACAGAGGGGCTGACACAGTGGGGCTGAAACAGAGGGTCTGAAACAGTGGGGCTGACACAGTGGGGCTGAAACAGTGGGGCTGACACAGTGGGGCTGAAACAGAGGGGCTGAAACAGAGGGCGAAAAATAGAGGGGCTGAAACAGAGGGCGAGAAACAGAGGGACTGAAACAGAGGGCCAGAAACAGAGAGTGGCTGAAACAGAGGGCGAGAAACAGAGGGCGAGAAACAGAGGGACTGAAACAGAGGGGCTGAAACAGAGGGGCTGAAACAGAATGCGAGAAACAGAGGGGCTGAAACAGAGGGCGAGAAACAGAGGGGCTGAAACAGAGGGGCTGAAACAGAGGGGCTGAAACAGAGGGTATGAAACAGAGGGCGAGAAACAGAGGGGCTGAAACAGTGGGCGAGAAACAGAGGACGAGAAACAGAGAGACTGAAACAGAGGGGCTGAAACAGAGCGTGAGAAACAGAGGGCGAGAAACAGAGGGGCTGAAACCAAGGGGCTGAAACAGAGGGGCTGAAACAGAGGGCAAGAAACAGAGGGGTTGAAAAAGAGGGCGAGAAACAGAGGGCGAGAAACAGAGGGGCTGAATCAGAAGGGCTGAAACAGAGGGCGAGAAACAGAGGGGCTGAAACAGAGGGCGAGAAACAGAGGGGCTGAAACAGAGGGGCTGAACAGAGGGTGAGAAACAGAGGGGCTGAAACAGAGGGTGAGAAACAGAGGGGCTGAAACAGAGGGCAAGAAACAGAGGGGCTGAAAAAGAGGGCGAGAAACAGAGGGCGAGAAACAGAGGGGCTGAATCAGAGGGGCTGAAACAGAGAGCGAGAAACATAGGGGCTGAAACAGAGGGCGAGAAACAGAGGGTCTGACACAGTGGGGCTGAAACAGAGGGGCTGAAACAGAGGGCGAGAAATAGAGGGGCTGAAACAGAGGGCGAGAAACAGAGGGACTGAAACAGAGGGCGAGAAACAGAGGGGCTGAAACAGAGGGCGAGAAACAGAGGGCGAGAAACAGAGGGACTGAAACAGAGGGGCTGAAACAGAGGGGCTGAAACAGAGGGCGAGAAACAGAGGGGCTGAAACAGAGGGGCTGAAACAGTGGGGCTGAAACAGAGGGCGAGAAACAGATGGGCTGAAACAGAGGGGCTGAAACAGAGGGTCTGAAACAGAGTGGCTGAAACAGAGGGCGAGAAACAGAGGGGCTGAAACAGAGGGCGAGAAACAGAGGGGCTGAAACAGAGGGGCTGACACAGTGGGGCTGAAACAGAGGGTCTGAAACAGTGGGGCTGACACAGTGGGGCTGAAACAGAGGGGCTGAAACAGTGGGGCTGAAACAGAGGGCGAGAAACAGATGGGCTGAAACAGAGGGGCTGAAACAGAGGGTCTGAAACAGAGTGGCTGAAACAGAGGGCGAGAAACAGAGGGGCTGAAACAGAGGGCGAGAAACAGAGGGTCTGAAACAGAGGGGTTGACACAGTGGGGCTGAAATAGAGGGGCTGAAACAGAGGGTGAAACATAGAGGGGCTGAAACAGAGGGTGAGAAACAGAGGGACTGAAACAGAGGGCCAGAAACAGAGAGTGGCTGAAACAGAGGGCGAGAAACAGAGGGCGAGAAACAGAGGGACTGAAACAGAGGGGCTGAAACAGAGGGGCTGAAACAGAATGCGAGAAACAGAGGGGCTGAAACAGAGGGCGAGAAACAGAGGGGCTGAAACAGAGGGGCTGAAACAGAGGGGCTGAAACAGAGGGTATGAAACAGAGGGCGAGAAACAGAGGGGCTGAAACAGTGGGCGAGAAACAGAGGACGAGAAACAGAGAGACTGAAACAGAGGGGCTGAAACAGAGCGTGAGAAACAGAGGGCGAGAAACAGAGGGGCTGAAACCAAGGGGCTGAAACAGAGGGGCTGAAACAGAGGGCAAGAAACAGAGGGGTTGAAAAAGAGGGCGAGAAACAGAGGGCGAGAAACAGAGGGGCTGAATCAGAAGGGCTGAAACAGAGGGCGAGAAACAGATGGGCTGAAACAGAGGGCGAGAAACAGAGGGGCTGAAACAGAGGGGCTGAACAGAGATTGAGAAACAGAGGGGCTGAAACAGAGGGTGAGAAACAGAGGGGCTGAAACAGAGGGCAAGAAACAGAGGGGCTGAAAAAGAGGGCGAGAAACAGAGGGCGAGAAACAGAGGGGCTGAATCAGAGGGGCTGAAACAGAGAGCGAGAAACATAGGGGCTGAAACAGAGGGCGAGAAACAGAGGGTCTGACACAGTGGGGCTGAAACAGAGGGGCTGAAACAGAGGGCGAGAAATAGAGGGGCTGAAACAGAGGGCGAGAAACAGAGGGACTGAAACAGAGGGCGAGAAACAGAGGGGCTGAAACAGAGGGCGAGAAACAGAGGGCGAGAAACAGAGGGACTGAAACAGAGGGGCTGAAACAGAGGGGCTGAAACAGAGGGCGAGAAACAGAGGGGCTGAAACAGAGGGGCTGAAACAGTGGGGCTGAAACAGAGGGCGAGAAACAGATGGGCTGAAACAGAGGGGCTGAAACAGAGGGTCTGAAACAGAGTGGCTGAAACAGAGGGCGAGAAACAGAGGGGCTGAAACAGAGGGCGAGAAACAGAGGGGCTGAAACAGAGGGGCTGACACAGTGGGGCTGAAACAGAGGGTCTGAAACAGTGGGGCTGACACAGTGGGGCTGAAACAGAGGGGCTGAAACAGAGGGGCTGAAACAGTGGGGCTGAAACAGAGGGCGAGAAACAGATGGGCTGAAACAGAGGGGCTGAAACAGAGGGTCTGAAACAGAGTGGCTGAAACAGAGGGCGAGAAACAGAGGGGCTGAAACAGAGGGCGAGAAACAGAGGGGCTGAAACAGAGGGGCTGACACAGTGGGGCTGAAACAGAGGGTCTGAAACAGTGGGGCTGACACAGTGGGGCTGAAACAGAGGGGCTGAAACAGTGGGGCTGAAACAGAGGGCGAGAAACAGATGGGCTGAAACAGAGGGGCTGAAACAGAGGGTCTGAAACAGAGTGGCTGAAACAGAGGGCGAGAAAGAGAGGGGCTGAAACAGAGGGCGAGAAACAGAGGGTCTGAAACAGAGGGGCTGACACAGTGGGGCTGAAATAGAGGGGCTGAAACAGAGGGTGAAACATAGAGGGGCTGAAACAGAGGGCGAGAAACAGAGGGACTGAAACAGAGGGCCAGAAACAGAGAGTGGCTGAAACAGAGGGCGAGAAACAGAGGGCGAGAAACAGAGGGACTGAAACAGAGGGGCTGAAACAGAGGGGCTGAAACAGAATGCGAGAAACAGAGGGGCTGAAACAGAGGGCGAGAAACAGAGGGGCTGAAACAGAGGGCGAGAAACAGAGGGGCTGAAACAGTGGGCGAGAAACAGAGGACGAGAAACAGAGAGACTGAAACAGAGGGGCTGAAACAGAGCGTGAGAAACAGAGGGCGAGAAACAGAGGGGCTGAAACCAAGGGGCTGAAACAGAGGGGCTGAAACAGAGGGCAAGAAACAGAGGGGTTGAAAAAGAGGGCGAGAAACAGAGGGCGAGAAACAGAGGGGCTGAATCAGAAGGGCTGAAACAGAGGGCGAGAAACAGATGGGCTGAAACAGAGGGCGAGAAACAGAGGGGCTGAAACAGAGGGGCTGAACAGAGATTGAGAAACAGAGGGGCTGAAACAGAGGGTGAGAAACAGAGGGGCTGAAACAGAGGGCAAGAAACAGAGGGGCTGAAAAAGAGGGCGAGAAACAGAGGGCGAGAAACAGAGGGGCTGAATCAGAGGGGCTGAAACAGAGAGCGAGAAACATAGGGGCTGAAACAGAGGGCGAGAAACAGAGGGTCTGACACAGTGGGGCTGAAACAGAGGGGCTGAAACAGAGGGCGAGAAATAGAGGGGCTGAAACAGAGGGCGAGAAACAGAGGGACTGAAACAGAGGGCGAGAAACAGAGGGGCTGAAACAGAGGGCGAGAAACAGAGGGCGAGAAACAGAGGGACTGAAACAGAGGGGCTGAAACAGAGGGGCTGAAACAGAGGGCGAGAAACAGAGGGGCTGAAACAGAGGGGCTGAAACAGTGGGGCTGAAACAGAGGGCGAGAAACAGATGGGCTGAAACAGAGGGGCTGAAACAGAGGGTCTGAAACAGAGTGGCTGAAACAGAGGGCGAGAAACAGAGGGGCTGAAACAGAGGGCGAGAAACAGAGGGGCTGAAACAGAGGGGCTGACACAGTGGGGCTGAAACAGAGGGTCTGAAACAGTGGGGCTGACACAGTGGGGCTGAAACAGAGGGGCTGAAACAGAGGGCGAAAAATAGAGGGGCTGAAACAGAGGGCGAGAAACAGAGGGACTGAAACAGAGGGCGAGAAACAGAGAGTGGCTGAAACAGAGGGCGAGAAACAGAGGGCGAGAAACAGAGGGACTGAAACAGAGGGGCTGAAACAGAGGGGCTGAAACAGAGGGCGAGAAACAGAGGGGCTGAAACAGAGGGCGAGAAACAGAGGGGCTGAAAGAGAGGGGCTGAAACAGAGGGGCTGAAACAGAGGGTCTGAAACATAGGGCGAGAAACAGAGGGGCTGAAACAGAGGGCGAGAAACAGAGGACGAGAAACAGAGAGACTGTAACAGAGGGGCTGAAACAGAGGGCGAGAAACAGAGGGCGAGAAACAGAGGGGCTGAAACCAAGGGGCTGAAACAGAGGGGCTGAAACAGAGGGCAAGAAACAGAGCGGTTGAAAAAGAGTGCGAGAAACAGAGGGCGAGAAACAGAGGGGCTGAATCAGAGGGCGAGAAACAGAGGGGCTGAAACAGAGGGGCTGAACAGAGGGTGAGAAACAGAGGGGCTGAAACAGAGGGTGAGAAACAGAGGGGCTGAAACAGAGGGCGAGAAACAGAGGGGCTGAAACAGAGGGTGAGAAACAGAGGGGCTGAAACAGAGGGGCTGAACAGAGGGTGAGAAACAGAGGGGCTGAAACAGAGGGTGAGAAACAGAGGGGCTGAAACAGAGGGCAAGAAACAGAGGGGCTGAAAAAGAGGGCGAGAAACAGAGGACTAGAAACAGAGGGGCTGAAACAGAGGGCGAGAAACAGAGGGGCTGACACAGTGGGGCTGAAACAGAGGGGCTGAAACAGAGGGCGAGAAAAAGAGGGGCTGAAACAGAGGGCGAGAAACAGAGGGACTGAAACAGAGGGCGAGAAACAGAGGGGCTGAAACAGAGGGCGAGATACAGAGGGCGAGAAACAGAGGGACTGAAACAGAGGGGCTGAAACAGAGGGGCTGAAACAGAGGGCGAGAAACAGAAGGGCTGAAACAGAGGGCGAGAAACAGAGGGGCTGAAACAGAGGGGCTGAAACAGAGACGCTGAAACAGAGGGCGAGAAACAGAGGGGCTGAAACAGAGGGCAAGATACAGAGGGGCTGAAACAGAGGGCGAGAAACAGAGGGGCTGAAACAGAGGGGCTTAAAAAGAGGAGCTGAAACAGAGGGGCTGAAACAGAGGGCGAGAAACAGAGGGGCTGAAACAGACGGCGAGAAACAGAGGGCGAGAAACAGAGTGGCTGAAACAGAGGGGCTGAAACAGAGGGCGAGAAACAGAGGGGCTGAAACAGAGGGCGAGAAACAGAGGGGCTGAAACGGAGGGCGAGAAACAGAGGGGCTGAAATAGAGGGGCTGACACAGTGGGGCTGAAACAGAGGGGCTGAAACAGAGTGCGAGAAATAGAGGGGCTGAAACAGAGGGGCTGACACAGTGGGGCTGAAACAGAGGGGCAGAAACAGAGGGCGAGAAACAGAGGGGCTGAAACAGAGGGGCTGAAACAGAGGGGCTGAATCAAAGGGGCTGATTCAGAGGGGCTGAAACAGAGGGGCTGAATCAGAGGGTCTGAAACAGAGGGCGAGAAACAGAGGGGCTGAAACAGAGGGCGAGAAACAGAGGGGCTGAAACATTGGGCGAGAAACAGACGGGCAGAAACAGAGGGTGAGAAACAGAGGGACTGAAACAGAGGGGCTGAAACAGAGAGCGCAAAACAGAGGGACTGAAACAGAGGGTGAGATACAGAGGGGCTGTAACAGAGGGCGAGAAACAGAGGGGCTGAAACAGAGGGCGAGAAACGGAGGGGCTGAAACAGAGGGGCTGAAACAGAGGGGCTGAAACAGAGGGCGAGAAACAGAGGGGCTGAAACAGAGGGCGAGAAACAGAGGGCGAGAAACAGAGGGACTGAAACAGAGGGGCTGAAACAGAGGGGCTGAAACAGAGGACGAGAAACAGAGGGGCTGAAACAGAGGGTGAGAAACAGAGGGGCTGACTCAGAGGGCGAGAAACAGAGGGTCTGAAACAGAGGGGCTGACACAGTGGGGCTGAAACAGAGGGGCTGAAACAGAGGGCGAGAAATAGAGGGGCTGAAACAGAGGGCGAGAAATAGAGGGGCTGAAACAGAGGGTGAGAAACAGAGGGCGAGAAACAGAGGGACTGAAACAGAGGGGCTGAAACAGAGGGGCTGAATCAGAGGGCGAGAAACAGAGGGGCTGAAACAGACAGGCTGAAACAGAGGGCGAGAAACAGAGGGGCTGAAACAGAGGGGCTGACACAGTGGGGCTGAAACAGAGGGGCTGAAACAGAGGGAGAGAAATAGAGGGGCTGAAACAGAGGGCGAGAAATAGAGGGTCTGAAACAGAGGGTGAGAAACAGAGGGCGAGAAACAGAGGGACTGAAACAGAGGGGCTGAAACAGAGGGGCTGAATCAGAGGGCGAGAAACAGAGGGGCTGAAACAGACAGGCTGAAACAGAGGGCGAGAAACAGAGGGGCTGAAACAGAGGGGCTGAAACATTGGGGCTGAAACAGTGGGCGAGAAACAGAGGGGCTGAAACAGAGGGGCTGAAACAGAGGGGCTGAAACAGAGGGGCTGAAACAGAGGGCGAGAAACAGAGGGGCTGAAACAGAGGGCGAGAAACAGAGGGGCTGAAACAGAGGGGCTGACACAGTGGGGCTGAAACAGAGGGGCTGAAACAGAGGGCGAAAAATAGAGGGGCTGAAACAGAGGGCGAGAAACAGAGGGACTGAAACAGAGGGCGAGAATCAGAGGGGCTGAAACAGAGGGCGAGAAACAGAGGGCGAGAAACAGAGGGACTGAAACAGAGGGGCTGAAACAGAGGGGCTGAAACAGAGGGCGAGAAACAGAGGGGCTGAAACAGAGGGCGAGAAACAGAGGGGCTGAAACAGAGGGGCTGAAACAGATAGGCTGAAACAGAGGGCGAGAAACAGAGGGGCTGAAACAGCGGGCAAGAAACAGAGGGGCTGAAACAGAGGGCGAGAAACAGAGGTGCTGAAACAGAGGGGCTGAAACAGAGGGGCTGAAACAGAGGGCGAGAAACAGAGGGGCTGAAACAGAGGGTGAGAAATAGAGGGGCTGAAACAGAGGGCGAGAAACAGAGGGCGAGAAACAGAGGGACTGAAACATAGGGACTGAAACAGAGGGGCTGAAACAGAGGGCGAGAAACAGAGGGGCTGAAACAGAGGGCGAGAAACAGAGGGGCTGAAACAGAGGGGCTGACACCGTGGGGCTGAAACAGAGGGGCTGAAACAGAGGGCGATAAATAGAGGGGCTGAAACAGAGGGGCTGACAGAGTGGGGCTGAAACAGAGGGGCTGAAACGGAGGGCGAGAAACAGAGGGGCTGAAACAGAGGGGCTGAAACAGAGGGCGAGAAACAGAGGGGCTGAAACAGAGGGCGAGAAACAGACGGGCAGAAACAGAGGGCGAGAAACAGAGGGACTGAAACAGAGGGGCTGAAACAGAGAGCGCGAAACAGAGGGACTGAAACAGAGGGCGAGAAACAGAGGGGCTGAAACAGAGGGTGAGAAACAGAGTGGCTGAAACAGAGGGCGAGAAACGGAGGGGCTGAAACAGAGGGGCTGAAACAGAGGGGCTGAAACAGAGGCGAGAAACAGAGGGGCTGAAACAGAGGGCGAGAAACAGAGGGCCAGAAACAGAGGGACTGAAACAGAGGGGCTGAAACAGAGATGCTGAAACACAGGGCGAGAAACAGAGGGGCTGAAACAGAGGGCGAGAAACAGAGGGTCTGAAACAGTGGGGCTGACACAGTGGGGCTGAAACAGAGGGGCTGAAACAGAGGGCGAGAAACAGGGGCTGAAACAGAGGGCAAGAAACAGAGGGACTGAAACAGAGGGACTGAAACAGAGGGGCTGAAACAGAGGGCGAGAAACAGAGGGGCTGAAACAGAGGGCAAGAAACAGAGGGGCTGAAACAGAGGGCAAGAAACAGAGTGGCTGAAACAGAGGGGCTGAAACAGAGGGTCTGAAACAGAGGGCGAGAAACAGAGGGGCTGAAACAGAGGGCGAGAAACAGAGGGGCTGAAACAGAGGGCGAGAAACAGAGGGCGAGAAACAGAGGGACTGAAACAGAGGGGCTGAAACAGAGGGGCTGAAACAGAGGGTCTGAAACAGAGGGGCTGAAACAGAGGGCGAGAAACAGAGGGGCTGAAACAGAGGGCGAGAAACAGAGGGGCTGAAACAGAGGGGCTGACACAGTGGGGCTGAAACAGAGGGGCTGAAACAGAGGGCGAGAAATAGAGGGGCTGAAACAGAGGGGCTGACACAGTGGGCTGAAACAGAGGGGCTGAAACAGAGGGCGAGAAACAGAGGGGCTGAAACAGAGGGGCTGAAACAGAGGGGCTGAATCAGAGGGGCTGATTCAGAGGGGCTGAAACAGAGGGGCTGAATCAGAGGGTCTGAAACAGAGGGCGAGAAACAGAGGGGCTGAAACAGAGGGCGAGAAACAGAGGGGCTGAAACAGAGGGCGAGAAACAGACGGGCAGAAACAGAGGGCGAGAAACAGAGGGACTGAAACAGAGGGGCTGAAACAGAGGGGCTGAAACAGAGGGGCTGAAACAGAGGGCGAGAAACAGAGGGGCTGAAACAGAGGGCGAGAAACAGAGGGGCTGAAACAGAGGGGCTGACACAGTGGGGCTGAAACAGAGGGGCTGAAACAGAGGGCGAAAAATAGAGGGGCTGAAACAGAGGGCGAGAAACAGAGGGACTGAAACAGAGGGCGAGAATCAGAGGGGCTGAAACAGAGGGCGAGAAACAGAGGGCGAGAAACAGAGGGACTGAAACAGAGGGGCTGAAACAGAGGGGCTGAAACAGAGGGCGAGAAACAGAGGGGCTGAAACAGAGGGCGAGAAACAGAGGGGCTGAAACAGAGGGGCTGAAACAGATAGGCTGAAACAGAGGGCGAGAAACAGAGGGGCTGAAACAGCGGGCAAGAAACAGAGGGGCTGAAACAGAGGGCGAGAAACAGAGGTGCTGAAACAGAGGGGCTGAAACAGAGGGGCTGAAACAGAGGGCGAGAAACAGAGGGGCTGAAACAGAGGGTGAGAAATAGAGGGGCTGAAACAGAGGGCGAGAAACAGAGGGCGAGAAACAGAGGGACTGAAACATAGGGACTGAAACAGAGGGGCTGAAACAGAGGGCGAGAAACAGAGGGGCTGAAACAGAGGGCGAGAAACAGAGGGGCTGAAACAGAGGGGCTGACACCGTGGGGCTGAAACAGAGGGGCTGAAACAGAGGGCGATAAATAGAGGGGCTGAAACAGAGGGGCTGACAGAGTGGGGCTGAAACAGAGGGGCTGAAACGGAGGGCGAGAAACAGAGGGGCTGAAACAGAGGGGCTGAAACAGAGGGGCTGAATCAGAGGGGCTGATTCAGAGGGTCTTAAACAGAGGGCGAGAAACAGAGGGGCTGAAACAGAGGGCGAGAAACAGAGGGGCTGAAACAGAGGGCGAGAAACAGACGGGCAGAAACAGAGGGCGAGAAACAGAGGGACTGAAACAGAGGGGCTGAAACAGAGAGCGCGAAACAGAGGGACTGAAACAGAGGGCGAGAAACAGAGGGGCTGAAACAGAGGGTGAGAAACAGAGTGGCTGAAACAGAGGGCGAGAAACGGAGGGGCTGAAACAGAGGGGCTGAAACAGAGGGGCTGAAACAGAGGCGAGAAACAGAGGGGCTGAAACAGAGGGCGAGAAACAGAGGGCCAGAAACAGAGGGACTGAAACAGAGGGGCTGAAACAGAGATGCTGAAACACAGGGCGAGAAACAGAGGGGCTGAAACAGAGGGCGAGAAACAGAGGTTCTGAAACAGTGGGGCTGACACAGTGGGGCTGAAACAGAGGGGCTGAAACAGAGGGCGAGAAACAGAGGCTGAAACAGAGGGCGAGAAACAGAGGGACTGAAACAGAGGGACTGAAACAGAGGGGCTGAAACAGAGGGCGAGAAACAGAGGGGCTGAAACAGAGGGCAAGAAACAGAGGGGCTGAAACAGAGGGCAAGAAACAGAGTGGCTGAAACAGAGGGGCTGAAACAGAGGGTCTGAAACAGAGGGCGAGAAACAGAGGGGCTGAAACAGAGGGCGAGAAACAGAGGGGCTGAAACAGAGGGCGAGAAACAGAGGGCGAGAAACAGAGGGAGTGAAACAGAGGGGCTGAAACAGAGGGGCTGAAACAGAGGGTCTGAAACAGAGGGGCTGAAACAGAGGGCGAGAAACAGAGGGGCTGAAACAGAGGGCGAGAAACAGAGGGGCTGAAACAGAGGGGCTGACACAGTGGGGCTGAAACAGAGGGGCTGAAACAGAGGGCGAGAAATAGAGGGGCTGAAACAGAGGGGCTGACACAGTGGGCTGAAACAGAGGGGCTGAAACAGAGGGCGAGAAACAGAGGGGCTGAAACAGAGGGGCTGAAACAGAGGGGCTGAATCAGAGGGGCTGATTCAGAGGGGCTGAAACAGAGGGGCTGAATCAGAGGGTCTGAAACAGAGGGCGAGAAACAGAGGGGCTGAAACAGAGGGCGAGAAACAGAGGGGCTGAAACAGAGGGCGAGAAACAGACGGGCAGAAACAGAGGGCGAGAAACAGAGGGACTGAAACAGAGGGGCTGAAACAGAGAGCGCGAAACAGAGGGACTGAAACAGAGGGCGAGAAACAGAGGGGCTGAAACAGAGGGCGAGAAACGGAGGGGCTGAAACAGAGGGGCTGAAACAGAGGGGCTGAAACAGAGGGCGAGAAACAGAGGGGCTGAAACGGAGGGGCTGACACAGTGGGGCTGAAACAGAGGGGCTGAAACAGAGGGCGAGAAATAGAGGGGCTGAAACAGAGGGGCTGACACAGTGGGGCTGAAACAGAGGGGCAGAAACAGAGGGCGAGAAACAGTGGGGCTGAAACAGAGGGGCTGAAACAGAGGGGCTGAATCAGAGGGGCTGAAACAGAGGGGCTGAAACAGAGGGGCTGAATCAGAGGGTCTGAAACAGAGGGCGGGAAACAGAGGGGCTGAAACAGAGGGCGAGAAACAGAGGGGCTGAAACAGAGGGCGAGAAACAGACGGGCAGAAACAGAGGGCGAGAAACAGAGGGACTGAAACAGAGGCGCTGAAACAGAGAGCGCGAAACAGAGAGTGAGAAACAGAGGGGCTGTAACAGAGGGCGAGAAACAGAGGGGCTGAAACAGAGGGCGAGAAACGGAGGGGCTGAAACAGAGGGGCTGAAACAGAGGGGCTGAAACAGAGGGCGAGAAACAGAGGGGCTGAAGCAGAGGGCGAGAAACAGAGGGTCTGAAACAGAGGGCGAGAAACAGAGGGCGAGAAACAGAGGGACTGAAACAGAGGGGCTGAAACAGAGGGGCTGAAACAGAGGACGAGAAACAGAGGGGCTGAAACAGAGGGTGAGAAACAGAGGGGCTGAAACAGAGGGCGAGAAACAGAGAGTCTGAAACAGAGGGGCTGACACAGTGGGGCTGAAACAGAGGGGCTGAAACAGAGGGCGAGAAATAGAGGGGCTGAAACAGAGGGCGAGAAACAGAGGGACTGAAACAGAGGGGCTGAAACAGAGGACGAGAAACAGAGGGGCTGAAACAGAGGGCGAGAAACGGAGGGGCTGATTCAGAGGGGCTGAAACAGAGGGGCTGAAACAGAGGGCGAGAAACAGAGGGGCTGAAACAGAGGGCGAGAAACAGAGGGGCTGAAACAGAGGGCGAGAAACAGAGGGCGAGAAACAGAGGGACTGAAACAGAGGGCGAGAAACAGAGGGGCTGAAAAAGAGGACGAGAAACAGAGGGGCTGAAACAGAGGGCGAGAAACAGAGGGGCTGAAACAGAGATCGAGAAACAGAGAGTCTGAAACAGAGGGGCTGACACAGTGGGGCTGAATCAGAGGGGCTGAAATAGAGGGCGAGAAATAGAGGGGCTGAAACAGAGTGCGAGAAACAGAGGGACTGAAACAGAGGGCGAGAAACAGATGGGCTGAAACAGAGGGTGAGAAACAGAGGGCGAGAAACAGAGGGACTTAAACAGAGGGGCTGAAACAGAGGGTCTGAATCAGAGGGCGAGAAACAGAGGGTCTGAAACAGACAGGCTGAAACAGAGGGCGAGAAACAGAGGGGCTGAAACAGAGGGGCTGAAACAGTGGGGCTGAAACAGAGGGCGAGAAACAGAGGGGCTGAAACAGAGGGGCTGAAACAGAGGGCGAGAAACAGAGGGGCTGAAACAGAGGGGCTGACACAGAGGGCGAAAAATAGAGGGGCTGAAACAGAGGGCGAGAAACAGAGGGACTGAAACAGTGGGCGAGAAACAGAGGGGCTGAAACAGAGGGCGAGAAACAGAGGGCGAGAAACAGAGGGACTGAAACAGAGGGGCTGAAACAGAGGGGCTGAAACAGAGGGCGAGAAACAGAGGGGCTGAAACAGAGGGCGAGAAACAGAGGGGCTGAAACAAAGGGGCTGGAACAGATAGGATGAAACAGAGGGCGAGAAACAGAGGGGCTGAAACAGCGGGCAAGAAACAGAGGGGCTGAAACAGAGGCTGAGAAACAGAGGGGCTGAAACAGAGGGCGAGAAACAGAGGGGCTGAAACAGAGGGCGAGAAGCAGAGGGCGAGAAACAGAGGGACTGAAACAGAGGGACTGAAACAGATGGGCTGAAACAGAGGGCGAGAAACAGAGGGGCTGAAACAGAGGGCGAGAAACAGAGGGGCTGAAACAGAGGGGCTGACACAGTGGGGCTGAAACAGAGGGGCTGAAACAGAGGGCGAGAAATAGAGGGTCTGAAACAGAGGGGCTGACACAGTGGGGCTGAAACAGAGGGGCTGAAACAGAGGGCGAGAAACAGAGGGGCTGAAACAGAGGGGCTGAAACAGAGGGGCTGAATCAGAGTGTCTGAAACAGAGGGCGAGAAACAGAGGGGCTGAAACAGAGGGCGAGAAACAGAGGGGCTGAAACAGAGGGCGAGAAACAGACGGGCAGAAACAGAGGGCGAGAAACAGAGGGACTGAAACAGAGGGGCTGAAACAGAGAGCGCGAAACAGAGGGACTGAAACAGAGGGCGAGAAACAGAGGGGCTGAAACAGAGCGCGAGAAACAGAGTGGCTGAAACAGAGGGGCTGAAACAGGGGCTGAAACAGAGGGCGAGAAACAGAGGGACTGAAACAGAGGGACTGAAACAGAGGGGCTGAAACAGAGGGCGAGAAACAGAGGTGCTGAAACAGAGGGCAAGAAACAGAGGGGCTGAAACAGAGGGCAAGAAACAGAGGGGCTGAAACAGAGGGGCTGAAACAGAGGGTCTGAAACAGAGGGCGAGAAACAGAGGGGCTGAAACAGAGGGGCTGAAACAGAGGGCGAGAAACAGAGGGCGAGAAACAGAGGGGCTGAAACAGAGGGCGAGAAACAGAGGGGCTGAAACAGAGGGCGAGAAACAGAGGGGCTGAAACAGAGCGGCTGAAACAGTGGGGCTGAAACAGAGGGGCTGAAACAGAGTGCGAGAAATAGAGGGGCTGAAACAGAGGGCGAGAAACAGATGGGCTGAAACAGAGGGTGAGAAAAAGAGGGGCTGAAACAGAGGGCGAGAAACAGAGGCGCTGAAACAGAGGGGCAGAAACAGAGGGCAAGAAACAGAGGGGCTGAAAAAGAGTGCGAGAAACAGAGGGCGAGAAACAGAGGGGCTGAATCAGAGGGGCTGAAACAGAGGGCGAGAAACAGAGGGGCTGAAACAGAGGGCGAGAAACAGAGGGGCTGAAACAGAGGGGCTGAAACAGAGGGTGAGAAACAGAGGAGCTGAAACAGAGGGGCTGAAACAGTGGGGCTGAATCAGAGGGGCTGATTCAGAGGGGCTGAAACAGAGGGGCTGAATCAGAGGGGCTGAAACAGAGGGCGAGAAACAGAGGGGCTGAAACAGAGGGCGAGAAACAGAGGGGCTGAAACAGAGCGCGAGAAACAGAGGGTCTGAAACACAGGGGCTGACACAGTGGGGCTGAAACAGAGGGTCTGAAACAGAGGGCGAGAACTAGAGGGGCTGAAACAGATGGCGAGAAACAGAGGGACTGAAACAGAGGGCGAGAAACAGAGGGGCTGAAACAGAGGGCGAGAAACAGAGGGCGAGAAACAGAGGGACTGAAACAGAGGGGCTGAAACAGAGGGGCTGAAACAAGGGCGAGAAACAGAGGGGCTGAAACAGAGGGCGAGAAACAGAGGGGCTGAAACAGAGGGGCTGAAACAGAGAGGCTGAAACAGTGGGCGAGAAACAGAGGGGCTGAAACAGAGGAGCTGAAACAGAGGGGCTGAAACAGAGGGCGAGAAACAGAGGGGCTGAAACAGAGGGCGAGAAACAGAGGGGCTGAAACAGAGGGCGAGAAACAGAGGGCGAGAAACAGAGGGACTGAAACAGAGGGGCTGAAACAGAGGGGCTGAAACAGAGGGACTGAAACAGAGGGGCTGAAACAGAAGGCGAGAAACAGAGGGGCTGAAACAGAGGGCGAGAAACAGAGGGGCTGAAACAGAGGGGCTGACACAGTGGGGCTGAAACAGAGGGGCTGAAACAGAGGGCGAGAAATAGAGGGGCTGAAACAGAGGGGCTGACACAGTGGGGCTGAAACAGAGGGGCTGAAACAGAGGGCGAGAAACAGAGGGGCTGAAACAGAGGGGCTGAAACAGAGGGGCTGAATCAGAGGGGCTGATTCAGAGGGGCTGAAACAGAGGCGCTGAATCAGAGGGTCTGAAACAGAGGGCAAGAAACAGAGGGGCTGAAACAGAGGGCGAGAAACAGAGGGGCTGAAACAGAGGGCGAGAAACAGACGGGCAGAAACAGAGGCCGAGAAACAGAGGGACTGAAACAGAGGGGCTGAAACAGAGAGCGCGAAACAGAGGGACTGAAACAGAGGGCGAGAAACAGAGGGGCTGAAACAGAGGGCGAGAAACGGAGGGGCTGAAACAGAGGGGCTGAAACAGAGGGGCTGAAACAGAGGTCGAGAAACAGAGGGACTGAAACAGTGGGCGGGAAACAGAGGGCGAGAAACAGAGGGACTGAAACAGAGGGGCTGAAACAGAGGGGCTGAAACAGAGGAGGAGAAACAGAGGGTCTGAAACAGAGGGGCTGACACAGTGGGGCTGAAACAGATGGGCTGAAACAGAGTGCGAGAAATAGAGAGGCTGAAACAGAGGGCGAGAAACAGAGGGACTGAAACAGAGGTCGAGAAACAGAGGGGCTGAAACAGAGGGTTAGAAACAGAGGGCGAGAAACAGAATGACTGAAACAGAGGGGCTGAAACAGAGGGGCTGAATCAGAGGGCGAGAAACAGAGGGGCTGAAACAGAGAGGCTGAAACAGAGGGCGAGAAACAGAGGGGCTGAAACAGAGGTCAAGAAACAGAGGGGCTGAAACAGAGGGCGGGAAACAGAGGGGCTGAAACAGAGGGGCTGAAACAGAGGGGCTGAAACAGAGGGGCTAAAACAGAGGGCGAGAAACAGAGGGGCTGAAACAGAGGGCGAGAAACAGAGGGGCTGAAACAGAGGGCGAGAAACAGAGGGCGAGAAACAGAGGGACTGAAACAGAGGGGCTGAAACAGAGGGGCTGAAACAGAGGGCGAGAAACAGAGTGGCTGAAACAGAGGGGCTGACACAGTGAGGCTGAAAGAGAGGGGCTGAAACAGAGGGCGAGAAATAGAGGGGCTGAAACAGAGGGGGAGAAACAGAGGGGCTGAAACAGAGGGTGAGAAACAGAGGGGCTGAAACAGAGGGGCTGAAACAGAGGGGCTGAAACAGAGGGCAAGAAACAGAGGGGCTGAAAAAGAGGGCGAGAAACAGAGGGGCTGAAACAGAGGGCGAGAAACAGAGGGGCTGAATCAGAGGGTCTGAAACAGAGGGCGAGAAACAGAGGGGCTGAAACAGAGGGCGAGAAACAGAGGGGCTGAAACAGAGGGGCTGAAACAGAGGGTGAGAAACAGAGGGGCTGAAACAGAGGGGCTGAATCAGAGGGGCTGATTCAGAGGTGCTGAAACAGAGGGGCTGAATCAGAGGGGCTGAAACAGAGGGCGAGAAACAGAGGGGCTGAAACAGAGGGCGAGAAACAGACGGGCAGAAACAGAGGGCGAGAAACAGAGGGACTGAAACAGAGGGGCTGAAACAGAGAGCGCGAAACAGAGGGGCTGAAACAGAGGGCGAGAAACAGAGGGTCTGAAAATGAGGGCGAGAAACAGACGGGCAGAAACAGAGGGCGAGAAACAGAGGGACTGAAACAGAGGGGCTGAAACAGAGGGCGAGAAACAGAGGGGCTTAAACAGAGGGCGAGAAACAGAGGGGCTGAAACAGTGGGCAAGAAACAGAGGGGCTGAAACAGAGTGGCTGAAACAAAGGGCGAGAAACAGAGGGGCTGAATCAGACGGGCTGAATCAGAGGGGCTGAAACAGAGGGGCTGAAACAGAGGGCGAGAAACACAGGGGCTGAAACAGAGGGCGAGAAACAGAGGGGCTGAAACAGAGGGCGAAAAAGGGAGGGGCTGAAACAGAGGGCGAGAAGCAGAGGGTGAGAAACAGAGGGCGAGAAACAGAGGGGATGAAATAGAGGGGCTGAAACACAGGGGCTGAAACAGAGGGGCTGAATCAGATGGGCTGATTCAGAGGGGCTGAAACAGAGGGCGAGAAACAGAGGGGCTGAAACAGAGGGCGAGAAACAGAGGGGCTGAAACAGAGGGCGAGAAACAGACGTGCAGAAACAGAGGGCGAGAAACAGAGGGGCTGAAACAGAGGGTGAGAAACAGAGGGGCTGAAACAGAGGGCGAGAAACAGAGGGGCTGAAACAGAGGGCGAGAAACAGAGGGGCTGAAACAGAGGGGCTGAAACAGAGGGCGAGAAACAGAGGGGCTGAAACAGAGGGCGAGAAACAGAGGGGCTGAAACAGAGGGCGAGAAGCAGAGGGGCTGACACAGTGGGGCTGAAACAGAGGGGCTGAAACAGAGGGCGAGAAATAGAGGGGCTGAAACAGAGGGGCTGACACAGTGGGGCTGAAACAGAGGGGCTGAAACAGAGGGCGAGAAACAGAGGGACTGAAACAGAGGGGCTGAAACAGAGGGGCTGAATCAGAGGGGCTGATTCAGAGGGGCTGAAACAGAGGGGCTGAATCAGAGGGTCTGAAACAGAGGGCGAGAAACAGAGGGGCTGAAACAGAGGGCGAGAAACAGAGGGGCTGAAACAGAGGGCGAGAAACAGACGGGCAGAAACAGAGGGACTGAAACAGAGGGGCTGAAACAGAGAGCGCGAAACAGAGGGACTGAAACAGAGGGTGAGAAACAGAGGGGCTGAAACAGAGGGCGAGAAACAGAGGGGCTGAAACAGAGGGCGAGAAACAGAAAGGCTGAAACAGAGGGGCTGAAACAGAGAGCGCGAAACTGAGGGACTGAAACAGAGGGTGAGAAACAGAGGGGCTGAAACAGAGGGCGAGAAACAGAGGGGCTGAAACAGAGGGCGAGAAACAGAGGGGCTGAAACAGAGGGCAAGAAACAGAGGGGCTGAAACAGAGGGGCTGAAACAGAGGGTGAGAAACAGAGGGGCTGAAACAGAGGGCGAGAAACAGAGGGGCTGAAACAGAGGGCGAGAAACAGACGGGCAGAAACAGAGGGCGAGAAACAGAGGGACTGAAACAGAGGGGCTGAAACAGAGAGCGCGAAACAGAGGGACTGAAACAGAGGGTGAGAAACAGAGGGGCTGTAACAGAGGGCGAGAAACAGAGGGGCTGAAACAGAGGCTGAGAAACGGAGGGGCTGAAACAGAGGGGCTGAAACAGAGGGGCTGAAACAGAGGGCGAGAAACAGAGGGGCTGAAACAGAGGGCGAGAAACAGAGGGGCTGAAAGAGAGGGCGAGAAACAGAGGGCGAGAAACAGAGGGACTGAAACAGAGGGGCTGAAACAGAGGGGCTGAAACAGAGGACGAGAAACAGAGGGGCTGAAACAGAGGGCGAGAAACAGAGGGACTGAAACAGAGGTCGAGAAACAGAGGGGCTGAATCAGAGGGGCTGAAACAGAGGGCGAGAAACAGAGGGGCTGAAACAGAGGGCGAGAAACAGAGGGGCTGAAACAGAGGGGCTGAAACAGAGGGTGAGAAACAGAGGAGCTGAAACAGAGGGGCTGAAACAGTGGGGCTGAATCAGAGGGGCTGATTCAGAGGGGCTGAAACAGAGGGGCTGAAACAGAGTGGCTGAAACAAAGGGCGAGAAACAGAGGGGCTGAATCAGACGGGCTGAATCAGAGGGGCTGAAACAGAGGGGCTGAAACAGAGGGCGAGAAACACAGGGGCTGAAACAGAGGGCGAGAAACAGAGGGGCTGAAACAGAGGGCGAAAAAGGGAGGGGCTGAAACAGAGGGCGAGAAGCAGAGGGTGAGAAACAGAGGGCGAGAAACAGAGGGGATGAAATAGAGGGGCTGAAACACAGGGGCTGAAACAGAGGGGCTGAATCAGATGGGCTGATTCAGAGGGGCTGAAACAGAGGGCGAGAAACAGAGGGGCTGAAACAGAGGGCGAGAAACAGAGGGGCTGAAACAGAGGGCGAGAAACAGACGTGCAGAAACAGAGGGCGAGAAACAGAGGGGCTGAAACAGAGGGTGAGAAACAGAGGGGCTGAAACAGAGGGCGAGAAACAGAGGGGCTGAAACAGAGGGCGAGAAACAGAGGGGCTGAAACAGAGGGGCTGAAACAGAGGGCGAGAAACAGAGGGGCTGAAACAGAGGGCGAGAAACAGAGGGGCTGAAACAGAGGGCGAGAAGCAGAGGGGCTGACACAGTGGGGCTGAAACAGAGGGGCTGAAACAGAGGGCGAGAAATAGAGGGGCTGAAACAGAGGGGCTGACACAGTGGGGCTGAAACAGAGGGGCTGAAACAGAGGGCGAGAAACAGAGGGACTGAAACAGAGGGGCTGAAACAGAGGGGCTGAATCAGAGGGGCTGATTCAGAGGGGCTGAAACAGAGGGGCTGAATCAGAGGGTCTGAAACAGAGGGCGAGAAACAGAGGGGCTGAAACAGAGGGCGAGAAACAGACGGGCAGAAACAGAGGGACTGAAACAGAGGGGCTGAAACAGAGAGCGTGAAACAGAGGGACTGAAACAGAGGGTGAGAAACAGAGGGGCTGAAACAGAGGGCGAGAAACAGAGGGGCTGAAACAGAGGGCGAGAAACAGAAAGGCTGAAACAGAGGGGCTGAAACAGAGAGCGCGAAACTGAGGGACTGAAACAGAGGGTGAGAAACAGAGGGGCTGAAACAGAGGGCGAGAAACAGAGGGGCTGAAACAGAGGGCGAGAAACAGAGGGGCTGAAACAGAGGGCAAGAAACAGAGGGGCTGAAATAGAGGGGCTGAAACAGAGGGTGAGAAACAGAGGGGCTGAAACAGAGGGCGAGAAACAGAGGGGCTGAAACAGAGGGCGAGAAACAGACGGGCAGAAACAGAGGGCGAGAAACAGAGGGACTGAAACAGAGGGGCTGAAACAGAGAGCGCGAAACAGAGGGACTGAAACAGAGGGTGAGAAACAGAGGGGCTGTAACAGAGGGCGAGAAACAGAGGGGCTGAAACAGAGGCTGAGAAACGGAGGGGCTGAAACAGAGGGGCTGAAACAGAGGGGCTGAAACAGAGGGCGAGAAACAGAGGGGCTGAAACAGAGGGCGAGAAACAGAGGGGCTGAAAGAGAGGGCGAGAAACAGAGGGCGAGAAACAGAGGGACTGAAACAGAGGGGCTGAAACAGAGGGGCTGAAACAGAGGACGAGAAACAGAGGGGCTGAAACAGAGGGCGAGAAACAGAGGGACTGAAACAGAGGTCGAGAAACAGAGGGGCTGAATCAGAGGGGCTGAAACAGAGGGCGAGAAACAGAGGGGCTGAAACAGAGGGCGAGAAACAGAGGGGCTGAAACAGAGGGGCTGAAACAGAGGGTGAGAAACAGAGGAGCTGAAACAGAGGGGCTGAAACAGTGGGGCTGAATCAGAGGGGCTGATTCAGAGGGGCTGAAACAGAGGGGCTGAAACAGAGGGCGAGAAACAGAGGGCGAGAAACAGAGGGGCTGAAACAGAGGGCGAGAAACAGAGGGGATGAAACAGAGGGCGAGAAACAGAGGGGCTGAAACAGAGCGGCTGAAACAGTGGGGCTGAAACAGAGGGGCTGAACAAGAGTGCGAGAAATAGAGGGGCTGAAACAGAGGGCGAGAAACAGAGGGGCTGAAACAGAGGGCGAGAAACAGACGGGCAGAAACAGAGGGCGAGAAACAGAGGGACTGAAACAGAGGGGCTGAAACAGAGGACGAGAAACAGAGGGGCTGAAACAGAGGGCGAGAAACAGAGGGACTGAAACAGAGGTCGAGAAACAGAGGGGCTGAATCAGAGGGGCTGAAACAGAGAGGCTGAAACAGAGGGCGAGAAACAGAGGGGCTGAAACAGAGGGCAAGAAACAGAGGGTCTGAAACAGAGGGCGAGAAACAGAGGGGCTGAAACAGAGGGGCTGAAACAGAGGAGCTGAAACAGAGGGGCTGAAACAGAGGGCGAGAAACAGAGGGGCTGAAACAGAGGGCGAGAAACAGAGGGGCTGAAACAGAGTGCGAGAAACAGAGGGCGAGAAACAGAGGGACTGAAACAGAGGGGCTGAAACAGAGGGGCTGAAACAGAGGGCGAGAAACAGAGGGGCTGAAACAGAGGGCGAGATACAGAGTGGCTGAAACAGAGGGCGAGAAACAGTGGGGCTGAAACAGAGGGGCTGACACAGTGGGGCTGAAACAGAGGGGCTGAAACAGAAGGCGAGAAATAGGGGGGTTAAACAGAGGGGCTGACACAGTGGGGCTGAAACAGAGGGGCAGAAACAGAGGGCGAGAAACAGAGGGGCTGAAACAGAGGGGCTGAAACAGAGGGGCTGAATCAGAGGGGCTGATTCAGAGGGGCTGAAACAGAGGGGCTGAATCAGAGGGTCTGAAACAGAGGGCGAGAAACAGAGGGGCTGAAACAGTGGGCGAGAAACAGAGGGGCTGAAACAGAGGGCGAGAAACAGAGGGCGAGAAACAGAGGGACTGAAACAGAGGGGCTGAAACAGAAGGGCTGAAACAGAGGACGAGAAACAGAGGGGCTGAAACAGAGGGCGAGAAACAGAGGGGCTGAAACAGAGGGCGAGAAACAGAGGGTCTGAAACAGAGTGGCTGACACAGTGGGGCTGAAACAGAGGGGCTGAAACAGAGGGCGAGAAATAGAGGGGCTGAAACAGAGGGCGAGAAACAGAGGGACTGAAACAGGGCGAGAAACAGAGGGGCTGAAACAGAGGGTGAGAAACAGAGGGCGAGAAACAGAGGGACTGAAACAGAGGGCGAGAAACAGAGGGGCTGAATCAGAGGGCGAGAAACAGAGGGGCTGAAACAGAGGGTGAGAAACAGAGGGCGAGAAACAGAGGGGCTGAAACAGAGGGCGAGAAACAGAGGCACTGAAACAGAGGGCGAGAAACAGAGGGGCTGAAACAGAGGGCGAGAAACAGAGGGCGAGAAACAGAGGGACTGAAACAGAGGGGCTGAAACAGAGGGGCTGAAACAGAGGGCGAGAAACAGAGGGGCTGAAACAGAGGGGCTGAAACAGTGGGGCTGAAACAGAGGGCGAGAAACAGATGGGCTGAAACAGAGGGGCTGAAACAGAGGGTCTGAAACAGCGTGACTGAAACAGAGGGCGAGAAACAGAGGGGCTGAAACAGAGGGCGAGAAACAGAGGGGCTGAAACAGAGGGGCTGACACAGTGGGGCTGAAACAGAGGGTCTGAAACAGTGGGGCTGACACAGTGGGGCTGAAACAGAGGGGCTGAAACAGAGGGCGAAAAATAGAGGGGCTGAAACAGAGGGCGAGAAACAGAGGGACTGAAACAGAGGGCGAGAAACAGAGAGTGGCTGAAACGGAGGGCGAGAAACAGAGGGCGAGAAACAGAGGGACTGAAACAGAGGGGCTGAAACAGAGGGGCTGAAACAGAGGGCGAGAAACAGAGGGGCTGAAACAGAGGGGCTGAAACAGAGGGGCTGAACAGAGGGTCTGAAACAGAGGGCGAGAAACAGAGGGGCTGAAACAGAGAGCGAGAAACAGAGGACGAGAAACAGAGAGACTGAAACAGAGGGGCTGAAACAGAGGGCGAGAAACAGAGGGCGAGAAACAGAGGGGCTGAAACCAAGTGGCTGAAACAGAGGGGCTGAAACAGAGGGCAAGAAACAGAGGGGTTGAAAAAGAGTGCGAGAAACAGAGGGCGAGAAACAGAGGGGCTGAATCAGAAGGGCTGAAACAGAGGGCGAGAAACAGAGGGGCTGAAACAGAGGGCGAGAAACAGAGGGGCTGAAACAGAGGGGCTGAACAGAGGGTGAGAAACAGAGGGGCTGAAACAGAGGGTGAGAAACAGAGGGGCTGAAACAGAGGGCAAGAAACAGAGGGGCTGAAAAAGAGGGCGAGAAACAGAGGGCGAGAAACAGAGGGGCTGAATCAGAGGGGCTGAAACAGAGAGCGAGAAACAGAGGGGCTGAAACAGAGGGTGAGAAACAGAGGGGCTGACACAGTGGGGCTGAAACAGAGGGGCTGAAACAGAGGGCGAGAAATAGAGGGGCTGAAACAGAGGGCGAGAAACAGAGGGACTGAAACAGAGGGCGAGAAACAGAGGGGCTGAAACAGAGGGACTGAAACAGAGGGCGAGAAACAGAGGGACTGAAACAGAGGGGCTGAAACAGAGGGGCTGAAACAGAGAGGCTGAAACAGAGGGCGAGAAATAGAGGGGCTGAAACAGAGGTCAAGAAACAGAGGGGCTGAAACAGAGGGCGGGAAACAGAGGGGCTGAAACAGAGGGGCTGACACAGTGGGGCTGAAACAGAGGGGCTGAAACTGAGGTCGAGAAACAGAGGGCGAGAAACAGAGGGACTGAAACAGAGGGGCTGAAACAGAGGGGCTGAAACAGAGGGCGAGAAACAGAGGGGCTGAAACAGAGAGGCTGAAACAGAGGGGCTGAAACAGAGGGGCTGAAACAGAGAGGCTGAAACAGAGGGCGAGAAACAGAGGGGCTGAAACAGAGGGCAAGAAACAGAGGGTCTGAAACAGAGGGCGAGAAACAGAGGGGCTGAAACAGATGGGCTGAAACAGAGGAGCTGAAACAGAGGGGCTGAAACAGAGGGCGAGAAACAGAGGGGCTGAAACAGAGGGCGAGAAACAGAGGGGCTGAAACAGAGTGCGAGAAACAGAGGGCGAGAAACAGAGGGACTGAAACAGAGGGGCTGAAACAGAGGGGCTGAAACAGAGGGCGAGAAACAGAGGGGCTGAAACAGAGGGCGAGATACAGAGTGGCTGAAACAGAGGGCGAGAAACAGTGGGGCTGAAACAGAGGGGCTGACACAGTGGGGCTGAAACAGAGGGGCTGAAACAGAAGGCGAGAAATAGGGGGGTTAAACAGAGGGGCTGACACAGTGGGGCTGAAACAGAGGGGCAGAAACAGAGGGCGAGAAACAGAGGGGCTGAAACAGAGGGGCTGAAACAGAGGGGCTGAATCAGAGGGGCTGATTCAGAGGGGCTGAAACAGAGGGGCTGAATCAGAGGGTCTGAAACAGAGGGCGAGAAACAGAGGGGCTGAAACAGTGGGCGAGAAACAGAGGGGCTGAAACAGAGGGCGAGAAACAGAGGGCGAGAAACAGAGGGACTGAAACAGAGGGGCTGAAACAGAAGGGCTGAAACAGAGGACGAGAAACAGAGGGGCTGAAACAGAGGGCGAGAAACAGAGGGGCTGAAACAGAGGGCGAGAAACAGAGGGTCTGAAACAGAGTGGCTGACACAGTGGGGCTGAAACAGAGGGGCTGAAACAGAGGGCGAGAAATAGAGGGGCTGAAACAGAGGGCGAGAAACAGAGGGACTGAAACAGGGCAAGAAACATAGGGGCTGAAACAGAGGGTGAGAAACAGAGGGCGAGAAACAGAGGGACTGAAACAGAGGGCGAGAAACAGAGGGGCTGAATCAGAGGGCGAGAAACAGAGGGGCTGAAACAGAGGGTGAGAAACAGAGGGCGAGAAACAGAGGGGCTGAAACAGAGGGCGAGAAACAGAGGGACTGAAACAGAGGGCGAGAAACAGAGGGGCTGAAACAGAGGGCGAGAAACAGAGGGACTGAAACAGAGTGGCTGAAACAGAGGGGCTGAAACAGAGGGCGAGAAACAGAGGGGCTGAAACAGAGGGGCTGAAACAGTGGGGCTGAAACAGAGGGCGAGAAACAGATGGGCTGAAACAGAGGGGCTGAAACAGAGGGTCTGAAACAGAGTGGCTGAAACAGAGGGCGAGAAACAGAGGGGCTGAAACAGAGGGCGAGAAACAGAGGGGCTGAAACAGAGGGGCTGACACAGTGGGGCTGAAACAGAGGGTCTGAAACAGTGGGGCTGACACAGTGGGGCTGAAACAGAGGGGCTGAAACAGAGGGCGAAAAATAGAGGGGCTGAAACAGAGGGCGAGAAACAGAGGGACTGAAACAGAGGGCGAGAAACAGAGAGTGGCTGAAACAGAGGGCGAGAAACAGAGGGCGAGAAACAGAGGGACTGAAACAGAGGGGCTGAAACAGAGGGGCTGAAACAGAGGGCGAGAAACAGAGGGGCTGAAACAGAGGGCGAGAAACAGAGGGGCTGAAACAGAGGGGCTGAAACAGAGGGGCTGAAACAGAGGGTCTGAAACAGAGGGCGAGAAACAGAGGGGCTGAAACAGAGGGCGAGAAACAGAGGACGAGAAACAGAGAGACTGAAACAGAGGGGCTGAAACAGAGGGCGAGAAACAGAGGGCGAGAAACAGAGGGGCTGAAACCAAGTGGCTGAAACAGAGGGCAAGAAACAGAGGGGTTGAAAAAGAGTGCGAGAAACAGAGGGCGACAAACAGAGGGGCTGAATCAGAAGGGCTGAAACAGAGGGCGAGAAACAGAGGGGCTGAAACAGAGGGCGAGAAACAGAGGGGCTGAAACAGAGGGGCTGAACAGAGGGTGAGAAACAGAGGGGCTGAAACAGAGGGTGAGAAACAGAGGGGCTGAAACAGAGGGCAAGAAACAGAGGGGCTGAAAAAGAGGGCGAGAAACAGAGGGCGAGAAACAGAGGGGCTGAATCAGAGGGGCTGAAACAGAGAGCGAGAAACAGAGGGGCTGAAACAGAGGGTGAGAAACAGAGGGGCTGACACAGTGGGGCTGAAACAGAGGGGCTGAAACAGAGGGCGAGAAATAGAGGGGCTGAAACAGAGGGCGAGAAACAGAGGGACTGAAACAGAGGGCGAGAAACAGAGGGGCTGAAACAGAGGGACTGAAACAGAGGGCGAGAAACAGAGGGACTGAAACAGAGGGGCTGAAACAGAGGGTCTGAAACAGAGGGCGAGAAACAGAAGGGCTGAAACAGAGGGCGAGAAACAGAGGGGCTGAAACAGAGGGGCTGAAACAGAGACGCTGAAACAGAGGGCGAGAAACAGAGGGGCTGAAACAGAGGGCAAGAAACAGAGGGGCTGAAACAGAGGGCGAGAAACAGAGGGGCTGAAACAGAGGGGCTTAAAAAGAGGAGCTGAAACAGAGGGGCTGAAACAGAGGGCGAGAAACAGAGGGGCTGAAACAGAGGGCGAGAAACAGAGGGGCTGAAACAGAGGGCGAGAAAGAGAGGGCGAGAAACAGAGGGACTGAAACAGAGGGGCTGAAACAGAGGGGCTGAAACAGAGGGCGAGAAACAGAGGGGCTGAAACAGAGGGCGAGAAACAGAGGGGCTGAAACAGAGGGCGAGAAACAGAGGGGCTGAAACAGAGGGGCTGACACAGTGGGGCTGAAACAGAGGGGCTGAAACAGAGGGCGAGAAATAGAGGGGCTGAAACAGAGGGGCTGACACAGTGGGGCTGAAACAGAGGGGCAGAAACAGAGGGCGAGAAACAGAGGGGCTGAAACAGAGGGGCTGAAACAGAGGGGCTGAATCAAAGGGGCTGATTCAGAGGGGCTGAAACAGAGGGGCTGAATCAGAGGGTCTGAAACAGAGGGCCAGAAACAGAGGGGCTGAAACAGAGGTCGAGAAACAGAGGGGCTGAAACATTGGGCGAGAAACAGACGGGCAGAAACAGAGGGTGAGAAACAGAGGGACTGAAACAGAGGGGCTGAAACAGAGAGCGCGAAACAGAGGGACTGAAACAGAGGGTGAGATACAGAGGGGCTGTAACAGAGGGCGAGAAACAGAGGGGCTGAAACAGAGGGCGAGAAACGGAGGGGCTGAAACAGAGGGGCTGAAACAGAGGGGCTGAAACAGAGGGCGAGAAACAGAGGGGCTGAAACAGAGGGCGAGAAACAGAGGGCGAGAAACAGAGGGACTGAAACAGAGGGGCTGAAACAGAGGGGCTGAAACAGAGGACGAGAAACAGAGGGGCTGAAACAGAGGGTGAGATACAGAGGGGCTGAAACAGAGGGCGAGAAACAGAGGGGCTGAAACAGAGGGCGAGAAACAGAGGGCGAGAAACAGAGGGACTGAAACAGAGGGGCTGAAACAGAGGGGCTGAAACAGAGGGCGAGAAACAGAGGGGCTGAAACAGAGGGTGAGAAACAGAGGGCGAGAAACAGAGGGACTGAAACAGAGGGGCTGAAACAGAGGGGCTGAATCAGAGGGCGAGAAACAGAGGGGCTGAAACAGACAGGCTGAAACAGAGGGCGAGAAACAGAGGGGCTGAAACAGAGGGGATGAAACATTGGGGCTGAAACAGAGGGCGAGAAACAGAGGGGCTGAAACAGAGGGGCTGAAACAGAGGGGCTGAAACAGAGGGGCTGAAACAGAGGGCGAGAAACAGAGGGGCTGAAACAGAGGGCGAGAAACAGAGGGGCTGAAACAGAGGGGCTGACACAGTGGGGCTGAAACAGAGGGGCTGAAACAGAGGGCGAAAAATAGAGGGGCTGAAACAGAGTGCGAGAAACAGAGGGACTGAAACAGAGGGCGAGAATCAGAGGGGCTGAAACAGAGGGCGAGAAACAGAGGGACTGAAACAGAGGGGCTGAAACAGAGGGGCTGAAACAGAGGGCGAGAAACAGAGGGGCTGAAACAGAGGGCGAGAAACAGAGGGGCTGAAACAGAGGGGCTGAAACAGATAGGCTGAAACAGATGGCGAGAAACAGAGGGGCTGAAACAGCGGGCAAGAAACAGAGGGGCTGAAACAGAGGGCGAGAAACAGAGGGGCTGAAACAGAGGGGCTGAAAAAGAGGGGCTGAAACAGAGGACGAGAAACAGAGGGGCTGAAACAGAGGGTGAGAAACAGAGGGGCTGAAACAGAGGGCGAGAAACAGAGGGCGAGAAACAGAGGGACTGAAACATAGGGACTGAAACAGAGGGCCTGAAACAGAGGGCGAGAAACAGAGGGGCTGAAACAGAGGGGCTGACACCGTGGGGCTGAAACAGAGGGGCTGAAACAGAGGGCGATAAATAGAGGGGCTGAAACAGAGGGGCTGACACAGTGGGGCTGAAACAGAGGGGCTGAAATGGAGGGCGAGAAACAGAGGGGCTGAAACAGAGGGGCTGAAACAGAGGGGCTGAATCAGAGGGGCTGATTCAGAGGGTCTTAAACAGAGGGCGAGAAACAGAGGGGCTGAAACAGAGGGCGAGAAACAGAGGGGCTGAAACAGAGGGCGAGAAACAGACGGGCAGAAACAGAGGGCGAGAAACAGAGGGACTGAAACAGAGGGGCTGAAACAGAGAGCGCGAAACAGAGGGACTGAAACAGAGGGCGAGAAACAGAGTGGCTGAAACAGAGGGCGAGAAACGGAGGGGCTGAAACAGAGGGGCTGAAACAGAGGGGCTGAAACAGAGGGCGAGAAACAGAGGGGCTGAAACAGAGGGCGAGAAACAGAGGGGCTGAAACAGAGGGCGAGAAACAGAGGGCCAGAAACAGAGGGACTGAAACAGAGGGGCTGAAACAGAGATGCTGAAACACAGGGCGAGAAACAGAGGGGCTGAAACAGAGGGCGAGAAACAGAGGGTCTGAAACAGTGGGGCTGACACAGTGGGGCTGAAACAGAGGGGCTGAAACAGAGGGCGAGAAACAGGGGCTGAAACAGAGGGCGAGAAACAGAGAGACTGAAACAGAGGGACTGAAACAGAGGGGCTGAAACAGAGGGCGAGAAACAGAGGGGCTGAAACAGAGGGCAAGAAACAGAGGGGCTGAAACAGAGGGCAAGAAACAGAGGGGCTGAAACAGAGCGGCTGAAACAGAGGGTCTGAAACAGAGGGCGAGAAACAGAGGGGCTGAAACAGAGGGCGAGAAACAGAGGGCGAGAAACAGAGGGACTGATACAGAGGGGCTGAAACAGAGGGCGAAAAACAGAGGGCGAGAAACAGAGGGGCTGAAACAGAGGGCGAGAAACAGAGGGGCTGAAACAGAGGGCGAGAAACAGAGGGGCTGAAACAGAGCGGCTGAAACAGTGGGGCTGAAACAGAGGGGCTGAAACAGAGTGCGAGAAATAGAGGGGCTGAAACAGAGGGCGAGAAACAGATGGGCTGAAACAGAGGGTGAGAAAAAGAGGGGCTGAAACAGAGGGCGAGAAACAGTGGCGCTGAAACAGAGGGGCTGAAACAGAGGGGCTGAAAAAGAGTGCGAGAAACAGAGGGCGAGAAACAGAGGGGCTGAATCAGAGGGGCTGAAACAGAGGGCGAGAAACAGAGGGGCTGAAACAGAGGGCGAGAAACAGAGGGGCTGAAACAGAGGGGCTGAAACAGAGGGGCTGAAACAGGGTGGCTGAAACAGAGGAGCTGAAACAGAGGTGCTGAAACAGAGGGGCTGAAACACAGGGCGAGAAACAGAGGGGCTGAAACAGAGGGCGAGAAACAGAGGGGCTGAAACAGAGGGGCTGACACAGTGTGAAAACAGAGGGGCTGAAACAGAGGGCGAGAAATAGAGGGGCTGAAACAGAGGGGCTGACACAGTGGGGCTGAAACAGTGGGGCAGAAACAGAGGGCGAGAAACAGAGGGGCTGAAACAGAGGGGCTGAAACAGAGGGGCTGAATCAGAGGGGCTGAAACAGAGGGGCTGAAACAGAGGGGCTGAATCAGAGGGTCTGAAACAGAGGGCGGGAAACAGAGGGGCTGAATCAGAGGGCGAGAAACAGAGGGGCTGAAACAGAGGGCGAGAAACAGACGGGCAGAAACAGAGGGCGAGAAACAGATGGACTGAAACAGAGGCGCTGAAACAGAGAGCGCGAAACAGAGGGTGAGAAACAGAGGGGCTGTAACAGAGGGCGAGAAACAGAGGGGCTGAAACAGAGGGCGAGAAACAGAGGGGCTGAAACAGAGGGTGAGAAACGGAGGGGCTGAAACAGAGGGGCTGAAACAGAGGGGCTGAAACAGAATGCGAGAAACAGAGGGGCTGAAACAGAGGGCGAGAAACAGAGGGGCTGAAACAGAGGGCGAGAAACAGAGGGCGAGAAACAGAGGGACTGAAACAGAGGGGCTGAAACAGAGGGGCTGAAACAGAGGACGAGAAACAGAGGGGCTGAAACAGAGGGCGAGAAACAGAGGGGCTGAAACAGAGGGCGAGAAACAGAGAGTCTGAAACAGCGGGGCTGACACAGTGGGGCTGAAACAGAGGGGCTGAAACAGAGGGCGAGAAATAGAGGGGCTGAAACAGAGGGCGAGAAACAGAGGGACTGAAACAGAGGGGCTGAAACAGAGGGGCTGAAACAGAGGACGAGAAACAGAGGGGCTTAAACAGAGGGCGAGAAACGGAGGGGCTGAAACAGAGGGGCTGAAACAGAGGGGCTGAAACAGAGGGCGAGAAACAGAGGGGCTGAAACAGAGGGCAAGAAACAGAGGGGCTGAAACAGAGGGCGAGAAACAGAGGGCGAGAAACAGAGGGACTGAAACAGAGGGGCTGAAACAGAGGGGCTGAAACAGAGGACGAGAAACAGAGGGGCTGAAACAGAGGGCGAGAAACAGAGGGGCTGAAACAGAGGCCGAGAAACAGAGAGTCTGAAACAGAGGGGCTGACACAGTGGGTTGAAACAGAGGGGCTGAAACAGAGGGCGAGAAATTGAGGGGCTGAAACAGAGTGCGAGAAACAGAGGGACTGAAACAGAGGGCGAGAAACAGATGGGCTGAAACAGAGGGTGAGAAACAGAGGGACTGAAACAGAGGGGCTGAAACAGAGGGCGATAAATAGAGGGGCTGAAACAGAGGGGCTGACACAGTGGGGCTGAAACAGAGGGGCTGAAACAGAGGGCAAGAAACAGAGGGGCTGAAAAAGAGTGCGAGAAACAGAGGGCGAGAAACAGAGGGGCTGAATCAGAGGGGCTGAAACAGAGGTCGAGAAACAGAGGGGCTGAAACAGAGGGCGAGAAACAGAGGGGCTGAAACAGAGGGGCTGAAACAGAGGGTGAGAAACAGAGGGGCTGAAACAGAGGTTGAGAAACAGAGGAGCTGAAACAGAGGGGCTGAAACAGAGGGGCTGAATCAGAGGGGCTGATTCAGAGGGGCTGAAACAGAGGGGCTGAATCAGAGGGGCTAAAACAGAGTGCGAGAAACAGAGGGGCTGAAACAGAGGGCGAGAAACAGAGGGGCTGAAACAGAGCGCGAGAAACAGAGGGTCTGAAACAGAGGGGCTGACACAGTGGGGCTGAAAGAGAAGGGTTGAAACAGAGGGCGAGAAATAGAGGGGCTGAAACAGAGGGCGAGAAACAGAGGGACTGAAACAGAGGGCGAGAAACAGAGGGGCTGAAACAGAGGGCGAGAAACAGAGGGCGAGAAACAGAGGGACTGAAACAGAGGGGCTGAAACAGAGGGCGAGAAACAGAGGGCGAGAAACAGAGGGACTGAAACAGAGGCACTGAAACAGAGGGGCTGAAACAGAGGGCGAGAAACAGAGGGGCTGAAACAGAGGGCGAGAAACAGAGGGGCTGAAACAGAGGGCGAGAAACAGAGGGGCTGAAACAGAGGGGCTGACACAGTGGGGCTGAAACAGAGGGGCTGAAACAGAGGGCGAGAAATAGAGGGGCTGAAACAGAGGGGCTGACACAGTGGGGCTGAAACAGAGGGGCAGAAACAGAGGGCGAGAAACAGAGGGGCTGAAACAGAGGGGCTGAAACAGAGGGGCTGAAACAGAGGGGCTGAATCAGAGGGTCTGAAACAGAGGGCGGGAAACAGAGGGGCTGAAACAGAGGGCGAGAAACAGAGGGGCTGAAACAGAGGGCGAGAAACAGACGGGCAGAAACAGAGGGCGAGAAACAGAGGGACTGAAACAGAGGCGCTGAAACAGAGAGCGCGAAACAGAGGGTGAGAAACAGAGGGGCTGTAACAGAGGGCGAGAAACAGAGGGGCTGAAACAGAGGGCGAGAAACGGAGGGGCTGAAACAGAGGGGCTGAAACAGAGGGGCTGAAACAGAGGGCGAGAAACAGAGGGGCTGAAACAGAGGGCGAGAAACAGAGGGTCTGAAACAGAGGGCGAGAAACAGAGGGCGAGAAACAGAGGGACTGAAACAGAGGGGCTGAAACAGAGGGGCTGAAACAGAGGACGAGAAACAGAGGGGCTGAAACAGAGGGCGAGAAACAGAGGGGCTGAAACAGAGGGCGAGAAACAGAGAGTCTGAAACAGAGGGGCTGACATAGTGGGGCTGAAACAGAGGGGCTGAAACAGAGGGCGAGAAATAGAGGGGCTGAAACAGAGGGCGAGAAACAGAGGGACTGAAACAGAGGGGCTGAAACAGAGGACGAGAAACAGAGGGGCTGAAACAGAGGGCGAGAAACGGAGCGGCTGAAACAGAGGGTCTGAAACAGAGGGGCTGAAACAGAGGGCGAGAAACAGAGGGGCTGAAACAGAGGGCGAGAAACAGAGGGGCTGAAACAGAGATCGAGAAACAGAGAGTCTGAAACAGAGGGGCTGACACAGTGGGGCTGAAACAGAGGGGCTGAAACAGAGGGCGAGAAATAGAGGGGCTGAAACAGAGGGCGAGAAACAGAGGGACTGAAACAGAGGGGCTGAAACAGAGGACGAGAAACAGAGGGGCTGAAACAGAGGGCGAGAAACGGAGGGGCTGAAACAGAGGGTCTGAAACAGAGGGGCTGAAACAGAGGGCGAGAAACAGAGGGGCTGAAACAGAGGGCGAGAAACAGAGGGGCTGAAACAGAGGGCGAGAAACAGAGGGCGAGAAACAGAGGGACTGAAACAGAGGGGCTGAAACAGAGGGGCTGAAAAAGAGGACGAGAAACAGAGGGGCTGAAACAGAGGGCGAGAAACAGAGGGGCTGAAACAGAGATCGAGAAACAGAGAGTCTGAAACAGAGGGGCTGACACAGTATGGCTGAAACAGAGGGGCTGAAACAGAGGGTCTGAAACAGAGGGCGAGAAACAGAGGGGCTGAAACAGAGGGGCTGAAACAGAGGGCGAGAAACAGAGGGCGAGAAACAGAGGGGCTGAAACAGAGGGCGAGAAACAGAGGGGCTGAAACAGAGGGCGAGAAACAGAGGGGCTGAAACAGAGCGGCTGAAACAGTGGGGCTGAAACAGAGGGGCTGAAACAGAGTGCGAGAAATAGAGGGGCTGAAACAGAGGGCGAGAAACAGATGGGCTGAAACAGAGGGTGAGAAATAGAGGGGCTGAAACAGAGGGCGAGAAACAGAGGCGCTGAAACAGAGGGGCTGAAACAGAGGGCAAGAAACAGAGGGGCTGAAAAAGAGTGCGAGAAACAGTGGGCGAGAAACAGAGGGGCTGAATCAGAGGGGCTGAAACAGAGGGCGAGAAACAGAGGGGCTGAAACAGAGGGCGAGAAACAGAGGGGCTGAAACAGAGGGTGAGAAACAGAGGAGCTGAAACAGAGGGGCTGAAACAGTGGGGCTGAATCAGAGGGGCTGATTCAGAGGGGCTGAAACAGAGGGGCTGAATCAGAGGGGCTGAAACAGAGGGCGTGAAACAGAGGGGCTGAAACAGAGGGCGAGAAACAGAGGGGCTGAAACAGAGCGCGAGAAACAGAGGGTCTGAAACTGAGGGGCTGACACAGTGGGGCTGAAACAGAGGGGCTGAAACAGAGGGCGAGAAACAGAGGGGCTGAAACAGAGGGCGAGAAACAGAGGGGCTGAAACAGAGGGGCTGAAACAGAGAGGCTGAAACAGAGGGCGAGAAACAGAGGGGCTGAAACAGAGGGCAAGAAACAGAGGGGCTGAAACAGAGGGCGAGAAACAGAGGGGCTGAAACAGAGGGCGAGAAACAGAGGGCGAGAAACAGAGGGACTGAAACAGAGGGGCTGAAACAGAGGGGCTGAAACAGAGGGCGAGAAACAGAGGGGCTGAAACAGAGGGCGAGAAACAGAGGGGCTGAAACAGAGGGGCTGAAACAGAGAGGCTGAAACAGAGGGCGAGAAACAGAGGGGCTGAAACAGAGGGCAAGAAACAGAGGGGCTGAAACAGAGGGCGAGAAACAGAGGGGCTGAAACAGAGGGGCTGAAACAGAGGAGCTGAAACAGAGGGGCTGAAACAGAGGGCGAGAAACAGAGGGGCTGATACAGAGGGCGAGAAACAGAGGGGCTGAAACAGAGGGCGAGAAACAGAGGGCGAGAAACAGAGGGACTGAAACAGAGGGGCTGAAACAGAGGGGCTGAAACAGAGGGCGAGAAACAGAGGGGCTGAAACAGAGGGCGAGAAACAGAGGGGCTGAAACAGAGGGCGAGAAACAGAGGGGCTGAAACAGAGGGGCTGACACAGTGGGGCTGAAACAGAGGGGCTGAAACAGAGGGCGAGAAATAGAGGGGCTGAAACAGAGGGGCTGACACAGTGGGGCTGAAACAGAGGGGCTGAAACAGAGGGCGAGAAACAGAGGGGCTGAAACAGAGGGGCTGAAACAGAGGGGCTGAATCAGAGGGGCTGATTCAGAGGGGCTGAAACAGAGGGGCTGAATCAGAGGCTCTGAAACAGAGGGCGAGAAACAGAGGGGCTGAAACAGAGGGCGAGAAACAGAGGGGCTGAAACAGAGGGCGAGAAACAGACGGGCAGAAACAGAGGGCGAGAAACAGAGGGACTGAAACAGAGGGGCTGAAACAGAGAGCGCGAAACAGAGGGACTGAAACAGAGGGCGAGAAACAGAGGGGCTGAAACAGAGGGCGAGAAACGGAGGGGCTGAAGCAGAGGGGCTGAAACAGAGGGGATGAAACAGAGGGCGAGAAACAGAGGGGCTGAAACAGAGGGCGGGAAACAGAGGGCGAGAAACAGAGGGACTGAAACAGAGGGGCTGAAACAGAGGGGCTGAAACAGAGGACGAGAAACATAGGGTCTGAAACAGAGGGGCTGACACAGTGGGGCTGAAACAGATGGGCTGAAACAGAGTGCGAGAAATAGAGAGGCTGAAACAGAGGGCGAGAAACAGAGGGACTGAAACAGAGGTCGAGAAACAGAGGGGCTGAAACAGAGGGTTAGAAACAGAGGGCGAGAAACAGAGTGACTGAAACAGAGGGGCTGAAACAGAGGGGCTGAATGAGAGGGCGAGAAACAGAGGGGCTGAAACAGAGAGGCTGAAACAGAGGGCGAGAAACAGAGGGGCTGAAACAGAGGTCAAGAAACAGAGGGGCTGAAACAGAGGGCGGGAAACAGAGGGGCTGAAACAGAGGGGCTGAAACAGAGGGGCTGAAACAGAGGGGCTAAAACAGAGGGCGAGAAACAGAGGGGCTGAAACAGAGGGCGAGAAACAGAGGGGCTGAAACAGAGGGCGAGAAACAGAGGGCGAGAAACAGAGGGACTGAAACAGAGGGGCTGAAACAGAGGGGCTTAAACAGAGGGCGAGAAACAGAGTGGCTGAAACAGAGGGGCTGACTCAGTGGGGCTGAAACAGAGGGGCTGAAACAAAGGGCGAGAAATAGAGGGGCTGAAACAGAGGGGGAGAAACAGTGGGGCTGAAACAGAGGGTGAGAAACAGAGGGGCTGAAACAGAGGGGCTGAAATAGAGGGGCTGAAACAGAGGGCAAGAAACAGAGGGGCTGAAAAAGAGGGCGAGAAACAGAGGGGCTGAAACAGAGGGCGAGAAACAGAGGGGCTGAATCAGAGGGTCTGAAATAGAGGGCGAGAAACAGAGGGGCTGAAACAGAGGGCGAGAAACAGAGGGGCTGAAACAGAGGGGCTGAAACAGAGGGTGAGAAACAGAGGGGCTGAAACAGAGGGGCTGAATCAGAGGGGCTGATTCAGAGGTGCTGAAACAGAGGGGCTGAATCAGAGGGGCTGAAACAGAGGGCGAGAAACAGTGGGGCTGAAACAGAGGGCGAGAAACAGAGGGGCTGAAACAGAGGGCGAGAAACAGACGGGCAGAAACAGAGGGCGAGAAACAGAGGGACTGAAACAGAGGGGCTGAAACAGAGAGCGCGAAACAGAGGGGCTTAAACAGAGGGCGAGAAACAGAGGGGCTGAAACAGAGGGCGAGAAACCGACGGGCAGAAACAGAGGGCGAGAAACAGAGGGACTGAAACAGAGGGCCTGAAACAGAGGGCGAGAAACAGAGGGGCTTAAACAGAGGGCGAGAAACAGAGGGGCTGAAACAGAGGGCAAGAAACAGAGGGGCTGAAACAGAGTGGCTGAAACAAAGGGCGAGAAACAGAGGGGCTGAATCAGACGGGCTGAATCAGAGGGGCTGAAACAGAGGGGCTGAAACAGAGGGCGAGAAACAGAGGGGCTGAAACAGAGGGCGAGAAACAGAGGGGCTGAAACAGAGGGCGAAAAAGGGAGGGGCTGAAATAGAGGGCGAGAAGCAGAGGGTGAGAAACAGAGGGCGAGAAACAGAGGGGATGAAATAGAGGGGCTGAAACACAGGGGCTGAAACAGAGGGGCTGAATCAGATGGGCTGATTCAGAGGGGCTGAAACAGATGCTGAATCAGAGGGGCTGAAACAGAGGGCGAGAAACAGAGGGGCTGAAACAGAGGGCGAGAAACAGAGGGGCTGAAACAGAGGGCGAGATACAGACGTGCAGAAACAGAGGGCGAGAAACAGAGGGACTGAAACAGAGGGGCTGGAACAGAGAGCGCGAAACAGAGGGACTGAAACAGAGGGCGAGAAACAGAGGGGCTGAAACAGAGGGCGAGAAACAGAGGGGCTGAAACAGAGGGCGAGAAACAGAGGGGCTGAAACAGAGGGCGAGAAACAGAGGGGCTGAAACAGAGGGGCTGAAACAGAGGGCGAGAAACAGAGGGGCTGAAACAGAGGGCGAGAAACAGAGGGGCTGAAACAGAGGGCGAGAAGCAGAGGGGCTGACACAGTGGGGCTGAAACAGAGGGGCTGAAACAGAGGGCGAGAAATAGAGGGGCTGAAACAGAGGGGCTGACACAGTGGGGCTGAAACAGAGGGGCTGAAACAGAGGGCGAGAAACAGAGGGACTGAAACAGAGGGGCTGAAACAGAGGGGCTGAATCAGAGGGGCTGATTCAGAGGGGCTGAAACAGAGGGGCTGAATCAGAGGGTCTGAAACAGAGGGCGAGAAACAGAGGGGCTGAAACAGAGGGCGAGAAACAGAGGGGCTGAAACAGAGGGCGAGAAACAGACGGGCAGAAACTGAGGGACTGAAACAGAGGGGCTGAAACAGAGAGCGCGAAACAGAGGGACTGAAACAGAGGGTGAGAAACAGAGGGGCTGAAACAGAGGGCGAGAAACAGAGGGGCTGAAACAGAGGGCGAGAAACAGAGGGGCTGAAACAGAGGGGCTGAAACAGAGAGCGCGAAACAGAGGGACTGAAACAGAGGGTGAGAAACAGAGGGGCTGAAACAGAGGGCGAGAAACAGAGGGGCTGAAACAGAGGGCGAGAAACAGAGGGGCTGAAACAGAGGGCAAGAAACAGAGGGGCTGAAACAGAGGGGCTGAAACAGAGGGTGAGAAACAGAGGGGCTGAAACAGAGGGCGAGAAACAGAGGGGCTGAAACAGAGGGCGAGAAACAGACGGGCAGAAACAGAGGGACTGAAACAGAGGGGCTGAAACAGAGAGCGCGGAACAGAGGGACTGAAACAGAGGGTGAGAAACAGAGGGGCTGTAACAGAGGGCGAGAAACAGAGGGGCTGAAACAGAGGCTGAGAAACGGAGGGGCTGAAACAGAGGGGCTGAAACAGAGGGGCTGAAACAGAGGGCGAGAAACAGAGGGGCTGAAACAGAGGGCGAGAAACAGAGGGACTGAAAGAGAGGGCGAGAAACAGAGGGCGAGAAACAGAGGGACTGAAACAGAGGGGCTGAAACAGAGGGGCTGAAACAGAGGACGAGAAACAGAGGGGCTGAAACAGAGGGCGAGAAAGATAGGGGCTGAAACAGAGGGCGAGAAACAGAAGGTCTGAAACAGAGGGGCTGACACAGTGGGGCTGAAACAGATGGGCTGAAACAGAGTGCGAGAAATAGAGAGGCTGAAACAGAGGGCGAGAAACAGAGGGACTGAAACAGAGGTCGAGAAACAGAGGGGCTGAAACAGAGGGTTAGAAACAGAGGGGCTGAAACAGAGTGACTGAAGCAGAGGGGCTGAAACAGAGGGGCTGAATCAGAGGGCGAGAAACAGAGGGGCTGAAACAGAGAGGCTGAAACAGAGGGCGAGAAACAGAGGGGCTGAAACAGAGGTCAAGAAACAGAGGGGCTGAAACAGAGGGCGGGAAACAGAGGGGCTGAAACAGAGGGGCTGAAACAGAGGGGCTGAAACAGAGGGGCTAAAACAGAGGGCGAGAAACAGAGGGGCTGAAACAGAGGGCGAGAAACAGAGGGGCTGAAACAGAGGGCGAGAAACAGAGGACGAGAAACAGAGGGACTGAAACAGAGGGGCTGAAACAGAGGGGCTGAAACAGAGGGCGAGAAACAGAGTGGCTGAAACAGAGGGGCTGACACAGTGGGGCTGAAACAGAGGGGCTGAAACAGAGGGCGTGAAATAGAGGGGCTGGAACAGAGGGGGAGAAACAGAGGGGCTGAAACAGAGGGTGAGAAACAGAGGGGCTGAATCAGAGGGCGAGAAACAGAGGGGCTGAAACAGAGGGGCTGAAACAGAGGGGCTGAAACAGAGGGCAAGAAACAGAGGGGCTGAAAAAGAGGGCGAGAAACAGAGGGGCTGAAACAGAGGGCGAGAAACAGAGGGGCTGAATCAGAGGGTCTGAAACAGAGGGCGAGAAACAGAGGGGCTGAAACAGAGGGCGAGAAACAGAGGGGCTGAAACAGAGGGGCTGAAACAGAGGGGCTGAAACAGAGGGTGAGAAACAGAGGGGCTGAAACAGAGGGCGAGAAACAGACGGGCAGAAACAGAGGTCGAGAAACAGAGGGACTGAAACAGAGGGGCTGAAACAGAGAGCGCGAAACAGAGGGACTGAAATAGAGGGTGAGAAACAGAGGGGCTGAAACAGAGGGCGAGAAACAGAGGGGCTTAAACAGAGGGCGAGAAACAGAGGGGCTGAAACAGAGGGCAAGAAACAGAGGGGTTGAAACAGAGTGGCTGAAACAAAGGGCGAGAAACAGAGGTGCTGAATCAGATGGGCTGAATCAGAGGGGCTGAAACAGAGGGGCTGAAACAGAGGGCGAGAAACAGAGGGGCTGAAACAGAGGGCGAGAAACAGAGGGGCTGAAACAGAGGGCGAAAAAGGGAGGGGCTGAACCAGAGGGCGAGAACCAGAGGGTGAGAAACAGAGGGCGAGAAACAGAGGGGATGAAATAGAGGGGCTGAAACACAGGGGCTGAAACAGAGGGGCTGAATCAGATGTGCTGATTCAGAGGGGCTGAAACAGAGGGGCTGAATCAGAGGGGCTGAAACAGAGGGCGAGAAACAGAGGGGCTGAAACAGAGGGTGAGAAACAGAGGGGCTGAAACAGAGGGCGAGAAACAGACGTGCAGAAACAGAGGGCGAGAAACAGAGGGACTGAAACAGAGGGGCTGGAACAGAGAGCGCGAAACAGAGGGACTGAAACAGAGGGCGAGAATCAGAGGGCGAGAAACAGAGGGGCTGAAAAAGAAGGGCTGAAACAGAGGGGCTGAAACAAAGCGGCTGATACAGAGGGCGAGAAACAGATGGGCTGAATCAGACGGGCTGAATCAGAGGGGCTGAAACAGAGGGGCTGAAACAGAGGGCGAGAAACAGAGGGGCTAAAACAGAGGGCGAGAAACAGAGGGCGAGAAACAGAGGGGCTGAAAAAGAGGGGCTGAAACAGAGGGGCTGAAACAAAGCGGCTGATACAGAGGGCGAGAAACAGAGGGGCTGAAACAGAGGGCGAGATACAGAGGGGCTGAAAGAGAGGGGCTGAAACAGAGGGCGAGAAACAGAGAGGCTGAAACAGAGGGCGAGAAACAGAGTGGCTGAAACAGAGGGCAAGAAACAGAGGGGCTGAAACAGAGGGCGAGAAACAGAGGGGCTGAAACAGAGGGGCTGAAACAGAGGGCGAGAAACAGAGGGACTGAAACAGAGGGGCTGAAACAGAGGGGCTGATACAGAGGGCGAGAAACAGAGTGGCTGAAACAGAGGGCGAGAAACAGAGGGGCTGAAACAAAGGGGCTGAAACAGTGGGGCTGAATCAGAGCGGCTGATTCAGAGGGGCTGAAACAGAGGGGCTGAATCAGAGGGTCTGAAACAGAGGGCGAGAAACAGAGGTGCTGAAACAGAGGGCGAGAAACAGAGGGGCTGAAACAGAGGGCGAGAAACAGAAGGGCATAAACAGAGGGCGAGAAACAGAGAGACTGAAACAGAGGGGCTGAAACAGAGAGCGCGAAACAGAGGGACTGAAACAGAGGGTGAGAAACAGAGGGGCTGTAACAGAGGGCGAGAAACAGAGGGGCTGAAACAGAGGGCGAGAAACGGAGGGGCTGAAACAGAGGGGCTGAAACAGAGGGGCTGAAACAGAGGGCGAGAAACAGAGGGGCTGAAACAGAGGGGCAGAAACAGAGGGGCTGAAACAAAGCGGCTGATACAGAGGGCGAGATACAGAGGGGCTGAAAGAGAGTGGCTGAAACAGAGGGCGAGAAACAGAGAGGCTGAAACTGAGGGCGAGAAACAGAGGACTGAAACAGAGGGGCTGAAACAGAGGGGCTGAAACAGAGGGGCTGAAACAGAGGGCGAGATACAGAGAAGCTGAAACAGAGGGCGAGAAACAGAGTGGCTGAAACAGAGGGCAAGAAACAGAGGGGCTGAAACAGAGGGCGAGAAACAGAGGGGCTGAAACAGAGGGGCTGAAACAGAGGGCGAGAAACAGAGGGACTGAAACAGAGGGGCTGAAACAGAGGGGCTGATACAGAAGGCGAGAAACAGAGCGGCTGAAACAGAGGGCGAGAAACAGAGGGCCTGAAACAAAGGGGCTGAAACAGTGGGGCTGAATCAGAGGGGCTGATTCAGAGGGGCTGAAACAGAGGGGCTGAATCAGAGGGTCTGAAACAGAGGGCGAGAAACAGAGGGGCTGAAACAGAGGGCGAGAAACAGAGGGGCTGAAACAGAGGGCGAGAAACAGACGGGCAGAAACAGAGGGCGAGAAACAGAGGGACTGAAACAGAGGGGCTGAAACAGAGAGCGCGAAACAGTGGGACTGAAACAGAGGGTGAGAAACAGAGGGGCTGTAACAGAGGGCGAGGAACAGAGGGGCTGAAACAGAGGGCGAGAAACGGAGGGGCTGAAACAGAGGGGCTGAAACAGAGGGGCTGAAACAGAGGGCGAGAAACAGAGGGGCTGAAACAGAGGGCGGGAAACAGAGGGCGAGAAACAGAGGGACTGAAACAGAGGGGCTGAAACAGAGGGGCTGACACAGTGGGGCTCAAACAGATGGGCTGAAACAGAGTGCGAGAAATAGAGAGGCTGATACAGAGGGCGAGAAACAGAGGGACTGAAACAGAGGTCGAGAAACAGAGGGGCTGAAACAGAGGGTTAGAAACAGAGGGCGAGAAACAGAGTGACTGAAACAAAGGGGCTGAAACAGAGGGGCTGAATCAGAGGGCGAGAAACAGAGGGGCTGAAACAGAGAGGCTGAAACAGAGGGCGAGAAACAGTGGGGCTGAAACAGAGGTCAAGAAACAGAGGGCGAGAAACAGAGGGGCTGAAACAGAGGGCGAGAAACAGAGGGGCTGAAACAGAGGGCGAGAAACAGAGGGCGAGAAACAGAGGGACTGAAACAGAGGGGCTGAAACAGAGGGCGAGAAACAGAGTGGCTGAAACAGAGGGGCTGACACAGTGGGGCTGAAACAGAGGGGCTGAAACAGAGGGCGAGAAACAGAGGGGCTGAAACAGAGGGGCTGAAACAGCGGGGCTGAAACAGAGGGCAAGAAACAGAGGGGCTGAAAAAGAGGGCAAGAAATAGAGGGGCTGAAACAGAGGGCGAGAAACAGAGGGGCTGAATCAGAGGGTCTGAAACAGAGGGCGAGAAACAGAGGGGCTGAAACAGAGGGGCTGAAACAGAGGGCGAGAAACAGAAAGGCTGAAACAGAGGGCGAGAAACAGAGGGGCTGAAACAGAGGGGCTGAAACAGAGGGCGAGAAACAGAGGGGCTGAAACAGAGGGCGAGAAACAGAGGGGCTGAAACAGAGGGCGAGAAACAGAGTGGCTGAAACAGAGGGCGAGAAACAGACGGGCAGAAACAGAGGGGCTGAAACTGAGGGGCTGAAACAGAGGGCGAGAAACAGAGGGGCTGAAACAGTGGGTGAGAAACAGAGGGGCTGAAACAGAGGGGCTGAATCAGAGGGGCTGATTCAGAGGTGCTGAAACAGAGGGGCTGAATCAGAGGGTCTGAAACAGAGGGCGAGAAATAGAGGGGCTGAAACAGAGGGCGAGAAACAGAGGGGCTGAAACAGAGGGGCTGAAACAGAAAGCGCGAAACAGAGGGACTGAAATAGAGGGCGAGAAACAGAGGGGCTGAAACAGAGGGCGAGAAACAGAGGGGCTTAAACAGAGGGCGAGAAACAGAGGGGCTGAAACAGAGGGCAAGAAACAGAGGGGCTGAAACAGAGTGGCTGAAACAAAGGGCGAGAAACAGAGGGGCTGAATCAGACGGGCTTAATCAGAGGGGCTGAAACAGAGGGGCTGAAACAGAGGGCGAGAAACAGAGGGGCTGAAACAGAGGGGCTGAAACAGAGTGCGAGAAACTGAGGGACTGAAACAGAGGGGCTGAAACAGAGGGGCTGATACAGAAGGCGAGAAACAGAGCGGCTGAAACAGAGGGCGAGAAACAGAGGGGCTGAAACAAAGGGGCTGAAACAGTGGGGCTGAATCAGAGGGGCTGATTCAGAGGGGCTGAAACAGAGGGGCTGAATCAGAGGGTCTGAAACAGAGGGCAAGAAACAGAGGGGCTGAAACAGAGGGCGAGAAACAGAGGGGCTGAAACAAAGGGGCTAAAACAGTGGGGCTGAATCAGAGGGGCTGATTCAGAGGGGCTGAAACAGAGGGGCTGAATCAGAGGGTCTGAAACAGAGGGCGAGAAACACAGGGGCTGAAACAGAGGGCGAGAAACAGAGGGGCTGAAACAGAGGGCGAGAAACAAAAGGGCAGAAACAGAGGGCGAGAAACAGAGGGACTTAAACAGAGGGGCTGAAACAGAGAGCGCGAAACAGAGGGACTGAAACAGAGGGTGAGAAACAGAGGGGCTGTAACAGAGGGCGAGAAACAGAGGGGCTGAAACAGAGGGCGAGAAACGGAGGGGCTGAAACAGAGGGGCTGAAACAGAGGGCGAGAAACAGAGGGGCTGAAACAGAGGGGCAGAAACAGAGGGGCTGAAACAAAGCGGCTGATACAGAGGGCGAGAAACAGAGGGGCTGAAACAGAGGGCGAGATACAGAGGGGCTGAAAGAGAGTGGCTGAAACAGAGGGCGAGAAACAGAGAGGCTGAAACTGAGGGCGAGAAACAGAGGACTGAAACAGAGGGGCTGAAACAGAGGGGCTGAAACAGAGGGGCTGAAACAGAGGGCGAGATACAGAGAGGCTGAAACAGAGGGCGAGAAACAGAGTGGCTGAAACAGAGGGCAAGATACAGAGGGGCTGAAACAGAGGGCGAGAAACAGAGGGGCTGAAACAGTGGGGCTGAAACAGAGGGCGAGAAACAGAGGGACTGAAACAGAGGGGCTGAAACAGAGGGGCTGATACAGAAGGCGAGAAACAGAGCGGCTGAAACAGAGGGCGAGAAACAGAGGGGCTGAAACAAAGGGGCTGAAACAGTGGGGCTGAATCAGAGGGGCTGATTCAGAGGGGCTGAAACAGAGGGGCTGAATCAGAGGGTCTGAAACAGAGGGCGAGAAACAGAGGGGCTGAAACAGAGGGCGAGAAACAGAGGGGCTGAAACAGAGGGCGAGAAACAGACGGGCAGAAACAGAGGGCGAGAAACAGAGGGACTGAAACAGAGGGGCTGAAACAGAGAGCGCGAAACAGAGCGACTGAAACAGAGGGTGAGAAACAGAGGGGCTGTAACAGAGGGCGAGAAACAGAGGGGCTGAAACAGAGGGCGAGAAACGGAGGGGCTGAAACAGAGGGGCTGAAACAGAGGGGCTGAAACAGAGGGCGAGAATCAGAGGGGCTGAAACAGAGGGCGGGAAACAGAGGGCGAGAAACAGAGGGGCTGAAACAGAGGGGCTGACACAGTGGGGCTGAAACAGATGGGCTGAAACAGAGTGCGAGAAATAGAGAGGCTGAAACAGAGGGCGAGAAACAGAGGGACTGAAACAGAGGTCGAGAAACAGAGGGGCTGAAACAGAGGGTTAGAAACAGAGGGCGAGAAACCGAGTGACTGAAACAGAGGGGCTGAAACAGAGGTGCTGAATCAGAGGGCGAGAAACAGAGGGGCTGAAAAAGAGAGGCTGAAACAGAGGGCGAGAAACAGAGGGGCTGAAACAGAGGGCAAGAAACAGAGGGGCTGAAACAGAGGGGCTGAAACAGCGGGGCTGAAACAGAGGGCAAGAAACAGAGGGGCTGAAAAAGAGGGCGAGAAACAGAGGGGCTGAAACAGAGGGGCTGAAACAGCGGGGCTGAAACAGAGGGCAAGAAACAGAGGGGCTGAAAAAGAGGGCGAGAAATAGAGGGGCTGAAACAGAGGGCGAGAAACAGAGGGGCTGAATCTGAGGGTCTGAAACAGAGGGCGAGAAACAGAGGGGCTGAAACAGAGTGGCTGAAACAGAGGGCGAGAAACAGAAAGGCTGAAACAGAGGGCGAGAAACAGAGGGGCTGAAACAGAGGGGCTGAAACAGAGGGCGAGAAACAGAGGGGCTGAAACAGAGGGCGAGAAACAGAGGGGCTGAAACAGAGGGCGAGAAACAGAGGGGCTGAAACAGAGGGCGAGAAACAGACGGGCAGAAACAGAGGGGCTGAAACAGAGGGGCTGAAACAGAGGGCGAGAAACAGAGGGGCTGAAACAGTGGGTGAGAAACAGAGGGGCTGAAACAGAGGGGCTGAATCAGAGGGGCTGATTCAGAGGTGCTGAAACAGAGGGGCTGAATCAGAGGGTCTGAAACAGAGGGCGAGAAACAGAGGGGCTGAAACAGAGGGCGAGAAACAGAGGGGCTGAAACAGAGGGCGAGAAACAGACGGGCAGAAACAGAGGGCGAGAAACAGAGGGACTGAAACAGAGGGGCTGAAACAGAGAGCGCGAAACAGAGGGACTGAAATAGAGGGCGAGAAACAGAGGGGCTGAAACAGAGGGCGAGAAACAGAGGGGCTTAAACAGAGGGCGAGAAACAGAGGGGCTGAAACAGAGGGCAAGAAACAGAGGGGCTGAAACAGAGTGGCTGAAACAAAGGGCGAGAAACAGAGGGGCTGAATCAGACGGGCTGAATCAGAGGGGCTGAAACAGAGGGGCTGAAACAGAGGGCGAGAAACAGAGGGGCTGAAACAGAGGGGCTGAAACAGAGTGCGAGAAACTGAGGGACTGAAACAGAGGGGCTGAAACAGAGGGGCTGATACAGAAGGCGAGAAACAGAGGGGCTGAAACAAAGGGGCTGAAACAGTGGGGCTGAATCAGAGGGGCTGATTCAGAGGGGCTGAAACAGAGGGGCTGAATCAGAGGGTCTGAAACAGAGGGCAAGAAACAGAGGGGCTGAAACAGAGGGCGAGAAACAGAGGGGCTGAAACAAAGGGGCTGAAACAGTGGGGCTGAATCAGAGGGGCTGATTCAGAGGGGCTGAAACAGAGGGGCTGAATCAGAGGGTCTGAAACAGAGGGCGAGAAACACAGGGGCTGAAACAGAGGGCGAGAAACAGAGGGGCTGAAACAGAGGGCGAGAAACAGACGGGCAGAAACAGAGGGCGAGAAACAGAGGGACTTAAACAGAGGGGCTGAAACAGAGAGCGCGAAACAGAGGGACTGAAACAGAGGGTGAGAAACAGAGGGGCTGTAACAGAGGGCGAGAAACAGAGGGGCTGAAACAGAGGGCGAGAAACGGAGGGGCTGAAACAGAGGGGCTGAAACAGAGGGCGAGAAACAGAGGGGCTGAAACAGAGGGGCTGAAACAAAGCGGCTGATACAGAGGGCGAGAAACAGAGGGGCTGAAACAGAGGGCGAGATACAGAGGGGCTGAAAGAGAGTGGCTGAAACAGAGGGCGAGAAACAGAGAGGCTGAAACTGAGGGCGAGAAACAGAGGACTGAAACAGAGGGGCTGAAACAGAGGGGCTGAAACAGAGGGGCTGAAACAGAGGGCGAGATACAGAGAGGCTGAAACAGAGGGCGAGAAACAGAGTGGCTGAAACAGAGGGCAAGATACAGAGGGGCTGAAACAGAGGGCGAGAAACAGAGGGGCTGAAACAGTGGGGCTGAAACAGAGGGCGAGAAACAGAGGGACTGAAACAGAGGGGCTGAAACAGAGGGGCTTGATACAGAAGGCGAGAAACAGAGCGGCTGAAACAGAGGGCGAGAAACAGAGGGGCTGAAACAAAGGGGCTGAAACAGTGGGGCTGAATCAGAGGGGCTGATTCAGAGGGGCTGAAACAGAGGGGCTGAATCAGAGGGTCTGAAACAGAGGGCGAGAAACAGAGGGGCTGAAACAGAGGGCGAGAAACAGAGGGGCTGAAACAGAGGGCGAGAAACAGACGGGCAGAAACAGAGGGCGAGAAACAGAGGGACTGAAACAGAGGGGCTGAAACAGAGAGCGCGAAACAGAGGGACTGAAACAGAGGGTGAGAAACAGAGGGGCTGTAACAGAGGGCGAGAAACAGAGGGGCTGAAACAGAGGGCGAGAAACGGAGGGGCTGAAACAGAGGGGCTGAAACAGAGGGGCTGAAACAGAGGGGGAGAAACAGAGGGGCTGAAACAGAGGGCGGGAAACAGAGGGCGAGAAACAGAGGGACTGAAACAGAGGGGCTGAAACAGAGGGGCTGACACAGTGGGGCTGAAACAGATGGGCTGAAACAGAGTGCGAGAAATAGAGAGGCTGAAACAGAGGGCGAGAAACAGAGGGACTGAAACAGAGGTCGAGAAACAGAGGGGCTGAAACAGAGGGTTAGAAACAGAGGGCGAGAAACAGAGTGAATGAAACAGAGGGGCTGAAAGAGAGGGGCTGAATCAGAGGGCGAGAAACAGAGGGGCTGAAAAAGAGAGGCTGAAACAGAGGGCGAGAAACAGAGGGGCTGAAACAGAGGTCAAGAAACAGAGGGGCTGAAACAGAGGGCGGGAAACAGAGGGGCTGAAACAGAGGGGCTGAAACAGAGGGGCTGAAACAGAGGGGCTAAAACAGAGGGCGAGAAACAGAGGGCGAGAAACAGAGGGGCTGAAACAGAGGGCGAGAAACAGAGGGCGAGAAACAGAGGGACTGAAACAGAGGGGCTGAAACAGAGGGGCTGAAACAGAGGGCGAGAAACAGAGTGGCTGAAACAGAGAGGCTGACACAGTGGGGCTGAAACAGAGGGGCTGAAACAGAGGGCGAGAAATAGAGGGGCTGAAAATGAGGGCGAGAAACAGAGGGGCTGAAACAGAGGGCAAGAAACAGAGGGGCTGAAAAAGGGGGCGAGAAACAGAGGGGCTGAAACAGAGGTTGAGAAACAGAGGGGCTGAATCAGAGGGTCTGAAACAGAGGGCGAGAAACAGAGGGGCTGAAACAGAGGGGCTGAAACAGAGGGGGTGAAACAGAGGGTGAGAAACAGAGGGGCTGAAACAGAGGGACTGAATCAGAGGGGCTGATTCAGAGATGCTGAAACAGAGGGGCTGAATCAGAGGGTCTGAAAAAGAGGGTGAGAAACAGAGGGGCTGAAACAGAGGGCGAGAAACAGAGGGGCTGAAACAGAGGGCGAGAAACAGACGGGCAGAAACAGAGGGCGAGAAACAGAGGGACTGAAACAGAGGGGCTGAAACAGAGAGCGCGAAACAGAGGGACTGAAATAGAGGGCGAGAAACACAGGGGCTGAAACAGAGGGCGAGAAACAGAGTGGCTTAAACAGAGGGCGAGAAACAGAGGGGCTGAAACAGAGGGCAAGAAACAGAGGGGCTGAAACAGAGTGGCTGAAACAAAGGGCGAGAAACAGAGGGGCTGAATCAGACGGGCTGAATCAGAGGGGCTGAAACAGAGGGGCTGAAACAGAGGGCGAGAAACAGAGGGGCTGAAACAGAGGGCGAGAAACAGAGGGGCTGAAACAGAGGGCGAAAAAGGGAGGTGCTGAAACAGAGGGCGAGAAGCAGAGGGTGAGAAACAGAGGGCGAGAAACAGAGGGGATGAAATAGAGGGGCTGAAACACAGGGGCTGAAACAGAGGGGCTGAATCAGATGGGCTGATTCAGAGGGGCTGAAACAGAGGGGCTGAATCAGAGGGGCTGAAACAGAGGGCGAGAAACAGAGGGGCTGAAACAGAGGGCGAGAAACAGAGGGGCTGAAACAGAGGGCGAGAAACAGACGTGAAGAAACAGAGGGCGAGAAACAGAGGGACTGAAACAGAGGGGCTGGAACAGAGAGCGCGAAACAGAGGGACTGAAACAGAGGGCGAGAAACAGAGGGGCTGAAACAGAGGGCGAGAAACAGAGGGGCTGAAACAGAGGGCGAGAAACAGAGGGGCTGAAACAGAGGGGCTGAAACAGAGGGCGAGAAACAGAGGGGCTGAAACACAGGGGCTGAAACAGAGGGGCTGATACAGAATGCGAGAAACAGAGCGGCTGAAACAGAGGGCGAGAAACAGAGGGGCTGAAACAAAGGGGCTGAAACAGAGGGGCTGAATCAGAGGGGCTGAAACAGAGGGGCTGAATCAGAGGGTCTGAAACAGAGGGCGAGAAACAGAGGGGCTGAAACAGAGGGCGAGAAACAGAGGGGCTGAAACAGAGGGCGAGAAACAGACGGGCAGAAACAGAGGGCGAGAAACAGAGGGACTGAAACAGAGGGGCTGAAACAGAGAGCACGAAACAGAGGGACTGAAACAGAGGGTGAGAAACAGAGGGGCTGTAACAGAGGGCGAGAAACAGAGGGGCTGAAACAGAGGGCGAGAAACGGAGGGGCTGAAACAGAGGGTCTGAAACAGAGGGGCTGAAACAGACGGCGAGAAACAGAGGGGCTGAAACAGAGGGCGGGAAACAGAGGGCGAGAAACAGAGGGACTGAAACAGAGGGGCTGAAGCAGAGGGGCTGAAACAGAGGACGAGAAACAGAGGGGCTGAAACAGAGGGCGAGAAACAGAGGGGCTGAAACAGAGGGCGAGAAACAGAGCGTCTGAAACAGAGGGGCTGACACAGTGGGGCTGAAACAGATGGGCTGAAACAGAGTGCGAGAAATAGAGAAGCTGAAACAGAGGGCGAGCAACAGAGGGACTGAAACAGAGGTCGAGAAACAGAGGGGCTGAAACAGAGGGTTAGAAACAGAGGGCGAGAAACAGAGTGACTGAAACAGAGGGGCTGAAACAGAGGGGCTGAATCAGAGGGCGAGAAACAGAGGGGCTGAAACAGAGAGGCTGAAACAGAGGGCGAGAAACAGAGGGGCTGAAACAGAGGTCAAGAAACAGAGGGGCTGAAACAGAGGGCGGGAAACAGAGGGGCTGAAACAGAGGGGCTGAAACAGACGGGCTGAAACAGAGGGGCTAAAACAGAGGGCGAGAAACAGAGGGGCTGAAACAGAGGGCGAGAAACAGAGGGGCTGAAACAGAGGGCGAGAAACAGAGGGCGAGAAACAGAGGGACTGAAACAGAGGGGCTGAAACAGAGGGGCTGAAACAGAGGGCGAGAAACAGAGTGGCTGAAACAGAGGGGCTGACACAGTGGGGCTGAAACAGAGGGGCTGAAACAGAGGGCGAGAAATAGAGGGGCTGAAACAGAGGGGGAGAAACAGAGGGGCTGAAACAGAGGGTGAGAAACAGAGGGGCTGAAACAGAGGGCGAGAAACAGAGGGGCTGAAACAGAGGGGCTGAAACAGAGGGGCTGAAACAGAGGGCAAGAAACAGAGGGGCTGAAAAAGAGGGCGAGAAACAGAGGGGCTGAAACAGAGGGTTAGAAACAGAGGGGCTGAATCAGAGGGTCTGAAACAGAGAGCGAGAAACAGAGGGGCTGAAACAGAGGGCGAGAAACAGAGGGGCTGAAACAGAGGGGCTGAAACAGAGGGTGAGAAACAGAGGGGCTGAAACAGAGGGGCTGAATCAGAGGGGCTGATTCAGAGGAGCTGAAACAGAGTGGCTGAATCAGAGGGGCTGAAACAGAGGGCGAGAAACAGAGGGGCTGAAACAGAGGGCGAGAAACAGAGGGGCTGAAACAGAGGGCGAGAAACAGACGGGCAGAAACAGAGAGCGAGAAACAGAGGGACTGAAACAGAGGGGCTGAAACAGAGAGCGCGAAACAGAGGGACTGAAATAGAGGGCGAGAAACAGAGGGGCTGAAACAGAGGGGCTGAAACAGAGGGCGAGAAACAGAGGGACTGAAATAGAGGGCGAGAAACAGAGGGGCTGAAACAGAGGGGCTGAATCAGATGGGCTGAATCAGAAGGGGCTGAAACAGAGGGGCTGAAACAGAGGGCGAGAAAGAGAGGGGCTGAAACAGAGGGCGAGAAACAGAGGGGCTGAAACAGAGGGCGAAAAAGGGAGGGGCTGAAACAGAGGGCGAGAAGCAGAGGGTGAGAAACAGAGGGCGAGAAACAGAGGGTCTAAATCAGAGGGGCTGAAACAGAGGGGCTGAATCAGAGGGGCTGAAACAGAGGGCGAGAAACAGAGGGGCTGAAACAGAGGGCGAGAAACAGAGGGGCTGAAACAGAGGGCGAGAAACAGACGTGCAGAAACAGAGGGCGAGAAACAGAGGGTCTGAAACAGAGGGGCTGGAACAGAGAGCGCGAAACAGAGGGACTGAAACAGAGGGCGAGAAACAGACGGGCAGAAACAGAGGGCGAGAAACAGAGGGGCTGAAACAGAGGGCGAGAAACAGAGGGGCTGAAACAGAGGGCAAGAAACAGAGGGGCTGAAACAGAGGGGCTGAAACAGAGGGCGAGAAACAGAGGGGCTGAAACAGAGGGGCTGAAACAGAGGGCGAGAAACAAAGGGGCTGAAACAGAGGGCGAGAAACAGAGGGGCTGTAACAGAGGGCGAGAAACAGAGTGGCTGACACAGTGGGGCTGAAACAGAGGGGCTGAAACAGAGGGCGAGAAATAGAGGGACTGAAACAGAGGGGCTGACAAAGTGGGGCTGAAACAGAGGGGCTGAAACAGAGGGCGAGAAACAGAGGGGCTGAAACAGAGGGGCTGAAACAGAGGGGATGAATCAGAGGGGCTGATTCAGAGGGGCTGAAACAGAGGGGCTGAATCAGAGGGTCTGAAACAGAGGGCGAGAAACAGAGGGGCTGAAACAGAGGGCGAGAAACAGAGGGGCTGAAACAGAGGGCGAGAAACAGAGGGGCTGAAACAGAGGGCAAGAAACAGAGGGGCTGAAACAGAGGGGCTGAAACAGAGGGCGAGAAACAGAGGGGCTGAAACAGAGGGCAAGAAACAGAGGGGCTGAAACAGAGGGGCTGAAACAGAGGGCGAGAAACAGAGGGGCTGAAACAGAGGGCGAGAAACAGAGGGGCTGAAACAGAGGGCGAGAAACAGAGGGGCTGAAACAGAGGGCAAGAAACAGAGGGGCTGAAACAGAGGGGCTGAAACAGAGGGCGAGAAACAGAGGGGCTGAAACAGAGGGCAAGAAACAGAGGGGCTGAACCAGAGGGGCTGAAACAGAGGGCGAGAAACAGAGGGGCTGAAACAGAGGGCGAGAAACAGAGGGGCTGAAACAGAGGGCAAGAAACAGAGGGGCTGAAACAGAGGGGCTGAAACAGAGGGCGAGAAACAGAGGGGCTGAAACAGAGGGCGAGAAACAGACGGGCAGAAACAGAGGGCGAGAAACAGATGGACTGAAACAGAGGGGCTGAAACAGAGAGCGCGAAACAGAGGGACTGAAACAGAGGGTGAGAAACAGAGGGGCTGTAACAGAGGGCGAGAAACAGAGGGGCTGAAACAGAGGGCGAGAAACAGAGGGGCTGAAACAGAGGGGCTGAAACAGAGGGGCTGAAACAGAGGGCGAGAAACAGAGGGGCTGAAACAGAGGGCGAGAAACAGAGGGGCTGAAACAGAGGCCGAGAAACAGAGGGCGAGAAACAGAGGGACTGAAACACAGGGGCTGAAACAGAGGGGCTGAATCAGATGGGCTGATTTAGAGGGGCTGAAACAGGGGGGCTGAATCAGAGGGGCTGAAACAGAGGGCGAGAAACAGAGGGGCTGAAACAGAGGGCGAGAAACAGAGGGGCTGAAACAGAGGGCGAGAAACAGACGTGCAGAAACAGAGGGCGAGAAACAGAGGGACTGAAACAGAGGGGCTGGAACAGAGGGGCTGAAACAGAGGGCGAGAAATAGAGGGGCTGAAACAGAGGGGCTGACACAGTGGGGCTGAAACAGAGGGGCTGAAACAGAGGGCGAGAAACAGAGGGGCTGAAACAGAGGGGCTGAAACAGAGGGGCTGAATCAGAGGGGCTGAAACAGAGGGCGAGAAACAGAGGGGCTGAAACAGAGGGGCTGAAACAGAGGGCGAGAAACAGAAGGGCTCAAACAGAGAGCGAGAAACAGAGGGGCCGAAACAGAGGGCGAGAAACAGAGGGGCTGACACAGTGGGGCTGAAACAGAGGGGCTGAAACAGAGGGCGAGAAATAGAGGGGCTGAAACAGAGGGACTGACACAGTGGGGCTGAAACAGAGGGGCTGAAACAGAGGGCGAGAAACAGTGGGACTGAAACAGAGGGGCTGAAACAGAGGGGCTGAATCAGAGGGGCTGATTCAGAGGTGCTGAAACAGAGGGGCTGAATCAGAGGGTCTGAAACAGAGGGCGAGAAACAGAGGGGCTGAAACAGAGGGCGAGAAACAGAGGGGCTGAAACAGAGGGCGAGAAACAGACGGGCAGAAACAGAGGGCATGAAACAGAGGGGCTGAAGCAGAGAGCGCGAAACAGAGGGACTGAAACAGAGGGTGAGAAACAGAGGGCGAGAAACAGAGGGGCTGAAACAGAGGGCGAGAAACAGAGGGGCTGAAACAGAGGTTCTGAAACAGAGAGCGCGAAACAGAGGGACTGAAACAGAGGGTGAGAAACAGAGGGGCTGAAACAGAGGGCGAGAAACAGAGGGGCTGAAACAGAGGGCGAGAAACAGAGGGTCTGAAACAGAGGGCAAGAAACAGAGGGGCTGAAACAGAGGGGCTGAAACAGAGGGCGAGAAACAGAGGGGCTGAAACAGAGGGCGAGAAACAGAGGGGCTGAAACAGAGGGCGAGAAACAGACGGGCAGAAACAGAGAGCGAGAAACAGAGGGACTGAAACAGAGGGGCTGAAACAGAGAGCGCGAAACAGAGGGACTGAAACAGAGGGTGAGAAACAGAGGGGCTGTAACAGAGGGCGAGAAACAGAGGGGCTGAAACAGAGGGCGAGAAACGGAGGGGCTGAAGCAGAGGGGCTGAAACAGAGGGGCTGAAACAGAGGGCGAGAAACAGAGGGGCTGAAACAGAGGGCGAGAAACAGAGGGGCTGAAACAGAGGGCGAGAAACAGAGGGCGAGAAACAGAGGGACTGAAACAGAGGGGCTGAAACAGAGGGGCTGAATCAGAGGACGAGAAACAGAGGGCGAGAAACAGAGGGGCTGAAACAGAGAGCGAGAAACAGAGGGTCTGAAACAGAGGGGCTGACACAGTGGGGCTGAAACAGATGGGCTGAAACAGAGTGCGAGAAATAGAGAGGCTGAAACAGAGGGCGAGAAACAGAGGGACTGAAACAGAGGTCGAGAAACAGAGGGGCTGAAACAGAGGGTTAGAAACAGAGGGCGAGAAACAGAGTGACTGAAGCAGAGGGGCTGAAACAGAGGGGCTGAATCAGAGGGCGAGAAACAGAGGGGCTGAAACAGAGAGGCTGAAACAGAGGGCGAGAAACAGAGGGGCTGAAACAGAGGTCAAGAAACAGAGGGGCTAAAACAGAGGGCGGGAAACAAAGGGGCTGAAACAGAGGGGCTGAAACAGAGGGGCTGAAACAGAGGGGCTAAAACAGAGGGCGAGAAACAGAGGGGCTGAAACATAAGGGCGAGAAACAGAGGGGCTGAAACAGAGGGCGAGAAACAGAGGGCGAGAAACAGAGGGACTGAAACAGAGGGGCTGAAACAGAGGGGCTGAAACAGAGGGCGAGAAACAGAGTGGCTGAAACAGAGGGGCTGACACAGTGGGGCTGAAACAGAGGGGCTGAAACAGAGGGGCTGAATCAGAGGGGCTGAAACAGAGGGCGAGAAACAGAGGGGCTGAAACAGAGGGGCTGAAACAGAGGGCGAGAAACAGAAGGGCTCAAACAGAGAGCGAGAAACAGAGGGGCCGAAACAGAGGGCGAGAAACAGAGGGGCTGACACAGTGGGGCTGAAACAGAGGGGCTGAAACAGAGGGCGAGAAATAGAGGGGCTGAAACAGAGGGGCTGACACAGTGGGGCTGAAACAGAGGGGCTGAAACAGAGGGCGAGAAACAGTGGGACTGAAACAGAGGGGCTGAATCAGAGGGGCTGATTCAGAGGTGCTGAAACAGAGGGGCTGAATCAGACGGTCTGAAACAGAGGGCGAGAAACAGAGGGGCTGAAACAGAGGGCGAGAAACAGAGGGGCTGAAACAGAGGGCGAGAAACAGACGGGCAGAAACAGAGGGGCTGAAGCAGAGAGCGCGAAACAGAGGGACTGAAACAGAGGGTGAGAAACAGAGGGTCTGAAACAGAGGGCAAGAAACAGAGGGGCTGAAACAGAGGGGCTGAAGCAGAGAGCGCGAAACAGAGGGACTGAAACAGAGGGCGAGAAACAGAGGGGCTGAAACAGAGGGCGAGAAACAGACGGGCAGAAACAGAGGGCATGAAACAGAGGGGCTGAAGCAGAGAGCGAGAAACAGAGGGGCTGAAACAGAGGGCGAGAAACAGAGGGGCTGAAACAGAGGTTCTGAAACAGAGAGCGCGAAACAGAGGGACTGAAACAGAAGGTGAGAAACAGAGGGGCTGAAACAGAGGGCGAGAAACAGAGGGGCTGAAACAGAGGGCGAGAAGCAGAGGGTGAGAAACAGAGGGCGAGAAACAGAGGGGATGAAATAGAGGGGCTGAAACACAGGGGCTGAAACAGAGGGGCTGAATCAGATGGGCTGATTCAGAGGGGCTGAAACAGAGGGGTTGAATCAGAGGGGCTGAAACAGAGGGCGAGAAACAGAGGGGCTGAAACAGAGGGTGAGAAACAGAGGGGCTGAAACAGAGGGCGAGAAACAGACGTGCAGAAACAGAGGGCGAGAAACAGAGGGACTGAAACAGAGGGGCTGGAACAGAGAGCGCGAAACAGAGGGACTGAAACAGAGGGCCAGAAACAGAGGGCGAGAAACAGAGGGGCTGAAAAAGAAGTGCTGAAACAGAGGGGCTGAAACAAAGCGGCTGATACAGAGTGCGAGAAACAGATGGGCTGAATCAGACGGGCTGAATCAGAGGGGCTGAAACAGAGGGGCTGAAACAGAGGGCGAGAAACAGAGGGGCTGAAACAGAGGGCGAGAAACAGAGGGCGAGAAACAGAGGGGCTGAAAAAGAGGGGCTGAAACAGAGGGGCTGAAACAAAGCGGCTGATACAGAGGGCGAGAAACAGAGGGTCTGAAACAGAGGGCGAGATACAGAGGGGCTGAAAGAGAGGGGCTGAAACAGAGGGCGAGAAACAGAGAGGCTGAAACTGAGGGCGAGAAACAGAGGACTGAAACAGAGGGGCTGAAACAGAGGGGCTGAAACAGAGGGCGAGATACAGAGAGGCTGAAACAGAGGGATAGAAACAGAGTGGCTGAAACAGAGGGCAAGAAACAGAGGGGCTGAAACAGAGGGCAGAAACAGAGGGGCTGAAACAGAGGGGCTGAAACAGAGGGCGAGAAACAGAGGGACTGAAACAGAGGGGCTGAAACAGAGGGGCTGATACAGAGGGCGAGAAACAGAGCGGCTGAAACAGAGGGCGAGAAACAGAGGGGCTGAAACAAAGGGGCTGAAACAGTGGGGCTGAATCAGAGGGGCTGATTCAGAGGGGCTGAAACAGAGGGGCTGAATCAGAGGGTCTGAAACAGAGGGCGAGAAACAGAGGGGCTGAAACAGAGGGCGAGAAACAGAGGGGCTGAAACAGAGGGCGAGAAACAGACGGGCAGAAACAGAGGGCGAGAAACAGAGGGACTGAAACAGAGGGGCTGAAACAGAGAGCGCGAAACAGATGGACTGAAACAGAGGGTGAGAAACAGAGGGGCTGTAACAGAGGGCGAGAAACAGAGGGGCTGAAACAGAGGGCGAGAAACAGAGGGGCTGAAAAAGAAGTGCTGAAACAGAGGGGCTGAAACAAAGCGGCTGATACAGAGGGCGAGAAACAGATGGGCTGAATCAGACGGGCTGAATCAGAGGGGCTGAAACAGAGGGGCTGAAACAGAGGGCGAGAAACAGAGGGGCTGAAACAGAGGGCGAGAAACAGAGGGCGAGAAACAGAGGGGCTGAAAAAGAGGGGCTGTACCAGAGGGGCTGAAACAAAGCGGCTGATACAGAGGGCGAGAAACAGAGGGTCTGAAACAGAGGGCGAGATACAGAGGGGCTGAAAGAGAGGGGCTGAAACAGAGAGCGAGAAACAGAGAGGCTGAAACTGAGGGCGAGAAACAGAGGACTGAAACAGAGGGGCTGAAACAGAGGGGCTGAAACAGAGGGCGAGATACAGAGAGGCTGAAACAGAGGGCGAGAAACAGAGTGGATGAAACAGAGGGCAAGAAACAGAGGGGCTGAAACAGAGGGCAGAAACAGAGGGGCTGAAACAGAGGGGCTGAAACAGAGGGCGAGAAACAGAGGGACTGAAACAGAGGGGCTGAAACAGAGGGTCTGATACAGAGGGCGAGAAACAGAGCGGCTGAAACAGAGGGCGAGAAACAGAGGGGCTGAAACAAAGGGGCTGAAACAGTGGGGCTGAATCAGAGGGGCTGATTCAGAGGGGCAGAAACAGAGGGGCTGAATCAGAGGGTCTGAAACAGAGGGCGAGAAACAGAGGGGCTGAAACAGAGGGCGAGAAACAGAGGGGCTGAAACAGAGGGCGAGAAACAGACGTGCAGAAACAGAGGGCGAGAAACAGAGGGACTGAAACAGAGGGGCTGAAACAGAGAGCGCGAAACAGATGGACTGAAACAGAGGGTGAGAAACAGAGGGGCTGTAACAGAGGGCGAGAAACAGAGGGGCTGAAACAGAGGGCGAGAAACGGAGGGGCTGAAACAGAGGGGCTGAAACAGAGGGGCTGAAACAGAGGGCGAGAAACAGAGGGGCTGAAACAGAGGGGCTGAAACAGAGGGGCTGAAACAAAGCGGCTGATACAGAGGGCGAGAAACAGAGGGGCTGAAACAGAGGGCGAAATACAGAGGGGCTGAAAGAGAGGGGCTGAAACAGAGGGGCTGAAACAGAGGGGCTGAAACAGAGGGCGAGATACAGAGAGGCTGAAACAGAGGGCGAGAAACATAGTGGCTGAAACAGAGGGCAAGAAACAGAGGGGCTGAAACAGAGGGCGAGAAACAGAGGGGCTGAAACAGAGGGGCTGAAACAGAGGGCGAGAAACAGAGGGACTGAAACAGAGGGGCTGAAACAGAGGGGCTGATACAGAAGGCGAGAAACAGAGCGGCTGAAACAGAGGGCGAGAAACAGAGGGGCTGAAACAAAGGGGCTGAAACAGTGGGGCTGAATCAGAGGGGCTGATTCAGAGGGGCTGAAACAGAGGGGCTGAATCAGAGGGTCTGAAACAGAGGGCGAGAAACAGAGGGGCTGAAACAGAGGGCGAGAAACAGAGGGGCTGAAACAGAGGGCGAGAAACAGACGGGCAGAAACAGAGGGCGAGAAACAGAGGGACTGAAACAGAGGGGCTGAAACAGAGAGCGCGAAACAGAGGGACTGAAACAGAGGGTGAGAAACAGAGGGGCTGTAACAGAGGGCGAGAAACAGAGGGGCTGAAACAGAGGGCGAGAAACGGAGGGGCTGAAACAGAGGGGCTGAAACAGATGGGCTGAAACAGAGGGCGAGAAACAGAGGGGCTGAAACAGAGGGCGGGAAACAGAGGGCGAGAAACAGAGGGACTGAAACAGAGGGGCTGAAACAGAGGGGCTGACACAGTGGGGCTGAAACAGATGGGCTGAAACAGAGTGCGAGAAATAGAGAGGCTGAAACAGAGGGCGAGAAACAGAGGGACTGAAACAGAGGTCGAGAAACAGAGGGGCTGAAACAGAGGGTTAGAAACAGAGGGCGAGAAACAGAGTGACTGAAACAGAGGGGCTGAAACAGAGGGGCTGAATCAGAGGGCGAGAAACAGAGGGGCTGAAACAGAGAGGCTGAAACAGAGGGCAAGAAACAGAGGGGCTGAAACAGAGGTCAAGAAACAGAGGCGCTGAAACAGAGGGCGGGAAACAGAGGGTCTGAAACAGAGGGGCTGAAACAGAGGGGCTGAAACAGAGGGGCTAAAACAGAGGGCGAGAAACAGAGGGGGTGAAACAGAGGGCGAGAAACAGAGGGGCTGAAACAGAGGGCGAGAAACAGAGGGCGAGAAACAGATGGACTGAAACAGAGGGGCTGAAACAGAGGGGCTGAAACAGAGGGCGAGAAACAGAGTGGCTGAAACAGAGGGGCTGACACAGTGGGGCTGAAACAGTGGGGCTGAAACAGAGGGCGAGAAATAGAGGGGCTGAAACAGAGGGGGAGAAACAGAGGGGCTGAAACAGAGGGTGAGAAACAGAGGGGCTGAAACAGAGGGCGAGAAACAGAGGGGCCAAAACAGAGGGGCTGAAACAGAGGGGCTGAAACAGAGGGCAAGAAACAGAGGGGCTTAAAAAGAGGGGGAGAAACAGAGGGGCTGAAACAGAGGGCAAGAAACAGAGGGGCTGAAACAGAGGGCGAGAAACAGAGGGGCTGAATCAGAGGGTCAGAAACAGAGGGCGAGAAACAGAGGGGCTGAAACAGAGGGGCTGAAACAGAGGGGCTGAAACAGAGGGTGAGAAACAGAGGGGCTGAAACAGAGGGGCTGAATCAGAGGGGCTGATTCAGAGGTGCTGAAACAGAGGGGCTGAATCAGAGGGGCTGAAACAGAGGGCGAGAAACAGAGGGGCTGAAACAGAGGGCGAGAAACAGAGGGGCTGAAAAAGAGGGCGAGAAACAGACGGGCAGAAACAGAGGGCGAGAAACAGAGGGACTGAAACAGAGGGGCTGAAACAGAGAGCGCGAAACAGAGGGACTGAAATAGAGGGCGAGAAACAGAGGGGCTGAAACAGAGGGCGAGAAACAGAGGGGCTTAAACAGAGGGCGAGAAACAGAGGTGCTGAAACAAAGGGCAAGAAACAGAGGGGCTGAAACAGAGTGGCTGAAACAAAGGGCGAGAAACAGAGGGGCTGAATCAGACGGGCTGAATCAGAGGGGCTGAAACAGAGGGGCTGAAACAGAGGGCGAGAAACAGAGGGGCTGAAACAGAGGGCGAGAAACAGAGGGGCTGAAACAGAGGGCGAAAAAGGGAGGGGCTGAAACAGAGGGCGAGAAGCAGAGGGTGAGAAACAGAGGGCGAGAAACAGAGGGGATGAAATAGAGGGGCTGAAACACAGTGGCTGAAACCGAGGGGCTGAATCAGATGGGCTGATTCAGAGGGGCTGAAACAGAGGGGCTGAATCAGAGGGGCTGAAACAGAGGGCGAGAAACAGAGGGGCTGAAACAGAGGGCGAGAAACAGAGGGGCTGAAACAGAGGGCGAGAAACAGACGTGCAGAAACAGAGGGCGAGAAACAGAGGGACTGAAACAGAGGGGCTGGAACAGAGAGCGCGAAACAGAGGGACTGAAACAGAGGGCGAGAAACAGAGGGGCTGAAACAGAGGGCGAGAAACAGAGGGGCTGAAACAGAGGGCGAGAAACAGAGGGGCTGAAACAGAGGGCAAGAAACAGAGGGGCTGAAACAGAGGGTCTGAAACAGAGGGCGAGAAACAGAGGGGCTGAAACACAGGGGCTGAAACAGAGGGGCTGATACAGAAGGCGAGAAACAGAGCGGCTGAAACAGAGGGTGAGAAACAGAGGGGCTGAAACAAAGGGGCTGAAACAGTGGGGCTGAATCAGAGGGGCTGATTCAGAGGGGCTGAAACAGAGGGGCTGAATCAGAGGGTCTGAAACAGAGGGCGAGAAACAGAGGGGCTGAAACAGAGGGCGAGAAACAGAGGGGCTGAAACAGAGGGCGAGAAACAGACGGGCAGAAACAGAGGGCGAGAAACAGAGGGACTGAAACAGAGGGGCTGAAACAGTGAGCGCGAAACAGAGGGACTGCAACAGAGGGTGAGAAACAGAGGGGCTGTAACCGAGGGCGAGAAACAGAGGGGCTGAAACAGAGGGCGAGAAATGGTGGGGCTGAAACAGAGGGGCTGAAACAGAGGGCGAGAAACAGAGGGGCTGAAACAGAGGGCGGGAAACAGAGGGCGAGAAACAGAGGGACTGAAACAGAGGGGCTGAAACAGAGGGGCTGAAACAGAGAGGCTGAAACAGAGGGCGAGAAACAGAGGGGCTGAAACAGAGGTCAAGAAACAGAGGGGCTGAAACAGAGGGCGTGAAACAGAGGGGCTGAAACAGAGGGGCTGAAACAGAGGGGCTAAAACAGAGGGCGAGAGACAGAGGGGCTGAAACAGAGGGGCTGAATCAGAGGGGCTGAAACAGAGGGCGAGAAACAGAGGGGCTGAAACAGAGGGCGAGAAACAGAGGGGCTGAAACAGAGGGCGAGAAACAGACGTGCAGAAACAGAGGGCGAGAAACAGAGGGACTGAAACAGAGGTCAAGAAACAGAGGGGCTGAAACAGAGGGCGGGAAACAGAGGGGCTGAAACAGAGGGGCTGAAACGGAGGGGCTAAAACAGAGGGCGAGAGACAGAGGGACTGAAACAGAGGGCGAGAAACAGAGGGGCTGAAACAGAGGGCGAGAAACAGAGGGGCTGAAACAGAGGGCGAGAAACAGAGGGGCTGAAACAGAGGGCAAGAAACAGAGGGGCTGAAACAGAGGGGCTGAAACAGAGGGCGAGAAACAGAGGGGCTGAAACACAGGGGCTGAAACAGAGGGGCTGATACAGAAGGCGAGAAACAGAGCGGCTGAAACAGAGGGCGAGAAACAGAGGGGCTGAAACAAAGGGGCTGAAACAGTGGGGCTGAATCAGAGGGGCTGATTCAGAGGGGCTGAAACAGAGGGGCTGAATCAGAGGGTCTGAAACAGAGGGCGAGAAACAGAGGGGCTGAAACAGAGGGCGAGAAACAGAGGGGCTGAAACAGAGGGCGAGAAACAGACGGGCAGAAACAGAGGGCGAGAAACAGAGGGACTGAAACAGAGGGGCTGAAACAGTGAGCGCGAAACAGAGGGACTGCAACAGAGGGTGAGAAACAGAGGGGCTGTAACCGAGGGTGAGAAACAGAGGGGCTGAAACAGAGGGGCTGAAACAGAGGGGCTGAAACAGAGGGCGAGAAACAGAGGGGCTGAAACAGAGGGCGGGAAACAGAGGGCGAGAAACAGTGGGACTGAAACAGAGGGGCTGAAACAGAGGGGCTGAAACAGAGAGGCTGAAACAGAGGGCGAGAAACAGAGGGGCTGAAACAGAGGTCAAGAAACAGAGGGGCTGAAACAGAGGGCGCGAAACAGAGGGGCTGAAACAGAGGGGCTGAAACAGAGGGGCTAAAACAGAGGGCGAGAGACAGAGGGGCTGAAACAGAGGGCGAGAAACAGAGGGGCTGAAATAGAGGGCGAGAAACAGAGGGCGAGAAACAGAGGGACTGAAACAGAGGGGCTGAAACAGAGGTGCTGAAACAGAGGGCGAGAAACAGAGTGGCTGAAACAGAGGGGCAGACACAGTGGGGCTGAAACAGAGGGGCTGAAACAGAGGGCGAGAAATAGAGGGGCTGAAACAGAGGGTGAGAAACAGAGGGGCTGAAACAGAGAGCGAGAAACAGAGGGGCTGAAACAGAGGGCGAGAAACAGAGGGCAAGAAACAGAGGGGCTGAAAAAGAGGGCGAGAAACAAAGGGACTGAAACAGAGGGCGAGAAACAGAGGGGCTGAATCAGAGGGTCTGAAACAGAGGGCGAGAAACAGAGGGGCTGAAACAGAGGGCGAGAAACAGAGGGTGAGAAACAGAGGGGCTGAAACAGAGGGTGAGAAACAGAGGGGCTGAAACAGAGGGGCTGAAACAGAGTGCGAGAAATAGAGAGGCTGAAACAGAGGGCGAGAAACAGAGGGACTGAAACAGAGGTCGAGAAACAGAGTGGCTGAAACAGAGGGTTAGAAACAGAGGGCGAGAAACAGAGTGACTGAAGCAGAGGGGCTGAAACAGAGGGGCTGAATCAGAGGGCGAGAAACAGAGGGGCTGAAACAGAGAGGCTGAAACAGAGGGCGAGAAACAGAGGGGCTGAAACAGAGGTCAAGAAACAGAGGGGCTGAAACAGAGGGCGGGAAACAGAGGGGCTGGAACAGAGGGGCTGAAACAGAGGGGCTGAAACAGAGGGGCTAAAACAGAGGGCGAGAAACAGAGGGGCTGAAACAGAGGGCGAGAAACAGAGGGGCTGAAACAGAGGGCGAGAAACAGAGGGCGAGAAACAGAGGGACTGAAACAGAGGGGCTGAAACAGAGGGGCTGAAACAGAGGGCGAGAAACAGAGTGGCTGAAACAGAGGGGCTGACACAGTGGGGCTGAAACAGAGGGGCTGAAACAGAGGGCGAGAAATAGATGGGCTGAAACAGAGGGGGAGAAACAGAGGGGCTGAAACAGAGGGTGAGAAACAGAGGGGCTGAAACAGAGGGCGAGAAACAGAGGGGCTGAAACAGAGGGGCTGAAACAGAGGGGCTGAAACAGAGGGCAAGAAACAGAGGGGCTGAAAAAGAGGGCGAGAAACAGAGGGGCTGAAACAGAGGGTGAGAAACAGAGTGGCTGAATCAGAGGGTCTGAAACAGAGGGCGAGAAACAGAGGGGCTGAAACAGTGGGCGAGAAACAGAGGGGCTGAAACAGAGGGGCTGAAACAGAGGGGCTGAATCAGAGGGGCTGATTCAGAGGTGCTGAAACAGAGGGGCTGAATCAGAGGGGCTGAAACAGAGGGCGAGAAACAGAGGGGCTGAAACAGAGGGCGAGAAACAGAGGGGCTGAAACAGAGGGCGAGAAACAGACGGGCAGAAACAGAGGGCGAGAAACAGAGGGACTGAAACAGAGGGGCTGAAACAGAGAGCGCGAAACAGAGGGACTGAAATAGAGGGTGAGAAACAGAGGGGCTGAAACAGAGGGCGAGAAACAGAGGGGCTGAAACAGAGGGCGAGAAACAGAGGGGCTGAAACAGAGGGCGAGAAACAGAGGGGCTGAAACAGAGGGGCTGAAACAGAGTGGCTGAAACAAAGGGCGAGAAACAGAGGGGCTGAATCAGACGGGCTGAATCAGAGGGGCTGAAACAGAGGGGCTGAAACAGAGGGCGAGAAACAGAGGGGCTGAAACAGAGGGCGAGAAACAGAGGGGCTGAAACAGAGGGCGAAAAAGGGAGGGGCTGAAACAGAGGGCGAGAAGCAGAGGGTGAGAAACAGAGGGCGAGAAACAGAGGGGATGAAATAGAGGGGCTGAAACACAGGGGCTGAAACAGAGGGGCTGAATCAGAGGGGCTGAAACAGAGGGCGAGAAACAGAGGGGCTGAAACAGAGGGCGAGAAACAAAGGGACTGAAACAGAGGGGCTGGAACAGAGAGCACGAAACAGAGGGACTGAAACAGAGGGCGAGAAACAGAGGGGCTGAAACAGAGGGCGAGAAACAGAGGGGCTGAAACAGAGGGCGAGAAACAGAGGGGCTGAAACAGAGGGCAAGAAACAGAGGGGCTGAAACAGAGGGGCTGAAACAGAGGGCAAGAAACAGAGGGGCTGAAACAGAGGGGCTGAAACAGAGGGCGAGAAACAGAGGGGCTGAAACAGAGGGCGAGAAACAGAGGGGCTGAAACAGAGGGCGAGAAACAGAGGGGCTGACACAGTGGGGCTGAAACAGAGGGGCTGAAACAGAGGGCGAGAAATAGAGGGGCTGAAACAGAGGGGCTGACACAGTGGGGCTGAAACAGAGGGGCTGAAACAGAGGGCGAAAACAGAGGGGCTGAAACAGAGGGGCTGAAACAGAGGGGCTGAATCAGAGGGGCTGATTCAGAGGGGCTGAATCAGAGGGTCTGAAACAGAGGGCGAGAAACAGAGGGGCTGAAACAGAGGGCGAGAAACAGAGGGGCTGAAACAGAGGGCGAGAAACAGACGGGCAGAAACAGATGGCGAGAAACAGAGGGACTGAAACAGAGGGGCTGAAACAGAGAGCGCGAAACAGAGGGACTGAAACAGAGGGTGAGAAACAGAGGGGCTGAAACAGAGGGCGAGAAACAGAGGGGCTGAAACAGAGGGCGAGAAACAGAGGGGCTGAAACAGAGGGCAAGAAACAGAGGGGCTGAAACAGAGGGGCTGAAACAGAGGGCGAGAAACAGAGGGGCTGAAACAGAGGGCAAGAAACAGAGGGGCTGAAACAGAGGGGCTGAAACAGAGGGCGAGAAACAGAGGGGCTGAAACAGAGGGCGAGAAACAGAGGGGCTGAATCAGACGGGCTGAATCAGAGGGGCTGAAATAGGGGGGCTGAAACAGAGGGCGAGAAACAGAGGGGCTGAAACAGAGGGCGAGAAACAGAGGGGCTGAAACAGAGGGCGAAAAAGGGAGGGGCTGAAACAGAGGGCGAGAAGCAGAGGGTGAGAAACAGAGGGCGAGAAACAGAGGGGATGAAATAGAGGGGCTGAAACACAGGGGCTGAAACAGAGGGGCTGAAACAGAGGGCGAGAAACAGAGGGGCTGAAACAGAGGGCGAGAAACAGAGGGGCTGAAACAGAGGGCGAGAAACAGAGGGACTGAAACAGAGGGGCTGAAACAGAGAGCGCGAAACAGAGGGACTGAAATAGAGGGTGAGAAACAGAGGGGCTGAAACAGAGGGCGAGAAACAGAGGGGCTGAAACAGAGGGCGAGAAACAGAGGGGCTGAAACAGAGGGCGAGAAACAGAGGGGCTGAAACTGAGGGGCTGAAACAGAGTGGCTGAAACAAAGGGCGAGAAACAGAGGGGCTGAATCAGACGGGCTGAATCAGAGGGGCTGAAACAGAGGGGCTGAAACAGCGGGCGAGAAACAGAGGGGCTGAAACAGAGGGCGAGAAACAGAGGGGCTGAAACAGAGGGCGAGAAACAGACGTGCAGAAACAGAGGGCGAGAAACAAAGGGACTGACACAGAGGGGCTGGAACAGAGAGCGCGAAACAGAGGGACTGAAACAGAGGGCGAGAAACAGAGGGGCTGAAACAGAGGGCGAGAAACAGAGGGGCTGAAACAGAGGGCGAGAAACAGAGGGGCTGAAACAGAGGGCAAGAAACAGAGGGGCTGAAACAGAGGGGCTGAAACAGAGGGCGAGAAACAGAGGGGCTGAAACAGAGGGGCTGAAACAGTGGGCGAGAAACAGAGGGGCTGAAACAGAGGGCGAGAAACAGAGGGGCTGAAACAGAGGGCGAGAAACAGAGGGGCTGACACAGTGGGGCTGAAACAGAGGGGCTGAAACAGAGGGCGAGAAATAGAGGGGCTGAAACAGAGGGGCTGACACAGTGGGGCTGAAACAGAGGGGCTGAAACAGAGGGCGAAAACAGAGGGGCTGAAACAGAGGGGCTGAAACAGAGGGGCTGAATCAGAGGGGCTGATTCAGAGGGGCTGAATCAGAGTGTCTGAAACTGAGGGCGAGAAACAGAGGGGCTGAAACAGAGGGCGAGAAACAGAGGGGCTGAAACAGAGGGCGAGAAACAGACGGGCAGAAACAGAGGGCGAGAAACAGAGGGACTGAAACAGAGGGGCTGAAACAGAGAGCGCGAAACAGAGGGACTGAAACAGAGGGTGAGAAACAGAGGGGCTGAAACAGAGGGCGAGAAACAGAGGGGCTGAAACAGAGGGCGAGAAACAGAGGGGCTGAAACAGAGGGCAAGAAACAAAGGCGCTGAAACAGAGGGGCTGAAACAGAGGGCGAGAAACAGAGGGGCTGAGACAGAGGGCAAGAAACAGAGGGGCTGAAACAGAGGGGCTGAAACAGAGGGCGAGAAACAGAGGGGCTGAAACAGAGGGCGAGAAACAGAGGGGCTGAAACAGAGGGCAAGAAACAGAGGGGCTGAAACAGAGGGGCTGAAACAGAGGGCGAGAAACAGAGGGGCTGAAACAGAGGGCGAGAAACAGACGGGCAGAAACAGAGGGCGAGAAACAGAGGGACTGAAACAGAGGGGCTGAAACAGAGAGCGCGAAACAGAGGGACTGAAACAGAGGGTGAGAAACAGAGGGGCTGTAACAGAGGGCGAGAAACGGAGGGGCTGAAACAGAGGGGCTGAAACAGAGGGGCTGAAACAGAGGGCGAGAAACAGAGGGGCTGAAACAGAGGGCGAGAAACAGAGGGGCTGAAACAGAGGGCGAGAAACAGAGGGCGAGAAACAGATGGACTGAAACAGAGGGGCTGAAACAGAGGGGCTGAAACAGAGGACGAGAAACAGAGGGGCTGAAACAGAGGGCGAGAAACAGAGGGGCTGAAACAGAGGGCGAGAAACAGAGGGTCTGAAACAGAGGGGCTGACACAGTGCGGCCGAAACAGATGGGCTGAAACAGAGTGCGAGAAATAGAGAGGCTGAAACAGAGGGCGAGAAACAGAGGGACTGAAACAGAGGTCGAGAAACAGAGGGTTAGAAACAGAGTGCGAGAAACAGAGTGACTGAAGCAGAGGGGCTGAAACAGAGGGGCTGAATCAGAGGGCGAGAAACAGAGGGGCTGAAACAGAGAGGCTGAAACAGAGGGCGAGAAACAGAGGGGCTGAAACAGAGGTCAAGGAACAGAGGGGCTGAAACAGAGGGCGGGAAACAGAGGGGCTGAAACAGAGGGGCTGAAACAGAGGGGCTGAAACAGAGGGGCTAAAACAGAGGGCGAGAAACAGAGGGGCTGAAACATTGGGCGAGAAACAGAGGGGCTGAAACAGAGGGCGAGAAACAGAGGGCGAGAAACAGAGGGACTGAAACAGAGGGGCTGAAACAGAGGGGCTGAAACAGAGGGCGAGAAACAGAGTGGCTGAAACAGAGGGGCTGACACAGTGGGGCTGAAACAGAGGGGCTGAAACAGAGGGCGAGAAATAGATGGGCTGAAACAGAGGGGGAGAAACAGAGGGGCTGAAACAGAGGGTGAGAAACAGAGGAGCTGAAACAGAGGGCGAGAAACAGAGGGGCTGAAACAGAGGGGCTGAAACAGAGGGTGAGAAACAGAGGGGCTGAATCAGAGGCTCTGAAACAGAGGGCGAGAAACAGAGGGGCTGAAACAGAGGGCGAGAAACAGAGGGGCTGAAACAGAGGGTGAGAAACAGAGGGGCTGAAACAGAGGGCGAGAAACAGAGGGGCTGAAACAGAGGGGCTGAAACAGAGGGTGAGAAACAGAGGGGCTGAATCAGAGGCTCTGAAACAGAGGGCGAGAAACAGAGGGGCTGAAACAGAGGGCGAGAAACAGAGGGGCTGAAACAGAGGGGCTGAAACAGAGGGTGTGAAACAGAGGGGCTGAAACAGAGGGGCTGAATCAGAGGGGCTGATTCAGAGGTGCTGAAACAGAGGGGCTGAATCAGAGGGGCTGAAACAGAGGGCGAGAAACAGAGGGGCTGAAACAGAGGGCGAGAAACAGAGGGGCTGAAACAGAGGGCGAGAAACAGACGGGCAGAAACAGAGGGCGAGTTCCAGAGGGACTGAAACAGAGGGGCTGAAACAGAGAGCGCGAAACAGAGGGACTGAAATAGAGGGTGAGAAACAGAGGGGCTGAAACAGAGGGCGAGAAACAGAGGGGCTTAAACACAGGGCGAGAAACAGAGGGGCTGAAACAGAGGGCAAGAAACAGAGGGGCTGAAACAGAGTGGCTGAAACAAAGGGCGAGAAACAGAGGGGCTGAATCAGACGGGCTGAATCAGAGGGGCTGAAACAGAGGGGCTGAAACAGAGGGCGAGAAACAGAGGGGCTGAAACAGAGGGCGAGAAACAGAGGGGCTGAAACAGAGGGCGAAAAAGGGAGGGTATGAAACAGAGGGCGAGAAGCAGAGGGTGAGAAACAGAGGGCGAGAAACAGAGGGGATGAAATAGAGGGGCTGAAACACAGGGGCTGAAACAGAGGGGCTGAATCAGATGGGCTGATTCAGAGGGGCTGAAACAGAGGGGCTGAATCAGAGGGGCTGAAACAGAGGGCGAGAAACAGAGGGGCTGAAACAGAGGGGGAGAAACAGAGGGGCTGAAACAGAGTGCGAGAAACAGACGTGCAGAAACAGAGGGCGAGAAACAGAGGGACTGAAACAGAGGGGCTGGAACAGAGAGCGCGAAACAGAGGGACTGAAACAGAGGGCGAGAAACAGAGGGGCTGAAACAGAGGGCGAGAAACAGAGGGGCTGAAACAGAGGGCGAGAAACAGAGGGGCTAAAACAGAGTGCAAGAAACAGAGGGGCTGAAACAGAGTGGCTGAAACAGAGGGCGAGAAACAGAGGGGCTGAATCAGACGTGCTGAATCAGAGGGGCTGAAACAGAGGGGCTGAAACAGAGGGCGAGAAACAGAGGGACTGAAACAGAGGGGCTGAAACAGAGGGGCTGATACAGAAGGCGAGAAACAGAGCGGCTGAAACAGAGGGCAAGAAACAGAGGTGCTGAAACAAAGGGGCTGAAACAGTGGGGCTAAAACAGAGGGGCTGAAACAGAGGGCGAGAAATAGAGGGGCTGAAACACAGGGCGAGAAACAGAGTGGCTGAAACAGAGGGCGAGAAACAGAGGGGCTGAAACAGAGGGGCTGAAACAGAGGGCGAGAAACAGAGGGGCTGAAACAGAGGGCGAGAAACAGAGGGGCTGAAACAGAGGGCGTGAAACAGAGGGGCTGAATCAGAGGGGCTGAAACAGAGGGCGAGAAACAGAGGGGCTGAATCAGAGGGGCTGAAACAGAGGGCGAGAAACAGATGGGCTGAAACAGAGAGCGAGAAACAGAGGGGCTGAAACAGAGGGGCTGAAACAGAGGGTGAGAAACAGAGGGGCTGAAACAGAGGGCGAGAAACAGAGGGGCTGAAACAGAGGGGCTGAAACAGAGGGGCTGAATCAGAGGGGCTGATTCAGAGGGGCTGAATCAGAGGGGCTTAATCAGAGGGGCTGAAACAGAGGGGCTTAATCAGAGGGGCTGAAACAGAGGGCGAGAAACAGAGGGGCTGAAACAGAGGGACTGAAACAGAGGGGCAGAAACAGAGGGCGAGAAACAGAGGAGCAGAAACAGAGGGGCTGATACAGAGAGCGCGAAACAGAGGGGCTGAAACAGATGGCGAGAAACAGAGGGACTGAAACAGAGGTCGAGAAACAGAGGGGCTGAAACAGAGGGCAAGAAACAGAGGGGCTGAAACAAAGCGGCTAATGCAGAGGGCGAGAAATAGAGGGGCTGAAACAGAGGGGCTGAAACAGAGGGGCTGAAACAGAGGGCGAGAAACAGAGAGGCTGAAACAGAGGGCGAGAAACAGAGGGGCTGAAACAGAGGGCGAGAAACAGAGGGGCTGAAACAGAGGGGCTGAAACAGAGGGGCTGAATCAGAGGGGCTGATTCAGAGGGGCTGAATCAGAGGGTCTGAAACAGAGGGCGAGAAACAGAGGGGCTGAAACAGAGGGCGAGAAACAGAGGGGCTGAAACAGAGGGCGAGAAACAGACGGGCAGAAACAGAGGGCGAGAAACAGAGGGACTGAAACAGAGGGGCTGGAACAGAGAGCGCGAAACAGAGGGACTGAAACAGAGGGCGAGAAACAGAGGGGCTGAAACAGAGGGCGAGAAACAGAGGGCGAGAAGCAGAGGGTGAGAAACAGAGGGCGAGAAACAGAGGGGATGAAATAGAGGGGCTGAAAAACAGGGGCTGAAACAGAGGGGCTGAATCAGATGGGCTGATTCAGAGGGGCTGAAACAGAGGGGCTGAATCAGAGGGGCTGAAACAGAGGGCGAGAAACAGAGGGGCTGAAACAGAGGGCGAGAAACAGAGGGGCTGAAACAGAGGGCGAGAAACAGACGTGCAGAAACAGAGGGCGAGAAACAGAGGGACTGAAACAGAGGGGCTGGAACAGAGAGCGCGAAACAGAGGGACTGAAACAGAGGGCGAGAAACAGAGGGGCTGAAACAGAGGGCGAGAAACAGACGGGCAGAAACAGAGGGCGAGAAACAGAGGGACTGAAACAGAGGGGCTGAAACAGAGAGCGCGAAACAGAGGGACTGAAACAGAGGGTGAGAAACAGAGGGGCTGAAACAGAGGGCGAGAAACAGAGGGGCTGAAACAGATGGCGAGAAACAGAGGGGCTGAAACAGAGGGCAAGAAACAGAGGGGCTGAAACAGAGGGGCTGAAACAGAGGGCGAGAAACAGAGGGGCTGAAACAGAGGGCAAGAAACAGAGGGGCTGAAACAGAGGGGCTGAAACAGAGGGCGAGAAACAGAGGGGCTGAAACAGAGGGCGAGAAACAGAGGGGCTGAAACAGAGGGCAAGAAACAGAGGGGCTGAAACAGAGGGCGAGAAACAGAGGGGCTGAAACAGAGGGCGAGAAACAGACGGGCAGAAACAGAGGGCGAGAAACAGAGGGACTGAAACAGAGGGGCTGAAACAGAGAGCGCGAAACAGAGGGACTGAAACAGAGGGTGAGAAACAGAGGGACTGTAACAGAGGGCGAGAAACAGAGGGGCTGAAACAGAGGGCGAGAAACGGAGGGGCTGAAACAGAGGGGCAGAAACAGAGGGGCAGAAACAGAGGGCGAGAAACAGAGGGGCTGAAACAGAGGGCGAGAAACAGAGGTGCTGAAACAGAGGGCGAGAAACAGAGGGCGAGAAACAGAGGGACTGAAACAGAGGGGCTTAAACAGAGGGGCTGAAACAGAGGACGAGAAACAGAGGGGCTGAAACAGAGGGCGAGAAACAGAGGGGCTGAAACAGAGGGTGAGAAACAGAGGGTCTGAAACAGAGGGGCTGACACAGTGGGGCCGAAACAGATGGGCTGAAACAGAGTGCGAGAAATAGAGAGGCTGAAACAGAGGGCGAGAAACAGAGGGACTGAAACAGAGGTCGAGAAACAGAGGGGCTGAAACAGAGAGCGAGAAACAGAGGGCGAGAAACAGAGGGACTGAAACAGAGGGGCTGAAACAGAGGGGCTGAAACAGAGGGCGAGAAACAGAGGGGCTGAAACAGAGGGCGAGAAACAGAGGGGCTGAAACAGAGTGGCTGAAACAGAGGGCGAGAAACAGAGGGGCTGAATCAGACGTGCTGAATCAGAGGGGCTGAAACAGAGGGGCTGAAACAGAGGGCGAGAAACAGAGGGACTGAAACAGAGGGGCTGAAACAGAGGGGCTGATACAGAAGGCGAGAAACAGAGCGGCTGAAACAGAGGGCAAGAAACAGAGGTGCTGAAACAAAGGGGCTGAAACAGTGGGGCTAAAACAGAGGGGCTGAAACAGAGGGCGAGAAATAGAGGGGCTGAAACACAGGGCGAGAAACAGAGTGGCTGAAACAGAGGGCGAGAAACAGAGGGGCTGAAACAGAGGGGCTGAAACAGAGGGCGAGAAACAGAGGGGCTGAAACAGAGGGCGAGAAACAGAGGGGCTGAAACAGAGGGCGTGAAACAGAGGGGCTGAATCAGAGGGGCTGAAACAGAGGGCGAGAAACAGAGGGGCTGAATCAGAGGGGCTGAAACAGAGGGCGAGAAACAGATGGGCTGAAACAGAGAGCGAGAAACAGAGGGGCTGAAACAGAGGGGCTGAAACAGAGGGTGAGAAACAGAGGGGCTGAAACAGAGGGCGAGAAACAGAGGGGCTGAAACAGAGGGGCTGAAACAGAGGGGCTGAATCAGAGGGGCTGATTCAGAGGGGCTGAATCAGAGGGGCTTAATCAGAGGGGCTGAAACAGAGGGGCTTAATCAGAGGGGCTGAAACAGAGGGCGAGAAACAGAGGGGCTGAAACAGAGGGACTGAAACAGAGGGGCAGAAACAGAGGGCGAGAAACAGAGGAGCAGAAACAGAGGGGCTGATACAGAGAGCGCGAAACAGAGGGGCTGAAACAGATGGCGAGAAACAGAGGGACTGAAACAGAGGTCGAGAAACAGAGGGGCTGAAACAGAGGGCAAGAAACACAGGGGCTGAAACAAAGCGGCTAATGCAGAGGGCGAGAAATAGAGGGGCTGAAACAGAGGGGCTGAAACAGAGGGGCTGAAACAGAGGGCGAGAAACAGAGAGGCTGAAACAGAGGGCGAGAAACAGAGGGGCTGAAACAGAGGGCGAGAAACAGAGGGGCTGAAACAGAGGGGCTGAAACAGAGGGGCTGAATCAGAGGGGCTGATTCAGAGGGGCTGAATCAGAGGGTCTGAAACAGAGGGCGAGAAACAGAGGGGCTGAAACAGAGGGCGAGAAACAGAGGGGCTGAAACAGAGGGCGAGAAACAGACGGGCAGAAACAGAGGGCGAGAAACAGAGGGACTGAAACAGAGGGGCTGGAACAGAGAGCGCGAAACAGAGGGACTGAAACAGAGGGCGAGAAACAGAGGGGCTGAAACAGAGGGCGAGAAACAGAGGGCGAGAAGCAGAGGGTGAGAAACAGAGGGCGAGAAACAGAGGGGATGAAATAGAGGGGCTGAAACACAGGGGCTGAAACAGAGGGGCTGAATCAGATGGGCTGATTCAGAGGGGCTGAAACAGAGGGGCTGAATCAGAGGGGCTGAAACAGAGGGCGAGAAACAGAGGGGCTGAAACAGAGGGCGAGAAACAGAGGGGCTGAAACAGAGGGCGAGAAACAGACGTGCAGAAACAGAGGGCGAGAAACAGAGGGACTGAAACAGAGGGGCTGGAACAGAGAGCGCGAAACAGAGGGACTGAAACAGAGGGCGAGAAACAGAGGGGCTGAAACAGAGGGCGAGAAACAGACGGGCAGAAACAGAGGGCGAGAAACAGAGGGACTGAAACAGAGGGGCTGAAACAGAGAGCGCGAAACAGAGGGACTGAAACAGAGGGTGAGAAACAGAGGGGCTGAAACAGAGGGCGAGAAACAGAGGGGCTGAAACAGATGGCGAGAAACAGAGGGGCTGAAACAGAGGGCAAGAAACAGAGGGGCTGAAACAGAGGGGCTGAAACAGAGGGCGAGAAACAGAGGGGCTGAAACAGAGGGCAAGAAACAGAGGGGCTGAAACAGAGGGGCTGAAACAGAGGGCGAGAAACAGAGGGGCTGAAACAGAGGGCGAGAAACAGAGGGGCTGAAACAGAGGGCAAGAAACAGAGGGGCTGAAACAGAGGGCGAGAAACAGAGGGGCTGAAACAGAGGGCGAGAAACAGACGGGCAGAAACAGAGGGCGAGAAACAGAGGGACTGAAACAGAGGGGCTGAAACAGAGAGCGCGAAACAGAGGGACTGAAACAGAGGGTGAGAAACAGAGGGACTGTAACAGAGGGCGAGAAACAGAGGGGCTGAAACAGAGGGCGAGAAACGGAGGGGCTGAAACAGAGGGGCAGAAACAGAGGGGCAGAAACAGAGGGCGAGAAACAGAGGGGCTGAAACAGAGGGCGAGAAACAGAGGTGCTGAAACAGAGGGCGAGAAACAGAGGGCGAGAAACAGAGGGACTGAAACAGAGGGGCTTAAACAGAGGGGCTGAAACAGAGGACGAGAAACAGAGGGGCTGAAACAGAGGGCGAGAAACAGAGGGGCTGAAACAGAGGGCGAGAAACAGAGGGTCTGAAACAGAGGCGCTGACACAGTGGGGCCGAAACAGATGGGCTGAAACAGAGTGCGAGAAATAGAGAGGCTGAAACAGAGGGCGAGAAACAGAGGGACTGAAACAGAGGTCGAGAAACAGAGGGGCTGAAACAGAGAGCGAGAAACAGAGGGCGAGAAACAGAGGGACTGAAACAGAGGGGCTGAAACAGAGGGGCTGAAACAGAGGGCGAGAAACTGAGGGGCTGAAACAGAGGGCGAGAAACAGAGGGGCTGAAACAGAGGGCGAGAAACAGAGGGGCTGAAACAGAGGCGCTGACACAGTGGGGCTGAAACAGAGGGCGAGAAATAGAGGGGCTGAAACAGAGGGGCTGACACAGTGGGGCTGAAACAGAGGGGCTGAAACAGAGGGCGAGAAACAGAGGGGCTGAAACAGAGGGGCTGAAACAGAGGGGCTTAATCAGAGGGGCTGATTCAGAGGAGCTGAAACAGAGGGGCTGAATCAGAGGGTCTGAAACAGAGGGCGAGAAACAGAGGGGCTGAAACAGAGGTCGAGAAACAGAGGGGCTGAAACAGAGGGCGAGAAACAGACGGGCAGAAAGCGAGGGCGAGAAACAGTAGGACTGAAACAGAGGGGCTGAAACAGAGAGCGCGAAACAGAGGGACTGAAACAGAGGGTGAGAAACAGAGGGGCTGTAACAGAGGGCGAGAAACAGAGGGGCTGAAACAGAGGGCGAGAAACGGAGGGGCTGAAACAGAGGGGCTGAAACAGAGGGGCTGAAACAGAGGGCGAGGAACAGAGGTGCTGAAACAGAGGGCGAGAAACAGAGGGGCTGAAACAGAGGGCGAGAAACAGAGGGGCTGAAACAGAGGGCGAGAAACAGACGGGCAGAAACAGAGGGGCTGGAACAGAGAGCGCGAAACAGAGGGACTGAAACAGAGGGCGAGAAACAGAGGGGCTGAAACAGAGGGCGAGAAACAGAGGGCGAGAAGCAGAGGGTGAGAAACAGAGGGCGAGAAACAGAGGGGATGAAATAGAGGGGCTGAAACACAGGGGCTGAAACAGAGGGGCTGAATCAGATGGGCTGATTCAGAGGGGCTGAAACAGAGGGGCTGAATCAGAGGGGCTGAAACAGAGGGCGAGAAACAGAGGGGCTGAAACAGAGGGCGAGAAACAGAGGGGCTGAAACAGAGGGCGAGAAACAGACGTGCAGAAACAGAGGGCGAGAAACAGAGGGACTGAAACAGAGGGGCTGGAACAGAGAGCGCGAAACAGAGGGACTGAAACAGAGGGCGAGAAACAGAGGGGCTGAAACAGAGGGCGAGAAACAGACGGGCAGAAACAGAGGGCGAGAAACAGAGGGACTGAAACAGAGGGGCTGAAACAGAGAGCGCGAAACAGAGGGACTGAAACAGAGGGTGAGAAACAGAGGGGCTGAAACAGAGGGCGAGAAACAGAGGGGCTGAAACAGATGGCGAGAAACAGAGGGGCTGAAACAGAGGGCAAGAAACAGAGGGGCTGAAACAGAGGGGCTGAATCAGAGGGTCTGAAACAGAGGGCGAGAAACAGAGGGGCTGAAACAGAGGTCGAGAAACAGAGGGGCTGAAACAGAGGTCGAGAAACAGACGGGCAGAAAGCGAGGGCGAGAAACAGAGGGACTGAAACAGAGGGGCTGAAACAGAGAGCGCGAAACAGAGGGACTGAAACAGAGGGTGAGAAACAGAGGGGCTGTAACAGAGGGCGAGAAACAGAGGGGCTGAAACAGAGGGCGAGAAACGGAGGGGCTGAAACAGAGGGGCTGAAACAGAGGGGCTGAAACAGAGGGCGAGGAACAGAGGTGCTGAAACAGAGGGCGAGGAACAGAGGGGCTGAAACAAAGGGCGAGAAACAGAGGGGCTGAATTAGACGGGCTGAATCAGAGGGGCTGAAACAGAGGGGCTGAAACAGAGGGCGAGAAACAGAGGGGCTGAAACAGAGGGCGAGAAACAGAGGGGCTGAAACAGAGGGCGAAAAAGGGAGGGGCCGAAACAGAGGGCGAGAAGCAGAGGGTGAGAAACAGAGGGCGAGAAACAGAGGGGATGAAATAGAGGGGCTGAAACACAGGGGCTGAAACAGAGGGGCTGAATCAGATGGGCTGATTCAGAGGGGCTGAAACAGAGGGGCTGAATCAGAGGGGCTGAAACAGAGGGCGAGAAACAGAGGGGCTGAAACAGAGGGCGAGAAACAGAGGGGCTGAAACAGAGGGCGAGAAACAGACGTGCAGAAACAGAGGGCGAGAAACAGAGGGACTGAAACAGAGGGGCTGGAACAGAGAGCGCGAAACAGAGGGACTGAAACAGAGGGCGAGAAACAGAGGGGCTGAAATAGAGGGCGAGAAACAGAGGGGCTGAAACAGAGGGCAAGAAACAGAGGGGCTGAAACAGAGGGGCTGAAACAGAGGGCGAGAAACAGAGGGGCTGAAACAGAGGGCGAGAAACAGAGGGGCTGAAACAGAGGGCGAGAAACAGAGGGGCTGACACAGTGGGGCTGAAACAGAGGGGCTGAAACAGAGGGCGAGAAATAGAGGGGCTGAAACAGAGGGGCTGACACAGTGGGGCTGAAACAGAGGGGCTGAAACAGAGGGCGAGAAACAGAGTGGCTGAAACAGAGGGGCTGAAACAGAGGGGCTGAATCAGAGGGGCTGATTCAGAGGGGCTGAATCAGAGGGTCTGAAACAGAGGGCGAGAAACAGAGGGGCTGAAACAGAGGTGCTGAAACAGAGGGGCTGAAACAGAGGGGCTCAAACAGAGGGCGAAAAACAGAGGGGCTGAAACAGAGGGGCTGAAACAGAGGGGCTGAAACAGAGGGCCAGAAACAGAGGGGCTGAAACAGAGGGGCTGAAACAGAGGAGCTGACACAGAGGGTGAGAAACAGAGCGGCTGAAACAGACGGGCTGAAACAGAGGGCGAGAAACAGAGGGGCTGAAACAGAGGGGCTGAAACTGAGGGGCTGAAACAGAGGGCGAGAAACAGAGGCGCTGAAACAGAGGGGCTGAAACAGAGGGGCTGAAACAGAGGGGCTGAAACAGAGGGCGAGAAACAGAAGGCGAGAAAAAGAGGGGCTGAAACAGAGGGGCTGAAACAGAGGGTCTGTAACAGAGGGCGAGAAACAGAGGGGCTGAAACAGAGGGGCTGAAAAAGAGGGCCTGAAACAGAGGGCGAGAAAGAGTGGGGCTGAAACAGAGTGGCTGAAACAGAGGGCGAGACGCAGAGGGGCTGAAACAGAGGGGCTGAAACAAAGGGGCCGAAACAGAGGGTGAGAAACAGAGGGGGAGAAACAGAGGGGCTGAAACAGAGGGCGAGAAACAGAGGTAATGAATCAAAGGGCGAGAAACAGAGGGGCTGGAACAGAGGGGCTGAAACAGAGGGGCAGAAACAGAGGGCGAGAAACAGAGGTGCTGAAACACAGGGGCTGAAACAGAGGGGCTGAAACAGAGGGGCTGAAACAGAGGGCGAGAAACAGACGGGCAGAAACAGAGGGCGAGAAACAGAGGGACTGAAACAGAGGGGCTGAAACAGAGAGCGCGACACAGAGGGACTGAAACAGAGGGTGAGAAACAGAGGGGCTGAAACAGAGGGCGAGAAACAGAGGGGCTGAAACAGAGGGCGAGAAACAGAGGGGCTGAAACAGAGGGCAAGAAACAGAGGGGCTGAAACAGAGGGGCTGAAACAGAGGGCGAGAAACAGAGGGGCTGAAACAGAGGGCAAGAAACAGAGGGGCTGAAACAGAGGGGCTGAAACAGAGGGCGAGAAACAGAGGGGCTGAAACAGAGGGCAAGAAACAGAGGGGCTGAAACAGAGGGCAAGAAACAGAGGGTCTGAAACAGAGGGGCTGAAACAGAGGGCGAGAAACAGAGGGGCTGAAACAGAGGGCGAGAAACAGATGGGCAGAAACAGAGGGCGAGAAACAGAGGGACTGAAACAGAGGGGCTGAAACAGAGAGCGCGAAACAGAGGGACTGAAACAGAGGGTGAGAAACAGAGGGGCTGTAACAGAGGGCGAGAAACAGAGGGACTGAAACAGAGGGCGAGAAACAGAGGGGCTGAAACAGAGGGCGAGAAACAGAGTGCGAGAAACAGAGGGACTGAAACAGAGGGACTGAAACAGAGGGGCTGAAACAGAGGACGAGAAACAGAGGGGCTGAAACAGAGGGCGAGAAACAGAGGGGCTGAAACAGAGGGCGAGAATCAGAGGGTCTGAAACAGATGGGCTGACGCAGTGGGGTTGAAACAAATGGGCTGAAACAGAGTGCGAGAAATAGAGAGGCTGAAACAGAGGGCGAGAAACAGAGGGACTGAAACAGAGGTCGAGAAACAGAGGGGCTGAAACAGAGGGTTAGAAACAGAGGGCGAGAAACAGAGTGACTGAAGCGGAGGGGCTGAAACAGAGGGGCTGAATCAGAGGGCGAGAAACAGAGGGGCTGAAACAGAGAGGCTGAAACAGAGGGCGAGAAACAGAGGGGCTGAAACAGAGGTCAAGAAACAGAGGGGCTGAAACAGAGGGCGAGAAACAGAGGGGATGAAACAGAGGGCGAGAAAAAGATGGCGAGAAACAGAGGGACTGAAACAGAGGGGCTGAAACAGAGGGGCTGAAACAGAGGGCGAGAAACAGAGTGGCTGAAACAGAGGGGCTGACACAGTGGGGCTGAAACAGAGGGGCTGAAACAGAGGGCGAGAAATAGATGGGCTGAAACAGAGGGGGAGAAACAGAGGGGCTGAAACAGAGGGTGAGAAACGGAGGGGCTGAAACAGAGGGCGAGAAACAGAGGGGCTGAAACAGAGGGGCTGAAACAGAGGGGCTGAAACAGAGGGCAAGAAACAGAGCGGCTGAAAAAGAGGGCGAGAAACAGAGGGGCTGAAACAGAGGGTGAGAAACAGAGGGGCTGAATCAGAGGGTCTGAAACAGAGGGCGAGAAACAGAGGGGCTGAAACAGAGGGCGAGAAACAGAGGGGCTGAAACAGAGGGGCTGAAACAGAGGGTGAGAAACAGAGGGGCTGAAACAGAGGGGCTGAATCAGAGGGGCTGATTCAGAGGTGCTGAAACAGAGGGGCTGAATCAGAGGGGCTGAAACAGAGGGCGAGAAACAGAGGGGCTGAAACAGAGGGGCTGAAACAGAGGGCGAGAAACAGAGGGGCTGAAACAGAGGGCAAGAAACAGAGGGGCTGAAACAGAGGGGCTGAAACAGAGGGCGAGAAACAGAGGTGCTGAAACAGAGGGCAAGAAACAGAGGGGCTGAAACAGAGGGCAAGAAACAGAGGGGCTGAAACAGAGGGGCTGAAACAGAGTGCGAGAAACAGAGGGGCTGAAACAGAGAGCGCGAAACAGAGGGACTGAAATAGAGGGTGAGAAACAGAGGGGCTGAAACAGAGGGCGAGAAACAGAGGGGCTTAAACAGAGGGCGAGAAACAGAGGGGCTGAAACAGAGGGCAAGAAACAGAGGGGCTGAAACAGAGTGGCTGAAACAAAGGGCGAGAAACAGAGGGGCTGAATCAGACGGGCTGAATCAGAGGGGCTGAAACAGAGGGGCTGAAACAGAGGGCGAGAAACAGAGGGGCTGAAACAGAGGGCGAGAAACAGAGGGGCTGAAACAGAGGGCGAAAAAGGGAGGGGCTGAAACAGAGGGCGAGAAGCAGAGGGTGAGAAACAGATGGCGAGAAACAGAGGGGATGAAATAGAGGGGCTGAAACACAGGGGCTGAAACAGAGGGGCTGAATCAGATGGGCTGATTCAGAGGGGCTGAAACAGAGGGGCTGAATCAGAGGGGCTGAAACAGAGGGCGAGAAACAGAGGGGCTGAAACAGAGGGCGAGAAACAGAAGGGCTGAAACAGAGGGCGAGAAACAGACGTGCAGAAACAGAGGGCGAGAAACAGAGGGACTGAAACAGAGGGGCTGGAACAGAGAGCGCGAAACAGAGGGACTGAAACAGAGGGCGAGAAACAGAGGGGCTGAAACAGAGGGCGAGAAACAGAGGGGCTGAAACAGAGGGCGAGAAACAGAGGGGCTGAAACAGAGTGCAAGAAACAGAGGGGCTGAAACAGAGTGGCTGAAACAGAGGGCGAGAAACAGACGGGCTGAATCAGACGGGCTGAATCAGAGGGGCTGAAACATAGGGGCTGAAACAGAGGGCGAGAAACAGAGGGACTGAAACAGAGGGGCTGAAACAGAGGGGCTGATACAGAAGGCGAGAAACAGAGCGGCTGAAACAGAGGGCAAGAAACAGAGGAGCTGAAACAAAGGGGCTGAAACAGTGGGGCTAAAACAGAGGGGCTGAAACAGAGGGCGAGAAATAGAGTGGCTGAAACAGAGGGCGAGAAACAGAGTGGCTGAAACAGAGGGCGAGAAACAGAGGGGCTGAAACAGAGGGCGAGAAACAGAGGGGCTGAAACAGAGGGCAAGAAACAGAGGAGCTGAAACAAAGGGGCTGAAACAGTGGGGCTAAAACAGAGGGGCTGAAACACAGGGCGAGAAACAGAGTGGCTGAAACAGAGGGCGAGAAACAGAGGGGCTGAAACAGAGGGGCTGAAACAGAGGGCGAGAAACAGAGAGGCTGAAACAGAGGGCGAGAAACAGAGGGGCTGAAACAGAGGGCGAGAAACAGAGGGGCTGAATCAGAGGGGCTGAAACAGAGGGCGAGAATCAGAGGGGCTGAATCAGAGGGGCTGAAACAGAGGGCGAGAAACAGATGGGCTGAAACAGAGAGCGAGAAACAGAGGGGCTGAAACAGAGGGGCTGAAACAGAGGGTGAGAAACAGAGGGGCTGAAACAGAGGGCGAGAAACAGAGGGGCTGAAACAGAGGGGCTGAAACAGAGGGTCTGAATCAGAGGGGCTGATTCAGAGGGGCTGAATCAGAGGGGCTTAATCAGAGGGGCTGAAACAGAGGGGCTTAATCAGAGGGGCTGAAACAGAGGGCGAGAAACAGAGGGGCTGAAACAGAGGGACTGAAACAGAGGGGCAGAAACAGAGGGCGAGAAACAGAGGAGCAGAAACAGAGGGGCTGATACAGAGAGCGCGAAACAGAGGGGCTGAAACAGATGGCGAGAAACAGAGGGACTGAAACAGAGGTCGAGAAACAGAGGGGCTGAAACAGAGGGCGCGAAACAGAGGGGCTGAAACAAAGCGGCTGATGCAGAGGGTGAGAAATAGAGGGGCTGAAACAGAGGGGCTGAAACAGAGGGGCTGAAACAGAGGGCGAGAAACAGAGAGGCTGAAACAGAGGGCGAGAAACAGAGGGGCTGAAACAGAGGGCGAGAAACAGAGGGGCTGAAACAGAGGGGCTGAAACAGAGGGGCTGAAACAGAGGGGCTGAAACAGATGGCGAGAAACAGAGAGGCTGAAACAGAGGGCGAGAAACAGAGTGGCTGAAACAGAGGGCAAGAAACAGAGGGGCTGAAACAGAGGGCGAGAAACAGAGGGGCTGAAACAGTGGGGCTAAAACAGAGGGGCTGAAACAGAGGGCGAGAAATAGAGGGGCTGGAACAGAGGGCGAGAAACAGAGGGGCTGAAACAGAGGGCGAGAAACAGAGGGGCTAAATCAGAGGGGCTAAAACAGAGGGCGAGAAACAGAGGGGCTGAAACAGAGAGCGAGAAACAGATGGGCTGAAACAGAGAGGCTGAAACAGAGGGTGAGAAACAGAGGGGTTGAAACAGATGGCGAGAAATAGAGTGGCTGAAACAGAGGGTCTGAAACAGAGGGGCTGAATCAGAGGGGCTGATTCAGAGGGGCTGAAACAGAGGGGCTTAATCAGAGGGGCTGAAAAAGAGGGCGAGAAACAGAGGGGCTGAAACAGAGGGCGAGAAACAGAGGGGCAGAAAAAGAGGGCGAGAAACAGAGGAGCTGAAACAGAGGGGCTGAAACAGAGAGCGCGAAACAGAGGGGCTGAAACAGATGGCGAGAAACAGAGGGACTGAAACAGAGGTCGAGAAACAGAGGGGCTGAAACAGAGGGCGCGAAACAGAGGGGCTGAAACAGAGTGGCTGAAAAAGAAGGGCTGAAACAGAGGGGCTGAAACAGATGGCGAGAAACAGAGGGGCTGAATCAGAGGGGCTGAATCAGAAGGGCTGAAACAGAGGGGCTGAATCAGAGGGGCTGAAACAGAAGGCGAGAAACAGAGGGGCTGAAACAGAGGGCGAGAAACTGAGGGGCAGAAACAGAGGGCGAGAAACAGAGGGGCTGAAACAGAGGGTCTGAAACAGAGGGCGAGAAACAGAGGGGCTGAAACAGAGGGCGAGAAACAGAGGGGCTGAAACAGAGGGGCTGAAACAGAGGGGCTGAAACAGAGGGCGAGAAACGGAGGGGCAGAAACTGAGGGCTTGAAACAGAGGGGCTGAAACAGAGGGGCTGAAACAGAGGGTCTGAATCAGAGGGGCTTGAAACAGAGGGGCTGAAACAGAGGGGCTGAAATAGAGGGTCTGAATCAGAGTGGCTGAAACAGAGGGGCTGAAACAGAGGGCGAGAAACAGAGGGACTGAAACAGAGGGGCTGAAACAGAGGGGCTGATACAGAAGGCGAGAAACAGAGCGGCTGAAACAGAGGGCAAGAAACAGAGGAGCTGAAACAAAGGGCGAGAAACAGAGTGGCTGAAACAGAGGGCGAGAAACAGAGGGGCTGAAACAGAGGGGCTGAAACAGAGGGCGAGAAACAGAGGGGCTGAAACAGAGGGCGAGAAACAGAGGGGCTGAAACAGAGGGCGAGAAACAGAGGGGCTGAAACAGAGGGGCTGAAACAGAGGGCGAGAAACAGAGGGGCTGAATCAGAGGGGCTGAAACAGAGGGCGAGAAACAGATGGGCTGAAACAGAGAGCGAGAAACAGAGGGGCTGAAACAGAGGGCGAGAAACAGAGGGGCTGAAACAGAGGGCGAGAAACAGAGGGGCTGAAACAGAGGGGCTGAATCAGAGGGGCTGAAACAGAGGGCGAGAAACAGAGGGGCTGAAACAGAGGGACTGAAACAGAGGGGCAGAAACAGAGGGCGAGAAACAGAGGAGCAGAAACAGAGGGGCTGATACAGAGAGCGCGAAACAGAGGGGCTGAAACACATGGCGAGAAACAGAGGGACTGAAACAGAGGTCGAGAAACAGAGGGGCTGAAACAGAGGGCAAGAAACAGAGGGGCTGAAACAAAGCGGCTGATGCAGAGGGCGAGAAATAGAGGGGCTGAAACAGAGGGGCTGAAACAGAGGGGCTGAAACAGAGGGCGAGAAACAGAGAGGCTGAAACAGAGGGCGAGAAACAGAGGGGCTGAAACAGAGGGCGAGAAACAGAGGGGGCTGAAACAGAGGGGCTGAAACAGAGGGGCTGAAACAGAGGGGCTGAAACAGAGGGCGAGAAACAGAGAGGCTGAAACAGAGGGCGAGAAACAGAGTGGCTGAAACAGAAGGCGAGAAACAGAGGGGCTGAAACAGAGGGCGAGAAACAGAGGGGCTGAAACAGTGGGGCTAAAACAGAGGGGCTGAAACAGACGGCGAGAAATAGAGGGGCTGGAACAGAGGGCGAGAAACAGACGGTCTGAAACAGAGGGGCTGAAACAGAGGGCTGAAACAGAGGGCGAGAAACAGAGGGGCTAAAACAGAGGGCGAGAAACAGAGGTGCTGAAACAGAGGGCGAGAAACAGAGGGTCTAAATCAGAGGGGCTAAAACAGAGGGCGAGAAACAGAGGGGCTGAAACAGAGAGCGAGAAACAGATGGGCTGAAACAGAGGGGCTGAAACAGAGGGTGAGAAACAGAGGGGTTGAAACAGATGGCGAGAAATAGAGTGGCTGAAACAGAGGGTCTGAAACAGAGGGGCTGAATCAGAGGGGCTGATTCAGAGGGGCTGAAACAGAGGGCGAGAAACAGAGGGGCTGAATCAGAGGGGCTGAAACAGAGGGCGAGAAACAGAGGGGCTGAATCAGAGGGGCTGAAACAGAGGGCGAGAAACAGATGGGCTGAAACAGAGAGCGAGAAACAGAGGGGCTGAAACAGAGGGGCTGAAACAGAGGGTGAGAAACAGAGGGGCTGAAACAGAGGGCGAGAAACAGAGGGGCTGAAACAGAGGGGCTGAAACATAGGGGCTGAATCAGAGGGGCTGATTCAGAGGGGCTGAATCAGAGGGGCTTAATCAGAGGGGGTGAAACAGAGGGGCTTAATCAGAGGGGCTGAAACAGAGGGCGAGAAACAGAGGGGCTGAAACAGAGGGACTGAAACAGAGGGGCAGAAACAGAGGGCGAGAAACAGAGGAGCAGAAACAGAGGGGCTGATACAGAGAGCGCGAAACAGAGGGGCTGAAACAGATGGCGAGAAACAGAGGGACTGAAACAGAGGTCGAGAAACAGAGGGGCTGAAACAGAGGGCAAGAAACAGAGGGGCTGAAACAAAGCGGCTGATGCAGAGGGCGAGAAATAGAGGGGCTGAAACAGAGGGGCTGAAACAGAGGGGCTGAAACAGAGGGCGAGAAACAGAGAGGCTGAAACAGAGGGCGAGAAACAGAGGGGCTGAAACAGAGGGGCTGAAACAGAGGGGTTGAAACAGAGGGGCTGAAACAGATGGCGAGAAACAGAGAGGCTGAAACAGAGGGCGAGAAACAGAGTGGCTGAAACAGAGGGCAAGAAACAGAGGGGCTGAAACAGAAGGCGAGAAACAGAGGGGCTGAAACAGTGGGGCTAAAACAGAGGGGCTGAAACAGAGGGCGAGAAATAGAGGGGCTGGAACAGAGGGCGAGAAACAGAGGGGCTGAAACAGAGGGCGAGAAACAGAGGGGCTAAATCAGAGGGGCTAAAACAGAGGGCGAGAAACAGAGGGGCTGAAACAGAGAGCGAGAAACAGATGGGCTGAAACAGAGGGGCTGAAACAGAGGGTGAGAAACAGAGGGGTTGAAACAGATGGCGAGAAATAGAGTGGCTGAAACAGAGGGTCTGAAACAGAGGGGCTGAATCAGAGGGGCTGATTCAGAGGGGCTGAAACAGAGGGGCTTAATCAGAGGGGCTGAAAAAGAGGGCGAGAAACAGAGGAGCTGCAACAGAGGGGCTGATACAGAGAGCGCGAAACAGAGGGGCTGAAACAGATGGCGAGAAACAGAGGGACTGAAACAGAGGTCGAGAAACAGAGGGGCTGAAACAGAGGGCGCGAAACAGAGGGGCTGAAACAGAGTGGCTGAAAAAGAAGGGCTGAAACAGAGGGGCTGAAACAGATGGCGAGAAACAGAGGGGCTGAATCAGAGGGGCTGAATCAGAAGGGCTGAAACAGAGGGGCTGAATCAGAGGGGCTGAAACAGAAGGCGAGAAACAGAGGGGCTGAAACAGAGGGCGAGAAACTGAGGGGCAGAAACAGAGGGCGAGAAACAGAGGGGCAGAAAAAGAGGGCGAGAAACAGAGGAGCTGCAACAGAGGGGCTGATACAGAGAGCGCGAAACAGAGGGGCTGAAACAGATGGCGAGAAACAGAGGGACTGAAACAGAGGTCGAGAAACAGAGGGGCTGAAACAGAGGGCGCGAAACAGAGGGGCTGAAACAGAGTGGCTGAAAAAGAAGGGCTGAAACAGAGGGGCTGAAACAGATGGCGAGAAACAGAGGGGCTGAATCAGAGGGGCTGAATCAGAAGGGCTGAAACAGAGGGGCTGAATCAGAGGGGCTGAAACAGAAGGCGAGAAACAGAGGGGCTGAAACAGAGGGCGAGAAACTGAGGGGCAGAAACAGAGGGCGAGAAACAGAGGGGCTGAAACAGAGGGTCTGAAACAGAGGGCGAGAAACAGAGGGGCTGAAACAGAGGGCGAGAAACAGAGGGGCTGAAACAGAGGGGCTGAAACAGAGGGGCTGAAACAGAGGGCGAGAAACAGAGGGGCAGAAACTGAGGGCTTGAAACAGAGGGGCTGAAACAGAGGGGCTGAAACAGAGGGTCTGAATCAGAGTGGCTGAAACAGAGGGCGAGAAACAGAGGGGCTGAATCAGACGGGCTGAATCAGTGGGGCTGGAACAGAGGGGCTGAAACAGAGGGCGAGAAACAGAGGGACTGAAACAGAGGGGCTGAAACAGAGGGGCTGATACAGAAGGCGAGAAACAGAGCGGCTGAAACAGAGGGCAAGAAACAGAGGAGCTGAAACAAAGGGCGAGAAACAGAGTGGCTGAAACAGAGGGCGAGAAACAGAGGGGCTGAAACAGAGGGGCTGAAACAGAGGGCGAGAAACAGAGGGGCTGAAACAGAGGGCGAGAATCAGAGGGGCTGAAACAGAGGGCGAGAAACAGAGGGGCTGAAACAGAGGGGCTGAAACAGAGGGCGAGAAACAGAGGGGCTGAATCAGAGGGGCTGAAACAGAGGGCGAGAAACAGATGGGCTGAAACAGAGAGCGAGAAACAGAGGGGCTGAAACAGAGGGCGAGAAACAGAGGGGCTGAAACAGAGGGCGAGAAACAGAGGGGCTGAAACAGAGGGGCTGAAACAGAGAGCGCGAAACAGAGGGGCTGAAACAGATGGCGAGAAACAGAGGGACTGAAACAGAGGTCGAGAAACAGAGGGGCTGAAACAGAGGGCAAGAAACAGAGGGGCTGAAACAAAGCGGCTGATGCAGAGGGCGAGAAATAGAGGGGCTGAAACAGAGGGGCTGAAACAGAGGGGCTGAAACAGAGGGCGAGAAACAGAGAGGCTGAAACAGAGGGCGAGAAACAGAGGGGCTGAAACAGAGGGCGAGAAACAGAGGGGCTGAAACAGAGGGGCTGAAACAGAGGGGCTGAAACAGAGGGGCTGAAACAGAGGGCGAGAAACAGAGAGGCTGAAACAGAGGGCGAGAAACAGAGTGGCTGAAACAGAGGGCAAGAAACAGAGGGGCTGAAACAGAGGGCGAGAAACAGAGGGGCTGAAACAGTGGGGCTAAAACAGAGGGGCTGAAACAGAGGGCGAGAAATAGAGGGGCTGGAACAGAGGGCGAGAAACAGACGGTCTGAAACAGAGGGGCTGAAACAGAGGGGCTGAAACAGAGGGCGAGAAACAGAGGGGCTGAAACAGAGGGCGAGAAACAGAGGTGCTGAAACAGAGGGCGAGAAACAGAGGGGCTAAATCAGAGGGGCTAAAACAGAGGGCGAGAAACAGAGGGGCTGAAACAGAGAGGGAGAAACAGATGGGCTGAAACAGAGGGGCTGAAACAGAGGGTGAGAAACAGAGGGGTTGAAACAGATGGCGAGAAATAGAGTGGCTGAAACAGAGGGTCTGAAACAGAGGGGCTGAATCAGAGGGGCTGATTCAGAGGGGCTGAAACAGAGGGGCTGAAACAGAGGGCGAGAAACAGAGGGGCTGAAACAGAGGGCGAGAAACAGAGGGGCAGAAAAAGAGGGCGAGAAACAGAGGAGCTGAAACAGAGGGGCTGAAACAGAGAGCGCGAAACAGAGGGGCTGAAACAGATGGCGAGAAACAGAGGGACTGAAACAGAGGTCGAGAAACAGAGGGGCTGAAACAGAGGGCGCGAAACAGAGGGGCTGAAACAGAGTGGCTGAAAAAGAAGGGCTGAAAAAGAGGGGCTGAAACAGATGGCGAGAAACAGAGGGGCTGAATCAGAGGGGATGAATCAGAAGGGCTGAAACAGAGGGGCTGAATCAGAGGGGCTGAAACAGAAGGCGAGAAACAGAGGGGCTGAAACAGAGTGCGAGAAACTGAGGGGCAGAAACAGAGGGCGAGAAACAGAGGAGCTGAAACAGAGGGTCTGAAACAGAGGGCGAGAAACAGAGGGGCTGAAACAGAGGGCGAGAAACAGAGGGGCAGAAACTGAGGGCTTGAAACAGAGGGGCTGAAACAGAGGGGCTGAAACAGAGGGTCTGAATCAGAGTGGCTGAAACAGAGGGGCTGAAACAGAGGGCGAGAAACAAAGGGGCTGAAACAGCGGGCGAGAAACAGAGGGCCAGAAACAGAGGGGCTGAAACAGAGGGGCTGAAACAGACGGGCTGAATCAGAGAGCCTGAAACAGAGGGCGAGAAACAGAGGGGCTGAAACTGAGGGCGAAAAACAGAGGGACTGAAACAGAGGGCGAGAAACAGAGGGGCTGAAACAGAGGGGCAGAAACAGAGTGGCTGAAACAGAGGGGCTGAAACATAGGGCGAGAAACAGAGGGGCTGAATCAGAGGGGCTGAATCAGAGGGACTGAAACAGAGGGGCTGAAACAGAGGGCGAGAAACAAAGGGGCTGAAACAGCGGGTGAGAAACAGAGGGCGAGAAACAGAGGGGCTGAAACAGAGGGGCTGAAACAGACGGGCTGAAACAGAGACCCTGAAACAGAGAGCGAGAAACAGAGGGGCTGAAACAGAGGGCGAAAAACAGAGGGGCTGAAACAGAGGGCGAGAAACAGAGGGTGAGAAACAGAGGGCAAGAAACAGAGTGGAAGAAACAGAGGGGCTGCAACAAAGGGGCTGAAATAGAGGGGCTGAAACAGAGGGGCTGAATCAGAGGGGCTGAAACAGAGGGCGAGAAACAGAGGGGCTGAAACAGAGGGCGAGAAACAGAGGGGCTGAAACAGAGGGGCTGAAACAGAGGGGCTGAAACAGAGGGGCTGAATCCGAGGGGCTGAAACAGAGGGCGAGAAACAGAGGGGCTGAAACAGAGGGCGAGAAACAGAGGGGCTGAAACAGAGGGGCTGAAACAGAGGGGCTGAAACAGAGGGGCTGAATCCGAGGGCGAGAAACAGAGAGGCTGAAACAGAGGGCGAGAAACAGAGGGGCTGAAACAGAGGGCAAGAAACAGAGGGGCTGAAACAGAGGGTGAGAAACAGAGGGGCTGAAACAGAGGGGCTTAACCAGAGGGACTGAATCAGAGGGGCTGAAACAGAGGGCGAGAAACAGAAGGGCTGAAACAGAGTGCGAGAAACAGAGGGCGAGAAACAGGGGGACTGAAACAGAGGGGCTGAAACAGAGGGGCTGAAACAGAGGGTGGGAAACAGAGGGGCTGAAACAGAGGGCGAGAAACAGAGGGCGAGAAACAGAGGGCGAGAAACAGAGGGACTGAAACAGAGGGGCTGAAACAGAGGGGCTGAAACAGAGGGCGAGAAACAGAGGGGCTGAAACAGAGGGCGAGAAACAGAGGGGCTGAAACAGTGGGGCTGAAACAGAGAGGCTGAAACAGAGGGCGAGAAACAGAGGGGCTGAAACAGAGGGCATGAAACAGAGGGGCTGAAACAGAGGGCGAGAAACAGAGGGGCTGAAACAGAGGAGCTGAAACAGAGGAGCTGAAACAGAGGGGCTGAAACAGAGGGCGAGATACAGAGGGGCTGAAACAGAGGGCGAGAAACAGAGGGGCTGAAACAGAGAGCGAGAAACAGAGGGCGAGAAATAGAGGGGCTGAAACAGAGGGCGAGAAACAGAGGGCGAGAAACAGAGGGAATGAAACAGAGGGGCTGAAACAGAGGGGCTGAAACAGAGGGCGAGAAACAGAGGGGCTGAAACAGTGGGGCTGAAACAGAGAGGCTGAAACAGAGGGCGAGAAACAGAGGGGCTGAAACAGAGGGCATGAAACAGAGGGGCTGAAACAGAGGGCGAGAAACAGAGGGGCTGAAACAGAGGGCGAGAAACAGAGAGGCTGAAACAGAGGGCGAGAAACAGAGGGGCTGAAACTGAGGGCGAGAAACAGAGGGGCTGAAACAGAGGGGCTGAAACAGAGGGGCTGAAACAGAGGGGCTGAAACAGAGGGCGAGAAACAGAGAGGCTGAAACAGAGGGCGAGAAACAGAGTGGCTGAAACAGAGGGCAAGAAACAGAGGGGCTGAAACAGAGGGCGAGAAACAGAGGGGCTGAAACAGTGGGGCTAAAACAGAGGGGCTGAAACAGAGGGCGAGAAATAGAGGGGCTTGAACAGAGGGCGAGAAACAGACGGTCTGAAACAGAGGGGCTGAAACAGAGGGGCTGAAACAGAGGGCGAGAAACAGAGGGGCTGAAACAGAGGGCGAGAAACAGAGGGGCTGAAACAGAGGGCGAGAAACAGAGGGGCTAAATCAGAGGGGCTAAAACAGAGGGCGAGAAACAGAGGGGCTGAAACAGAGAGCGAGAAACAGATGGGCTGAAACAGAGGGGCTGAAACAGAGGGTGAGAAACAGAGGGGTTGAAACAGATGGCGAGAAATAGAGTTGCTGAAACAGAGGGTCTGAAACAGAGGGGCTGAATCAGAGGGGCTGATTCAGAGGGGCTGAAACAGAGGGGCTGAAACAGAGGGCGAGAAACAGAGGGGCTGAAACAGAGGGCGAGAAACAGAGGGGCAGAAAAAGAGGGCGAGAAACAGAGGAGCTGAAACAGAGGGGCTGAAACAGAGAGCGCGAAACAGAGGGGCTGAAACAGATGGCGAGAAACAGAGGGACTGAAACAGAGGTCGAGAAACAGAGGGGCTGAAACAGAGGGCGCGAAACAGAGGGGCTGAAACAGAGTGGCTGAAAAACAAGGGCTGAAAAAGAGGGGCTGAAACAGATGGCGAGAAACAGAGGGGCTGAATCAGAGGGGCTGAATCAGAAGGGCTGAAACAGAGGGGCTGAATCAGAGGGGCTGAAACAGAAGGCGAGAAACAGAGGGGCTGAAACAAAGGGCGAGAAACTGAGGGGCAGAAACAGAGGGCGAGAAACAGAGGAGCTGAAACAGAGGGTCTGAAACAGAGGGCGAGAAACAGAGGGGCTGAAACAGAGGGCGAGTAACAGAGGGGCAGAAACTGAGGGCTTGAAACAGAGGGGCTGAAACAGAGGGGCTGAAACAGAGGGTCTGAATCAGAGTGGCTGAAACAGAGGGGCTGAAACAGAGAGCGAGAAACAAAGGGGCTGAAACAGCGGGCGAGAAACAGAGGGCCAGAAACAGAGGGGCTGAAACAGAGGGGCTGAAACAGACGGGCTGAATCAGAAAGCCTGAAACAGAGGGCGAGAAACAGAGGGGCTGAAACTGAGGGCGAAAAACAGAGGGACTGAAACAGAGGGCGAGAAACAGAGGGGCTGAAACAGAGGGGCAGAAACAGAGGGGCTGAAACAGAGGGGCTGAAACATAGGGCGAGAAACAGAGGGGCTGAATCAGAGTGGCTGAATCAGAGGGACTGAAACAGAGGGGCTGAAACAGAGGGCGAGAAACAAAGGGGCTGAAACAGCGGGTGAGAAACAGAGGGCGAGAAACAGAGGGGCTGAAACAGAGGGGCTGAAACAGACGGGCTGAAACAGAGACCCTGAAACAGAGAGCGAGAAACAGAGGGGCTGAAACAGAGGGCGAAAAACAGAGGGGCTGAAACAGAGGGCGAGAAACAGAGGGTGAGAAACAGAGGGCAAGAAACAGAGTGGAAGAAACAGAGGGGCTGAAACAAAGGGGCTGAAATAGAGGGGCTGAAACAGAGGGGCTGAAACAGAGGGGCTGAAACAGAGGGCGAGAAACAGAGGGGCTGAAACAGAGGGCGAGAAACAGAGGGGCTGAAACAGAGGGGCTGAAACAGAGGGGCTGAAACAGAGGGGCTGAATCCGAGGGGCTGAAACAGAGGGCGAGAAACAGAGGGGCTGAAACAGAGGGCGAGAAACAGAGGGGCTGAAACAGAGGGGTTGAAACAGAGGGGCTGAAACAGAGGGGCTGAATCCGAGGGCGAGAAACAGAGAGGCTGAAACAGAGGGCGAGAAACAGAGGTGCTGAAACAGAGGGCAAGAAACAGAGGGGCTGAAACAGAGGGTGAGAAACAGAGGGGCTGAAACAGAGGGGCTGAACCAGAGGGACTGAATCAGAGGGGCTGAAACAGAGGGCGAGATACAGAGGGGCTGAAACAGAGGGCGAGAAACAGAGGGGCTGAAACAGAGTGCGAGAAACAGAGGGCGAGAAACAGGGGGACTGAAACAGAGGGGCTGAAACAGAGGGGCTGAAACAGAGGGTGGGAAACAGAGAGCGAGAAACAGAGGGCGAGAAACAGAGGGGCTGAAACAGAGGGCGAGAAACAGAGGGCGAGAAACAGAGGGACTGAAACAGAGGGGCTGAAACAGAGGGGCTGAAACAGAGGGCGAGAAACAGAGGGGCTGAAACAGAGGGCGAGAAACAGAGGGGCTGAAACAGTGGGGCTGAAACAGAGAGGCTGAAACAGAGGGCGAGAAACAGAGGGGCTGAAACAGAGGGCATGAAACAGAGGGGCTGAAACAGAGGGCGAGAAACAGAGGGGCTGAAACAGAGGGGCTGAAACAGAGGAGCTGAAACAGAGGGGCTGAAACAGAGGGCGAGATACAGAGGGGCTGAAACAGAGGGCGAGAAACAGAGGGGCTGAAACAGAGAGCGAGAAACAGAGGGCGAGAAACAGAGGGGCTGAAACAGAGGGCGAGAAACAGAGGGCGAGAAACAGAGGGACTGAAACAGAGGGGCTGAAACAGAGGGGCTGAAACAGAGGGCGAGAAACAGAGGGGCTGAAACAGTGGGGCTGAAACAGAGAGGCTGAAACAGAGGGCGAGAAACAGAGGGGCTGAAACAGAGGGCATGAAACAGAGGGGCTGAAACAGAGGGCGAGAAACAGAGGGGCTGAAACAGAGGGGCTGAAACAGAGGAGCTGAAACAGAGGGGCTGAAACAGAGGGCGAGATACAGAGGGGCTGAAACAGAGGGCGAGAAACAGAGGGGCTGAAACAGAGAGCGAGAAACAGAGGGCGAGAAACAGAGGGACTGAAACAGAGGGGCTGAAACAGAGGGGCAGAAACAGAGGGCGAGAAACTGAGGGGCTGAAACAGAGGGCGAGAAACAGAGGGTCTGAAACAGAGGGCGAGAAACAGAGGGGCTGAAACCGAGGCGCTGACACAGTGGGGCTGAAACAGAGGGGCTGAAACAGAGGGCGAGAATTAGAGGGGCTGAAACAGAGGGGCTGACACAGTGGGGCTGAAACAGAGGGGTGAAACAGAGGGCGAGAAACAGAGGGGCTGAAACAGAGGGGCTGAAACAGAGGGGCTTAATCAGAGGGGCTGATTCAGAGGAGCTGAAACAGAGGGGCTGAATCAGAGGGTCTGAAACAGAGGGCGAGAAACAGAGGGGCTGAAACAGAGGTCGAGAAACAGAGGGGCTGAAACAGAGGGGCTGAAACAGAGGAGCTGAAACAGAGGGGCTGAAACAGAGGGCGAGAAACAGAGGGACTGAAACAGAGGGGCTGAAACAGAGAGCGCGAAACAGAGGGACTGAAACAGAGGGTGAGAAAAAGAGGGGCTGTAACAGAGGGCGAGAAACAGAGGGGCTGAAACAGAGGGCGAGAAACGGAGGGGCTGAAACAGAGGGGCTGAAACAGAGGGGCTGAAACAGAGGGCGAGGAACAGAGGAGCTGAAACAGAGGGCGAGAAACAGAGGGGCTGAAACAGAGGGCGAGAAACAGAGGGCGAGAAACAGAGGGACTGAAACAGAGGGGCTGAAACAGAGGGGCTGAAACAGAGGACGAGAAACAGAGGGGCTGAAACAGAGGGCGAGAAACAGAGGGGCTGAAACAGAGGGCCAGAAACAGAGGGTCTGAAACAGAGGGGCTGACACAGTGGGGCTGAAACAGAGGGGCTGAAACAGAGAGCGAGAAATAGAGGGGCTGAAACAGAGGGCGAGAAACAGAGGGACTGAAACAGAGGGCGAGAAACAGAGGGGCTGGAACAGAGGGTGAGAAACAGAGGGCGAGAAACAGAGGGACTGAAGCAGAGGGGCTGAAACAGAGGGGCTGAATCAGAGGGCGAGAAACAGAGGGGCTGAAACAGAGAGGCTGAAACAGAGGGCGAGAAACAGAGGGGCTGAAACAGAGGTCAAGAAACAGAGGGGCTGAAACAGAGGGCGGGAAACAGAGGGGCTGAAACAGAGGGGCTGAAACAGAGGGCGAGAAACAGAGGGGCTGAAACAGAGGGCGAGAAACAGAGGGGATGAAACCGAGGGCGAGAAACAGAGGGCGAGAAACAGAGGGACTGAAACAGAGGGGCTGAAACAGAGGGTGGGAAACAGAGAGCGAGAAACAGAGGGCGAGAAACAGAGGGGCTGAAACAGAGGGCGAGAAACAGAGGGCGAGAAACAGAGGGACTGAAACAGAGGGGCTGAAACAGAGGGGCTGAAACAGAGGGCGAGAAACAGAGGGGCTGAAACAGCGGGCGAGAAACAGAGGGGCTGAAACAGTGGGGCTGAAACAGAGAGGCTGAAACAGAGGGCGAGAAACAGAGGGGCTGAAACAGAGGGCATGAAACAGAGGGGCTGAAACAGAGGGCGAGAAACAGAGGGGCTGAAACAGAGGGGCTGAAACAGAGGAGCTGAAACAGAGGGGCTGAAACAGAGGGCGAGATACAGAGGGGCTGAAACAGAGGGCGAGAAACAGAGGGGCTGAAACAGAGAGCGAGAAACAGAGGGCGAGAAACAGAGGGGCTGAAACAGAGGGCGAGAAACAGAGGGCGAGAAACAGAGGGACTGAAACAGAGGGGCTGAAACAGAGGGGCTGAAACAGAGGGCGAGAAACAGAGGGGCTGAAACAGTGGGGCTGAAACAGAGAGGCTGAAACAGAGGGCGAGAAACAGAGGGGCTGAAACAGAGGGCATGAAACAGAGGGGCTGAAACAGAGGGCGAGAAACAGAGGGGCTGAAACAGAGGGGCTGAAACAGAGGAGCTGAAACAGAGGGGCTGAAACAGAGGGCGAGATACAGAGGGGCTGAAACAGAGGGCGAGAAACAGAGGGGCTGAAACAGAGAGCGAGAAACAGAGGGCGAGAAACAGAGGGACTGAAACAGAGGGGCTGAAACAGAGGGGCAGAAACAGAGGGCGAGAAACTGAGGGGCTGAAACAGAGGGCGAGAAACAGAGGGTCTGAAACAGAGGGCGAGAAACAGAGGGGCTGAAACCGAGGCGCTGACACAGTGGGGCTGAAACAGAGGGGCTGAAACAGAGGGCGAGAATTAGAGGGGCTGAAACAGAGGGGCTGACACAGTGGGGCTGAAACAGAGGGGTGAAACAGAGGGCGAGAAACAGAGGGGCTGAAACAGAGGGGCTGAAACAGAGGGGCTTAATCAGAGGGGCTGATTCAGAGGAGCTGAAACAGAGGGGCTGAATCAGAGGGTCTGAAACAGAGGGCGAGAAACAGAGGGGCTGAAACAGAGGTCGAGAAACAGAGGGGCTGAAACAGAGGGGCTGAAACAGAGGAGCTGAAACAGAGGGGCTGAAACAGAGGGCGAGAAACAGAGGGACTGAAACAGAGGGGCTGAAACAGAGAGCGCGAAACAGAGGGACTGAAACAGAGGGTGAGAAAAAGAGGGGCTGTAACAAAGGGCGAGAAACAGAGGGGCTGAAACAGAGGGCGAGAAACGGAGGGGCTGAAACAGAGGGGCTGAAACAGAGGGGCTGAAACAGAGGGCGAGGAACAGAGGAGCTGAAACAGAGGGCGAGAAACAGAGGGGCTGAAACAGAGGGCGAGAAACAGAGGGCGAGAAACAGAGGGACTGAAACAGAGGGGCTGAAACAGAGGGGCTGAAACAGAGGACGAGAAACAGAGGGGCTGAAACAGAGGGCGAGAAACAGAGGGGCTGAAACAGAGGGCCAGAAACAGAGGGTCTGAAACAGAGGGGCTGACACAGTGGGGCTGAAACAGAGGGGCTGAAACAGAGAGCGAGAAATAGAGGGGCTGAAACAGAGGGCGAGAAACAGAGGGACTGAAACAGAGGGCGAGAAACAGAGGGGCTGGAACAGAGGGTGAGAAACAGAGGGCGAGAAACAGAGGGACTGAAGCAGAGGGGCTGAAACAGAGGGGCTGAATCAGAGGGCGAGAAACAGAGGGGCTGAAACAGAGAGGCTGAAACAGAGGGCGAGAAACAGAGGGGCTGAAACAGAGGTCAAGAAACAGAGGGGCTGAAACAGAGGGCGGGAAACAGAGGGGCTGAAACAGAGGGGCTGAAACAGAGGGCGAGAAACAGAGGGGCTGAAACAGAGGGCGAGAAACAGAGGGGATGAAACCGAGGGCGAGAAACAGAGGGCGAGAAACAGAGGGACTGAAACAGAGGGGCTGAAACAGAGGGGCTGAAACAGAGGGCGAGAAACAGAGTGGCTGAAACAGAGGGTCTGACACAGTGGGGCTGAAACAGAGGGGCTGAAACAGAGGGCAAGAAATAGAGGGGCTGAAACAGAGGGCGAGAAACAGAGGGGCTGAAACAGAGGGTGAGAAAAAGAGGGGCTGAAACAGAGGGCGAGAAACAGAGGGGCTGAAACAGAGGGGCTGAAACAGAGGGGCTGAAACAGAGGGCAAGAAACAGAGGGGCTGAAAAAGAGGGCGAGAAACAGAGTGGCTGAAACAGAGGGCGAGAAACAGAGGGGCTGAATCAGAGGGTCTGAAACAGAGGGCGAGAAACAGAGGGGCTGAAACAGAGGGCGAGAAACAGAGGGGCTGAAACAGAGGGGCTGAAACAGAGGGTGAGAAACAGAGGGGCTGAAACAGAGGGGCTGAATCAGAGGGGCTGATTCAGAGGTGCTGAAACAGAGGGGCTGAAACAGAGGGCGAGAAACACAGGGGCTGAAACAGAGGGCGAGAAACAGAGGGGCTGAAACAGAGGGCGAGAAACAGAGGGGCTGAAACAGAGGGGCTGACACAGTGGGGCTGAAACAGAGGGGCTGAAACAGAGGACCAGAAACAGAGGGGCTGAAACAGAGGGCGAGAAACAGAGGGGCTGAAAAAGAGGGCGAGAAACAGAGGGTCTGAAACAGAGGGGCTGACACAGTGGGGCTGAAACAGATGGGCTGAAACAGAGTGCGAGAAATAGAGAGGCTGAAACAGAGGGCGAGAAACAGAGGGACTGAAACAGAGGTCGAGAAACAGAGGGGCTGAAACAGAGGGTTAGAAAGAGAGGGCGAGAAACAGAGTGACTGAAGCAGAGGGGCTGAAACAGAGGGGCTGAATCAGAGGGCGAGAAACAGAGGGGCTGAAACAGAGAGGCTGAAACAGAGGGCGAGAAACAGAGGGGCTGAAACAGAGGTCAAGAAACAGAGGGGCTGAAATAGAGGGCGGGAAACAGAGGGGCTGAAACAGAGGGGCTGAAACAGAGGGGCTGAAACAGAGGGGCTAAAACAGAGGGCGAGAAACAGAGGGACTGAAACAGAGGGCGAGAAACAGAGGGGCTGAAACAGAGGCCGAGAAACAGAGGGCGAGAAACAGAGGGACTGAAACAGAGGTGCTGAAACAGAGGGGCTGAAACAGAGGGCGAGAAACAGAGTGGCTGAAACAGAGGGGCTGACACAGTGGGGCTGAAACAGAGGGGCTGAAACAGAGGGCGAGAAATAGATGGGCTGAAACAGAGGGGGAGAAACAGAGGGGCTGAAACAGAGGGTGAGAAACAGAGGGGCTGAAACAGAGGGCGAGAAACAGAGGGGCTGAAACAGAGGGGCTGAAACAGAGGGGCTGAAACAGAGGGCAAGAAACAGAGGGGCTGAAAAAGAGGGCGAGAAACAGAGGGGCTGAAACAGAGGGTGAGAAACAGAGGGGCTGAATCAGAGGGTCTGAAACAGAGGGCGAGAAACAGAGGGGCTGAAACAGAGGGCGAGAAACAGAGGGGCTGAAACAGAGGGGCTGAAACAGAGGGTGAGAAACAGAGGGGCTGAAACAGAGGGGCTGAATCAGAGGGGCTGATTCAGAGGTGCTGAAACAGAGGGGCTGAATCAGAGGGGCTGAAACAGAGGGCGAGAAACAGAGGGGCTGAAACAGAGGGCGAGAAACAGAGGGGCTGAAACAGAGGGCGAGAAACAGACGGGCAGAAACAGAGGGCGAGAAACAGAGGGACTGAAACAGAGGGGCTGAAACAGAGAGCGCGAAACAGAGGGACTGAAATAGAGGGTGAGAAACAGAGGGGCTGAAACAGAGGGCGAGAAACAGAGGGGCTTAAACAGAGGGCGAGAAACAGAGGGACTGAAACAGAGGGCGAGAAACAGAGGGGCTGAAACAGAGGGTGAGAAACAGAGGGCGAGAAACAGAGGGACTGAAGCAGAGGGGCTGAAACAGAGGGTCTGAAACAGAGGGGCTGACACAGTGGGGCTGAAACAGAGGGGCTGAAACAGAGGGCGAGAAATAGAGGGGCTGAAACAGAGGGCGAGAAACAGAGGGACTGAAACAGAGGGCGAGAAACAGAGGGGCTGAAACAGAGGGTGAGAAACAGAGGGCGAGAAACAGAGGGACTGAAGCAGAGGGGCTGAAACAGAGGGGCTGAATCAGAGGGCGAGAAACAGAGGGGCTGAAACAGAGAGGCTGAAACAGAGGGCGAGAAACAGAGGGGCTGAAACAGAGGTCAAGAAACAGAGGGGCTGAAACAGAGGGCGGGAAACAGAGGGGCTGAAACAGAGGGGCTGAAACAGAGGGCGAGAAACAGAGGGGCTGAAACAGAGGGCGAGAAACAGAGGGGATGAAACAGAGGGCGAGAAACAGAGGGCGAGAAACAGAGGGACTGAAACAGAGGGTCTGACACAGTGGGGCTGAAACAGAGGGGCTGAAACAGAGGGCGAGAAATAGAGGAGCTGAAACAGAGGGCGAGAAACAGAGGGGCTGACACAGAGGGTGAGAAACAGAGGGGCTGAAACAGAGGGCGAGAAACAGAGGGGCTGAAACAGAGGGGCTGAAACAGAGGGGCTGAAACAGAGGGCAAGAAACAGAGGGGCTGAAAAAGAGGGCGAGAAACAGAGGGGCTGAAACAGAGGGCGAGAAACAGAGGGGCTGAATCAGAGGGTCTGAAACAGAGGGCGAGAAACAAAGGGGCTGAAACAGAGGGCGAGAAACAGAGGGGCTGAAACAGAGGGGCTGAAACAGAGGGCGAGAAACAGAGGGGCTGAAACAGAGGGCGAGAAACAGAGGGGCTGAAACAGAGGGCGAGAAACAGAGGGGCTGAAACAGAGGGGCTGACACAGTGGGGCTGAAACAGAGGGGCTGAAACAGAGGACCAGAAACAGAAGGGCTGAAACAGAGGGCGAGAAACAGAGGGGCTGAAACAGAGGGCGAGAAACAGAGGGTCTGAAACAGAGGGGCTGACACAGTGGGGCTGAAACAGATGGGCTGAAACAGAGTGCGAGAAATAGAGAGGCTGAAACAGAGGGCGAGAAACAGAGGGACTGAAACAGAGGGCGAGAAACAGAGGGGCTGAAACAGAGGGTTAGAAAGAGAGGGCGAGAAACAGAGTGACTGAAGCAGAGGGGATGAAACAGAGGGGCTGAATCAGAGGGCGAGAAACAGAGGGGCTGAAACAGAGAGGCTGAAACAGAGGGCGAGAAACAGAGGGGCTGAAACAGTGGTCAAGAAACAGAGGGGCTGAAATAGAGGGCGGGAAACAGAGGGGCTGAAACAGAGGGGCTGAAACAGAGGGTGAGAAACAGAGGGGCTGAAACAGAGGGGCTGAATCAGAGGGGCTGATTCAGAGGTGCTGAAACAGAGGGGCTGAAACAGAGGGCGAGAAACACAGGGGCTGAAACAGAGGGCGAGAAACAGAGGGGCTGAAACAGAGGGCGAGAAACAGAGGGGCTGAAACAGAGGGGCTGACACAGTGGGGCTGAAACAGAGGGGCTGAAACAGAGGACCAGAAACAGAGGGGCTGAAACAGAGGGCGAGAAACAGAGGGGCTGAAACAGAGGGCGAGAAACAGAGGGTCTGAAACAGAGGGGCTGACACAGTGGGGCTGAAACAGATGGGCTGAAACAGAGTGCGAGAAACAGAGGGGCTGAAACAGAGGTCAAGAAACAGAGGGGCTGAAATAGAGGGCGGGAAACAGAGGGGCTGAAACAGAGGGGCTGAAACAGAGGGGCTGAAACAGAGGGGCTAAAACAGAGGGCGAGAAACAGAGGGACTGAAACAGAGGGCGAGAAACAGAGGGGCTGAAACAGAGGCCGAGAAACAGAGGGCGAGAAACAGAGGGACTGAAACAGAGGGGCTGAAACAGAGGGGCTGAAACAGAGGGCGAGAAACAGAGTGGCTGAAACAGAGGGGCTGACACAGTGGGGCTGAAACAGAGGGGCTGAAACAGAGGGCGAGAAATAGATGGGCTGAAACAGAGGGGGAGAAACAGAGGGGCTGAAACAGAGGGTGAGAAACAGAGGGGCTGAAACAGAGGGCGAGAAACAGAGGGGCTGAAACAGAGGGGCTGAAACAGAGGGGCTGAAACAGAGGGCAAGAAACAGAGGGGCTGAAAAAGAGGGCGAGAAACAGAGGGGCTGAAACAGAGGGAGAGAAACAGAGGGGCTGAATCAGAGGGTCTGAAACAGAGGGCGAGAAACAGAGGGGCTGAAACAGAGGGCGAGAAACAGAGGGGCTGAAACAGAGGGGCTGAAACAGAGGGTGAGAAACAGAGGGGCTGAAAAAGAGGGGCTGAATCAGAGGGGCTGATTCAGCGGTGCTGAAACAGAGGGGCTGAATCAGAGGGGCTGAAACAGAGGGCGAGAAACAGAGGGGCTGAAACAGAGGGCGAGAAACAGAGGGGCTGAAACAGAGGGCGAGAAACAGACGGGCAGAAACAGAGGGCGAGAAACAGAGGGACTGAAACAGAGGGGCTGAAACAGAGAGCGCGAAACAGAGGGACTGAAATAGAGGGTGAGAAACAGAGGGGCTGAAACAGAGGGCGAGAAACAGAGGGGCTTAAACAGAGGGCGAGAAACAGAGGGACTGAAACAGAGGGCGAGAAACAGAGGGGCTGAAACAGAGGGTGAGAAACAGAGGGCGAGAAACAGAGGGACTGAAGCAGAGGGGCTGAAACAGAGGGTCTGAAACAGAGGGGCTGACACAGTGGGGCTGAAACAGAGGGGCTGAAACAGAGGGCGAGAAATAGAGGGGCTGAAACAGAGGGCGAGAAACAGAGGGACTGAAACAGAGGGCGAGAAACAGAGGGGCTGAAACAGAGGGTGAGAAACAGAGGGCGAGAAACAGAGGGACTGAAGCAGAGGGGCTGAAACAGAGGGGCTGAATCAGAGGGCGAGAAACAGAGGGGCTGAAACAGAGAGGCTGAAACAGAGGGCGAGAAACAGAGGGGCTGAAACAGAGGTCAAGAAACAGAGGGGCTGAAACAGAGGGCGGGAAACAGAGGGGCTGAAACAGAGGGGCTGAAACAGAGGGCGAGAAACAGAGGGGCTGAAACAGAGGGCGAGAAACAGAGGGGATGAAACAGAGGGCGAGAAACAGAGGGCGAGAAACAGAGGGACTGAAACAGAGGGTCTGACACAGTGGGGCTGAAACAGAGGGGCTGAAACAGAGGGCGAGAAATAGAGGGGCTGAAACAGAGGGCGAGAAACAGAGGGGCTGAAACAGAGGGTGAGAAACAGAGGGGCTGAAACAGAGGGCGAGAAACAGAGGGGCTGAAACAGAGGGGCTGAAACAGAGGGGCTGAAACAGAGGGCAAGAAACAGAGGGGCTGAAAAAGAGGGCGAGAAACAGAGGGGCTGAAACAGAGGGCGAGAAACAGAGGGGCTGAATCAGAGGGTCTGAAACAGAGGGCGAGAAACAAAGGGGCTGAAACAGAGGGCGAGAAACAGAGGGGCTGAAACAGAGGGGCTGAAACAGAGGGCGAGAAACAGAGGGGCTGAAACAGAGGGCGAGAAACAGAGGGGCTGAAACAGAGGGCGAGAAACAGAGGGGCTGAAACAGAGGGGCTGACACAGTGGGGCTGAAACAGAGGGGCTGAAACAGAGGACCAGAAACAGAAGGGTTGAAACAGAGGGCGAGAAACAGAGGGGCTGAAACAGAGGGCGAGAAACAGAGGGTCTGAAACAGAGGGGCTGACACAGTGGGGCTGAAACAGATGGGCTGAAACAGAGTGCGAGAAATAGAGAGGCTGAAACAGAGGGCGAGAAACAGAGGGACTGAAACAGAGGGCGAGAAACAGAGGGGCTGAAACAGAGGGTTAGAAAGAGAGGGCGAGAAACAGAGTGACTGAAGCAGAGGGGCTGAAACAGAGGGGCTGAATCAGAGGGCGAGAAACAGAGGGGCTGAAACAGAGAGGCTGAAACAGAGGGCGAGAAACAGAGGGGCTGAAACAGAGGTCAAGAAACAGAGGGGCTGAAATAGAGGGCAGGAAACAGAGGGGCTGAAACAGAGGGGCTGAAACAGAGGGGCTGAAACAGAGGGGCTAAAACAGAGGGCGAGAAACAGAGGGGCTGAAACAGAGGGCGAGAAACAGAGGGGCTGAAACAGAGGCCGAGAAACAGAGGGCGAGAAACAGAGGGACTGAAACAGAGGGGCTGAAACAGAGGGGCTGAAACAGAGGGCGAGAAACAGAGTGGCTGAAACAGAGGGGCTGACACAGTGGGGCTGAAACAGAGTGCAAGAAACAGAGGGGCTGAAAAAGAGGGCGAGAAACAGAGGGGCTGAAACAGAGGGCGAGAAACAGAGGGGCTGAATCAGAGGGTCTGAAACAGAGGGCGAGAAACAGAGGGGCTGAAACAGAGGGCGAGAAACAGAGGGGCTGAAACAGAGGGGCTGAAACAGAGGGTGAGAAACAGAGGGGCTGAAACAGAGGGGCTGAATCAGAGGGGCTGATTCAGAGGTGCTGAAACAGAGGGGCTGAAACAGAGGGCGAGAAACACAGGGGCTGAAACAGAGGGCGAGAAACAGAGGGGCTGAAACAGAGGGCGAGAAACAGAGGGGCTGAAACAGAGGGGCTGACACAGTGGGGCTGAAACAGAGGGGCTGAAACAGAGGACCAGAAACAGAGGGGCTGAAACAGAGGGCGAGAAACAGAGGGGCAGAAACAGAGGGCGAGAAACAGAGGGACTGAAACAGAGGGGCTGACACAGTGGGGCTGAAACAGATGGGCTGAAACAGAGTGCGAGAAATAGAGAGGCTGAAACAGAGGGCGAGAAACAGAGGGACTGAAACAGAGGTCGAGAAACAGAGGGGCTGAAACAGAGGGTTAGAAAGAGAGGGCGAGAAACAGAGTGACTGAAGCAGAGGGGCTGAAACAGAGGGGCTGAATCAGAGGGCGAGAAACAGAGGGGCTGAAACAGAGAGGCTGAAACAGAGGGCAAGAAACAGAGGGGCTGAAACAGAGTTCAAGAAACAGAGGGGCTGAAATAGAGGGCGGGAAACAGAGGGGCTGAAACAGAGGGGCTGAAACAGAGGGGCTGAAACAGAGGGGCTAAAACAGAGGGCGAGAAACAGAGGGGCTGAAACAGAGGGCGAGAAACAGAGGGGCTGAAACAGAGGCCGAGAAACAGAGGGCGAGAAACAGAGGGACTGAAACAGAGGGGCTGAAACAGAGGGGCTGAAACAGAGGGCGAGAAACAGAGTGGCTGAAACAGAGGGGCTGAAACAGAGGGCGAGAAATAGATGGGCTGAAACAGAGGGGGAGAAACAGAGGGGCTGAAACAGAGGGTGAGAAACAGAGGGGCTGAAACAGAGGGCGAGAAACAGAGGGGCTGAAACAGAGGGGCTGAAACAGAGGGGCTGAAACAGTGGGCGAGAAACAGAGAGGCTGAAACAGAGGGCGAGAAACAGAGGGGCTGAAACAGAGGGTGAGAAACAGAGGGGCTGAATCAGAGGGTCTGAAACAGAGGGCGAGAAACAGAGGGGCTGACACAGTGGGGCTGAAACAGAGGGGCTGAAACAGAGGGCGAGAAATAGAGGGGCTGAAACAGAGGGGCTGACACAGTGGGGCTGAAACAGAGGGGCTGAAACAGAGGGCGAAAACAGAGGGGCTGAAACAGAGGGGCTGAAACAGAGGGGCTGAATCAGAGGGGCTGATTCAGAGGGGCTGAATCAGAGGGTCTGAAACAGAGGGCGAGAAACAGAGGGGCTGAAACAGAGGGCGAGAAACAGAGGGGCTGAAACAGAGGGCGAGAAACAGACGGGCAGAAACAGATGGCGAGAAACAGAGGGACTGAAACAGAGGGGCTGAAACAGAGAGCGCGAAACAGAGGGACTGAAACAGAGGGTGAGAAACAGAGGGGCTGAAACAGAGGGCGAGAAACAGAGGGGCTGAAACAGAGGGCGAGAAACAGAGGGGCTGAAACAGAGGGCAAGAAACAGAGGGGCTGAAACAGAGGGGCTGAAACAGAGGGCGAGAAACAGAGGGGCTGAAACAGAGGGCAAGAAACAGAGGGGCTGAAACAGAGGGGCTGAAACAGAGGGCGAGAAACAGAGGGGCTGAAACAGAGGGCGAGAAACAGAGGGGCTGAATCAGACGGGCTGAATCAGAGGGGCTGAAATAGGGGGGCTGAAACAGAGGACGATAAACAGAGGGGCTGAAACAGAGGGCGAGAAACAGAGGGGCTGAAACAGAGGGCGAAAAAGGGAGGGGCTGAAACAGAGGGCGAGAAGCAGAGGGTGAGAAACAGAGGGCGAGAAACAGAGGGGATGAAATAGAGGGGCTGAAACACAGGGGCTGAAACAGAGGGGCTGAAACAGAGGGCGAGAAACAGAGGGGCTGAAACAGAGGGCGAGAAACAGAGGGGCTGAAACAGAGGGCGAGAAACAGAGGGACTGAAACAGAGGGGCTGAAACAGAGAGCGCGAAACAGAGGGACTGAAATAGAGGGTGAGAAACAGAGGGGCTGAAACAGAGGGCGAGAAACAGAGGGGCTGAAACAGAGGGCGAGAAACAGAGGGGCTGAAACAGAGGGCGAGAAACAGAGGGGCTGAAACAGAGGGGCTGAAACAGAGTGGCTGAAACAAAGGGCGAGAAACAGAGGGGCTGAATCAGACGGGCTGAATCAGAGGGGCTGAAACAGAGGGGCTGAAACAGCGGGCGAGAAACAGAGGGGCTGAAACAGAGGGCGAGAAACAGAGGGGCTGAAACAGAGGGCGAGAAACAGACGTGCAGAAACAGAGGGCGAGAAACAAAGGGACTGACACAGAGGGGCTGGAACAGAGAGCGCGAAACAGAGGGACTGAAACAGAGGGCGAGAAACAGAGGGGCTGAAACAGAGGGCGAGAAACAGAGGGGCTGAAACAGAGGGCGAGAAACAGAGGGGCTGAAACAGAGGGCAAGAAACAGAGGGGCTGAAACAGAGGGGCTGAAACAGAGGGCGAGAAACAGAGGGGCTGAAACAGAGGGGCTGAAACAGTGGGCGAGAAACAGAGGGGCTGAAACAGAGGGCGAGAAACAGAGGGGCTGAAACAGAGGGCGAGAAACAGAGGGGCTGACACAGTGGGGCTGAAACAGAGGGGCTGAAACAGAGGGCGAGAAATAGAGGGGCTGAAACAGAGGGGCTGACACAGTGGGGCTGAAACAGAGGGGCTGAAACAGAGGGCGAAAACAGAGGGGCTGAAACAGAGGGGCTGAAACAGAGGGGCTGAATCAGAGGGGCTGATTCAGAGGGGCTGAATCAGAGTGTCTGAAACTGAGGGCGAGAAACAGAGGGGCTGAAACAGAGGGCGAGAAACAGAGGGGCTGAAACAGAGGGCGAGAAACAGACGGGCAGAAACAGAGGGCGAGAAACAGAGGGACTGAAACAGAGGGGCTGAAACAGAGAGCGCGAAACAGAGGGACTGAAACAGAGGGTGAGAAACAGAGGGGCTGAAACAGAGGGCGAGAAACAGAGGGGCTGAAACAGAGGGCGAGAAACAGAGGGGCTGAAACAGAGGGCAAGAAACAAAGGCGCTGAAACAGAGGGGCTGAAACAGAGGGCGAGAAACAGAGGGGCTGAGACAGAGGGCAAGAAACAGAGGGGCTGAAACAGAGGGGCTGAAACAGAGGGCGAGAAACAGAGGGGCTGAAACAGAGGGCGAGAAACAGAGGGGCTGAAACAGAGGGCAAGAAACAGAGGGGCTGAAACAGAGGGGCTGAAACAGAGGGCGAGAAACAGAGGGGCTGAAACAGAGGGCGAGAAACAGACGGGCAGAAACAGAGGGCGAGAAACAGAGGGACTGAAACAGAGGGGCTGAAACAGAGAGCGCGAAACAGAGGGACTGAAACAGAGGGTGAGAAACAGAGGGGCTGTAACAGAGGGCGAGAAACGGAGGGGCTGAAACAGAGGGGCTGAAACAGAGGGGCTGAAACAGAGGGCGAGAAACAGAGGGGCTGAAACAGAGGGCGAGAAACAGAGGGGCTGAAACAGAGGGCGAGAAACAGAGGGCGAGAAACAGATGGACTGAAACAGAGGGGCTGAAACAGAGGGGCTGAAACAGAGGACGAGAAACAGAGGGGCTGAAACAGAGGGCGAGAAACAGAGGGGCTGAAACAGAGGGCGAGAAACAGAGGGTCTGAAACAGAGGGGCTGACACAGTGCGGCCGAAACAGATGGGCTGAAACAGAGTGCGAGAAATAGAGAGGCTGAAACAGAGGGCGAGAAACAGAGGGACTGAAACAGAGGTCGAGAAACAGAGGGTTAGAAACAGAGTGCGAGAAACAGAGTGACTGAAGCAGAGGGGCTGAAACAGAGGGGCTGAATCAGAGGGCGAGAAACAGAGGGGCTGAAACAGAGAGGCTGAAACAGAGGGCGAGAAACAGAGGGGCTGAAACAGAGGTCAAGGAACAGAGGGGCTGAAACAGAGGGCGGGAAACAGAGGGGCTGAAACAGAGGGGCTGAAACAGAGGGGCTGAAACAGAGGGGCTAAAACAGAGGGCGAGAAACAGAGGGGCTGAAACATTGGGCGAGAAACAGAGGGGCTGAAACAGAGGGCGAGAAACAGAGGGCGAGAAACAGAGGGACTGAAACAGAGGGGCTGAAACAGAGGGGCTGAAACAGAGGGCGAGAAACAGAGTGGCTGAAACAGAGGGGCTGACACAGTGGGGCTGAAACAGAGGGGCTGAAACAGAGGGCGAGAAATAGATGGGCTGAAACAGAGGGGGAGAAACAGAGGGGCTGAAACAGAGGGTGAGAAACAGAGGAGCTGAAACAGAGGGCGAGAAACAGAGGGGCTGAAACAGAGGGGCTGAAACAGAGGGTGAGAAACAGAGGGGCTGAATCAGAGGCTCTGAAACAGAGGGCGAGAAACAGAGGGGCTGAAACAGAGGGCGAGAAACAGAGGGGCTGAAACAGAGGGTGAGAAACAGAGGGGCTGAAACAGAGGGCGAGAAACAGAGGGGCTGAAACAGAGGGGCTGAAACAGAGGGTGAGAAACAGAGGGGCTGAATCAGAGGCTCTGAAACAGAGGGCGAGAAACAGAGGGGCTGAAACAGAGGGCGAGAAACAGAGGGGCTGAAACAGAGGGGCTGAAACAGAGGGTGTGAAACAGAGGGGCTGAAACAGAGGGGCTGAATCAGAGGGGCTGATTCAGAGGTGCTGAAACAGAGGGGCTGAATCAGAGGGGCTGAAACAGAGGGCGAGAAACAGAGGGGCTGAAACAGAGGGCGAGAAACAGAGGGGCTGAAACAGAGGGCGAGAAACAGACGGGCAGAAACAGAGGGCGAGTTCCAGAGGGACTGAAACAGAGGGGCTGAAACAGAGAGCGCGAAACAGAGGGACTGAAATAGAGGGTGAGAAACAGAGGGGCTGAAACAGAGGGCGAGAAACAGAGGGGCTTAAACACAGGGCGAGAAACAGAGGGGCTGAAACAGAGGGCAAGAAACAGAGGGGCTGAAACAGAGTGGCTGAAACAAAGGGCGAGAAACAGAGGGGCTGAATCAGACGGGCTGAATCAGAGGGGCTGAAACAGAGGGGCTGAAACAGAGGGCGAGAAACAGAGGGGCTGAAACAGAGGGCGAGAAACAGAGGGGCTGAAACAGAGGGCGAAAAAGGGAGGGTATGAAACAGAGGGCGAGAAGCAGAGGGTGAGAAACAGAGGGCGAGAAACAGAGGGGATGAAATAGAGGGGCTGAAACACAGGGGCTGAAACAGAGGGGCTGAATCAGATGGGCTGATTCAGAGGGGCTGAAACAGAGGGGCTGAATCAGAGGGGCTGAAACAGAGGGCGAGAAACAGAGGGGCTGAAACAGAGGGGGAGAAACAGAGGGGCTGAAACAGAGTGCGAGAAACAGACGTGCAGAAACAGAGGGCGAGAAACAGAGGGACTGAAACAGAGGGGCTGGAACAGAGAGCGCGAAACAGAGGGACTGAAACAGAGGGCGAGAAACAGAGGGGCTGAAACAGAGGGCGAGAAACAGAGGGGCTGAAACAGAGGGCGAGAAACAGAGGGGCTAAAACAGAGTGCAAGAAACAGAGGGGCTGAAACAGAGTGGCTGAAACAGAGGGCGAGAAACAGAGGGGCTGAATCAGACGTGCTGAATCAGAGGGGCTGAAACAGAGGGGCTGAAACAGAGGGCGAGAAACAGAGGGACTGAAACAGAGGGGCTGAAACAGAGGGGCTGATACAGAAGGCGAGAAACAGAGCGGCTGAAACAGAGGGCAAGAAACAGAGGTGCTGAAACAAAGGGGCTGAAACAGTGGGGCTAAAACAGAGGGGCTGAAACAGAGGGCGAGAAATAGAGGGGCTGAAACACAGGGCGAGAAACAGAGTGGCTGAAACAGAGGGCGAGAAACAGAGGGGCTGAAACAGAGGGGCTGAAACAGAGGGCGAGAAACAGAGGGGCTGAAACAGAGGGCGAGAAACAGAGGGGCTGAAACAGAGGGCGTGAAACAGAGGGGCTGAATCAGAGGGGCTGAAACAGAGGGCGAGAAACAGAGGGGCTGAATCAGAGGGGCTGAAACAGAGGGCGAGAAACAGATGGGCTGAAACAGAGAGCGAGAAACAGAGGGGCTGAAACAGAGGGGCTGAAACAGAGGGTGAGAAACAGAGGGGCTGAAACAGAGGGCGAGAAACAGAGGGGCTGAAACAGAGGGGCTGAAACAGAGGGGCTGAATCAGAGGGGCTGATTCAGAGGGGCTGAATCAGAGGGGCTTAATCAGAGGGGCTGAAACAGAGGGGCTTAATCAGAGGGGCTGAAACAGAGGGCGAGAAACAGAGGGGCTGAAACAGAGGGACTGAAACAGAGGGGCAGAAACAGAGGGCGAGAAACAGAGGAGCAGAAACAGAGGGGCTGATACAGAGAGCGCGAAACAGAGGGGCTGAAACAGATGGCGAGAAACAGAGGGACTGAAACAGAGGTCGAGAAACAGAGGGGCTGAAACAGAGGGCAAGAAACAGAGGGGCTGAAACAAAGCGGCTAATGCAGAGGGCGAGAAATAGAGGGGCTGAAACAGAGGGGCTGAAACAGAGGGGCTGAAACAGAGGGCGAGAAACAGAGAGGCTGAAACAGAGGGCGAGAAACAGAGGGGCTGAAACAGAGGGCGAGAAACAGAGGGGCTGAAACAGAGGGGCTGAAACAGAGGGGCTGAATCAGAGGGGCTGATTCAGAGGGGCTGAATCAGAGGGTCTGAAACAGAGGGCGAGAAACAGAGGGGCTGAAACAGAGGGCGAGAAACAGAGGGGCTGAAACAGAGGGCGAGAAACAGACGGGCAGAAACAGAGGGCGAGAAACAGAGGGACTGAAACAGAGGGGCTGGAACAGAGAGCGCGAAACAGAGGGACTGAAACAGAGGGCGAGAAACAGAGGGGCTGAAACAGAGGGCGAGAAACAGAGGGCGAGAAGCAGAGGGTGAGAAACAGAGGGCGAGAAACAGAGGGGATGAAATAGAGGGGCTGAAACACAGGGGCTGAAACAGAGGGGCTGAATCAGATGGGCTGATTCAGAGGGGCTGAAACAGAGGGGCTGAATCAGAGGGGCTGAAACAGAGGGCGAGAAACAGAGGGGCTGAAACAGAGGGCGAGAAACAGAGGGGCTGAAACAGAGGGCGAGAAACAGACGTGCAGAAACAGAGGGCGAGAAACAGAGGGACTGAAACAGAGGGGCTGGAACAGAGAGCGCGAAACAGAGGGACTGAAACAGAGGGCGAGAAACAGAGGGGCTGAAACAGAGGGCGAGAAACAGACGGGCAGAAACAGAGGGCGAGAAACAGAGGGACTGAAACAGAGGGGCTGAAACAGAGAGCGCGAAACAGAGGGACTGAAACAGAGGGTGAGAAACAGAGGGGCTGAAACAGAGGGCGAGAAACAGAGGGGCTGAAACAGATGGCGAGAAACAGAGGGGCTGAAACAGAGGGCAAGAAACAGAGGGGCTGAAACAGAGGGGCTGAAACAGAGGGCGAGAAACAGAGGGGCTGAAACAGAGGGCAAGAAACAGAGGGGCTGAAACAGAGGGGCTGAAACAGAGGGCGAGAAACAGAGGGGCTGAAACAGAGGGCGAGAAACAGAGGGGCTGAAACAGAGGGCAAGAAACAGAGGGGCTGAAACAGAGGGCGAGAAACAGAGGGGCTGAAACAGAGGGCGAGAAACAGACGGGCAGAAACAGAGGGCGAGAAACAGAGGGACTGAAACAGAGGGGCTGAAACAGAGAGCGCGAAACAGAGGGACTGAAACAGAGGGTGAGAAACAGAGGGACTGTAACAGAGGGCGAGAAACAGAGGGGCTGAAACAGAGGGCGAGAAACGGAGGGGCTGAAACAGAGGGGCAGAAACAGAGGGGCAGAAACAGAGGGCGAGAAACAGAGGGGCTGAAACAGAGGGCGAGAAACAGAGGTGCTGAAACAGAGGGCGAGAAACAGAGGGCGAGAAACAGAGGGACTGAAACAGAGGGGCTTAAACAGAGGGGCTGAAACAGAGGACGAGAAACAGAGGGGCTGAAACAGAGGGCGAGAAACAGAGGGGCTGAAACAGAGGGCGAGAAACAGAGGGTCTGAAACAGAGGGGCTGACACAGTGGGGCCGAAACAGATGGGCTGAAACAGAGTGCGAGAAATAGAGAGGCTGAAACAGAGGGCGAGAAACAGAGGGACTGAAACAGAGGTCGAGAAACAGAGGGGCTGAAACAGAGAGCGAGAAACAGAGGGCGAGAAACAGAGGGACTGAAACAGAGGGGCTGAAACAGAGGGGCTGAAACAGAGGGCGAGAAACAGAGGGGCTGAAACAGAGGGCGAGAAACAGAGGGGCTGAAACAGAGTGGCTGAAACAGAGGGCGAGAAACAGAGGGGCTGAATCAGACGTGCTGAATCAGAGGGGCTGAAACAGAGGGGCTGAAACAGAGGGCGAGAAACAGAGGGACTGAAACAGAGGGGCTGAAACAGAGGGGCTGATACAGAAGGCGAGAAACAGAGCGGCTGAAACAGAGGGCAAGAAACAGAGGTGCTGAAACAAAGGGGCTGAAACAGTGGGGCTAAAACAGAGGGGCTGAAACAGAGGGCGAGAAATAGAGGGGCTGAAACACAGGGCGAGAAACAGAGTGGCTGAAACAGAGGGCGAGAAACAGAGGGGCTGAAACAGAGGGGCTGAAACAGAGGGCGAGAAACAGAGGGGCTGAAACAGAGGGCGAGAAACAGAGGGGCTGAAACAGAGGGCGTGAAACAGAGGGGCTGAATCAGAGGGGCTGAAACAGAGGGCGAGAAACAGAGGGGCTGAATCAGAGGGGCTGAAACAGAGGGCGAGAAACAGATGGGCTGAAACAGAGAGCGAGAAACAGAGGGGCTGAAACAGAGGGGCTGAAACAGAGGGTGAGAAACAGAGGGGCTGAAACAGAGGGCGAGAAACAGAGGGGCTGAAACAGAGGGGCTGAAACAGAGGGGCTGAATCAGAGGGGCTGATTCAGAGGGGCTGAATCAGAGGGGCTTAATCAGAGGGGCTGAAACAGAGGGGCTTAATCAGAGGGGCTGAAACAGAGGGCGAGAAACAGAGGGGCTGAAACAGAGGGACTGAAACAGAGGGGCAGAAACAGAGGGCGAGAAACAGAGGAGCAGAAACAGAGGGGCTGATACAGAGAGCGCGAAACAGAGGGGCTGAAACAGATGGCGAGAAACAGAGGGACTGAAACAGAGGTCGAGAAACAGAGGGGCTGAAACAGAGGGCAAGAAACAGAGGGGCTGAAACAAAGCGGCTAATGCAGAGGGCGAGAAATAGAGGGGCTGAAACAGAGGGGCTGAAACAGAGGGGCTGAAACAGAGGGCGAGAAACAGAGAGGCTGAAACAGAGGGCGAGAAACAGAGGGGCTGAAACAGAGGGCGAGAAACAGAGGGGCTGAAACAGAGGGGCTGAAACAGAGGGGCTGAATCAGAGGGGCTGATTCAGAGGGGCTGAATCAGAGGGTCTGAAACAGAGGGCGAGAAACAGAGGGGCTGAAACAGAGGGCGAGAAACAGAGGGGCTGAAACAGAGGGCGAGAAACAGACGGGCAGAAACAGAGGGCGAGAAACAGAGGGACTGAAACAGAGGGGCTGGAACAGAGAGCGCGAAACAGAGGGACTGAAACAGAGGGCGAGAAACAGAGGGGCTGAAACAGAGGGCGAGAAACAGAGGGCGAGAAGCAGAGGGTGAGAAACAGAGGGCGAGAAACAGAGGGGATGAAATAGAGGGGCTGAAACACAGGGGCTGAAACAGAGGGGCTGAATCAGATGGGCTGATTCAGAGGGGCTGAAACAGAGGGGCTGAATCAGAGGGGCTGAAACAGAGGGCGAGAAACAGAGGGGCTGAAACAGAGGGCGAGAAACAGAGGGGCTGAAACAGAGGGCGAGAAACAGACGTGCAGAAACAGAGGGCGAGAAACAGAGGGACTGAAACAGAGGGGCTGGAACAGAGAGCGCGAAACAGAGGGACTGAAACAGAGGGCGAGAAACAGAGGGGCTGAAACAGAGGGCGAGAAACAGACGGGCAGAAACAGAGGGCGAGAAACAGAGGGACTGAAACAGAGGGGCTGAAACAGAGAGCGCGAAACAGAGGGACTGAAACAGAGGGTGAGAAACAGAGGGGCTGAAACAGAGGGCGAGAAACAGAGGGGCTGAAACAGATGGCGAGAAACAGAGGGGCTGAAACAGAGGGCAAGAAACAGAGGGGCTGAAACAGAGGGGCTGAAACAGAGGGCGAGAAACAGAGGGGCTGAAACAGAGGGCAAGAAACAGAGGGGCTGAAACAGAGGGGCTGAAACAGAGGGCGAGAAACAGAGGGGCTGAAACAGAGGGCGAGAAACAGAGGGGCTGAAACAGAGGGCAAGAAACAGAGGGGCTGAAACAGAGGGCGAGAAACAGAGGGGCTGAAACAGAGGGCGAGAAACAGACGGGCAGAAACAGAGGGCGAGAAACAGAGGGACTGAAACAGAGGGGCTGAAACAGAGAGCGCGAAACAGAGGGACTGAAACAGAGGGTGAGAAACAGAGGGACTGTAACAGAGGGCGAGAAACAGAGGGGCTGAAACAGAGGGCGAGAAACGGAGGGGCTGAAACAGAGGGGCAGAAACAGAGGGGCAGAAACAGAGGGCGAGAAACAGAGGGGCTGAAACAGAGGGCGAGAAACAGAGGTGCTGAAACAGAGGGCGAGAAACAGAGGGCGAGAAACAGAGGGACTGAAACAGAGGGGCTTAAACAGAGGGGCTGAAACAGAGGACGAGAAACAGAGGGGCTGAAACAGAGGGCGAGAAACAGAGGGGCTGAAACAGAGGGCGAGAAACAGAGGGTCTGAAACAGAGGGGCTGACACAGTGGGGCCGAAACAGATGGGCTGAAACAGAGTGCGAGAAATAGAGAGGCTGAAACAGAGGGCGAGAAACAGAGGGACTGAAACAGAGGTCGAGAAACAGAGGGGCTGAAACAGAGAGCGAGAAACAGAGGGCGAGAAACAGAGGGACTGAAACAGAGGGGCTGAAACAGAGGGGCTGAAACAGAGGGCGAGAAACTGAGGGGCTGAAACAGAGGGCGAGAAACAGAGGGGCTGAAACAGAGGGCGAGAAACAGAGGGGCTGAAACAGAGGCGCTGACACAGTGGGGCTGAAACAGAGGGCGAGAAATAGAGGGGCTGAAACAGAGGGGCTGACACAGTGGGGCTGAAACAGAGGGGCTGAAACAGAGGGCGAGAAACAGAGGGGCTGAAACAGAGGGGCTGAAACAGAGGGGCTTAATCAGAGGGGCTGATTCAGAGGAGCTGAAACAGAGGGGCTGAATCAGAGGGTCTGAAACAGAGGGCGAGAAACAGAGGGGCTGAAACAGAGGTCGAGAAACAGAGGGGCTGAAACAGAGGGCGAGAAACAGACGGGCAGAAAGCGAGGGCGAGAAACAGTAGGACTGAAACAGAGGGGCTGAAACAGAGAGCGCGAAACAGAGGGACTGAAACAGAGGGTGAGAAACAGAGGGGCTGTAACAGAGGGCGAGAAACAGAGGGGCTGAAACAGAGGGCGAGAAACGGAGGGGCTGAAACAGAGGGGCTGAAACAGAGGGGCTGAAACAGAGGGCGAGGAACAGAGGTGCTGAAACAGAGGGCGAGAAACAGAGGGGCTGAAACAGAGGGCGAGAAACAGAGGGGCTGAAACAGAGGGCGAGAAACAGACGGGCAGAAACAGAGGGCGAGAAACAGAGGGACTGAAACAGAGGGGCTGGAACAGAGAGCGCGAAACAGAGGGACTGAAACAGAGGGCGAGAAACAGAGGGGCTGAAACAGAGGGCGAGAAACAGAGGGCGAGAAGCAGAGGGTGAGAAACAGAGGGCGAGAAACAGAGGGGATGAAATAGAGGGGCTGAAACACAGGGGCTGAAACAGAGGGGCTGAATCAGATGGGCTGATTCAGAGGGGCTGAAACAGAGGGGCTGAATCAGAGGGGCTGAAACAGAGGGCGAGAAACAGAGGGGCTGAAACAGAGGGCGAGAAACAGAGGGGCTGAAACAGAGGGCGAGAAACAGACGTGCAGAAACAGAGGGCGAGAAACAGAGGGACTGAAACAGAGGGGCTGGAACAGAGAGCGCGAAACAGAGGGACTGAAACAGAGGGCGAGAAACAGAGGGGCTGAAACAGAGGGCGAGAAACAGACGGGCAGAAACAGAGGGCGAGAAACAGAGGGACTGAAACAGAGGGGCTGAAACAGAGAGCGCGAAACAGAGGGACTGAAACAGAGGGTGAGAAACAGAGGGGCTGAAACAGAGGGCGAGAAACAGAGGGGCTGAAACAGATGGCGAGAAACAGAGGGGCTGAAACAGAGGGCAAGAAACAGAGGGGCTGAAACAGAGGGGCTGAATCAGAGGGTCTGAAACAGAGGGCGAGAAACAGAGGGGCTGAAACAGAGGTCGAGAAACAGAGGGGCTGAAACAGAGGTCGAGAAACAGACGGGCAGAAAGCGAGGGCGAGAAACAGAGGGACTGAAACAGAGGGGCTGAAACAGAGAGCGCGAAACAGAGGGACTGAAACAGAGGGTGAGAAACAGAGGGGCTGTAACAGAGGGCGAGAAACAGAGGGGCTGAAACAGAGGGCGAGAAACGGAGGGGCTGAAACAGAGGGGCTGAAACAGAGGGGCTGAAACAGAGGGCGAGGAACAGAGGTGCTGAAACAGAGGGCGAGGAACAGAGGGGCTGAAACAAAGGGCGAGAAACAGAGGGGCTGAATTAGACGGGCTGAATCAGAGGGGCTGAAACAGAGGGGCTGAAACAGAGGGCGAGAAACAGAGGGGCTGAAACAGAGGGCGAGAAACAGAGGGGCTGAAACAGAGGGCGAAAAAGGGAGGGGCCGAAACAGAGGGCGAGAAGCAGAGGGTGAGAAACAGAGGGCGAGAAACAGACGGGATGAAATAGAGGGGCTGAAACACAGGGGCTGAAACAGAGGGGCTGAATCAGATGGGCTGATTCAGAGGGGCTGAAACAGAGGGGCTGAATCAGAGGGGCTAAACAGAGGGCGATAAACAGAGGGGCTGAAACAGAGGGTGAGAAACAGAGGGGCTGAAACAGAGGGCGAGAAACAGACGTGCAGAAACAGAGGGCGAGAAACAGAGGGACTGAAACAGAGGGGCTGGAACAGAGAGCGCGAAACAGAGGGACTGAAACAGAGGGCGAGAAACAGAGGGGCTGAAATAGAGGGCGAGAAACAGAGGGGCTGAAACAGAGGGCAAGAAACAGAGGGGCTGAAACAGAGGGGCTGAAACAGAGGGCGAGAAACAGAGGGGCTGAAACAGAGGGCGAGAAACAGAGGGGCTGAAACAGAGGGCGAGAAACAGAGGGGCTGACACAGTGGGGCTGAAACAGAGGGGCTGAAACAGAGGGCGAGAAATAGAGGGGCTGAAACAGAGGGGCTGACACAGTGGGGCTGAAACAGAGGGGCTGAAACAGAGGGCGAGAAACAGAGGGGCTGAAACAGAGGGGCTGAAACAGAGGGGCTGAATCAGAGGGGCTGATTCAGAGGGGCTGAATCAGAGGGTCTGAAACAGAGGGCGAGAAACAGAGGGGCTGAAACAGAGGTGCTGAAACAGAGGGGCTGAAACAGAGGGGCTCAAACAGAGGGCGAAAAACAGAGGGGCTGAAACAGAGGGGCTGAAACAGAGGGGCTGAAACAGAGGGCCAGAAACAGAGGGGCTGAAACAGAGGGGCTGAAACAGAGGAGCTGACACAGAGGGTGAGAAACAGAGCGGCTGAAACAGACGGGCTGAAACAGAGGGCGAGAAACAGAGGGGCTGAAACAGAGGGGCTGAAACTGAGGGGCTGAAACAGAGGGCGAGAAACAGAGGCGCTGAAACAGAGGGGCTGAAACAGAGGGGCTGAAACAGAGGGGCTGAAACAGAGGGCGAGAAACAGAAGGCGAGAAAAAGAGGGGCTGAAACAGAGGGGCTGAAACAGAGGGTCTGTAACAGAGGGCGAGAAACAGAGGGGCTGAAACAGAGGGGCTGAAAAAGAGGGCCTGAAACAGAGGGCGAGAAAGAGTGGGGCAGAAACAGAGTGGCTGAAACAGAGGGCGAGACGCAGAGGGGCTGAAACAGAGGGGCTGAAACAAAGGGGCCGAAACAGAGGGTGAGAAACAGAGGGGGAGAAACAGAGGGGCTGAAACAGAGGGCGAGAAACAGAGGTAATGAATCAAAGGGCGAGAAACAGAGGGGCTGGAACAGAGGGGCTGAAACAGAGGGGCAGAAACAGAGGGCGAGAAACAGAGGTGCTGAAACACAGGGGCTGAAACAGAGGGGCTGAAACAGAGGGGCTGAAACAGAGGGCGAGAAACAGACGGGCAGAAACAGAGGGCGAGAAACAGAGGGACTGAAACAGAGGGGCTGAAACAGAGAGCGCGACACAGAGGGACTGAAACAGAGGGTGAGAAACAGAGGGGCTGAAACAGAGGGCGAGAAACAGAGGGGCTGAAACAGAGGGCGAGAAACAGAGGGGCTGAAACAGAGGGCAAGAAACAGAGGGGCTGAAACAGAGGGGCTGAAACAGAGGGCGAGAAACAGAGGGGCTGAAACAGAGGGCAAGAAACAGAGGGGCTGAAACAGAGGGGCTGAAACAGAGGGCGAGAAACAGAGGGGCTGAAACAGAGGGCAAGAAACAGAGGGGCTGAAACAGAGGGCAAGAAACAGAGGGGCTGAAACAGAGGTGCTGAAACAGAGGGCGAGAAACAGAGGGGCTGAAACAGAGGGCGAGAAACAGATGGGCAGAAACAGAGGGCGAGAAACAGAGGGACTGAAACAGAGGGGCTGAAACAGAGAGCGCGAAACAGAGGGACTGAAACAGAGGGTGAGAAACAGAGGGGCTGTAACAGAGGGCGAGAAACAGAGGGACTGAAACAGAGGGCGAGAAACAGAGGGGCTGAAACAGAGGGCGAGAAACAGAGTGCGAGAAACAGAGGGACTGAAACAGAGGGACTGAAACAGAGGGGCTGAAACAGAGGACGAGAAACAGAGGGGCTGAAACAGAGGGCGAGAAACAGAGGGGCTGAAACAGAGGGCGAGAATCAGAGGGTCTGAAACAGAGGGGCTGACGCAGTGGGGTTGAAACAGATGGGCTGAAACAGAGTGCGAGAAATAGAGAGGCTGAAACAGAGGGCGAGAAACAGAGGGACTGAAACAGAGGTCGAGAAACAGAGGGGCTGAAACAGAGGGTTAGAAACAGAGGGCGAGAAACAGAGTGACTGAAGCGGAGGGGCTGAAACAGAGGGGCTGAATCAGAGGGCGAGAAACAGAGGGGCTGAAACAGAGAGGCTGAAACAGAGGGCGAGAAACAGAGGGGCTGAAACAGAGGTCAAGAAACAGAGGGGCTGAAACAGAGGGCGAGAAACAGAGGGGCTGAAACAGAGGGCGAGAAAAAGATGGCGAGAAACAGAGGGACTGAAACAGAGGGGCTGAAACAGAGGGGCTGAAACAGAGGGCGAGAAACAGAGTGGCTGAAACAGAGGGGCTGACACAGTGGGGCTGAAACAGAGGGGCTGAAACAGAGGGCGAGAAATAGATGGGCTGAAACAGAGGGGGAGAAACAGAGGGGCTGAAACAGAGGGTGAGAAACGGAGGGGCTGAAACAGAGGGCGAGAAACAGAGGGGCTGAAACAGAGGGGCTGAAACAGAGGGGCTGAAACAGAGGGCAAGAAACAGAGCGGCTGAAAAAGAGGGCGAGAAACAGAGGGGCTGAAACAGAGGGTGAGAAACAGAGGGGCTGAATCAGAGGGTCTGAAACAGAGGGCGAGAAACAGAGGGGCTGAAACAGAGGGCGAGAAACAGAGGGGCTGAAACAGAGGGGCTGAAACAGAGGGTGAGAAACAGAGGGGCTGAAACAGAGGGGCTGAATCAGAGGGGCTGATTCAGAGGTGCTGAAACAGAGGGGCTGAATCAGAGGGGCTGAAACAGAGGGCGAGAAACAGAGGGGCTGAAACAGAGGGGCTGAAACAGAGGGCGAGAAACAGAGGGGCTGAAACAGAGGGCAAGAAACAGAGGGGCTGAAACAGAGGGGCTGAAACAGAGGGCGAGAAACAGAGGTGCTGAAACAGAGGGCAAGAAACAGAGGGGCTGAAACAGAGGGCAAGAAACAGAGGGGCTGAAACAGAGGGGCTGAAACAGAGGGCGAGAAACAGAGGGGCTGAAACAGAGAGCGCGAAACAGAGGGACTGAAATAGAGGGTGAGAAACAGAGGGGCTGAAACAGAGGGCGAGAAACAGAGGGGCTTAAACAGAGGGCGAGAAACAGAGGGGCTGAAACAGAGGGCAAGAAACAGAGGGGCTGAAACAGAGTGGCTGAAACAAAGGGCGAGAAACAGAGGGGCTGAATCAGACGGGCTGAATCAGAGGGGATGAAACAGAGGGGCTGAAACAGAGGGCGAGAAACAGAGGGGCTGAAACAGAGGGCGAGAAACAGAGGGGCTGAAACAGAGGGCGAAAAAGGGAGGGGCTGAAACAGAGGGCGAGAAGCAGAGGGTGAGAAACAGAGGGCGAGAAACAGAGGGGATGAAATAGAGGGGCTGAAACACAGGGGCTGAAACAGAGGGGCTGAATCAGATGGGCTGATTCAGAGGGGCTGAAACAGAGGGGCTGAATCAGAGGGGCTGAAACAGAGGGCGAGAAACAGAGGGGCTGAAACAGAGGGCGAGAAACAGAGGGGCTGAAACAGAGGGCGAGAAACAGACGTGCAGAAACAGAGGGCGAGAAACAGAGGGACTGAAACAGAGGGGCTGGAACAGAGAGCGCGAAACAGAGGGACTGAAACAGAGGGCGAGAAACAGAGGGGCTGAAACAGAGGGCGAGAAACAGAGGGGCTGAAACAGAGGGCGAGAAACAGAGGGGCTGAAACAGAGTGCAAGAAACAGAGGGGCTGAAACAGAGTGGCTGAAACAGAGGGCGAGAAACAGAGGGGCTGAATCAGACGGGCTGAATCAGAGGGGCTGAAACAGAGGGGCTGAAACAGAGGGCGAGAAACAGAGGGACTGAAACAGAGGGGCTGAAACAGAGGGGCTGATACAGAAGGCGAGAAACAGAGCGGCTGAAACAGAGGGCAAGAAACAGAGGAGCTGAAACAAAGGGGCTGAAACAGTGGGGCTAAAACAGAGGGGCTGAAACAGAGGGCGAGAAATAGAGTGGCTGAAACAGAGGGCGAGAAACAGAGTGGCTGAAACAGAGGGCGAGAAACAGAGGGGCTGAAACAGAGGGCGAGAAACAGAGGGGCTGAAACAGAGGGCAAGAAACAGAGGAGCTGAAACAAAGGGGCTGAAACAGTGGGGCTAAAACAGAGGGGCTGAAACACAGGGCGAGAAACAGAGTGGCTGAAACAGAGGGCGAGAAACAGAGGGGCTGAAACAGAGGGGCTGAAACAGAGGGCGAGAAACAGAGAGGCTGAAACAGAGGGCGAGAAACAGAGGGGCTGAAACAGAGGGCGAGAAACAGAGGGGCTGAATCAGAGGGGCTGAAACAGAGGGCGAGAATCAGAGGGGCTGAATCAGAGGGGCTGAAACAGAGGGCGAGAAACAGATGGGCTGAAACAGAGAGCGAGAAACAGAGGGGCTGAAACAGAGGGGCTGAAACAGAGGGTGAGAAACAGAGGGGCTGAAACAGAGGGCGAGAAACAGAGGGGCTGAAACAGAGGGGCTGAAACAGAGGGTCTGAATCAGAGGGGCTGATTCAGAGGGGCTGAATCAGAGGGGCTTAATCAGAGGGGCTGAAACAGAGGGGCTTAATCAGAGGGGCTGAAACAGAGGGCGAGAAACAGAGGGGCTGAAACAGAGGGACTGAAACAGAGGGGCAGAAACAGAGGGCGAGAAACAGAGGAGCAGAAACAGAGGGGCTGATACAGAGAGCGCGAAACAGAGGGGCTGAAACAGATGGCGAGAAACAGAGGGACTGAAACAGAGGTCGAGAAACAGAGGGGCTGAAACAGAGGGCGCGAAACAGAGGGGCTGAAACAAAGCGGCTGATGCAGAGGGTGAGAAATAGAGGGGCTGAAACAGAGGGGCTGAAACAGAGGGGCTGAAACAGAGGGCGAGAAACAGAGAGGCTGAAACAGAGGGCGAGAAACAGAGGGGCTGAAACAGAGGGCGAGAAACAGAGGGGCTGAAACAGAGGGGCTGAAACAGAGGGGCTGAAACAGAGGGGCTGAAACAGATGGCGAGAAACAGAGAGGCTGAAACAGAGGGCGAGAAACAGAGTGGCTGAAACAGAGGGCAAGAAACAGAGGGGCTGAAACAGAGGGCGAGAAACAGAGGGGCTGAAACAGTGGGGCTAAAACAGAGGGGCTGAAACAGAGGGCGAGAAATAGAGGGGCTGGAACAGAGGGCGAGAAACAGAGGGGCTGAAACAGAGGGCGAGAAACAGAGGGGCTAAATCAGAGGGGCTAAAACAGAGGGCGAGAAACAGAGGGGCTGAAACAGAGAGCGAGAAACAAATGGGCTGAAACAGAGAGGCTGAAACAGAGGGTGAGAAACAGAGGGGTTGAAACAGATGGCGAGAAATAGAGTGGCTGAAACAGAGGGTCTGAAACAGAGGGGCTGAATCAGAGGGGCTGATTCAGAGGGGCTGAAACAGAGGGGCTTAATCAGAGGGGCTGAAAAAGAGGGCGAGAAACAGAGGGGCTGAAACAGAGGGCGAGAAACAGAGGGGCAGAAAAAGAGGGCGAGAAACAGAGGAGCTGAAACAGAGGGGCTGAAACAGAGAGCGCGAAACAGAGGGGCTGAAACAGATGGCGAGAAACAGAGGGACTGAAACAGAGGTCGAGAAACAGAGGGGCTGAAACAGAGGGCGCGAAACAGAGGGGCTGAAACAGAGTGGCTGAAAAAGAAGGGCTGAAACAGAGGGGCTGAAACAGATGGCGAGAAACAGAGGGGCTGAATCAGAGGGGCTGAATCAGAAGGGCTGAAACAGAGGGGCTGAATCAGAGGGGCTGAAACAGAAGGCGAGAAACAGAGGGGCTGAAACAGAGGGCGAGAAACTGAGGGGCAGAAACAGAGGGCGAGAAACAGAGGGGCTGAAACAGAGGGTCTGAAACAGAGGGCGAGAAACAGAGGGGCTGAAACAGAGGGCGAGAAACAGAGGGGCTGAAACAGAGGGGCTGAAACAGAGGGGCTGAAACAGAGGGCGAGAAACGGAGGGGCAGAAACTGAGGGCTTGAAACAGAGGGGCTGAAACAGAGGGGCTGAAACAGAGGGTCTGAATCAGAGGGGCTTGAAACAGAGGGGCTGAAACAGAGGGGCTGAAATAGAGGGTCTGAATCAGAGTGGCTGAAACAGAGGGGCTGAAACAGAGGGCGAGAAACAGAGGGACTGAAACAGAGGGGCTGAAACAGAGGGGCTGATACAGAAGGCGAGAAACAGAGCGGCTGAAACAGAGGGCAAGAAACAGAGGAGCTGAAACAAAGGGCGAGAAACAGAGTGGCTGAAACAGAGGGCGAGAAACAGAGGGGCTGAAACAGAGGGGCTGAAACAGAGGGCGAGAAACAGAGGGGCTGAAACAGAGGGCGAGAAACAGAGGGGCTGAAACAGAGGGCGAGAAACAGAGGGGCTGAAACAGAGGGGCTGAAACAGAGGGCGAGAAACAGAGGGGCTGAATCAGAGGGGCTGAAACAGAGGGCGAGAAACAGATGGGCTGAAACAGAGAGCGAGAAACAGAGGGGCTGAAACAGAGGGCGAGAAACAGAGGGGCTGAAACAGAGGGCGAGAAACAGAGGGGCTGAAACAGAGGGGCTGAATCAGAGGGGCTGAAACAGAGGGCGAGAAACAGAGGGGCTGAAACAGAGGGACTGAAACAGAGGGGCAGAAACAGAGGGCGAGAAACAGAGGAGCAGAAACAGAGGGGCTGATACAGAGAGCGCGAAACAGAGGGGCTGAAACACATGGCGAGAAACAGAGGGACTGAAACAGAGGTCGAGAAACAGAGGGGCTGAAACAGAGGGCAAGAAACAGAGGGGCTGAAACAAAGCGGCTGATGCAGAGGGCGAGAAATAGAGGGGCGGAAACAGAGGGGCTGAAACAGAGGGGCTGAAACAGAGGGCGAGAAACAGAGAGGCTGAAACAGAGGGCGAGAAACAGAGGGGCTGAAACAGAGGGCGAGAAACAGAGGGGCTGAAACAGAGGGGCTGAAACAGAGGGGCTGAAACAGAGGGGCTGAAACAGAGGGCGAGAAACAGAGAGGCTGAAACAGAGGGCGAGAAACAGAGTGGCTGAAACAGAAGGCGAGAAACAGAGGGGCTGAAACAGAGGGCGAGAAACAGAGGGGCTGAAACAGTGGGGCTAAAACAGAGGGGCTGAAACAGAGGGCGAGAAATAGAGGGGCTGGAACAGAGGGCGAGAAACAGACGGTCTGAAACAGAGGGGCTGAAACAGAGGGGCTGAAACAGAGGGCGAGAAACAGAGGGGCTAAAACAGAGGGCGAGAAACAGAGGTGCTGAAACAGAGGGCGAGAAACAGAGGGTCTAAATCAGAGGGGCTAAAACAGAGGGCGAGAAACAGAGGGGCTGAAACAGAGAGCGAGAAACAGATGGGCTGAAACAGAGGGGCTGAAACAGAGGGTGAGAAACAGAGGGGTTGAAACAGATGGCGAGAAATAGAGTGGCTGAAACAGAGGGTCTGAAACAGAGGGGCTGAATCAGAGGGGCTGATTCAGAGGGGCTGAAACAGAGGGGCTGAATCAGAGGGGCTGAAACAGAGGGCGAGAAACAGAGGGGCTGAATCAGAGGGGCTGAAACAGAGGGCGAGAAACAGATGGGCTGAAACAGAGAGCGAGAAACAGAGGGGCTGAAACAGAGGGGCTGAAACAGAGGGTGAGAAACAGAGGGGCTGAAACAGAGGGCGAGAAACAGAGGGGCTGAAACAGAGGGGCTGAAACATAGGGGCTGAATCAGAGGGGCTGATTCAGAGGGGCTGAATCAGAGGGGCTTAATCAGAGGGGGTGAAACAGAGGGGCTTAATCAGAGGGGCTGAAACAGAGGGCGAGAAACAGAGGGGCTGAAACAGAGGGACTGAAACAGAGGGGCAGAAACAGAGGGCGAGAAACAGAGGAGCAGAAACAGAGGGGCTGATACAGAGAGCGCGAAACAGAGGGGCTGAAACAGATGGCGAGAAACAGAGGGACTGAAACAGAGGTCGAGAAACAGAGGGGCTGAAACAGAGGGCAAGAAACAGAGGGGCTGAAACAAAGCGGCTGATGCAGAGGGCGAGAAATAGAGGGGCTGAAACAGAGGTGCTGAAACATTGGGGCTGAAACAGAGGGCGAGAAACAGAGAGGCTGAAACAGAGGGCGAGAAACAGAGGGGCTGAAACAGAGGGGCTGAAACAGAGGGGTTGAAACAGAGGGGCTGAAACAGATGGCGAGAAACAGAGAGGCTGAAACAGAGGGCGAGAAACAGAGTGGCTGAAACAGAGGGCAAGAAACAGAGGGGCTGAAACAGAAGGCGAGAAACAGAGGGGCTGAAACAGTGGGGCTAAAACAGAGGGGCTGAAACAGAGGGCGAGAAATAGAGGGGCTGGAACAGAGGGCGAGAAACAGAGGGGCTGAAACAGAGGGCGAGAAACAGAGGGGCTAAATCAGAGGGGCTAAAACAGAGGGCGAGAAACAGAGGGGCTGAAACAGAGAGCGAGAAACAGATGGGCTGAAACAGAGGGGCTGAAACAGAGGGTGAGAAACAGAGGGGTTGAAACAGATGGCGAGAAATAGAGTGGCTGAAACAGAGGGTCTGAAACAGAGGGGCTGAATCAGAGGGGCTGATTCAGAGGGGCTGAAACAGAGGGGCTTAATCAGAGGGGCTGAAAAAGAGGGCGAGAAACAGAGGGGCTGAAACAGAGGGCGAGAAACAGAGGGGCAGAAAAAGAGGGCGAGAAACAGAGGAGCTGCAACAGAGGGGCTGAAACAGAGAGCGCGAAACAGAGGGGCTGAAACAGATGGCGAGAAACAGAGGGACTGAAACAGAGGTCGAGAAACAGAGGGGCTGAAACAGAGGGCGCGAAACAGAGGGGCTGAAACAGAGTGGCTGAAAAAGAAGGGCTGAAACAGAGGGGCTGAAACAGATGGCGAGAAACAGAGGGGCTGAATCAGAGGGGCTGAATCAGAAGGGCTGAAACAGAGGGGCTGAATCAGAGGGGCTGAAACAGAAGGCGAGAAACAGAGGGGCTGAAACAGAGGGCGAGAAACTGAGGGGCAGAAACAGAGGGCGAGAAACAGAGGGGCTGAAACAGAGGGTCTGAAACAGAGGGCGAGAAACAGAGGGGCTGAAACAGAGGGCGAGAAACAGAGGGGCTGAAACAGAGGGGCTGAAACAGAGGGGCTGAAACAGAGGGCGAGAAACAGAGGGGCAGAAACTGAGGGCTTGAAACAGAGGGGCTGAAACAGAGGGGCTGAAACAGAGGGTCTGAATCAGAGTGGCTGAAACAGAGGGCGAGAAACAGAGGGGCTGAATCAGACGGGCTGAATCAGAGGGGCTGGAACAGAGGGGCTGAAACAGAGGGCGAGAAACAGAGGGACTGAAACAGAGGGGCTGAAACAGAGGGGCTGATACAGAAGGCGAGAAACAGAGCGGCTGAAACAGAGGGCAAGAAACAGAGGAGCTGAAACAAAGGGCGAGAAACAGAGTGGCTGAAACAGAGGGCGAGAAACAGAGGGGCTGAAACAGAGGGGCTGAAACAGAGGGCGAGAAACAGAGGGGCTGAAACAGAGGGCGAGAATCAGAGGGGCTGAAACAGAGGGCGAGAAACAGAGGGGCTGAAACAGAGGGGCTGAAACAGAGGGCGAGAAACAGAGGGGCTGAATCAGAGGGGCTGAAACAGAGGGCGAGAAACAGATGGGCTGAAACAGAGAGCGAGAAACAGAGGGGCTGAAACAGAGGGCGAGAAACAGAGGGGCTGAAACAGAGGGCGAGAAACAGAGGGGCTGAAACAGAGGGGCTGAAACAGAGAGCGCGAAACAGAGGGGCTGAAACAGATGGCGAGAAACAGAGGGACTGAAACAGAGGTCGAGAAACAGAGGGGCTGAAACAGAGGGCAAGAAACAGAGGGGCTGAAACAAAGCGGCTGATGCAGAGGGCGAGAAATAGAGGGGCTGAAACAGAGGGGCTGAAACAGAGGGGCTGAAACAGAGGGCGAGAAACAGAGAGGCTGAAACAGAGGGCGAGAAACAGAGGGGCTGAAACAGAGGGCGAGAAACAGAGGGGCTGAAACAGAGGGGCTGAAACAGAGGGGCTGAAACAGAGGGGCTGAAACAGAGGGCGAGAAACAGAGAGGCTGAAACAGAGGGCGAGAAACAGAGTGGCTGAAACAGAGGGCAAGAAACAGAGGGGCTGAAACAGAGGGCGAGAAACAGAGGGGCTGAAACAGTGGGGCTAAAACAGAGGGGCTGAAACAGAGGGCGAGAAATAGAGGGGCTGGAACAGAGGGCGAGAAACAGACGGTCTGAAACAGAGGGGCTGAAACAGAGGGGCTGAAACAGAGGGCGAGAAACAGAGGGGCTGAAACAGAGGGCGAGAAACAGAGGTGCTGAAACAGAGGGCGAGAAACAGAGGGGCTAAATCAGAGGGGCTAAAACAGAGGGCGAGAAACAGAGGGGCTGAAACAGAGAGGGAGAAACAGATGGGCTGAAACAGAGGGGCTGAAACAGAGGGTGAGAAACAGAGGGGTTGAAACAGATGGCGAGAAATAGAGTGGCTGAAACAGAGGGTCTGAAACAGAGGGGCTGAATCAGAGGGGCTGATTCAGAGGGGCTGAAACAGAGGGGCTGAAACAGAGGGCGAGAAACAGAGGGGCTGAAACAGAGGGCGAGAAACAGAGGGGCAGAAAAAGAGGGCGAGAAACAGAGGAGCTGAAACAGAGGGGCTGAAACAGAGAGCGCGAAACAGAGGGGCTGAAACAGATGGCGAGAAACAGAGGGACTGAAACAGAGGTCGAGAAACAGAGGGGCTGAAACAGAGGGCGCGAAACAGAGGGGCTGAAACAGAGTGGCTGAAAAAGAAGGGCTGAAAAAGAGGGGCTGAAACAGATGGCGAGAAACAGAGGGGCTGAATCAGAGGGGATGAATCAGAAGGGCTGAAACAGAGGGGCTGAATCAGAGGGGCTGAAACAGAAGGCGAGAAACAGAGGGGCTGAAACAGAGGGCGAGAAACTGAGGGGCAGAAACAGAGGGCGAGAAACAGAGGAGCTGAAACAGAGGGTCTGAAACAGAGGGCGAGAAACAGAGGGGCTGAAACAGAGGGCGAGAAACAGAGGGGCAGAAACTGAGGGCTTGAAACAGAGGGGCTGAAACAGAGGGGCTGAAACAGAGGGTCTGAATCAGAGTGGCTGAAACAGAGGGGCTGAAACAGAGGGCGAGAAACAAAGGGGCTGAAACAGCGGGCGAGAAACAGAGGGCCAGAAACAGAGGGGCTGAAACAGAGGGGCTGAAACAGACGGGCTGAATCAGAGAGCCTGAAACAGAGGGCGAGAAACAGAGGGGCTGAAACTGAGGGCGAAAAACAGAGGGACTGAAACAGAGGGCGAGAAACAGAGGGGCTGAAACAGAGGGGCAGAAACAGAGTGGCTGAAACAGAGGGGCTGAAACATAGGGCGAGAAACAGAGGGGCTGAATCAGAGGGGCTGAATCAGAGGGACTGAAACAGAGGGGCTGAAACAGAGGGCGAGAAACAAAGGGGCTGAAACAGCGGGTGAGAAACAGAGGGCGAGAAACAGAGGGGCTGAAACAGAGGGGCTGAAACAGACGGGCTGAAACAGAGACCCTGAAACAGAGAGCGAGAAACAGAGGGGCTGAAACAGAGGGCGAAAAACAGAGGGGCTGAAACAGAGGGCGAGAAACAGAGGGTGAGAAACAGAGGGCAAGAAACAGAGTGGAAGAAACAGAGGGGCTGCAACAAAGGGGCTGAAATAGAGGGGCTGAAACAGAGGGGCTGAATCAGAGGGGCTGAAACAGAGGGCGAGAAACAGAGGGGCTGAAACAGAGGGCGAGAAACAGAGGGGCTGAAACAGAGGGGCTGAAACAGAGGGGCTGAAACAGAGGGGCTGAATCCGAGGGGCTGAAACAGAGGGCGAGAAACAGAGGGGCTGAAACAGAGGGCGAGAAACAGAGGGGCTGAAACAGAGGGGCTGAAACAGAGGGGCTGAAACAGAGGGGCTGAATCCGAGGGCGAGAAACAGAGAGGCTGAAACAGAGGGCGAGAAACAGAGGGGCTGAAACAGAGGGCAAGAAACAGAGGGGCTGAAACAGAGGGTGAGAAACAGAGGGGCTGAAACAGAGGGGCTTAACCAGAGGGACTGAATCAGAGGGGCTGAAACAGAGGGCGAGAAACAGAAGGGCTGAAACAGAGTGCGAGAAACAGAGGGCGAGAAACAGGGGGACTGAAACAGAGGGGCTGAAACAGAGGGGCTGAAACAGAGGGTGGGAAACAGAGGGGCTGAAACAGAGGGCGAGAAACAGAGGGCGAGAAACAGAGGGCGAGAAACAGAGGGACTGAAACAGAGGGGCTGAAACAGAGGGGCTGAAACAGAGGGCGAGAAACAGAGGGGCTGAAACAGAGGGCGAGAAACAGAGGGGCTGAAACAGTGGGGCTGAAACAGAGAGGCTGAAACAGAGGGCGAGAAACAGAGGGGCTGAAACAGAGGGCATGAAACAGAGGGGCTGAAACAGAGGGCGAGAAACAGAGGGGCTGAAACAGAGGAGCTGAAACAGAGGAGCTGAAACAGAGGGGCTGAAACAGAGGGCGAGATACAGAGGGGCTGAAACAGAGGGCGAGAAACAGAGGGGCTGAAACAGAGAGCGAGAAACAGAGGGCGAGAAATAGAGGGGCTGAAACAGAGGGCGAGAAACAGAGGGCGAGAAACAGAGGGAATGAAACAGAGGGGCTGAAACAGAGGGGCTGAAACAGAGGGCGAGAAACAGAGGGGCTGAAACAGTGGGGCTGAAACACAGAGGCTGAAACAGAGGGCGAGAAACAGAGGGGCTGAAACAGAGGGCATGAAACAGAGGGGCTGAAACAGAGGGCGAGAAACAGAGGGGCTGAAACAGAGGGCGAGAAACAGAGAGGCTGAAACAGAGGGCGAGAAACAGAGGGGCTGAAACTGAGGGCGAGAAACAGAGGGGCTGAAACAGAGGGGCTGAAACAGAGGGGCTGAAACAGAGGGGCTGAAACAGAGGGCGAGAAACAGAGAGGCTGAAACAGAGGGCGAGAAACAGAGTGGCTGAAACAGAGGGCAAGAAACAGAGGGGCTGAAACAGAGGGCGAGAAACAGAGGGGCTGAAACAGTGGGGCTAAAACAGAGGGGCTGAAACAGAGGGCGAGAAATAGAGGGGCTGGAACAGAGGGCGAGAAACAGACGGTCTGAAACAGAGGGGCTGAAACAGAGGGGCTGAAACAGAGGGCGAGAAACAGAGGGGCTGAAACAGAGGGCGAGAAACAGAGGGGCTGAAACAGAGGGCGAGAAACAGAGGGGCTAAATCAGAGGGGCTAAAACAGAGGGCGAGAAACAGAGGGGCTGAAACAGAGAGCGAGAAACAGATGGGCTGAAACAGAGGGGCTGAAACAGAGGGTGAGAAACAGAGGGGTTGAAACAGATGGCGAGAAATAGAGTTGCTGAAACAGAGGGTCTGAAACAGAGGGGCTGAATCAGAGGGGCTGATTCAGAGGGTCTGAAACAGAGGGGCTGAAACAGAGGGCGAGAAACAGAGGGGCTGAAACAGAGGGCGAGAAACAGAGGGGCAGAAAAAGAGGGCGAGAAACAGAGGAGCTGAAACAGAGGGGCTGAAACAGAGAGCGCGAAACAGAGGGGCTGAAACAGATGGCGAGAAACAGAGGGACTGAAACAGAGGTCGAGAAACAGAGGGGCTGAAACAGAGGGCGCGAAACAGAGGGGCTGAAACAGAGTGGCTGAAAAACAAGGGCTGAAAAAGAGGGGCTGAAACAGATGGCGAGAAACAGAGGGGCTGAATCAGAGGGGCTGAATCAGAAGGGCTGAAACAGAGGGGCTGAATCAGAGGGGCTGAAACAGAAGGCGAGAAACAGAGGGGCTGAAACAAAGGGCGAGAAACTGAGGGGCAGAAACAGAGGGCGAGAAACAGAGGAGCTGAAACAGAGGGTCTGAAACAGAGGGCGAGAAACAGAGGGGCTGAAACAGAGGGCGAGTAACAGAGGGGCAGAAACTGAGGGCTTGAAACAGAGGGGCTGAAACAGAGGGGCTGAAACAGAGGGTCTGAATCAGAGTGGCTGAAACAGAGGGGCTGAAACAGAGGGCGAGAAACAAAGGGGCTGAAACAGCGGGCGAGAAACAGAGGGCCAGAAACAGAGGGGCTGAAACAGAGGGGCTGAAACAGACGGGCTGAATCAGAAAGCCTGAAACAGAGGGCGAGAAACAGAGGGGCTGAAACTGAGGGCGAAAAACAGAGGGACTGAAACAGAGGGCGAGAAACAGAGGGGCTGAAACAGAGGGGCAGAAACAGAGGGGCTGAAACAGAGGGGCTGAAACATAGGGCGAGAAACAGAGGGGCTGAATCAGAGTGGCTGAATCAGAGGGACTGAAACAGAGGGGCTGAAACAGAGGGCGAGAAACAAAGGGGCTGAAACAGCGGGTGAGAAACAGAGGGCGAGAAACAGAGGGGCTGAAACAGAGGGGCTGAAACAGACGGGCTGAAACAGAGACCCTGAAACAGAGAGCGAGAAACAGAGGGGCTGAAACAGAGGGCGAAAAACAGAGGGGCTGAAACAGAGGGCGAGAAACAGAGGGTGAGAAACAGAGGGCAAGAAACAGAGTGGAAGAAACAGAGGGGCTGAAACAAAGGGGCTGAAATAGAGGGGCTGAAACAGAGGGGCTGAAACAGAGGGGCTGAAACAGAGGGCGAGAAACAGAGGGGCTGAAACAGAGGGCGAGAAACAGAGGGGCTGAAACAGAGGGGCTGAAACAGAGGGGCTGAAACAGAGGGGCTGAATCCGAGGGGCTGAAACAGAGGGCGAGAAACAGAGGGGCTGAAACAGAGGGCGAGAAACAGAGGGGCTGAAACAGAGGGGTTGAAACAGAGGGGCTGAAACAGAGGGGCTGAATCCGAGGGCGAGAAACAGAGAGGCTGAAACAGAGGGCGAGAAACAGAGGTGCTGAAACAGAGGGCAAGAAACAGAGGGGCTGAAACAGAGGGTGAGAAACAGAGGGGCTGAAACAGAGGGGCTGAACCAGAGGGACTGAATCAGAGGGGCTGAAACAGAGGGCGAGATACAGAGGGGCTGAAACAGAGGGCGAGAAACAGAGGGGCTGAAACAGAGTGCGAGAAACAGAGGGCGAGAAACAGGGGGACTGAAACAGAGGGGCTGAAACAGAGGGGCTGAAACAGAGGGTGGGAAACAGAGAGCGAGAAACAGAGGGCGAGAAACAGAGGGGCTGAAACAGAGGGCGAGAAACAGAGGGCGAGAAACAGAGGGACTGAAACAGAGGGGCTGAAACAGAGGGGCTGAAACAGAGGGCGAGAAACAGAGGGGCTGAAACAGAGGGCGAGAAACAGAGGGGCTGAAACAGTGGGGCTGAAACAGAGAGGCTGAAACAGAGGGCGAGAAACAGAGGGGCTGAAACAGAGGGCATGAAACAGAGGGGCTGAAACAGAGGGCGAGAAACAGAGGGGCTGAAACAGAGGGGCTGAAACAGAGGAGCTGAAACAGAGGGGCTGAAACAGAGGGCGAGATACAGAGGGGCTGAAACAGAGGGCGAGAAACAGAGGGGCTGAAACAGAGAGCGAGAAACAGAGGGCGAGAAACAGAGGGGCTGAAACAGAGGGCGAGAAACAGAGGGCGAGAAACAGAGGGACTGAAACAGAGGGGCTGAAACAGAGGGGCTGAAACAGAGGGCGAGAAACAGAGGGGCTGAAACAGTGGGGCTGAAACAGAGAGGCTGAAACAGAGGGCGAGAAACAGAGGGGCTGAAACAGAGGGCATGAAACAGAGGGGCTGAAACAGAGGGCGAGAAACAGAGGGGCTGAAACAGAGGGGCTGAAACAGAGGAGCTGAAACAGAGGGGCTGAAACAGAGGGCGAGATACAGAGGGGCTGAAACAGAGGGCGAGAAACAGAGGGGCTGAAACAGAGAGCGAGAAACAGAGGGCGAGAAACAGAGGGACTGAAACAGAGGGGCTGAAACAGAGGGGCAGAAACAGAGGGCGAGAAACTGAGGGGCTGAAACAGAGGGCGAGAAACAGAGGGTCTGAAACAGAGGGCGAGAAACAGAGGGGCTGAAACCGAGGCGCTGACACAGTGGGGCTGAAACAGAGGGGCTGAAACAGAGGGCGAGAATTAGAGGGGCTGAAACAGAGGGGCTGACACAGTGGGGCTGAAACAGAGGGGTGAAACAGAGGGCGAGAAACAGAGGGGCTGAAACAGAGGGGCTGAAACAGAGGGGCTTAATCAGAGGGGCTGATTCAGAGGAGCTGAAACAGAGGGGCTGAATCAGAGGGTCTGAAACAGAGGGCGAGAAACAGAGGGGCTGAAACAGAGGTCGAGAAACAGAGGGGCTGAAACAGAGGGGCTGAAACAGAGGAGCTGAAACAGAGGGGCTGAAACAGAGGGCGAGAAACAGAGGGACTGAAACAGAGGGGCTGAAACAGAGAGCGCGAAACAGAGGGACTGAAACAGAGGGTGAGAAAAAGAGGGGCTGTAACAGAGGGCGAGAAACAGAGGGGCTGAAACAGAGGGCGAGAAACGGAGGGGCTGAAACAGAGGGGCTGAAACAGAGGGGCTGAAACAGAGGGCGAGGAACAGAGGAGCTGAAACAGAGGGCGAGAAACAGAGGGGCTGAAACAGAGGGCGAGAAACAGAGGGCGAGAAACAGAGGGACTGAAACAGAGGGGCTGAAACAGAGGGGCTGAAACAGAGGACGAGAAACAGAGGGGCTGAAACAGAGGGCGAGAAACAGAGGGGCTGAAACAGAGGGCCAGAAACAGAGGGTCTGAAACAGAGGGGCTGACACAGTGGGGCTGAAACAGAGGGGCTGAAACAGAGAGCGAGAAATAGAGGGGCTGAAACAGAGGGCGAGAAACAGAGGGACTGAAACAGAGGGCGAGAAACAGAGGGGCTGGAACAGAGGGTGAGAAACAGAGGGCGAGAAACAGAGGGACTGAAGCAGAGGGGCTGAAACAGAGGGGCTGAATCAGAGGGCGAGAAACAGAGGGGCTGAAACAGAGAGGCTGAAACAGAGGGCGAGAAACAGAGGGGCTGAAACAGAGGTCAAGAAACAGAGGGGCTGAAACAGAGGGCGGGAAACAGAGGGGCTGAAACAGAGGGGCTGAAACAGAGGGCGAGAAACAGAGGGGCTGAAACAGAGGGCGAGAAACAGAGGGGATGAAACCGAGGGCGAGAAACAGAGGGCGAGAAACAGAGGGACTGAAACAGAGGGGCTGAAACAGAGGGTGGGAAACAGAGAGCGAGAAACAGAGGGCGAGAAACAGAGGGGCTGAAACAGAGGGCGAGAAACAGAGGGCGAGAAACAGAGGGACTGAAACAGAGGGGCTGAAACAGAGGGGCTGAAACAGAGGGCGAGAAACAGAGGGGCTGAAACAGAGGGCGAGAAACAGAGGGGCTGAAACAGTGGGGCTGAAACAGAGAGGCTGAAACAGAGGGCGAGAAACAGAGGGGCTGAAACAGAGGGCATGAAACAGAGGGGCTGAAACAGAGGGCGAGAAACAGAGGGGCTGAAACAGAGGGGCTGAAACAGAGGAGCTGAAACAGAGGGGCTGAAACAGAGGGCGAGATACAGAGGGGCTGAAACAGAGGGCGAGAAACAGAGGGGCTGAAACAGAGAGCGAGAAACAGAGGGCGAGAAACAGAGGGGCTGAAACAGAGGGCGAGAAACAGAGGGCGAGAAACAGAGGGACTGAAACAGAGGGGCTGAAACAGAGGGGCTGAAACAGAGGGCGAGAAACAGAGGGGCTGAAACAGTGGGGCTGAAACAGAGAGGCTGAAACAGAGGGCGAGAAACAGAGGGGCTGAAACAGAGGGCATGAAACAGAGGGGCTGAAACAGAGGGCGAGAAACAGAGGGGCTGAAACAGAGGGGCTGAAACAGAGGAGCTGAAACAGAGGGGCTGAAACAGAGGGCGAGATACAGAGGGGCTGAAACAGAGGGCGAGAAACAGAGGGGCTGAAACAGAGAGCGAGAAACAGAGGGCGAGAAACAGAGGGACTGAAACAGAGGGGCTGAAACAGAGGGGCAGAAACAGAGGGCGAGAAACTGAGGGGCTGAAACAGAGGGCGAGAAACAGAGGGTCTGAAACAGAGGGCGAGAAACAGAGGGGCTGAAACCGAGGCGCTGACACAGTGGGGCTGAAACAGAGGGGCTGAAACAGAGGGCGAGAATTAGAGGGGCTGAAACAGAGGGGCTGACACAGTGGGGCTGAAACAGAGGGGTGAAACAGAGGGCGAGAAACAGAGGGGCTGAAACAGAGGGGCTGAAACAGAGGGGCTTAATCAGAGGGGCTGATTCAGAGGAGCTGAAACAGAGGGGCTGAATCAGAGGGTCTGAAACAGAGGGCGAGAAACAGAGGGGCTGAAACAGAGGTCGAGAAACAGAGGGGCTGAAACAGAGGGGCTGAAACAGAGGAGCTGAAACAGAGGGGCTGAAACAGAGGGCGAGAAACAGAGGGACTGAAACAGAGGGGCTGAAACAGAGAGCGCGAAACAGAGGGACTGAAACAGAGGGTGAGAAAAAGAGGGGCTGTAACAGAGGGCGAGAAACAGAGGGGCTGAAACAGAGGGCGAGAAACGGAGGGGCTGAAACAGAGGGGCTGAAACAGAGGGGCTGAAACAGAGGGCGAGGAACAGAGGAGCTGAAACAGAGGGCGAGAAACAGAGGGGCTGAAACAGAGGGCGAGAAACAGAGGGCGAGAAACAGAGGGACTGAAACAGAGGGGCTGAAACAGAGGGGCTGAAACAGAGGACGAGAAACAGAGGGGCTGAAACAGAGGGCGAGAAACAGAGGGGCTGAAACAGAGGGCCAGAAACAGAGGGTCTGAAACAGAGGGGCTGACACAGTGGGGCTGAAACAGAGGGGCTGAAACAGAGAGCGAGAAATAGAGGGGCTGAAACAGAGGGCGAGAAACAGAGGGACTGAAACAGAGGGCGAGAAACAGAGGGGCTGGAACAGAGGGTGAGAAACAGAGGGCGAGAAACAGAGGGACTGAAGCAGAGGGGCTGAAACAGAGGGGCTGAATCAGAGGGCGAGAAACAGAGGGGCTGAAACAGAGGGGCTGAAACAGAGGGCGAGAAACAGAGGGGCTGAAACAGAGGGCGAGAAACAGAGGGGATGAAACCGAGGGCGAGAAACAGAGGGCGAGAAACAGAGGGACTGAAACAGAGGGGCTGAAACAGAGGGTGGGAAACAGAGAGCGAGAAACAGAGGGCGAGAAACAGAGGGGCTGAAACAGAGGGCGAGAAACAGAGGGCGAGAAACAGAGGGACTGAAACAGAGGGGCTGAAACAGAGGGGCTGAAACAGAGGGCGAGAAACAGAGGGGCTGAAACAGAGGGCGAGAAACAGAGGGGCTGAAACAGTGGGGCTGAAACAGAGAGGCTGAAACAGAAGGCGAGAAACAGAGGGGCTGAAACAGAGGGCATGAAACAGAGGGGCTGAAACAGAGGGCGAGAAACAGAGGGGCTGAAACAGAGGGGCTGAAACAGAGGAGCTGAAACAGAGGGGCTGAAACAGAGGGCGAGATACAGAGGGGCTGAAACAGAGGGCGAGAAACAGAGGGGCTGAAACAGAGAGCGAGAAACAGAGGGCGAGAAACAGAGGGGCTGAAACAGAGGGCGAGAAACAGAGGGCGAGAAACAGAGGGACTGAAACAGAGGGGCTGAAACAGAGGGGCTGAAACAGAGGGCGAGAAACAGAGGGGCTGAAACAGTGGGGCTGAAACAGAGAGGCTGAAACAGAGGGCGAGAAACAGAGGGGCTGAAACAGAGGGCATGAAACAGAGGGGCTGAAACAGAGGGCGAGAAACAGAGGGGCTGAAACAGAGGGGCTGAAACAGAGGAGCTGAAACAGAGGGGCTGAAACAGAGGGCGAGATACAGAGGGGCTGAAACAGAGGGCGAGAAACAGAGGGGCTGAAACAGAGAGCGAGAAACAGAGGGCGAGAAACAGAGGGACTGAAACAGAGGGGCTGAAACAGAGGGGCAGAAACAGAGGGCGAGAAACTGAGGGGCTGAAACAGAGGGCGAGAAACAGAGGGTCTGAAACAGAGGGCGAGAAACAGAGGGGCTGAAACCGAGGCGCTGACACAGTGGGGCTGAAACAGAGGGGCTGAAACAGAGGGCGAGAATTAGAGGGGCTGAAACAGAGGGGCTGACACAGTGGGGCTGAAACAGAGGGGTGAAACAGAGGGCGAGAAACAGAGGGGCTGAAACAGAGGGGCTGAAACAGAGGGGCTTAATCAGAGGGGCTGATTCAGAGGAGCTGAAACAGAGGGGCTGAATCAGAGGGTCTGAAACAGAGGGCGAGAAACAGAGGGGCTGAAACAGAGGTCGAGAAACAGAGGGGCTGAAACAGAGGGGCTGAAACAGAGGAGCTGAAACAGAGGGGCTGAAACAGAGGGCGAGAAACAGAGGGACTGAAACAGAGGGGCTGAAACAGAGAGCGCGAAACAGAGGGACTGAAACAGAGGGTGAGAAAAAGAGGGGCTGTAACAGAGGGCGAGAAACAGAGGGGCTGAAACAGAGGGCGAGAAACGGAGGGGCTGAAACAGAGGGGCTGAAACAGAGGGGCTGAAACAGAGGGCGAGGAACAGAGGAGCTGAAACAGAGGGCGAGAAACAGAGGGGCTGAAACAGAGGGCGAGAAACAGAGTGCGAGAAACAGAGGGACTGAAACAGAGGGGCTGAAACAGAGGGGCTGAAACAGAGGACGAGAAACAGAGGGGCTGAAACAGAGGGCGAGAAACAGAGGGGCTGAAACAGAGGGCCAGAAACAGAGGGTCTGAAACAGAGGGGCTGACACAGTGGGGCTGAAACAGAGGGGCTGAAACAGAGAGCGAGAAATAGAGGGGCTGAAACAGAGGGCGAGAAACAGAGGGACTGAAACAGAGGGCGAGAAACAGAGGGGCTGGAACAGAGGGTGAGAAACAGAGGGCGAGAAACAGAGGGACTGAAGCAGAGGGGCTGAAACAGAGGGGCTGAATCAGAGGGCGAGAAACAGAGGGGCTGAAACAGAGAGGCTGAAACAGAGGGCGAGAAACAGAGGGGCTGAAACAGAGGTCAAGAAACAGAGGGGCTGAAACAGAGGGCGGGAAACAGAGGGGCTGAAACAGAGGGGCTGAAACAGAGGGCGAGAAACAGAGGGGCTGAAACAGAGGGTCTGACACAGTGGGGCTGAAACAGAGGGGCTGAAACAGAGGGCAAGAAATAGAGGGGCTGAAACAGAGGGCGAGAAACAGAGGGGCTGAAACAGAGGGTGAGAAAAAGAGGGGCTGAAACAGAGGGCGAGAAACAGAGGGGCTGAAACAGAGGGGCTGAAACAGAGGGGCTGAAACAGAGGGCAAGAAACAGAGGGGCTGAAAAAGAGGGCGAGAAACAGAGTGGCTGAAACAGAGGGCGAGAAACAGAGGGGCTGAATCAGAGGGTCTGAAACAGAGGGCGAGAAACAGAGGGGCTGAAACAGAGGGCGAGAAACAGAGGGGCTGAAACAGAGGGGCTGAAACAGAGGGTGAGAAACAGAGGGGCTGAAACAGAGGGGCTGAATCAGAGGGGCTGATTCAGAGGTGCTGAAACAGAGGGGCTGAAACAGAGGGCGAGAAACACAGGGGCTGAAACAGAGGGCGAGAAACAGAGGGGCTGAAACAGAGGGCGAGAAACAGAGGGGCTGAAACAGAGGGGCTGACACAGTGGGGCTGAAACAGAGGGGCTGAAACAGAGGACCAGAAACAGAGGGGCTGAAACAGAGGGCGAGAAACAGAGGGGCTGAAAAAGAGGGCGAGAAACAGAGGGTCTGAAACAGAGTGGCTGACACAGTGGGGCTGAAACAGATGGGCTGAAACAGAGTGCGAGAAATAGAGAGGCTGAAACAGAGGGCGAGAAACAGAGGGACTGAAACAGAGGTCGAGAAACAGAGGGGCTGAAACAGAGGGTTAGAAAGAGAGGGCGAGAAACAGAGTGACTGAAGCAGAGGGGCTGAAACAGAGGGGCTGAATCAGAGGGCGAGAAACAGAGGGGCTGAAACAGAGAGGCTGAAACAGAGGGCGAGAAACAGAGGGGCTGAAACAGAGGTCAAGAAACAGAGGGGCTGAAATAGAGGGCGGGAAACAGAGGGGCTGAAACAGAGGGGCTGAAACAGAGGGGCTGAAACAGAGGGGCTAAAACAGAGGGCGAGAAACAGAGGGACTGAAACAGAGGGCGAGAAACAGAGGGGCTGAAACAGAGGCCGAGAAACAGAGGGCGAGAAACAGAGGGACTGAAACAGAGGTGCTGAAACAGAGGGGCTGAAACAGAGGGCGAGAAACAGAGTGGCTGAAACAGAGGGGCTGACACAGTGGGGCTGAAACAGAGGGGCTGAAACAGAGGGCGAGAAATAGATGGGCTGAAACAGAGGGGGAGAAACAGAGGGGCTGAAACAGAGGGTGAGAAACAGAGGGGCTGAAACAGAGGGCGAGAAACAGAGGGGCTGAAACAGAGGGGCTGAAACAGAGGGGCTGAAACAGAGGGCAAGAAACAGAGGGGCTGAAAAAGAGGGCGAGAAACAGAGGGGCTGAAACAGAGGGTGAGAAACAGAGGGGCTGAATCAGAGGGTCTGAAACAGAGGGCGAGAAACAGAGGGGCTGAAACAGAGGGCGAGAAACAGAGGGGCTGAAACAGAGGGGCTGAAACAGAGGGTGAGAAACAGAGGGGCTGAAACAGAGGGGCTGAATCAGAGGGGCTGATTCAGAGGTGCTGAAACAGAGGGGCTGAATCAGAGGGGCTGAAACAGAGGGCGAGAAACAGAGGGGCTGAAACAGAGGGCGAGAAACAGAGGGGCTGAAACAGAGGGCGAGAAACAGACGGGCAGAAACAGAGGGCGAGAAACAGAGGGACTGAAACAGAGGGGCTGAAACAGAGAGCGCGAAACAGAGGGACTGAAATAGAGGGTGAGAAACAGAGGGGCTGAAACAGAGGGCGAGAAACAGAGGGGCTTAAACAGAGGGCGAGAAACAGAGGGACTGAAACAGAGGGCGAGAAACAGAGGGGCTGAAACAGAGGGTGAGAAACAGAGGGCGAGAAACAGAGGGACTGAAGCAGAGGGGCTGAAACAGAGGGTCTGAAACAGAGGGGCTGACACAGTGGGGCTGAAACAGAGGGGCTGAAACAGAGGGCGAGAAATAGAGGGGCTGAAACAGAGGGCGAGAAACAGAGGGACTGAAACAGAGGGCGAGAAACAGAGGGGCTGAAACAGAGGGTGAGAAACAGAGGGCGAGAAACAGAGGGACTGAAGCAGAGGGGCTGAAACAGAGGGGCTGAATCAGAGGGCGAGAAACAGAGGGGCTGAAACAGAGAGGCTGAAACAGAGGGCGAGAAACAGAGGGGCTGAAACAGAGGTCAAGAAACAGAGGGGCTGAAACAGAGGGCGGGAAACAGAGGGGCTGAAACAGAGGGGCTGAAACAGAGGGCGAGAAACAGAGGGGCTGAAACAGAGGGCGAGAAACAGAGGGGATGAAACAGAGGGCGAGAAACAGAGGGCGAGAAACAGAGGGACTGAAACAGAGGGTCTGACACAGTGGGGCTGAAACAGAGGGGCTGAAACAGAGGGCGAGAAATAGAGGAGCTGAAACAGAGGGCGAGAAACAGAGGGGCTGAAACAGAGGGTGAGAAACAGAGGGGCTGAAACAGAGGGCGAGAAACAGAGGGGCTGAAACAGAGGGGCTGAAACAGAGGGGCTGAAACAGAGGGCAAGAAACAGAGGGGCTGAAAAAGAGGGCGAGAAACAGAGGGGCTGAAACAGAGGGCGAGAAACAGAGGGGCTGAATCAGAGGGTCTGAAACAGAGGGCGAGAAACAAAGGGGCTGAAACAGAGGGCGAGAAACAGAGGGGCTGAAACAGAGGGGCTGAAACAGAGGGCGAGAAACAGAGGGGCTGAAACAGAGGGCGAGAAACAGAGGGGCTGAAACAGAGGGCGAGAAACAGAGGGGCTGAAACAGAGGGGCTGACACAGTGGGGCTGAAACAGAGGGGCTGAAACAGAGGACCAGAAACAGAAGGGCTGAAACAGAGGGCGAGAAACAGAGGGGCTGAAACAGAGGGCGAGAAACAGAGGGTCTGAAACAGAGGGGCTGACACAGTGGGGCTGAAACAGATGGGCTGAAACAGAGTGCGAGAAATAGAGAGGCTGAAACAGAGGGCGAGAAACAGAGGGACTGAAACAGAGGGCGAGAAACAGAGGGGCTGAAACAGAGGGTTAGAAAGAGAGGGCGAGAAACAGAGTGACTGAAGCAGAGGGGCTGAAACAGAGGGGCTGAATCAGAGGGCGAGAAACAGAGGGGCTGAAACAGAGAGGCTGAAACAGAGGGCGAGAAACAGAGGGGCTGAAACAGTGGTCAAGAAACAGAGGGGCTGAAATAGAGGGCGGGAAACAGAGGGGCTGAAACAGAGGGGCTGAAACAGAGGGGCTGAAACAGAGGGTGAGAAACAGAGGGGCTGAAACAGAGGGGCTGAATCAGAGGGGCTGATTCAGAGGTGCTGAAACAGAGGGGCTGAAACAGAGGGCGAGAAACACAGGGGCTGAAACAGAGGGCGAGAAACAGAGGGGCTGAAACAGAGGGCGAGAAACAGAGGGGCTGAAACAGAGGGGCTGACACAGTGGGGCTGAAACAGAGGGGCTGAAACAGAGGACCAGAAACAGAGGGGCTGAAACAGAGGGCGAGAAACAGAGGGGCTGAAACAGAGGGCGAGAAACAGAGGGTCTGAAACAGAGGGGCTGACACAGTGGGGCTGAAACAGATGGGCTGAAACAGAGTGCGAGAAACAGAGGGGCTGAAACAGAGGTCAAGAAACAGAGGGGCTGAAATAGAGGGCGGGAAACAGAGGGGCTGAAACAGAGGGGCTGAAACAGAGGGGCTGAAACAGAGGGGCTAAAACAGAGGGCGAGAAACAGAGGGACTGAAACAGAGGGCGAGAAACAGAGGGGCTGAAACAGAGGCCGAGAAACAGAGGGCGAGAAACAGAGGGACTGAAACAGAGGGGCTGAAACAGAGGGGCTGAAACAGAGGGCGAGAAACAGAGTGGCTGAAACAGAGGGGCTGACACAGTGGGGCTGAAACAGAGGGGCTGAAACAGAGGGCGAGAAATAGATGGGCTGAAACAGAGGGGGAGAAACAGAGGGGCTGAAACAGAGGGTGAGAAACAGAGGGGCTGAAACAGAGGGCGAGAAACAGAGGGGCTGAAACAGAGGGGCTGAAACAGAGGGGCTGAAACAGAGGGCAAGAAACAGAGGGGCTGAAAAAGAGGGCGAGAAACAGAGGGGCTGAAACAGAGGGAGAGAAACAGAGGGGCTGAATCAGAGGGTCTGAAACAGAGGGCGAGAAACAGAGGGGCTGAAACAGAGGGCGAGAAACAGAGGGGCTGAAACAGAGGGGCTGAAACAGAGGGTGAGAAACAGAGGGGCTGAAACAGAGGGGCTGAATCAGAGGGGCTGATTCAGCGGTGCTGAAACAGAGGGGCTGAATCAGAGGGGCTGAAACAGAGGGCGAGAAACAGAGGGGCTGAAACAGAGGGCGAGAAACAGAGGGGCTGAAACAGAGGGCGAGAAACAGACGGGCAGAAACAGAGGGCGAGAAACAGAGGGACTGAAACAGAGGGGCTGAAACAGAGAGCGCGAAACAGAGGGACTGAAATAGAGGGTGAGAAACAGAGGGGCTGAAACAGAGGGCGAGAAACAGAGGGGCTTAAACAGAGGGCGAGAAACAGAGGGACTGAAACAGAGGGCGAGAAACAGAGGGGCTGAAACAGAGGGTGAGAAACAGAGGGCGAGAAACAGAGGGACTGAAGCAGAGGGGCTGAAACAGAGGGTCTGAAACAGAGGGGCTGACACAGTGGGGCTGAAACAGAGGGGCTGAAACAGAGGGCGAGAAATAGAGGGGCTGAAACAGAGGGCGAGAAACAGAGGGACTGAAACAGAGGGCGAGAAACAGAGGGGCTGAAACAGAGGGTGAGAAACAGAGGGCGAGAAACAGAGGGACTGAAGCAGAGGGGCTGAAACAGAGGGGCTGAATCAGAGGGCGAGAAACAGAGGGGCTGAAACAGAGAGGCTGAAACAGAGGGCGAGAAACAGAGGGGCTGAAACAGAGGTCAAGAAACAGAGGGGCTGAAACAGAGGGCGGGAAACAGAGGGGCTGAAACAGAGGGGCTGAAACAGAGGGCGAGAAACAGAGGGGCTGAAACAGAGGGCGAGAAACAGAGGGGATGAAACAGAGGGCGAGAAACAGAGGGCGAGAAACAGAGGGACTGAAACAGAGGGTCTGACACAGTGGGGCTGAAACAGAGGGGCTGAAACAGAGGGCGAGAAATAGAGGGGCTGAAACAGAGGGCGAGAAACAGAGGGGCTGAAACAGAGGGTGAGAAACAGAGGGGCTGAAACAGAGGGCGAGAAACAGAGGGGCTGAAACAGAGGGGCTGAAACAGAGGGGCTGAAACAGAGGGCAAGAAACAGAGGGGCTGAAAAAGAGGGCGAGAAACAGAGGGGCTGAAACAGAGGGCGAGAAACAGAGGGGCTGAATCAGAGGGTCTGAAACAGAGGGCGAGAAACAAAGGGGCTGAAACAGAGGGCGAGAAACAGAGGGGCTGAAACAGAGGGGCTGAAACAGAGGGCGAGAAACAGAGGGGCTGAAACAGAGGGCGAGAAACAGAGGGGCTGAAACAGAGGGCGAGAAACAGAGGGGCTGAAACAGAGGGGCTGACACAGTGGGGCTGAAACAGAGGGGCTGAAACAGAGGACCAGAAACAGAAGGGCTGAAACAGAGGGCGAGAAACAGAGGGGCTGAAACAGAGGGCGAGAAACAGAGGGTCTGAAACAGAGGGGCTGACACAGTGGGGCTGAAACAGATGGGCTGAAACAGAGTGCGAGAAATAGAGAGGCTGAAACAGAGGGCGAGAAACAGAGGGACTGAAACAGAGGGCGAGAAACAGAGGGGCTGAAACAGAGGGTTAGAAAGAGAGGGCGAGAAACAGAGTGACTGAAGCAGAGGGGCTGAAACAGAGGGGCTGAATCAGAGGGCGAGAAACAGAGGGGCTGAAACAGAGAGGCTGAAACAGAGGGCGAGAAACAGAGGGGCTGAAACAGAGGTCAAGAAACAGAGGGGCTGAAATAGAGGGCGGGAAACAGAGGGGCTGAAACAGAGGGGCTGAAACAGAGGGGCTGAAACAGAGGGGCTAAAACAGAGGGCGAGAAACAGAGGGGCTGAAACAGAGGGCGAGAAACAGAGGGGCTGAAACAGAGGCCGAGAAACAGAGGGCGTGAAACAGAGGGACTGAAACAGAGGGGCTGAAACAGAGGGGCTGAAACAGAGGGCGAGAAACAGAGTGGCTGAAACAGAGGGGCTGACACAGTGGGGCTGAAACAGAGTGCAAGAAACAGAGGGGCTGAAAAAGAGGGCGAGAAACAGAGGGGCTGAAACAGAGGGCGAGAAACAGAGGGGCTGAATCAGAGGGTCTGAAACAGAGGGCGAGAAACAGAGGGGCTGAAACAGAGGGCGAGAAACAGAGGGGCTGAAACAGAGGGGCTGAAACAGAGGGTGAGAAACAGAGGGGCTGAAACAGAGGGGCTGAATCAGAGGGGCTGATTCAGAGGTGCTGAAACAGAGGGGCTGAAACAGAGGGCGAGAAACACAGGGGCTGAAACAGAGGGCGAGAAACAGAGGGGCTGAAACAGAGGGCGAGAAACAGAGGGGCTGAAACAGAGGGGCTGACACAGTGGGGCTGAAACAGAGGGGCTGAAACAGAGGACCAGAAACAGAGGGGCTGAAACAGAGGGCGAGAAACAGAGGGGCAGAAACAGAGGGCGAGAAACAGAGGGACTGAAACAGAGGGGCTGACACAGTGGGGCTGAAACAGATGGGCTGAAACAGAGTGCGAGAAATAGAGAGGCTGAAACAGAGGGCGAGAAACAGAGGGACTGAAACAGAGGTCGAGAAACAGAGGGGCTGAAACAGAGGGTTAGAAAGAGAGGGCGAGAAACAGAGTGACTGAAGCAGAGGGGCTGAAACAGAGGGGCTGAATCAGAGGGCGAGAAACAGAGGGGCTGAAACAGAGAGGCTGAAACAGAGGGCAAGAAACAGAGGGGCTGAAACAGAGTTCAAGAAACAGAGGGGCTGAAATAGAGGGCGGGAAACAGAGGGGCTGAAACAGAGGGGCTGAAACAGAGGGGCTGAAACAGAGGGGCTAAAACAGAGGGCGAGAAACAGAGGGGCTGAAACAGAGGGCGAGAAACAGAGGGGCTGAAACAGAGGCCGAGAAACAGAGGGCGAGAAACAGAGGGACTGAAACAGAGGTGCTGAAACAGAGGGGCTGAAACAGAGGGCGAGAAACAGAGTGGCTGAAACAGAGGGGCTGAAACAGAGGGCGAGAAATAGATGGGCTGAAACAGAGGGGGAGAAACAGAGGGGCTGAAACAGAGGGTGAGAAACAGAGGGGCTGAAACAGAGGGCGAGAAACAGAGGGGCTGAAACAGAGGGGCTGAAACAGAGGGGCTGAAACAGAGGGCAAGAAACAGAGGGGCTGAAAAAGAGGGCGAGAAACAGAGGGGCTGAAACAGAGGGTGAGAAACAGAGGGGCTGAATCAGAGGGTCTGAAACAGAGGGCGAGAAACAGAGGGGCTGAAACAGAGGGCGAGAAACAGAGGGGCTGAAACAGAGGGGCTGAAACAGAGGGTGAGAAACAGAGGGGCTGAAACAGAGGGGCTGAATCAGAGGGGCTGATTCAGAGGTGCTGAAACAGAGGGGCTGAATCAGAGGGGCTGAAACAGAGGGCGAGAAACAGAGGGGCTGAATCAGAGGGCGAGAAACAGAGGGGCTGAAACAGAGGGCGAGAAACAGACGGGCAGAAACAGAGGGCGAGAAACAGAGGGACTGAAACAGAGGGGCTGAAACAGAGAGCGCGAAACAGAGGGACTGAAATAGAGGGTGAGAAACAGAGGGGCTGAAACAGAGGGCGAGAAACAGAGGGGCTTAAACAGAGGGCGAGAAACAGAGGGACTGAAACAGAGGGCGAGAAACAGAGGGGCTGAAACAGAGGGTGAGAAACAGAGGGCGAGAAACAGAGGGACTGAAGCAGAGGGGCTGAAACAGAGGGTCTGAAACAGCGGGGCTGACACAGTGGGGCTGAAACAGAGGGGTTGAAACAGAGGGCGAGAAATAGAGGGGCTGAAACAGAGGGCGAGAAACAGAGGGACTGAAACAGAGGGCGAGAAACAGAGGGGCTGAAACAGAGGGTGAGAAACAGAGGGCGAGAAACAGAGGGACTGAGGCAGAGGGGCTGAAACAGAGGGGCTGAATCAGAGGGCGAGAAACAGAGGGGCTGAAACAGAGGGGCTGAAACAGAGGGCAAGAAACAGAGGGGCTGAAAAAGAGGGCGAGAAACAGAGGGGCTGAAACAGAGGGCGAGAAACAGAGGGGCTGAATCAGAGGGTCTGAAACAGAGGGCGAGAAACAAAGGGGCTGAAACAGAGGGCGAGAAACAGAGGGGCTGAAACAGAGGGGCTGAAACAGAGGGCGAGAAACAGAGGGGCTGAAACAGAGGGCGAGAAACAGAGGGGCTGAAACAGAGGGCGAGAAACAGAGGGGCTGAAACAGAGGGGCTGACACAGTGGGGCTGAAACAGAGGGGCTGAAACAGAGGACCAGAAACAGAAGGGCTGAAACAGAGGGCGAGAAACAGAGGGGCTGAAACAGAGGGCGAGAAACAGAGGGACTGAAACAGAGGGCGAGAAACAGAGGGGCTGAAACAGAGGGTTAGAAAGAGAGGGCGAGAAACAGAGTGACTGAAGCAGAGGGGCTGAAACAGAGGGGCTGAATCAGAGGGCGAGAAACAGAGGGGCTGAAACAGAGAGGCTGAAACAGAGGGCGAGAAACAGAGGGGCTGAAACAGTGGTCAAGAAACAGAGGGGCTGAAATAGAGGGCGGGAAACAGAGGGGCTGAAACAGAGGGGCTGAAACAGAGGGGCTGAAACAGAGGGTGAGAAACAGAGGGGCTGAAACAGAGGGGCTGAATCAGAGGGGCTGATTCAGAGGTGCTGAAACAGAGGGGCTGAAACAGAGGGCGAGAAACACAGGGGCTGAAACAGAGGGCGAGAAACAGAGGGGCTGAAACAGAGGGCGAGAAACAGAGGGGCTGAAACAGAGGGGCTGACACAGTGGGGCTGAAACAGAGGGGCTGAAACAGAGGACCAGAAACAGAGGGGCTGAAACAGAGGGCGAGAAACAGAGGGGCTGAAACAGAGGGCGAGAAACAGAGGGTCTGAAACAGAGGGGCTGACACAGTGGGGCTGAAACAGATGGGCTGAAACAGAGTGCGAGAAACAGAGGGGCTGAAACAGAGGTCAAGAAACAGAGGGGCTGAAATAGAGGGCGGGAAACAGAGGGGCTGAAACAGAGGGGCTGAAACAGAGGGGCTGAAACAGAGGGGCTAAAACAGAGGGCGAGAAACAGAGGGACTGAAACAGAGGGCGAGAAACAGAGGGGCTGAAACAGAGGCCGAGAAACAGAGGGCGAGAAACAGAGGGACTGAAACAGAGGGGCTGAAACAGAGGGGCTGAAACAGAGGGCGAGAAACAGAGTGGCTGAAACAGAGGGGCTGACACAGTGGGGCTGAAACAGAGGGGCTGAAACAGAGGGCGAGAAATAGATGGGCTGAAACAGAGGGGGAGAAACAGAGGGGCTGAAACAGAGGGTGAGAAACAGAGGGGCTGAAACAGAGGGCGAGAAACAGAGGGGCTGAAACAGAGGGGCTGAAACAGAGGGGCTGAAACAGAGGGCAAGAAACAGAGGGGCTGAAAAAGAGGGCGAGAAACAGAGGGGCTGAAACAGAGGGAGAGAAACAGAGGGGCTGAATCAGAGGGTCTGAAACAGAGGGCGAGAAACAGAGGGGCTGAAACAGAGGGCGAGAAACAGAGGGGCTGAAACAGAGGGGCTGAAACAGAGGGTGAGAAACAGAGGGGCTGAAACAGAGGGGCTGAATCAGAGGGGCTGATTCAGCGGTGCTGAAACAGAGGGGCTGAATCAGAGGGGCTGAAACAGAGGGCGAGAAACAGAGGGGCTGAAACAGAGGGCGAGAAACAGAGGGGCTGAAACAGAGGGCGAGAAACAGACGGGCAGAAACAGAGGGCGAGAAACAGAGGGACTGAAACAGAGGGGCTGAAACAGAGAGCGCGAAACAGAGGGACTGAAATAGAGGGTGAGAAACAGAGGGGCTGAAACAGAGGGCGAGAAACAGAGGGGCTTAAACAGAGGGCGAGAAACAGAGGGACTGAAACAGAGGGCGAGAAACAGAGGGGCTGAAACAGAGGGTGAGAAACAGAGGGCGAGAAACAGAGGGACTGAAGCAGAGGGGCTGAAACAGAGGGTCTGAAACAGAGGGGCTGACACAGTGGGGCTGAAACAGAGGGGCTGAAACAGAGGGCGAGAAATAGAGGGGCTGAAACAGAGGGCGAGAAACAGAGGGACTGAAACAGAGGGCGAGAAACAGAGGGGCTGAAACAGAGGGTGAGAAACAGAGGGCGAGAAACAGAGGGACTGAAGCAGAGGGGCTGAAACAGAGGGGCTGAATCAGAGGGCGAGAAACAGAGGGGCTGAAACAGAGAGGCTGAAACAGAGGGCGAGAAACAGAGGGGCTGAAACAGAGGTCAAGAAACAGAGGGGCTGAAACAGAGGGCGGGAAACAGAGGGGCTGAAACAGAGGGGCTGAAACAGAGGGCGAGAAACAGAGGGGCTGAAACAGAGGGTGAGAAACAGAGGGGATGAAACAGAGGGCGAGAAACAGAGGGCGAGAAACAGAGGGACTGAAACAGAGGGTCTGACACAGTGGGGCTGAAACAGAGGGGCTGAAACAGAGGGCGAGAAATAGAGGGGCTGAAACAGAGGGTGAGAAACAGAGGGGCTGAAACAGAGGGCGAGAAACAGAGGGGCTGAAACAGAGGGGCTGAAACAGAGGGGCTGAAACAGAGGGCAAGAAACAGAGGGGCTGAAAAAGAGGGCGAGAAACAGAGGGGCTGAAACAGAGGGTGAGAAACAGAGGGGCTGAATCAGAGGGTCTGAAACAGAGGGCGAGAAACAGAGGGGCTGAAACAGAGGGCGAGAAACAGAGGGGCTGAAACAGAGGGGCTGAAACAGAGGGTGAGAAACAGAGGGGCTGAAACAGAGGGGCTGAATCAGAGGGGCTGATTCAGAGGTGCTGAAACAGAGGGGCTGAATCAGAGGGGCTGAAACAGAGGGCGAGAAACAGAGGGGCTGAAACAGAGGGCGAGAAACAGAGGGGCTGAAACAGAGGGCGAGAAACAGACGGGCAGAAACAGAGGGCGAGAAACAGAGGGACTGAAACAGAGGGGCTGAAACAGAGAGCGCGAAACAGAGGGACTGAAATAGAGGGTGAGAAACAGAGGGGCTGAAACAGAGGGCGAGAAACAGAGGGGCTTAAACAGAGGGCGAGAAACAGAGGGACTGAAACAGAGGGCGAGAAACAGAGGGGCTGAAACAGAGGGTGAGAAACAGAGGGCGAGAAACAGAGGGACTGAAGCAGAGGGGCTGAAACAGAGGGTCTGAAACAGCGGGGCTGACACAGTGGGGCTGAAACAGAGGGGTTGAAACAGAGGGCGAGAAATAGAGGGGCTGAAACAGAGGGCGAGAAACAGAGGGACTGAAACAGAGGGCGAGAAACAGAGGGGCTGAAACAGAGGGTGAGAAACAGAGGGCGAGAAACAGAGGGACTGAGGCAGAGGGGCTGAAACAGAGGGGCTGAATCAGAGGGCGAGAAACAGAGGGGCTGAAACAGAGGGGCTGAAACAGAGGGCAAGAAACAGAGGGGCTGAAAAAGAGGGCGAGAAACAGAGGGGCTGAAACAGAGGGCGAGAAACAGAGGGGCTGAATCAGAGGGTCTGAAACAGAGGGCGAGAAACAAAGGGGCTGAAACAGAGGGCGAGAAACAGAGGGGCTGAAACAGAGGGGCTGAAACAGAGGGCGAGAAACAGAGGGGCTGAAACAGAGGGCGAGAAACAGAGGGGCTGAAACAGAGGGCGAGAAACAGAGGGGCTGAAACAGAGGGGCTGACACAGTGGGGCTGAAACAGAGGGGCTGAAACAGAGGACCAGAAACAGAAGGGCTGAAACAGAGGGCGAGAAACAGAGGGGCTGAAACAGAGGGCGAGAAACAGAGGGTCTGAAACAGAGGGGCTGACACAGTGGGGCTGAAACAGATGGGCTGAAACAGAGTGCGAGAAATAGAGAGGCTGAAACAGAGGGCGAGAAACAGAGGGACTGAAACAGAGGGCGAGAAACAGAGGGGCTGAAACAGAGGGTTAGAAAGAGAGGGCGAGAAACAGAGTGACTGAAGCAGAGGGGCTGAAACAGAGGGGCTGAATCAGAGGGCGAGAAACAGAGGGGCTGAAACAGAGAGGCTGAAACAGAGGGCGAGAAACAGAGGGGCTGAAACAGTGGTCAAGAAACAGAGGGGCTGAAATAGAGGGCGGGAAACAGAGGGGCTGAAACAGAGGGGCTGAAACAGAGGGGCTGAAACAGAGGGTGAGAAACAGAGGGGCTGAAACAGAGGGGCTGAATCAGAGGGGCTGATTCAGAGGTGCTGAAACAGAGGGGCTGAAACAGAGGGCGAGAAACACAGGGGCTGAAACAGAGGGCGAGAAACAGAGGGGCTGAAACAGAGGGCGAGAAACAGAGGGGCTGAAACAGAGGGGCTGACACAGTGGGGCTGAAACAGAGGGGCTGAAACAGAGGACCAGAAACAGAGGGGCTGAAACAGAGGGCGAGAAACAGAGGGGCTGAAACAGAGGGCGAGAAACAGAGGGTCTGAAACAGAGGGGCTGACACAGTGGGGCTGAAACAGATGGGCTGAAACAGAGTGCGAGAAACAGAGGGGCTGAAACAGAGGTCAAGAAACAGAGGGGCTGAAATAGAGGGCGGGAAACAGAGGGGCTGAAACAGAGGGGCTGAAACAGAGGGGCTGAAACAGAGGGGCTAAAACAGAGGGCGAGAAACAGAGGGACTGAAACAGAGGGCGAGAAACAGAGGGGCTGAAACAGAGGCCGAGAAACAGAGGGCGAGAAACAGAGGGACTGAAACAGAGGGGCTGAAACAGAGGGGCTGAAACAGAGGGCGAGAAACAGAGTGGCTGAAACAGAGGGGCTGACACAGTGGGGCTGAAACAGAGGGGCTGAAACAGAGGGCGAGAAATAGATGGGCTGAAACAGAGGGGGAGAAACAGAGGGGCTGAAACAGAGGGTGAGAAACAGAGGGGCTGAAACAGAGGGCGAGAAACAGAGGGGCTGAAACAGAGGGGCTGAAACAGAGGGGCTGAAACAGAGGGCAAGAAACAGAGGGGCTGAAAAAGAGGGCGAGAAACAGAGGGGCTGAAACAGAGGGAGAGAAACAGAGGGGCTGAATCAGAGGGTCTGAAACAGAGGGCGAGAAACAGAGGGGCTGAAACAGAGGGCGAGAAACAGAGGGGCTGAAACAGAGGGGCTGAAACAGAGGGTGAGAAACAGAGGGGCTGAAACAGAGGGGCTGAATCAGAGGGGCTGATTCAGCGGTGCTGAAACAGAGGGGCTGAATCAGAGGGGCTGAAACAGAGGGCGAGAAACAGAGGGGCTGAAACAGAGGGCGAGAAACAGAGGGGCTGAAACAGAGGGCGAGAAACAGACGGGCAGAAACAGAGGGCGAGAAACAGAGGGACTGAAACAGAGGGGCTGAAACAGAGAGCGCGAAACAGAGGGACTGAAATAGAGGGTGAGAAACAGAGGGGCTGAAACAGAGGGCGAGAAACAGAGGGGCTTAAACAGAGGGCGAGAAACAGAGGGACTGAAACAGAGGGCGAGAAACAGAGGGGCTGAAACAGAGGGTGAGAAACAGAGGGCGAGAAACAGAGGGACTGAAGCAGAGGGGCTGAAACAGAGGGTCTGAAACAGAGGGGCTGACACAGTGGGGCTGAAACAGAGGGGCTGAAACAGAGGGCGAGAAATAGAGGGGCTGAAACAGAGGGCGAGAAACAGAGGGACTGAAACAGAGGGCGAGAAACAGAGGGGCTGAAACAGAGGGTGAGAAACAGAGGGCGAGAAACAGAGGGACTGAAGCAGAGGGGCTGAAACAGAGGGGCTGAATCAGAGGGCGAGAAACAGAGGGGCTGAAACAGAGAGGCTGAAACAGAGGGCGAGAAACAGAGGGGCTGAAACAGAGGTCAAGAAACAGAGGGGCTGAAACAGAGGGCGGGAAACAGAGGGGCTGAAACAGAGGGGCTGAAACAGAGGGCGAGAAACAGAGGGGCTGAAACAGAGGGCGAGAAACAGAGGGGATGAAACAGAGGGCGAGAAACAGAGGGCGAGAAACAGAGGGACTGAAACAGAGGGTCTGACACAGTGGGGCTGAAACAGAGGGGCTGAAACAGAGGGCGAGAAATAGAGGGGCTGAAACAGAGGGCGAGAAACAGAGGGGCTGAAACAGAGGGTGAGAAACAGAGGGGCTGAAACAGAGGGCGAGAAACAGAGGGGCTGAAACAGAGGGGCTGAAACAGAGGGGCTGAAACAGAGGGCAAGAAACAGAGGGGCTGAAAAAGAGGGCGAGAAACAGAGGGGCTGAAACAGAGGGCGAGAAACAGAGGGGCTGAATCAGAGGGTCTGAAACAGAGGGCGAGAAACAAAGGGGCTGAAACAGAGGGCGAGAAACAGAGGGGCTGAAACAGAGGGGCTGAAACAGAGGGCGAGAAACAGAGGGGCTGAAACAGAGGGCGAGAAACAGAGGGGCTGAAACAGAGGGCGAGAAACAGAGGGGCTGAAACAGAGGGGCTGACACAGTGGGGCTGAAACAGAGGGGCTGAAACAGAGGACCAGAAACAGAAGGGCTGAAACAGAGGGCGAGAAACAGAGGGGCTGAAACAGAGGGCGAGAAACAGAGGGTCTGAAACAGAGGGGCTGACACAGTGGGGCTGAAACAGATGGGCTGAAACAGAGTGCGAGAAATAGAGAGGCTGAAACAGAGGGCGAGAAACAGAGGGACTGAAACAGAGGGCGAGAAACAGAGGGGCTGAAACAGAGGGTTAGAAAGAGAGGGCGAGAAACAGAGTGACTGAAGCAGAGGGGCTGAAACAGAGGGGCTGAATCAGAGGGCGAGAAACAGAGGGGCTGAAACAGAGAGGCTGAAACAGAGGGCGAGAAACAGAGGGGCTGAAACAGAGGTCAAGAAACAGAGGGGCTGAAATAGAGGGCGGGAAACAGAGGGGCTGAAACAGAGGGGCTGAAACAGAGGGGCTGAAACAGAGGGGCTAAAACAGAGGGCGAGAAACAGAGGGGCTGAAACAGAGGGCGAGAAACAGAGGGGCTGAAACAGAGGCCGAGAAACAGAGGGCGAGAAACAGAGGGACTGAAACAGAGGGGCTGAAACAGAGGGGCTGAAACAGAGGGCGAGAAACAGAGTGGCTGAAACAGAGGGGCTGACACAGTGGGGCTGAAACAGAGTGCAAGAAACAGAGGGGCTGAAAAAGAGGGCGAGAAACAGAGGGGCTGAAACAGAGGGCGAGAAACAGAGGGGCTGAATCAGAGGGTCTGAAACAGAGGGCGAGAAACAGAGGGGCTGAAACAGAGGGCGAGAAACAGAGGGGCTGAAACAGAGGGGCTGAAACAGAGGGTGAGAAACAGAGGGGCTGAAACAGAGGGGCTGAATCAGAGGGGCTGATTCAGAGGTGCTGAAACAGAGGGGCTGAAACAGAGGGCGAGAAACACAGGGGCTGAAACAGAGGGCGAGAAACAGAGGGGCTGAAACAGAGGGCGAGAAACAGAGGGGCTGAAACAGAGGGGCTGACACAGTGGGGCTGAAACAGAGGGGCTGAAACAGAGGACCAGAAACAGAGGGGCTGAAACAGAGGGCGAGAAACAGAGGGGCAGAAACAGAGGGCGAGAAACAGAGGGACTGAAACAGAGGGGCTGACACAGTGGGGCTGAAACAGATGGGCTGAAACAGAGTGCGAGAAATAGAGAGGCTGAAACAGAGGGCGAGAAACAGAGGGACTGAAACAGAGGTCGAGAAACAGAGGGGCTGAAACAGAGGGTTAGAAAGAGAGGGCGAGAAACAGAGTGACTGAAGCAGAGGGGCTGAAACAGAGGGGCTGAATCAGAGGGCGAGAAACAGAGGGGCTGAAACAGAGAGGCTGAAACAGAGGGCAAGAAACAGAGGGGCTGAAACAGAGTTCAAGAAACAGAGGGGCTGAAATAGAGGGCGGGAAACAGAGGGGCTGAAACAGAGGGGCTGAAACAGAGGGGCTGAAACAGAGGGGCTAAAACAGAGGGCGAGAAACAGAGGGGCTGAAACAGAGGGCGAGAAACAGAGGGGCTGAAACAGAGGCCGAGAAACAGAGGGCGAGAAACAGAGGGACTGAAACAGAGGGGCTGAAACAGAGGGGCTGAAACAGAGGGCGAGAAACAGAGTGGCTGAAACAGAGGGGCTGAAACAGAGGGCGAGAAATAGATGGGCTGAAACAGAGGGGGAGAAACAGAGGGGCTGAAACAGAGGGTGAGAAACAGAGGGGCTGAAACAGAGGGCGAGAAACAGAGGGGCTGAAACAGAGGGGCTGAAACAGAGGGGCTGAAACAGAGGGCAAGAAACAGAGGGGCTGAAAAAGAGGGCGAGAAACAGAGGGGCTGAAACAGAGGGTGAGAAACAGAGGGGCTGAATCAGAGGGTCTGAAACAGAGGGCGAGAAACAGAGGGGCTGAAACAGAGGGCGAGAAACAGAGGGGCTGAAACAGAGGGGCTGAAACAGAGGGTGAGAAACAGAGGGGCTGAAACAGAGGGGCTGAATCAGAGGGGCTGATTCAGAGGTGCTGAAACAGAGGGGCTGAATCAGAGGGGCTGAAACAGAGGGCGAGAAACAGAGGGGCTGAAACAGAGGGCGAGAAACAGAGGGGCTGAAACAGAGGGCGAGAAACAGACGGGCAGAAACAGAGGGCGAGAAACAGAGGGACTGAAACAGAGGGGCTGAAACAGAGAGCGCGAAACAGAGGGACTGAAATAGAGGGTGAGAAACAGAGGGGCTGAAACAGAGGGCGAGAAACAGAGGGGCTTAAACAGAGGGCGAGAAACAGAGGGACTGAAACAGAGGGCGAGAAACAGAGGGGCTGAAACAGAGGGTGAGAAACAGAGGGCGAGAAACAGAGGGACTGAAGCAGAGGGGCTGAAACAGAGGGTCTGAAACAGCGGGGCTGACACAGTGGGGCTGAAACAGAGGGGTTGAAACAGAGGGCGAGAAATAGAGGGGCTGAAACAGAGGGCGAGAAACAGAGGGACTGAAACAGAGGGCGAGAAACAGAGGGGCTGAAACAGAGGGTGAGAAACAGAGGGCGAGAAACAGAGGGACTGAGGCAGAGGGGCTGAAACAGAGGGGCTGAATCAGAGGGCGAGAAACAGAGGGGCTGAAACAGAGAGGCTGAAACAGAGGGCGAGAAACAGAGGGGCTGAAACAGAGGTCAAGAAACAGAGGGGCTGAAACAGAGGGCGGGAAACAGAGGGGCTGAAACAGAGGGGCTGAAACAGAGGGCGAGAAACAGAGGGGCTGAAACAGAGGGCGAGAAACAGAGGGGATGAAACAGAGGGCGAGAAACAGAGGGCGAGAAACAGAGGGACTGAAACAGAGGGGCTGAAACAGAGGGGCTGAAACAGAGGGCGAGAAACAGAGTGGCTGAAACAGAGGGGCTGACACAGTGGGGCTGAAACAGAGGGGCTGAAACAGAGGGCGAGAAATAGAGGGGCTGAAACAGAGGGCGAGAAACAGAGGGGCTGAAACAGAGGGTGAGAAACCGAGGGCGAGAAACAGAGGGACTGAAGCAGAGGGGCTGAAACAGAGGGTCTGAAACAGAGGGGCTGACACAGTGGGGCTGAAACAGAGGGGCTGAAACAGAGGGCGAGAAATAGAGGGGCTGAAACAGAGGGCGAGAAACAGAGGGACTGAAACAGAGGGCGAGAAACAGAGGGGCTGAAACAGAGGGTGAGAAACAGAGGGCGAGAAACAGAGGGACTGAAGCAGAGGGGCTGAAACAGAGGGGCTGAATCAGAGGGCGAGAAACAGAGGGGCTGAAACAGAGAGGCTGAAACAGAGGGCGAGAAACAGAGGGGCTGAAACAGAGGTCAAGAAACAGAGGGGCTGAAACAGAGGGCGGGAAACAGAGGGGCTGAAACAGAGGGGCTGAAACAGAGGGCGAGAAACAGAGGGGCTGAAACAGAGGGCGAGAAACAGAGGGGATGAAACAGAGGGCGAGAAACAGAGGGCGAGAAACAGAGGGACTGAAACAGAGGGTCTGACACAGTGGGGCTGAAACAGAGGGGCTGAAACAGAGGGCGAGAAATAGAGGGGCTGAAACAGAGGGCGAGAAACAGAGGGGCTGAAACAGAGGGTGAGAAACAGAGGGGCTGAAACAGAGGGCGAGAAACAGAGGGGCTGAAACAGAGGGGCTGAAACAGAGGGGCTGAAACAGAGGGCAAGAAACAGAGGGGCTGAAAAAGAGGGCGAGAAACAGAGGGGCTGAAACAGAGGGCGAGAAACAGAGGGGCTGAATCAGAGGGTCTGAAACAGAGGGCGAGAAACAAAGGGGCTGAAACAGAGGGCGAGAAACAGAGGGGCTGAAACAGAGGGGCTGAAACAGAGGGCGAGAAACAGAGGGGCTGAAACAGAGGGCGAGAAACAGAGGGGCTGAAACAGAGGGCGAGAAACAGAGGGGCTGAAACAGAGGGGCTGACACAGTGGGGCTGAAACAGAGGGGCTGAAACAGAGGACCAGAAACAGAAGGGCTGAAACAGAGGGCGAGAAACAGAGGGGCTGAAACAGAGGGCGAGAAACAGAGGGTCTGAAACAGAGGGGCTGACACAGTGGGGCTGAAACAGGTGGGCTGAAACAGAGTGCGAGAAATAGAGAGGCTGAAACAGAGGGCGAGAAACAGAGGGACTGAAACAGAGGGCGAGAAACAGAGGGGCTGAAACAGAGGGTTAGAAAGAGAGGGCGAGAAACAGAGTGACTGAAGCAGAGGGGCTGAAACAGAGGGGCTGAATCAGAGGGCGAGAAACAGAGGGGCTGAAACAGAGAGGCTGAAACAGAGGGCGAGAAACAGAGGGGCTGAAACAGAGGTCAAGAAACAGAGGGGCTGAAATAGAGGGCGGGAAACAGAGGGGCTGAAACAGAGGGGCTGAAACAGAGGGGCTGAAACAGAGGGGCTAAAACAGAGGGCGAGAAACAGAGGGGCTGAAACAGAGGGCGAGAAACAGAGGGGCTGAAACAGAGGCCGAGAAACAGAGGGCGAGAAACAGAGGGACTGAAACAGAGGGGCTGAAACAGAGGGGCTGAAACAGAGGGCGAGAAACAGAGTGGCTGAAACAGAGGGGCTGACACAGTGGGGCTGAAACAGAGTGCAAGAAACAGAGGGGCTGAAAAAGAGGGCGAGAAACAGAGGGGCTGAAACAGAGGGCGAGAAACAGAGGGGCTGAATCAGAGGGTCTGAAACAGAGGGCGAGAAACAGAGGGGCTGAAACAGAGGGCGAGAAACAGAGGGGCTGAAACAGAGGGGCTGAAACAGAGGGTGAGAAACAGAGGGGCTGAAACAGAGGGGCTGAATCAGAGGGGCTGATTCAGAGGTGCTGAAACAGAGGGGCTGAAACAGAGGGCGAGAAACACAGGGGCTGAAACAGAGGGCGAGAAACAGAGGGGCTGAAACAGAGGGCGAGAAACAGAGGGGCTGAAACAGAGGGGCTGACACAGTGGGGCTGAAACAGAGGGGCTGAAACAGAGGACCAGAAACAGAGGGGCTGAAACAGAGGGCGAGAAACAGAGGGGCAGAAACAGAGGGCGAGAAACAGAGGGACTGAAACAGAGGGGCTGACACAGTGGGGCTGAAACAGATGGGCTGAAACAGAGTGCGAGAAATAGAGAGGCTGAAACAGAGGGCGAGAAACAGAGGGACTGAAACAGAGGTCGAGAAACAGAGGGGCTGAAACAGAGGGTTAGAAAGAGAGGGCGAGAAACAGAGTGACTGAAGCAGAGGGGCTGAAACAGAGGGGCTGAATCAGAGGGCGAGAAACAGAGGGGCTGAAACAGAGAGGCTGAAACAGAGGGCAAGAAACAGAGGGGCTGAAACAGAGTTCAAGAAACAGAGGGGCTGAAATAGAGGGCGGGAAACAGAGGGGCTGAAACAGAGGGGCTGAAACAGAGGGGCTGAAACAGAGGGGCTAAAACAGAGGGCGAGAAACAGAGGGGCTGAAACAGAGGGCGAGAAACAGAGGGGCTGAAACAGAGGCCGAGAAACAGAGGGCGAGAAACAGAGGGACTGAAACAGAGGGGCTGAAACAGAGGGGCTGAAACAGAGGGCGAGAAACAGAGTGGCTGAAACAGAGGGGCTGAAACAGAGGGCGAGAAATAGATGGGCTGAAACAGAGGGGGAGAAACAGAGGGGCTGAAACAGAGGGTGAGAAACAGAGGGGCTGAAACAGAGGGCGAGAAACAGAGGGGCTGAAACAGAGGGGCTGAAACAGAGGGGCTGAAACAGAGAGCAAGAAACAGAGGGGCTGAAAAAGAGGGCGAGAAACAGAGGGGCTGAAACAGAGGGTGAGAAACAGAGGGGCTGAATCAGAGGGTCTGAAACAGAGGGCGAGAAACAGAGGGGCTGAAACAGAGGGCGAGAAACAGAGGGGCTGAAACAGAGGGGCTGAAACAGAGGGTGAGAAACAGAGGGGCTGAAACAGAGGGGCTGAATCAGAGGGGCTGATTCAGAGGTGCTGAAACAGAGGGGCTGAATCAGAGGGGCTGAAACAGAGGGCGAGAAACAGAGGGGCTGAAACAGAGGGCGAGAAACAGAGGGGCTGAAACAGAGGGCGAGAAACAGACGGGCAGAAACAGAGGGCGAGAAACAGAGGGACTGAAACAGAGGGGCTGAAACAGAGAGCGCGAAACAGAGGGACTGAAATAGAGGGTGAGAAACAGAGGGGCTGAAACAGAGGGCGAGAAACAGAGGGGCTTAAACAGAGGGCGAGAAACAGAGGGACTGAAACAGAGGGCGAGAAACAGAGGGGCTGAAACAGAGGGTGAGAAACAGAGGGCGAGAAACAGAGGGACTGAAGCAGAGGGGCTGAAACAGAGGGTCTGAAACAGCGGGGCTGACACAGTGGGGCTGAAACAGAGGGGTTGAAACAGAGGGCGAGAAATAGAGGGGCTGAAACAGAGGGCGAGAAACAGAGGGACTGAAACAGAGGGCGAGAAACAGAGGGGCTGAAACAGAGGGTGAGAAACAGAGGGCGAGAAACAGAGGGACTGAGGCAGAGGGGCTGAAACAGAGGGGCTGAATCAGAGGGCGAGAAACAGAGGGGCTGAAACAGAGAGGCTGAAACAGAGGGCGAGAAACAGAGGGGCTGAAACAGAGGTCAAGAAACAGAGGGGCTGAAACAGAGGGCGGGAAACAGAGGGGCTGAAACAGAGGGGCTGAATCAGAGGGCGAGAAACAGAGGGGCTGAAACAGAGAGGCTGAAACAGAGGGCGAGAAACAGAGGGGCTGAAACAGAGGTCAAGAAACAGAGGGGCTGAAACAGAGGGCGAGAAACAGAGGGGCTGAAACAGAGGGCGAGAAACAGAGGGGATGAAACAGAGGGCGAGAAACAGAGGGCGAGAAACAGAGGGACTGAAACAGAGGGGCTGAATCAGAGGGGCTGAAACAGAGGGCGAGAAACAGAGTGGCTGAAACAGAGGGGCTGACACAGTGGGGCTGAAACAGAGGGGCTGAAACAGAGGGCGAGAAATAGAGGGGCTGAAACAGAGGGCGAGAAACAGAGGGGCTGAAACAGAGGGTGAGAAACAGAGGGGCTGAAACAGAGGGCGAGAAACAGAGGGGCTGAAACAGAGGGGCTGAAACAGAGGGGCTGAAACAGAGGGCAAGAAACAGAGGGGCTGAAAAAGAGGGCGAGAAACAGAGGGGCTGAAACAGAGGGCGAGAAACAGAGGGGCTGAATCAGAGGGTCTGAAACAGAGGGCGAGAAACAAAGGGGCTGAAACAGAGGGCGAGAAACAGAGGGGCTGAAACAGAGGGGCTGAAACAGAGGGTGAGAAACAGAGGGGCTGAAACAGAGGGGCTGAATCAGAGGGGCTGATTCAGAGGTGCTGAAACAGAGGGGCTGAAACAGAGGGCGAGAAACAGAGGGGCTGAAACAGAGGGCGAGAAACAGAGGGGCTGAAACAGAGGGCGAGAAACAGAGGGGCTGAAACAGAGGGGCTGACACAGTGGGGCTGAAACAGAGCGGCTGAAACAGAGGACCAGAAACAGAAGGGCTGAAACAGATGGCGAGAAACAGAGGGGCTGAAACAGAGGGCGAGAAACAGAGGGTCTGAAACAGAGGGGCTGACACAGTGGGGCTGAAACAGATGGGCTGAAACAGAGTGCGAGAAATAGAGAGGCTGAAACAGAGGGCGAGAAACAGAGGGACTGAAACAGAGGTCGAGAAACAGAGGGGCTGAAACAGAGGGTTAGAAAGAGAGGGCGAGAAACAGAGTGACTGAAGCAGAGGGGCTGAAACAGAGGGGCTGAATCAGAGGGCGAGAAACAGAGGGGCTGAAACAGAGAGGCTGAAACAGAGGGCGAGAAACAGAGGGGCTGAAACAGAGGTCAAGAAACAGAGGGGCTGAAATAGAGGGCGGGAAACAGAGGGGCTGAAACAGAGGGGCTGAAACAGAGGGGCTGAAACAGAGGGGCTAAAACAGAGGGCGAGAAACAGAGGGGCTGAAACAGAGGGCGAGAAACAGAGGGGCTGAAACAGAGGCCGAGAAACAGAGGGCGAGAAACAGAGGGACTGAAACAGAGGGGCTGAAACAGAGGGGCTGAAACAGAGGGCGAGAAACAGAGTGGCTGAAACAGAGGGGCTGACACAGTGGGGCTGAAACAGAGGGGCTGAAACAGAGGGCGAGAAATAGATGGGCTGAAACAGAGGGGGAGAAACAGAGGGGCTGAAACAGAGGGTGAGAAACAGAGGGGCTGAAACAGAGGGCGAGAAACAGAGGGGCTGAAACAGAGGGCAGGAAACAGAGGGGCTGAAAAAGAGGGCGAGAAACAGAGGGGCTGAAACAGAGGGTGAGAAACAGAGGGTCTGAATCAGAGGGTCTGAAACAGAGGGCGAGAAACAGAGGGGCTGAAACAGAGGGCGAGAAACAGAGGGGCTGAAACAGAGGGGCTGAAACAGAGGGTGAGAAACAGAGGGGCTGAAACAGAGGGGCTGAATCAGAGGGGCTGATTCAGAGGTGCTGAAACAGAGGGGCTGAATCAGAGGGGCTGAAACAGAGGGCGAGAAACAGAGGGGCTGAAACAGAGGGCGAGAAACAGAGGGGCTGAAACAGAGGGCGAGAAACAGACGGGCAGAAACAGAGGGCGAGAAACAGAGGGACTGAAACAGAGGGGCTGAAACAGAGAGCGCGAAACAGAGGGACTGAAATAGAGGGTGAGAAACAGAGGGGCTGAAACAGAGGGCGAGAAACAGAGGGGCTTAAACAGAGGGCGAGAAACAGAGGGACTGAAACAGAGGGCGAGAAACAGAGGGGCTGAAACAGAGGGTGAGAAACAGAGGGCGAGAAACAGAGGGACTGAGGCAGAGGGGCTGAAACAGAGGGGCTGAATCAGAGGGCGAGAAACAGAGGGGCTGAAACAGAGAGGCTGAAACAGAGGGCGAGAAACAGAGGGGCTGAAACAGAGGTCAAGAAACAGAGGGGCTGAAACAGTGGGCGGGAAACAGAGGGGCTGAAACAGAGGGGCTGAAACAGAGGGCGAGAAACAGAGGGACTGAAACAGAGGGCGAGAAACAGAGGGGATGAAACAGAGGGCGAGAAACAGAGGGCGAGAAACAGAGGGACTGAAACAGAGGGGCTGAAACAGAGGGGCTGAAACAGAGGGCGAGAAACAGAGTGGCTGAAACAGAGGGGCTGACACAGTGGGGCTGAAACAGAGGGGCTGAAACAGAGGGCGAGAAATAGAGGGGCTGAAACAGAGGGCGAGAAACAGAGGGGCTGAAACAGAGGGTGAGAAACAGAGGGGCTGAAACAGAGGGCGAGAAACAGAGGGGCTGAAACAGAGGGGCTGAAACAGAGGGGCTGAAACAGAGGGCAAGAAACAGAGGGGCTGAAAAAGAGGGCGAGAAACAGAGGGGCTGAAACAGAGGGCGAGAAACAGAGGGGCTGAATCAGAGGGTCTGAAACAGAGGGCGAGAAACAAAGGGGCTGAAACAGAGGGCGAGAAACAGAGGGGCTGAAACAGAGGGGCTGAAACAGAGGGTGAGAAACAGAGGGGCTGAAACAGAGGGGCTGAATCAGAGGGGCTGATTCAGAGGTGCTGAAACAGAGGGGCTGAAACAGAGGGCAAGAAACACAGGGGCTGAAACAGAGGGCGAGAAACAGAGGGGCTGAAACAGAGGGCGAGAAACAGAGGGGCTGAAACAGAGGGGCTGACACAGTGGGGCTGAAACAGAGGGGCTGAAACAGAGGACCAGAAACAGAAGGGCTGAAACAGAGGGCGAGAAACAGAGGGGCTGAAACAGAGGGCGAGAAACAGAGGGTCTGAAACAGAGGGGCTGACACAGTGGGGCTGAAACAGATGGGCTGAAACAGAGTGCGAGAAAAAGAGAGGCTGAAACAGAGGGCGAGAAACAGAGGGACTGAAACAGAGGTCGAGAAACAGAGGGGCTGAAACAGAGGGTTAGAAAGAGAGGGCGAGAAACAGAGGGACTGAAGCAGAGGGGCTGAAACAGAGGGGCTGAATCAGAGGGCGAGAAACAGAGGGGCTGAAACAGAGAGGCTGAAACAGAGGGCGAGAAACAGAGGGGCTGAAACAGAGGTCAAGAAACAGAGGGGCTGAAATAGAGGGCGGGAAACAGAGGGGCTGAAACAGAGGGGCTGAAACAGAGGGGCTGAAACAGAGGGGCTAAAACAGAGGGCGAGAAACAGAGGGGCTGAAACAGAGGGCGAGAAACAGAGGGGCTGAAACAGAGGCCGAGAAACAGAGGGCGAGAAACAGAGGGACTGAAACAGAGGGGCTGAAACAGAGGGGCTGAAACAGAGGGCGAGAATCAGAGTGGCTGAAACAGAGGGGCTGACACAGTGGGGCTGAAACAGAGGGGCTGAAACAGAGGGCGAGAAATAGATGGGCTGAAACAGAGGGGGAGAAACAGAGGGGCTGAAACAGAGGGTGAGAAACAGAGGGGCTGAAACAGAGGGCGAGAAACAGAGGGGCTGAAACAGAGGGCAGGAAACAGAGGGGCTGAAAAAGAGGGCGAGAAACAGAGGGGCTGAAACAGAGGGTGAGAAACAGAGGGGCTGAATCAGAGGGTCTGAAACAGAGGGCGAGAAACAGAGGGGCTGAAACAGAGGGCGAGAAACAGAGGGGCTGAAACAGAGGGGCTGAAACAGAGGGTGAGAAACAGAGGGGCTGAAACAGAGGGGCTGAATCAGAGGGGCTGATTCAGAGGTGCTGAAACAGAGGGGCTGAATCAGAGGGGCTGAAACAGAGGGCGAGAAACAGAGGGGCTGAAACAGAGGGCGAGAAACAGAGGGGCTGAAACAGAGGGCGAGAAACAGACGGGCAGAAACAGAGGGCGAGAAACAGAGGGACTGAAACAGAGGGGCTGAAACAGAGAGCGCGAAACAGAGGGACTGAAATAGAGGGTGAGAAACAGAGGGGCTGAAACAGAGGGCGAGAAACAGAGGGGCTTAAACAGAGGGCGAGAAACAGAGGGACTGAAACAGAGGGCGAGAAACAGAGGGGCTGAAACAGAGGGTGAGAAACAGAGGGCGAGAAACAGAGGGACTGAAGCAGAGGGGCTGAAACAGAGGGTCTGAAACAGAGGGGCTGACACAGTGGGGCTGAAACAGAGGGGCTGAAACAGAGGGCGAGAAATAGATGGGCTGAAACAGAGGGGGAGAATCAGAGGGGCTGAAACAGAGGGTGAGAAACAGAGGGGCTGAAACAGAGGGCGAGAAACAGAGGGGCTGAAACAGAGGGCAAGAAACAGAGGGGCTGAAAAAGAGGGCGAGAAACAGAGGGGCTGAAACAGAGGGTGAGAAACAGAGGGGCTGAATCAGAGGGTCTGAAACAGATGGCGAGAAACAGAGGGGCTGAAACAGAGGGCGAGAAACAGAGGGGCTGAAACAGAGGGGCTGAAACAGAGGGTGAGAAACAGAGGGGCTGAAACAGACGGGCTGAATCAGAGGGGCTGATTCAGAGGTGCTGAAACAGAGGGGCTGAATCAGAGGGGCTGAAACAGAGGGCGAGAAACAGAGGGGCTGAAACAGAGGGCGAGAAACAGAGGGGCTGAAACAGAGGGCGAGAAACAGACGGGCAGAAACAGAGGGCGAGAAACAGAGGGACTGAAACAGAGGGGCTGAAACAGAGAGCGCGAAACAGAGGGACTGAAATAGAGGGTGAGAAACAGAGGGGCTGAAACAGAGGGCGAGAAACAGAGGGGCTTAAACAGAGGGCGAGAAACAGAGGGCGAGAAACAGAGGGACTGAAGCAGAGGGGCTGAAACAGAGGGTCTGAAACAGAGGGGCTGACACAGTGGGGCTGAAACAGAGGGGCTGAAACAGAGGGCGAGAAATAGAGGGGCTGAAACAGAGGGCGAGAAACAGAGGGACTGAAACAGAGGGCGAGAAACAGAGGGGCTGAAACAGAGGGTGAGAAACAGAGGGCGAGAAACAGAGGGACTGAAGCAGAGGGGCTGAAACAGAGGGGCTGAATCAGAGGGCGAGAAACAAAGGGGCTGAAACAGAGAGGCTGAAACAGAGGGCGAGAAACAGAGGGGCTGAAACAGAGGTCAAGAAACAGAGGGGCTGAAACAGAGGGCGGGAAACAGAGGGGCTGAAACAGAGGGGCTGAAACAGAGGAGCTGAAACAGAGGGGCTGAAACAGAGGGCGAGAAACAGAGGGGATGAAACAGAGGGCGAGAAACAGAGGGCGAGAAACAGAGGGACTGAAACAGAGGGGCTGAAACAGAGGGGCTGAAACAGAGGGCGAGAAACAGAGTGGCTGAAACAGAGTGTCTGACACAGTGGGGCTGAAACAGAGGGGCTGAAACAGAGGGCGAGAAATAGAGGGGCTGAAACAGAGGGCGAGAAACAGAAGGGCTGAAACAGAGGGTGAGAAACAGAGGGGCTGAAACAGAGGGCGAGAAACAGAGGGGCTGAAACAGAGGGGCTGAAACAGAGGGGCTGAAACAGAGGGCAAGAAACAGAGGGGCTGAAAAAGAGGGCGAGAAACAGAGGGGCTGAAACAGTGGGCGAGAAACAGAGGGGCTGAATCAGAGGGTCTGAAACAGAGGGCGAGAAACAAAGGGGCTGAAACAGAGGGCGAGAAACAGAGGGGCTGAAACAGAGGGGCTGAAACAGAGGGTGAGAAACAGAGGGGCTGAAACAGAGGGGCTGAATCAGAGGGGCTGATTCAGAGGTGCTGAAACAGAGGGGCTGAAACAGAGGGCGAGAAACAGAGGGGCTGAAACAGAGGGGCTGAATCAGAGGGGCTGATTCAGAGGTGCTGAAACAGAGGGGCTGAATCAGAGGGGCTGAAACAGAGGGCGAGAAACAGAGGGGCTGAAACAGAGGGCGAGAAATAGAGGGGCTGAAACAGAGGGCGAGAAACAGACGGGCAGAAACAGAGGGCGAGAAACAGAGGGACTGAAACAGAGGGGCTGAAACAGAGAGCGCGAAACAGAGGGACTGAAATAGAGGGTGAGAAACAGAGGGGCTGAAACAGAGGGCGAGAAACAGAGGGGCTTAAACAGAGGGCGAGAAACAGAGGGACTGAAACAGAGGGCGAGAAACAGAGGGGCTGAAACAGAGGGTGAGAAACAGAGGGCGAGAAACAGAGGGACTGAAGCAGAGGGGCTGAAACAGAGGGTCTGAAACAGAGGGGCTGACACAGTGGGGCTGAAACAGAGGGGCTGAAACAGAGGGCGAGAAATAGAGGGGCTGAAACAGAGGGCGAGAAACAGAGGGACTGAAACAGAGGGCGAGAAACAGAGGGGCTGAAACAGAGGGTGAGAAACAGAGGGCGAGAAACAGAGGGACTGAAGCAGAGGGGCTGAAACAGAGGGGCTGAATCAGAGGGCGAGAAACAGAGGGGCTGAAACAGAGAGGCTGAAACAGAGGGCGAGAAACAGAGGGGCTGAAACAGAGGTCAAGAAACAGAGGGGCTGAAACAGAGGGCGAGAAACAGAGGGGATGAAACAGAGGGCGAGAAACAGAGGGCGAGAAACAGAGGGACTGAAACAGAGGGGCTGAAACAGAGGGGCTGAAACAGAGGGCGAGAAACAGAGTGGCTGAAACAGAGGGTCTGACACAGTGGGGCTGAAACAGAGGGGCTGAAACAGAGGGCGAGAAATAGAGGGGCTGAAACAGAGGGCGAGAAACAGAGGGGCTGAAACAGAGGGTGAGAAACAGAGGGGCTGAAACAGAGGGCGAGAAACAGAGGGGCTGAAACAGAGGGGCTGAAACAGAGGGGCTGAAACAGAGGGCAAGAAACAGAGGGGCTGAAAAAGAGGGCGAGAAACAGAGGGGCTGAAACAGAGGGCGAGAAACAGAGGGGCTGAATCAGAGGGTCTGAAACAGAGGGCGAGAAACAAAGGGGCTGAAACAGAGGGCGAGAAACAGAGGGGCTGAAACAGAGGGGCTGAAACAGAGGGTGAGAAACAGAGGGGCTGAAACAGAGGGGCTGAATCAGAGGGGCTGATTCAGAGGTGCTGAAACAGAGGGGCTGAAACAGAGGGCGAGAAACTGAGGGGCTGAAACAGAGGGCGAGAAACAGAGGGGCTGAAACAGAGGGGCTGACACAGTGGGGCTGAAACAGAGGGGCTGAAACAGAGGACCAGAAACAGAAGGGCTGAAACAGAGGGCGAGAAACAGAGGGGCTGAAACAGAGGGCGAGAAACAGAGGGTCTGAAACAGAGGGGCTGACACAGTGGGGCTGAAACAGATGGGCTGAAACAGAGTGCGAGAAATAGAGAGGCTGAAACAGAGGGCGAGAAACAGAGGGACTGAAACAGAGGTCGAGAAACAGAGGGGCTGAAACAGAGGGTTAGAAAGAGAGGGCGAGAAACAGAGTGACTGAAGCAGAGGGGCTGAAACAGAGGGGCTGAATCAGAGGGCGAGAAACAGAGGGGCTGAAACAGAGAGGCTGAAACAGAGGGCGAGAAACAGAGGGGCTGAAACAGAGGTCAAGAAACAGAGGGGCTGAAATAGAGGGCGGGAAACAGAGGGGCTGAAACAGAGGGGCTGAAACAGAGGGGCTAAAACAGAGGGCGAGAAACAGAGTGGCTGAAACAGAGGGCGAGAAACAAGGGGCTGAAACAGAGGCCGAGAAACAGAGGGCGAGAAACAGAGGGACTGAAACAGAGGGGCTGAAACAGAGGGGCTGAAACAGAGGGCGAGAAACAGAGTGGCTGAAACAGAGGGGCTGACACAGTGGGGCTGAAACAGAGGGGCTGAAACAGAGGTCGAGAAATAGATGGGCTGAAACAGAGGGGGAGAAACAGAGGGGCTGAAACAGAGGGTGAGAAACAGAGGGGCTGAAACAGAGGGCGAGAAACAGAGGGGCTGAAACAGAGGGGCTGAAACAGAGGGGCTGAAACAGAGGGCAAGAAACAGAGGGGCTGAAAAAGAGGGCGAGAAACAGAGGGGCTGAAACAGAGGGTGAGAAACAGAGGGGCTGAATCAGAGGGTCTGAAACAGAGGGCGAGAAACAGAGGGGCTGAAACAGAGGGCGAGAAACAGAGGGGCTGAAACAGAGGGGCTGAAACAGAGGGTGAGAAACAGAGGGGCTGAAACAGAGGGGCTGAATCAGAGGGGCTGATTCAGAGGTGCTGAAACAGAGGGGCTGAATCAGAGGGGCTGAAACAGAGGGCGAGAAACAGAGGGGCTGAAACAGAGGGCGAGAAACAGAGGGGCTGAAACAGAGGGCGAGAAACAGACGGGCAGAAACAGAGGGCGAGAAACAGAGGGACTGAAACAGAGGGGCTGAAACAGAGAGCGCGAAACAGATGGACTGAAATAGAGGGTGAGAAACAGAGGGGCTGAAACAGAGGGCGAGAAACAAAGGGGCTGAAACAGAGGGCAAGAAACAGAGGGGCTGAAACAGAGTGGCTGAAACAAAGGGCGAGAAACAGAGGGGCTGAATCAGACGGGCTGAATCAGAGGGGCTGAAACAGAGGGGCTGAAACAGAGGGCGAGAAACAGAGGGGCTGAAACAGAGGGCGAGAAACAGAGGGGCAGAAACAGAGGGCGAAAAAGGGAGGGGCTGAAACAGAGGGCGAGAAGCAGAGGGTGAGAAACAGAGGGCGAGAAACAGAGGGGATGAAATAGAGGGGCTGAAACACAGGGGCTGAAACAGAGGGGCTGAATCAGAAGGGCTGATTCAGAGGGGCTGAAACAGAGGGGCTGAATCAGAGGGGCTGAAACAGAGGGCGAGAAACAGAGGGGCTGAAACAGAGGGCGAGAAACAGAGGGGCTGAAACAGAGGGCGAGAAACAGACGTGCAGAAACAGAGGGCGAGAAACAGAGGGACTGAAACAGTGGGGCTGGAACAGAGAGCGCGAAACAGAGGGACTGAAACAGAGGGCGAGAAACAGAGGGGCTGAAACAGAGGGCGAGAAACAGAGGGGCTGAAACAGAGGGCGAGAAACAGAGGGGCTGAAACAGAGTGCAAGAAACAGAGGGGCTGAAACAGAGTGGCTGAAACAGAGGGCGAGAAACAGAGGGGCTGAATCAGACGGGCTGAATCAGAGGGGCTGAAACAGAGGGGCTGAAACAGAGGGCGAGAAACAGAGGGACTGAAACAGAGGGGCTGAAACAGAGGGGCTGATACAGAAGGCGAGAAACAGAGCGGCTGAAACAGAGGGCAAGAAACAGAGGAGCTGAAACAAAGGGGCTGAAACAGTGGGGCTAAAACAGAGGGGCTGAAACAGAGGGCGAGAAATAGAGGGGCTGAAACACAGGGCGAGAAACAGAGTGGCTGAAACAGAGGGCGAGAAACAGAGGGGCTGAAACAGAGGGGCTGAAACAGAGGGCGAGAAACAGAGGGGCTGAAACAGAGGGCGAGAAACAGAGGGGCTGAAACAGAGGGTGAGAAACAGAGGGGCTGAATCAGAGGGGCTGAAACAGTGGGCGAGAAACAGAGGGGCTGAATCAGAGGGGCTGAAACAGAGGGCGAGAAACAGATGGGCTGAAACAGAGTGCGAGAAACAGAGGGGCTGAAACAGAGGGGCTGAAACAGAGGGTGAGAAACAGAGGGGCTTAAACAGAGGGCGAGAAACAGAGGAGCAGAAACAGAGGGGCTGATACAGAGAACGCGAAACAGAGGGGCTGAAACAGATGGCGAGAAACAGAGGGACTGAAACAGAGGTCGAGAAACAGAGGGGCTGAAACAGAGGGCAAGAAACAGAGGGGCTGAAACAAAGCGGCTGATGCAGAGGGCGAGAAATAGAGGGGCTGAAACAGAGGGGCTGAAACAGAGGGGCTGAAACAGAGGGCGAGAAACAGAGAGGCTGAAACAGAGGGCGAGAAACAGAGGGGCTGAAACAGAGGGCGAGAAACAGAGGGGCTGAAACAGAGGGCATGAAACAGAGGGGCTGAAACAGAGGGCGAGAAACAGAGAGGCTGAAACAGAGGGCGAGAAACAGAGTGGCTGAAACAGAGGGCAAGAAACAGAGGGGCTGAAACAGAGGGCGAGAAACAGAGGGGCTGAAACAGTGGGGCTAAAACAAAGGGGCTGAAACAGAGGGCGAGAACTAGAGTGGCTGGAACAGAGGGCGAGAAACAGACGGGCTGAAACAGAGGGGATGAAACAGAGTGGCTGAAACAGAGGGCGAGAAACAGAGGGGCTGAAACAGAGGGCGAGAAACAGAGGGGCTGAAACAGAGGGCGAGAAACAGAGGGGCTAAATCAGAGGGGCTAAAACAGAGGGCGAGAAACAGAGGGGCTGAAACAGAGAGCGAGAAACAGATGGGCTGAAACAGAGGGGCTGAAACAGAGGGGCTGAAACAGAGGGGCTGAAACAGATGGCGAGAAATAGAGTGGCTGAAACAGAGGGTCTGAAACAGAGGGGCTGAATCAGAGGGGCTGATTCAGAGGGGCTGAAACAGAGGGGCTTAATCAGAGGGGCTGAAAAAGAGGGCGAGAAACAGAGGGGCTTAAACAGAGGGCGAGAAACAGAGGGGCAGAAAAAGAGGGCGAGAAACAGAGGAGCTGAAACAGAGGGGCTGAAACAGAGAGCGCGAAACAGAGGGGCTGAAACAGATGGCGAGAAACAGAGGGACTGAAACAGAGGTCGAGAAACAGAGGGGCTGAAACAGAGGGCGCGAAACAGAGGGGCTGAAACAGAGTGGCTGAAAAAGAAGGGCTGAAACAGAGGGGCTGAAACAGATGGCGAGAAACAGAGGGGCTGAATCAGAGGGGCTGAATCAGAAGGGCTGAAACAGAGGGGCTGAATCAGAGGGGCTGAAACAGAAGGCGAGAAACAGAGGGGCTGAAACAGAGGGCGAGAAACTGAGGGGCAGAAACAGAGGGCGAGAAACAGAGGGGCTGAAACAGAGGGTCTGAAACAGAGGGCGAGAAACAGAGGGGCTGAAACAGAGGGCGAGAAACAGAGGGGCTGAAACAGAGGGGCTGAAACAGAGGGGCTGAAACAGAGGGCGAGAAACAGAGGGGCAGAAACTGAGGGCTTGAAACAGAGGGGCTGAAACAGAGGGGCTGAAACAGAGGGTCTGAATCAGAGTGGCTGAAACAGAGGGGCTGAAACAGAGGGCGAGAAACAAAGGGGCTGAAACAGCGGGCGAGAAACAGAGGGCCAGAAACAGAGGGGCTGAAACAGAGGGGCTGAAACAGAGGGACTGAAACAGAGGGCGAGAAACAGAGGGGCAGAAACAGAGGGGCAGAAACAGAGGGGCTGAAACAGAGGGGCTGAAACAGAGGGCGAGAAACAGAGGGGCTGAATCAGAGGGGCTGAATCAGAGGGACTGAAACAGAGGGGCTGAAACAGAGGGCGAGAAACAAAGGGGCTGAAACAGCGGGTGAGAAACAGAGGGCGAGAAACAGAGGGGCTGAAACAGAGGGGCTGAAACAGACGGGCTGAAACAGAGAGCCTGAAACAGAGGGCGAGAAACAGAGGGGCTGAAACAGAGGGCGAAAAACAGAGGGGCTGAAACAGAGGGCGAGAAACAGAGGGTGAGAAACAGAGGGCAAGAAACAGAGTGGACGAAACAGAGGGGCTGAAACAAAGGGGCTGAAATAGAGGGGCTGAAACAGAGGGGCTGAATCTGAGGGGCTAAAACAGAGTGGCTGAATCAGAGGGGCTGAAACAGAGGGCGAGAAACAGAGGGGCTGAAACAGAGGGGCTGAAACAGAGGGGCTGAAACAGAGGGGCTGAATCCGAGGGGCTGAAACAGAGGGCGAGAAACAGAGGGGCTGAAACAGAGGGCGAGAAACAGAGGTGCTGAAACAGAGGGGCTGAAACAGAGGGGCTGAAACAGAGGGGCTGAATCCGAGGGCGAGCAACAGAGAGGCTGAAACAGAGGGCGAGAAACAGAGGGGCTGAAACAGAGGGCAAGAAACAGAGGGGCTGAAACAGAGGGCGAGAAACAGAGGGGCTGAAACAGAGGGGCTGAAACAGAGGGACTGAATCAGAGGGGCTGAAACAGAGGGCGAGAAACAGAGGGGCTGAAACAGAGTGCGAGAAACAGAGGGCGAGAAACAGGGGGACTGAAACAAAGGGGCTGAAACAGAGGGGCTGAAACAGAGGGCGAGAAACAGAAGGGCTGAAACAGAGGGCGAGAAACAGAGGGCGAGAAACAGAGGGACTGAAACAGAGGGGCTGAAACAGAGGGGCTGAAACAGAGGGCGAGAAACAGAGGGGCTGAAACAGAGGGCGAGAAACAGAGGGGCTGAAACAGTGGTGCTGAAACAGAGAGGCTGAAACAGAGGGCGAGAAACAGAGGGGCTGAAACAGAGGGCATGAAACAGAGGGGCTGAAACAGAGGGCGAGAAACAGAGGGGCTGAAACAGAGGAGCTGAAACAGAGGAGCTGAAACAGAGGGGCTGAAACGGAGGGCGAGATACAGACGGGCTGAAACAGAGGGCGAGAAACAGAGGGGCTGAAACAGAGAGCGAGAAACAGAGGGCGAGAAACAGAGGGGCTGAAACAGAGGGCGAGAAACAGAGGGCGAGAAACAGAGGGACTGAAACAGAGGGGCTGAAACAGAGGGGCTGAAACAGAGGGCGAGAAACAGAGGGGCTGAAACAGAGGGCGAGAAACAGAGGGGCTGAAACAGTGGGGCTGAAACAGAGAGGCTGAAACAGAGGGCGAGAAACAGAGGGGCTGAAACAGAGGGCATGAAACAGAGGGGCTGAAACAGAGGGCGAGAAACAGAGGGGCTGAAACAGAGGGGCTGAAACAGAGGAGCTGAAACAGAGGGGCTGAAACAGAGGGCGAGATACAGAGGGGCTGAAACAGAGAGCGAGAAACAGAGGGCGAGAAACATAGGGGCTGAAACAGAGGGCGAGAAATAGAGGGGCTGAAACACAGGGCGAGAAACAGAGTGGCTGAAACAGAGGGCGAGAAACAGAGGGGATGAAACAGAGGGGCTGAAACAGAGGGCGAGAAACAGAGGGGCTGAAACAGAGGGCGAGAAACAGAGGGGCTGAAACAGAGGGCGAGAACCAGAGGGGCTGAATCAGAGGGGCTGAAACAGTGGGCGAGAAACAGAGGGGCTGAATCAGAGGGGCTGAAACAGAGGGCGAGAAACAGATGGGCTGAAACAGAGAGCGAGAAACAGAGGGGCTGAAACAGAGGGGCTGAAACAGAGGGTGAGAAACAGAGGGGCTGAAACAGAGGGCGAGAAACAGAGGGGCTGAAACAGAGGGACTGAAACAGAGGGGCAGAAACAGAGGGCGAGAAACAGAGGAGCAGAAACAGAGGGGCTGATACAGAGAACGCGAAACAGAGGGGCTGAAACAGATGGCGAGAAACAGAGGGACTGAAACAGAGGTCGAGAAACAGAGGGGCTGAAACAGAGGGCAAGAAACAGAGGGGCTGAAACAAAGCGGCTGATGCAGAGGGCGAGAAATAGAGGGGCTGAAACAGAGGGGCTGAAACAGAGGGGCTGAAACAGAGGGCGAGAAACAGAGAGGCTGAAACAGAGGGCGAGAAACAGAGGGGCTGAAACAGAGGGCGAGAAACAGAGGGGCTGAAACAGAGGGCATGAAACAGAGGGGCTGAAACAGAGGGCGAGAAACAGAGAGGCTGAAACAGAGGGCGAGAAACAGAGTGGCTGAAACAGAGGGCAAGAAACAGAGGGGCTGAAACAGAGGGCGAGAAACAGAGGGGCTGAAACAGTGGGGCTAAAACAAAGGGGCTGAAACAGAGGGCGAGAAATAGAGTGGCTGGAACAGAGGGCGAGAAACAGACGGGCTGAAACAGAGGGGATGAAACAGAGGGGCTGAAACAGAGGGCGAGAAACAGAGGGGCTGAAACAGAGGGCGAGAAACAGAGGGGCTGAAACAGAGGGCGAGAAACAGAGGGGCTAAATCAGAGGGGCTAAAACAGAGGGCGAGAAACAGAGGGGCTGAAACAGAGAGCGAGAAACAGATGGGCTGAAACAGAGGGGCTGAAACAGAGGGGCTGAAACAGAGGGGCTGAAACAGATGGCGAGAAATAGAGTGGCTGAAACAGAGGGTCTGAAACAGAGGGGATGAAACAGAGGGGCTGAAACAGAGGGCGAGAAACAGAGGGGCTGAAACAGAGGGCGAGAAACAGAGGGGCTGAAACAGAGGGCGAGAAACAGAGGGGCTAAATCAGAGGGGCTAAAACAGAGGGCGAGAAACAGAGGGGCTGAAACAGAGAGCGAGAAACAGATGGGCTGAAACAGAGGGGCTGAAACAGAGGGGCTGAAACAGAGGGGCAGAAACAGAGGGCGAAAAAGGGAGGGGCTGAAACAGAGGGCGAGAAGCAGAGGGTGAGAAACAGAGGGCGAGAAACAGAGGGGATGAAATAGAGGGGCTGAAACACAGGGGCTGAAACAGAGGGGCTGAATCAGAAGGGCTGATTCAGAGGGGCTGAAACAGAGGGGCTGAATCAGAGGGGCTGAAACAGAGGGCGAGAAACAGAGGGGCTGAAACATAGGGCGAGAAACAGAGGGGCTGAAACAGAGGGCGAGAAACAGACGTGCAGAAACAGAGGGCGAGAAACAGAGGGACTGAAACAGTGGGGCTGGAACAGAGAGCGCGAAACAGAGGGACTGAAACAGAGGGCGAGAAACAGAGGGGCTGAAACAGAGGGCGAGAAACAGAGGGGCTGAAACAGAGGGCGAGAAACAGAGGGGCTGAAACAGAGTGCAAGAAACAGAGGGGCTGAAACAGAGTGGCTGAAACAGAGGGCGAGAAACAGAGGGGCTGAATCAGACGGGCTGAATCAGAGGGGCTGAAACAGAGGGGCTGAAACAGAGGGCGAGAAACAGAGGGACTGAAACAGAGGGGCTGAAACAGAGGGGCTGATACAGAAGGCGAGAAACAGAGCGGCTGAAACAGAGGGCAAGAAACAGAGGAGCTGAAACAAAGGGGCTGAAACAGTGGGGCTAAAACAGAGGGGCTGAAACAGAGGGCGAGAAATAGAGGGGCTGAAACACAGGGCGAGAAACAGAGTGGCTGAAACAGAGGGCGAGAAACAGAGGGGCTGAAACAGAGGGGCTGAAACAGAGGGCGAGAAACAGAGGGGCTGAAACAGAGGGCGAGAAACAGAGGGGCTGAAACAGAGGGCGAGAAACAGAGGGGCTGAATCAGAGGGGCTGAAACAGTGGGCGAGAAACAGAGGGGCTGAATCAGAGGGGCTGAAACAGAGGGCGAGAAACAGATGGGCTGAAACAGAGAGCGAGAAACAGAGGGGCTGAAACAGAGGGGCTGAAACAGAGGGTGAGAAACAGAGGGGCTGAAACAGAGGGCGTGAAACAGAGGGGCTGAAACAGAGGGACTGAAACAGAGGGGCAGAAACAGAGGGCGAGAAACAGAGGAGCAGAAACAGAGGGGCTGATACAGAGAACGCGAAACAGAGGGGCTGAAACAGATGGCGAGAAACAGAGGGACTGAAACAGAGGTCGAGAAACAGAGGGGCTGAAACAGAGGGCAAGAAACAGAGGGGCTGAAACAGAGGGTGAGAAACAGAGGGGCTGAAACAGAGGGCGAGAAACAGAGGGGCTGAAACAGAGGGACTGAAACAGAGGGGCAGAAACAGAGGGCGAGAAACAGAGGAGCAGAAACAGAGGGGCTGATACAGAGAACGCGAAACAGAGGGGCTGAAACAGATGGCGAGAAACAGAGGGACTGAAACAGAGGTCGAGAAACAGAGGGGCTGAAACAGAGGGCAAGAAACAGAGGGGCTGAAACAAAGCGGCTGATGCAGAGGGCGAGAAATAGAGGGGCTGAAACAGAGGGGCTGAAACAGAGGGGCTGAAACAGAGGGCGAGAAACAGAGAGGCTGAAACAGAGGGCGAGAAACAGAGGGGCTGAAACAGAGGGCGAGAAACAGAGGGGCTGAAACAGAGGGCATGAAACAGAGGGGCTGAAACAGAGGGCGAGAAACAGAGAGGCTGAAACAGAGGGCGAGAAACAGAGTGGCTGAAACAGAGGGCAAGAAACAGAGGGGCTGAAACAGAGGGCGAGAAACAGAGGGGCTGAAACAGTGGGGCTAAAACAAAGGGGCTGAAACAGAGGGCGAGAAATAGAGTGGCTGGAACAGAGGGCGAGAAACAGACGGGCTGAAACAGAGGGGATGAAACAGAGGGGCTGAAACAGAGGGCGAGAAACAGAGGGGCTGAAACAGAGGGCGAGAAACAGAGGGGCTAAATCAGAGGGGCTAAAACAGAGGGCGAGAAACAGAGGGGCTGAAACAGAGAGCGAGAAACAGATGGGCTGAAACAGAGGGGCTGAAACAGAGGGGCTGAAACAGAGGGGCTGAAACAGATGGCGAGAAATAGAGTGGCTGAAACAGAGGGTCTGAAACAGAGGGGCTGAATCAGAGGGGCTGATTCAGAGGGGCTGAAACAGAGGGGCTTAATCAGAGGGGCTGAAAAAGAGGGCGAGAAACAGAGGGGCTTAAACAGAGGGCGAGAAACAGAGGGGCAGAAAAAGAGGGCGAGAAACAGAGGAGCTGAAACAGAGGGGCTGAAACAGAGAGCGCGAAACAGAGGGGCTGAAACAGATGGCGAGAAACAGAGGGACTGAAACAGAGGTCGAGAAACAGAGGGGCTGAAACAGAGGGCGCGAAACAGAGGGGCTGAAACAGAGTGGCTGAAAAAGAAGGGCTGAAACAGAGGGGCTGAAACAGATGGCGAGAAACAGAGGGGCTGAATCAGAGGGGCTGAATCAGAAGGGCTGAAACAGAGGGGCTGAATCAGAGGGGCTGAAACAGAAGGCGAGAAACAGAGGGGCTGAAACAGAGGGCGAGAAACTGAGGGGCAGAAACAGAGGGCGAGAAACAGAGGGGCTGAAACAGAGGGTCTGAAACAGAGGGCGAGAAACAGAGGGGCTGAAACAGAGGGCGAGAAACAGAGGGGCTGAAACAGAGGGGCTGAAACAGAGGGGCTGAAACAGAGGGCGAGAAACAGAGGGGCAGAAACTGAGGGCTTGAAACAGAGGGGCTGAAACAGAGGGGCTGAAACAGAGGGTCTGAATCAGAGTGGCTGAAACAGAGGGGCTGAAACAGAGGGCGAGAAACAAAGGGGCTGAAACAGCGGGCGAGAAACAGAGGGCCAGAAACAGAGGGGCTGAAACAGAGGGGCTGAAACAGAGGGACTGAAACAGAGGGCGAGAAACAGAGGGGCTGAAACAGAGGGGCAGAAACAGAGGGGCTGAAACAGAGGGGCTGAAACAGAGGGCGAGAAACAGAGGGGCTGAATCAGAGGGGCTGAATCAGAGGGACTGAAACAGAGGGGCTGAAACAGAGGGCGAGAAACAAAGGGGCTGAAACAGCGGGTGAGAAACAGAGGGCGAGAAACAGAGGGGCTGAAACAGAGGGGCTGAAACAGACGGGCTGAAACAGAGAGCCTGAAACAGAGGGCGAGAAACAGAGGGGCTGAAACAGAGGGCGAAAAACAGAGGGGCTGAAACAGAGGGCGAGAAACAGAGGGGCTGAAACAAAGGGGCTGAAACAGTGGGGCTAAAACAGAGGGGCTGAAACAGAGGGCGAGAAATAGAGGGGCTGAAACAGAGGGCGAGAAACAGAGGGGCTGAAACAGAGGGCGAGAAACAGAGGGGCTGAAACAGAGGGCATGAAACAGAGGGGCTGAAACAGAGGGCGAGAAACAGAGAGGCTGAAACAGAGGGCGAGAAACAGAGTGGCTGAAACAGAGGGCAAGAAACAGAGGGGCTGAAACAGAGGGCGAGAAACAGAGGGGCTGAAACAGTGGGGCTAAAACAAAGGGGCTGAAACAGAGGGCGAGAAATAGAGTGGCTGGAACAGAGGGCGAGAAACAGACGGGCTGAAACAGAGGGGATGAAACAGAGGGGCTGAAACAGAGGGCGAGAAACAGAGGGGCTGAAACAGAGGGCGAGAAACAGAGGGGCTAAATCAGAGGGGCTAAAACAGAGGGCGAGAAACAGAGGGGCTGAAACAGAGAGCGAGAAACAGATGGGCTGAAACAGAGGGGCTGAAACAGAGGGGCTGAAACAGAGGGGCTGAAACAGATGGCGAGAAATAGAGTGGCTGAAACAGAGGGTCTGAAACAGAGGGGCTGAATCAGAGGGGCTGATTCAGAGGGGCTGAAACAGAGGGGCTTAATCAGAGGGGCTGAAAAAGAGGGCGAGAAACAGAGGGGCTTAAACAGAGGGCGAGAAACAGAGGGGCAGAAAAAGAGGGCGAGAAACAGAGGAGCTGAAACAGAGGGGCTGAAACAGAGAGCGCGAAACAGAGGGGCTGAAACAGATGGCGAGAAACAGAGGGACTGAAACAGAGGTCGAGAAACAGAGGGGCTGAAACAGAGGGCGCGAAACAGAGGGGCTGAAACAGAGTGGCTGAAAAAGAAGGGCTGAAACAGAGGGGCTGAAACAGATGGCGAGAAACAGAGGGGCTGAATCAGAGGGGCTGAATCAGAAGGGCTGAAACAGAGGGGCTGAATCAGAGGGGCTGAAACAGAAGGCGAGAAACAGAGGGGCTGAAACAGAGGGCGAGAAACTGAGGGGCAGAAACAGAGGGCGAGAAACAGAGGGGCTGAAACAGAGGGTCTGAAACAGAGGGCGAGAAACAGAGGGGCTGAAACAGAGGGCGAGAAACAGAGGGGCTGAAACAGAGGGGCTGAAACAGAGGGGCTGAAACAGAGGGCGAGAAACAGAGGGGCAGAAACTGAGGGCTTGAAACAGAGGGGCTGAAACAGAGGGGCTGAACAGAGGGTCTGAATCAGAGTGGCTGAAACAGAGGGGCTGAAACAGAGGGCGAGAAACAAAGGGGCTGAAACAGCGGGCGAGAAACAGAGGGCCAGAAACAGAGGGGCTGAAACAGAGGGGCTGAAACAGAGGGACTGAAACAGAGGGCGAGAAACAGAGGGGCTGAAACAGAGGGGCAGAAACAGAGGGGCTGAAACAGAGGGGCTGAAACAGAGGGCGAGAAACAGAGGGGCTGAATCAGAGGGGCTGAATCAGAGGGACTGAAACAGAGGGGCTGAAACAGAGGGCGAGAAACAAAGGGGCTGAAACAGCGGGTGAGAAACAGAGGGCGAGAAACAGAGGGGCTGAAACAGAGGGGCTGAAACAGACGGGCTGAAACAGAGAGCCTGAAACAGAGGGCGAGAAACAGAGGGGCTGAAACAGAGGGCGAAAAACAGAGGGGCTGAAACAGAGGGCGAGAAACAGAGGGTGAGAAACAGAGGGCAAGAAACAGAGTGGACGAAACAGAGGGGCTGAAACAAAGGTGCTGAAATAGAGGGGCTGAAACAGAGGGGCTGAATCTGAGGGGCTAAAACAGAGTGGCTGAATCAGAGGGGCTGAAACAGAGGGCGAGAAACAGAGGGGCTGAAACAGAGGGGCTGAAACAGAGGGGCTGAAACAGAGGGGCTGAATCCGAGGGGCTGAAACAGAGGGCGAGAAACAGAGGGGCTGAAACAGAGGGCGAGAAACAGAGGGGCTGAAACAGAGGGGCTGAAACAGAGGGGCTGAATCAGAGGGCGAGCAACAGAGAGGCTGAAACAGAGGGCGAGAAACAGAGGGGCTGAAACAGAGGGCAAGAAACAGAGGGGCTGAAACAGAGGGCGAGAAACAGAGGGGCTGAAACAGAGGGGCTGAAACAGAGGGACTGAATCAGAGGGGCTGAAACAGAGGGCGAGAAACAGAGGGGCTGAAACAGAGTGCGAGAAACAGAGGGCGAGAAACAGGGGGACTGAAACAGAGGGGCTGAAACAGAGGGGCTGAAACAGAGGGCGAGAAACAGAGGGGCTGAAACAGAGGGCGAGAAACAGAAGGGCTGAAACAGAGGGCGAGAAACAGAGGGCGAGAAACAGAGGGACTGAAACAGAGGGGCTGAAACAGAGGGGCTGAAACAGAGGGCGAGAAACAGAGGGGCTGAAACAGAGGGCGAGAAACAGAGGGGCTGAAACAGTGGTGCTGAAACAGAGAGGCTGAAACAGAGGGCGAGAAACAGAGGGGCTGAAACAGAGGGCATGAAACAGAGGGGCTGAAACAGAGGGCGAGAAACAGAGGGGCTGAAACAGAGGGGCTGAAACAGAGGAGCTGAAACAGAGGGGCTGAAACGGAGGGCGAGATACAGACGGGCTGAAACAGAGGGCGAGAAACAGAGGGGCTGAAACAGAGAGCGAGAAACAGAGGGCGAGAAACAGAGGGGCTGAAACAGAGGGCGAGAAACAGAGGGCGAGAAACAGAGGGACTGAAACAGAGGGGCTGAAACAGAGGGGCTGAAACAGAGGGCGAGAAACAGAGGGGCTGAAACAGAGGGCGAGAAACAGAGGGGCTGAAACAGTGGGGCTGAAACAGAGAGGCTGAAACAGAGGGCGAGAAACAGAGGGGCTGAAACAGAGGGCATGAAACAGAGGGGCTGAAACAGAGGGCGAGAAACAGAGGGGCTGAAACAGAGGGGCTGAAACAGAGGAGCTGAAACAGAGGGGCTGAAACAGAGGGCGAGATACAGAGGGGCTGAAACAGAGGGCGAGAAACAGAGGGGCTGAAACAGAGAGCGAGAAACAGAGGGCGAGAAACATAGGGGCTGAAACAGAGGGCGAGAAATAGAGGGGCTGAAACACAGGGCGAGAAACAGAGTGGCTGAAACAGAGGGCGAGAAACAGAGGGGCTGAAACAGAGGGGCTGAAACAGAGGGCGAGAAACAGAGGGGCTGAAACAGAGGGCGAGAAACAGAGGGGCTGAAACAGAGGGCGAGAAACAGAGGGGCTGAATCAGAGGGGCTGAAACAGTGGGCGAGAAACAGAGGGGCTGAATCAGAGGGGCTGAAACAGAGGGCGAGAAACAGATGGGCTGAAACAGAGAGCGAGAAACAGAGGGGCTGAAACAGAGGGGCTGAAACAGAGGGTGAGAAACAGAGGGGCTGAAACAGAGGGCGAGAAACAGAGGGGCTGAAACAGAGGGACTGAAACAGAGGGGCAGAAACAGAGGGCGAGAAACAGAGGAGCAGAAACAGAGGGGCTGATACAGAGAACGCGAAACAGAGGGGCTGAAACAGATGGCGAGAAACAGAGGGACTGAAACAGAGGTCAAGAAACAGAGGGGCTGAAACAGAGGGCAAGAAACAGAGGGGCTGAAACAAAGCGGCTGATGCAGAGGGCGAGAAATAGAGGGGCTGAAACAGAGGGGCTGAAACAGAGGGGCTGAAACAGAGGGCGAGAAACAGAGAGGCTGAAACAGAGGGCGAGAAACAGAGGGGCTGAAACAGAGGGCGAGAAACAGAGGGGCTGAAACAGAGGGCATGAAACAGAGGGGCTGAAACAGAGGGCGAGAAACAGAGAGGCTGAAACAGAGGGCGAGAAACAGAGTGGCTGAAACAGAGGGCAAGAAACAGAGGGGCTGAAACAGAGGGCGAGAAACAGAGGGGCTGAAACAGTGGGGCTAAAACAAAGGGGCTGAAACAGAGGGCGAGAAATAGAGTGGCTGGAACAGAGGGCGAGAAACAGACGGGCTGAAACAGAGGGGATGAAACAGAGGGGCTGAAACAGAGGGCGAGAAACAGAGGGGCTGAAACAGAGGGCGAGAAACAGAGGGGCTGAAACAGAGGGCGAGAAACAGAGGGGCTAAATCAGAGGGGCTAAAACAGAGGGCGAGAAACAGAGGGGCTGAAACAGAGAGCGAGAAACAGATGGGCTGAAACAGAGGGGCTGAAACAGAGGGGCTGAAACAGAGGGGCTGAAACAGATGGCGAGAAATAGAGTGGCTGAAACAGAGGGTCTGAAACAGAGGGGCTGAATCAGAGGGGCTGATTCAGAGGGGCTGAAACAGAGGGGCTTAATCAGAGGGGCTGAAAAAGAGGGCGAGAAACAGAGGGGCTTAAACAGAGGGCGAGAAACAGAGGGGCAGAAAAAGAGGGCGAGAAACAGAGGAGCTGAAACAGAGGGGCTGAAACAGAGAGCGCGAAACAGAGGGGCTGAAACAGATGGCGAGAAACAGAGGGACTGAAACAGAGGTCGAGAAACAGAGGGGCTGAAACAGAGGGCGCGAAACAGAGGGGCTGAAACAGAGTGGCTGAAAAAGAAGGGCTGAAACAGAGGGGCTGAAACAGATGGCGAGAAACAGAGGGGCTGAATCAGAGGGGCTGAATCAGAAGGGCTGAAACAGAGGGGCTGAATCAGAGGGGCTGAAACAGAAGGCGAGAAACAGAGGGGCTGAAACAGAGGGCGAGAAACTGAGGGGCAGAAACAGAGGGCGAGAAACAGAGGGGCTGAAACAGAGGGTCTGAAACAGAGGGCGAGAAACAGAGGGGCTGAAACAGAGGGCGAGAAACAGAGGGGCTGAAACAGAGGGGCTGAAACAGAGGGGCTGAAACAGAGGGCGAGAAACAGAGGGGCAGAAACTGAGGGCTTGAAACAGAGGGGCTGAAACAGAGGGGCTGAAACAGAGGGTCTGAATCAGAGTGGCTGAAACAGAGGGGCTGAAACAGAGGGCGAGAAACAAAGGGGCTGAAACAGAGGGCGAGAAACAGAGGGCCAGAAACAGAGGGGCTGAAACAGAGGGGCTGAAACAGAGGGACTGAAACAGAGGGCGAGAAACAGAGGGGCTGAAACAGAGGGGCAGAAACAGAGGGGCTGAAACAGAGGGGCTGAAACAGAGGGCGAGAAACAGAGGGGCTGAATCAGAGGGGCTGAATCAGAGGGACTGAAACAGAGGGGCTGAAACAGAGGGCGAGAAACAAAGGGGCTGAAACAGCGGGTGAGAAACAGAGGGCGAGAAACAGAGGGGCTGAAACAGAGGGGCTGAAACAGACGGGCTGAAACAGAGAGCCTGAAACAGAGGGCGAGAAACAGAGGGGCTGAAACAGAGGGCGAAAAACAGAGGGGCTGAAACAGAGGGCGAGAAACAGAGGGTGAGAAACAGAGGGCAAGAAACAGAGTGGATGAAACAGAGGGGCTGAAACAAAGGGGCTGAAATAGAGGGGCTGAAACAGAGGGGCTGAATCTGAGGGGCTAAAACAGAGTGGCTGAATCAGAGGGGCTGAAACAGAGGGCGAGAAACAGAGGGGCTGAAACAGAGGGGCTGAAACAGAGGGGCTGAAACAGAGGGGCTGAATCCGAGGGGCTGAAACAGAGGGCGAGAAACAGAGGGGCTGAAACAGAGGGCGAGAAACAGAGGGGCTGAAACAGAGGGGCTGAAACAGAGGGGCTGAAACAGAGGGGCTGAATCCGAGGGCGAGCAACAGAGAGGCTGAAACAGAGGGCGAGAAACAGAGGGGCTGAAACAGAGGGCAAGAAACAGAGGGGCTGAAACAGAGGGCGAGAAACAGAGAGGCTGAAACAGAGGGGCTGAAACAGAGGGACTGAATCAGAGGGGCTGAAACAGAGGGCGAGAAACAGAGGGGCTGAAACAGAGTGCGAGAAACAGAGGGCGAGAAACAGGGGGACTGAAACAGAGGGGCTGAAACAGAGGGGCTGAAACAGAGGGCGAGAAACAGAGGGGCTGAAACAGAGGGCGAGAAACAGAGGGCGAGAAACAGAGGGACTGAAACAGAGGGGCTGAAACAGAGGGGCTGAAACAGAGGGCGAGAAACAGAGGGGCTGAAACAGAGGGCGAGAAACAGAGGGGCTGAAACAGTGGTGCTGAAACAGAGAGGCTGAAACAGAGGGCGAGAAACAGAGGGGCTGAAACAGAGGGCATGAAACAGAGGGGCTGAAACAGAGGGCGAGAAACAGAGGGGCTGAAACAGAGGGGCTGAAACAGAGGAGCTGAAACAGAGGGGCTGAAACGGAGGGCGAGATACAGACGGGCTGAAACAGAGGGCGAGAAACAGAGGGGCTGAAACAGAGAGCGAGAAACAGAGGGCGAGAAACAGAGGGGCTGAAACAGAGGGCGAGAAACAGAGGGCGAGAAACAGAGGGACTGAAACAGAGGGGCTGAAACAGAGGGGCTGAAACAGAGGGCGAGAAACAGAGGGGCTGAAACAGAGGGCGAGAAACAGAGGGGCTGAAACAGTGGGGCTGAAACAGAGAGGCTGAAACAGAGGGCGAGAAACAGAGGGGCTGAAACAGAGGGCATGAAACAGAGGGGCTGAAACAGAGGGCGAGAAACAGAGGGGCTGAAACAGAGGGGCTGAAACAGAGGAGCTGAAACAGAGGGGCTGAAACAGAGGGCGAGATACAGAGGGGCTGAAACAGAGGGCGAGAAACAGAGGGGCTGAAACAGAGAGCGAGAAACAGAGGGCGAGAAACAGAGGGACTGAAACAGAGGGGCTGAAACAGAGGGGCTGAAACAGAGGGCGAGAAACTGAGGGGCTGAAACAGAGGGCGAGAAACAGAGGGGCTGAAACAGAGGGCGAGAAACAGAGGAGCTGAAACAGAGGGGCTGACACAGTGGGGCTGAAACAGAGGGGCTGAAACAGTGGGCGAGAAATAGAGTGGCTGAAACAGAGGGGCTGACACAGTGGGGCTGAAACAGAGGGGCTGAAACAGAGGGCGAGAAACAGAGGGGCTGAAACAGAGGGGCTGAAACAGAGGGGCTTAATCAGAGGGGCTGATTCAGAGGAGCTGAAACAGAGGGGCTGAATCAGAGGGTCTGAAAAAGAGGGCGAGAAACAGAGGGGCTGAAACAGAGGTCGAGAAACAGAGGGGCTGAAACAGAGGGCGAGAAACAGACGGGCAGAAACAGAGGGCGAGAAACAGAGGGACTGAAACAGAGGGGCTGAAACAGAGAGCGCGAAACAGAGGGACTGAAACAGAGGGCGAGAAACAGAGGGGCTGAAGCAGAGGGCGAGAAACAGAGGGCGAGAAACAGAGGGACTGAAACAGAGGGGCTGAAACAGAGAGCGCGAAACAGAGGGACTGAAACAGAGGGCGAGGAACAGAGGGGCTGAGACAGAGGGCGAGAAACAGAGGGGCTGAAACAGAGGGCGAGAAACAGAGGGCGAGAAACAGAGGGACTGAAACAGAGGGGCTGAAACAGAGGGGCTGAAACAGAGGACGAGAAACAGAGGGGCTGAAACAGAGGGCGAGAAACAGAGGGGCTGAAACAGAGGGCCAGAAACAGACGGTCTGAAACAGAGGGGCTGACACAGTGGGGCTGAAACAGAGGGGCTGAAACAGAGGGCGAGAAATAGAGGGGCTGAAACAGAGGGCGAGAAACAGAGGGACTGAAACAGAGGGCGAGAAACAGAGGGGCTGAAACAGAGGGTGAGAAACAGAGGGCGAGAAACAGAGGGACTGAAGCAGAGGGGCTGAAACAGAGGGGCTGAATCAGAGGGCGAGAAACAGAGGGGCTGAAACAGAGAGGCTGAAACAGAGGGCGAGAAACAGAGGGGCCGAAACAGAGGTCAAGAAACAGAGGGGCTGAAACAGAGGGCGGGAAACAGAGGGGCTGAAACAGAGGGGCTGAAACAGAGGGGCTGAAACAGAGGGGCTGAAACAGAGGGCGAGAAACAGAGGGGCTGAAACAGAGGGCGAGAAACAGAGGGGATGAAACAGAGGGCGAGAAACAGAGGGCGAGAAACAGAGGTACTGAAACAGAGGGGCTGAAACAGAGGGGCTGAAACAGAGGGCGAGAAACAGAGATGCTGAAACAGAGGGTCTGACACAGTGGGGCTGAAACAGAGGGGCTGAAACAGAGGGCGAGAAATAGAGGGGCTGAAACAGAGGGGGAGAAACAGAGGGGCTGAAACAGAAGGTGAGAAACAGAGGGGCTGAAACAGAGGGCGAGAAACAGAGGGGCTGAAACAGAGGGGCTGAAACAGAGGGGCTGAAACAGAGGGCAAGAAACAGAGGGGCTGAAAAAGAGGGCGAGAAATAGAGGGGCTGAAACAGAGGGCGACAAACAGAGGGGCTGAATCAGAGGGTCTGAAACAGAGGGCGAGAAACAGAGGGGCTGAAACAGAGGGCGAGAAACAGAGGGGCTGAAACAGAGGGGCTGAAACAGAGGGTGAGAAACAGAGGGGCTGAAACAGAGGGGCTGAATCAGAGGGGCTGATTCAGAGGTGCTGAAACAGAGGGGCTGAATCAGAGGGGCTGAAACAGAGGGCGAGAAACAGAGGGGCTGAAACAGAGGGCGAGAAACTGAGGGGCAGAAACAGAGGGCGAGAAACAGAGGGACTGAAACAGAGGGGCTGAAACAGAGAGCGCGAAACAGAGGGACTGAAACAGAGGGCGAGAAACAGAGGGGCTGAAACAGAGGGCGAGAAACAGAGGGGCTTAAACAGAGGGCGAGATACAGAGGGGCAGGAACAGAGGGCAAGAAACAGAGGGGCTGAAACAGAGTGGCTGAAACAGAGGGCGAGAAACAGAGGGGCTGAAACAGAGGGGCTGAAACAGAGGGTGAGAAACAGAGGGGCTGAAACAGAGGGGCTGAATCAGAGGGGCTGATTCAGATGTGCTGAAACAGAGGGGCTGAATCAGAGGGGTTGAAACAGAGGGCGAGAAACAGAGGGGCTGAAACAGAGGCGAGAAACAGACGGGCAGAAACAGAGGGCGAGAAACAGAGGGACTGAAACAGAGAGCGCGAAACAGAGGGACTGAAACAGAGGGCGAGAAACAGAGGGGCTGAAACAGAGGGCGAGAAACAGAGGGGCTTAAACAGAGGGCGAGAAACAGAGGGGCTGAAACAGAGGGCAAGAAACAGAGGGGCTGAAACAGAGTGGCTGAAACAGAGGGGCTGAAACAGAGGGCGAGAAACAGAGGGGCTGAAACAGAGGGGCTGAAACAGAGGGGCTGAAACAGAGGGGCTGAAACAGAGGGCGAGAAACAGAGGGGCTGAAACAGAGGGCGAGAAACAGAGGGTGAGAAACAGAGGGGATGAAATAGAGGGGTTTGAAACACAGGGGCTGAAACAGAGGGGCTGAATCAGAGGGGCTGAAACAGAGGGGCTGAAACAGAGGGCGAGAAACTGAGGGGCTGAAACAGAGGGCGAGAAACAGAGGGGCTGAAACAGAGGGCGAGAAACAGAGGGGCTGAAACAGAGGGGCTGACACAGTGGGGCTGAAACAGAGGGGCTGAAACAGTGGGCGAGAAATAGAGTGGCTGAAACAGAGGGGCTGACACAGTGGGGCTGAAACAGAGGGGCTGAAACAGAGGGCGAGAAACAAAGGGGCTGAAACAGAGGGGCTGAAACAGAGGGGCTTAATCAGAGGGGCTGATTCAGAGGAGCTGAAACAGAGGGGCTGAATCAGAGGGTCTGAAAAAGAGGGCGAGAAACAGAGGGGCTGAAACAGAGGTCGAGAAACAGAGGGGCTGAAACAGATGGCGAGAAACAGACGTGCAGAAACAGAGGGCGAGAAACAGAGGGACTGAAACAGAGGGGCTGAAACAGAGAGCGCGAAACAGAGGGACTGAAACAGAGGGCGAGAAACAGAGGAGCTGAAGCAGAGGGCGAGAAACAGAGGGCGAGAAACAGAGGGACTGAAACAGAGGGGCTGAAACAGAGAGCGCGAAACAGAGGGACTGAAACAGAGGGCGAGGAACAGAGGGGCTGAGACAGAGGGCGAGAAACAGAGGGGCTGAAACAGAGGGCGAGAAACAGAGGGCGAGAAACAGAGGGACTGAAACAGAGGGGCTGAAACAGAGGGGCTGAAACAGAGGACGAGAAACAGAGGGGCTGAAACAGAGGGCGAGAAACAGAGGGGCTGAAACAGAGGGCCAGAAACAGACGGTCTGAAACAGAGGGGCTGACACAGTGGGGCTGAAACAGAGGGGCTGAAACAGAGGGCGAGAAATAGAGGGGCTGAAACAGAGGGCGAGAAACAGAGGGACTGAAACAGAGGGCGAGAAACAGAGGGGCTGAAACAGAGGGTGAGAAACAGAGGGCGAGAAACAGAGGGACTGAAGCAGAGGGGCTGAAACAGAGGGGCTGAATCAGAGGGCGAGAAACAGAGGGGCTGAAACAGAGAGGCTGAAACAGAGGGCGAGAAACAGAGGGGCCGAAACAGAGGTCAAGAAACAGAGGGGCTGAAACAGAGGGCGGGAAACAGAGGGGCTGAAACAGAGGGGCTGAAACAGAGGGGCTGAAACGGAGGGGCTGAAACAGAGGGCGAGAAACAGAGGGGCTGAAACAGAGGGCGAGAAACAGAGGGGATGAAACAGAGGGCGAGAAACAGAGGGCGAGAAACAGAGGTACTGAAACAGAGGGGCTGAAACAGAGGGGCTGAAACTGAGGGCGAGAAACAGAGATGCTGAAACAGAGGGTCTGACACAGTGGGGCTGAAACAGAGGGGCTGAAACAGAGGGCGAGAAATAGAGGGGCTGAAACAGAGGGGGAGAAACAGAGGGGCTGAAACAGAAGGTGAGAAACAGAGGGGCTGAAACAGAGGGCGAGAAACAGAGGGGCTGAAACAGAGGGGCTGAAACAGAGGGGCTGAAACAGAGGGCAAGAAACAGAGGGGCTGAAAAAGAGGGCGAGAAATAGAGGGGCTGAAACAGAGGGCGACAAACAGAGGGGCTGAATCAGAGGGTCTGAAACAGAGGGCGAGAAACAGAGGGGCTGAAACAGAGGGCGAGAAACAGAGGGGCTGAAACAGAGGGGCTGAAACAGAGGGTGAGAAACAGAGGGGCTGAAACAGAGGGGCTGAATCAGAGGGGCTGATTCAGAGGTGCTGAAACAGAGGGGCTGAATCAGAGGGGCTGAAACAGAGGGCGAGAAACAGAGAGCCTGAAACAGAGGGCGAGAAACAGACGGGCAGAAACAGAGGGCGAGAAACAGAGGGACTGAAACAGAGGGGCTGAAACAGAGAGCGCGAAACAGAGGGACTGAAACAGAGGGCGAGAAACAGAGGGGCTGAAACAGAGGGGCTGAAACAGAGGGTGAGAAACAGAGGGGCTGAAACAGAGGGCGAGAAACAGACGGGCAGAAACAGAGGGCGAGAAACAGAGGGACTGAAACAGAGAGCGCGAAACAGAGGGACTGAAACAGAGGGCGAGAAACAGAGGGGCTGAAACAGAGGGGCTGAAACAGAGGGTGAGAAACAGAGGGGCTGAAACAGAGGGGCTGAATCAGAGGGGCTGATTCAGATGTGCTGAAACAGAGGGGCTGAATCAGAAGGGCTGAAACAGAGGGCGAGAAACAGAGGGGCTGAAACAGAGGGCGAGAAACAGACGGGCAGAAACAGAGGGCGAGAAACAGAGGGACTGAAACAGAGAGCGCGAAACAGAGGGACTGAAACAGAGGGCGAGAAACAGAGGGGCTGAAACAGAGGGCGAGAAACAGAGGGGCTTAAACAGAGGGCGAGAAACAGAGGGGCTGAAACAGAGGGCAAGAAACAGAGGGGCTGAAACAGAGTGGCTGAAACAGAGGGCGAGAAACAGAGGGGCTGAATCAGACGGGCTGAATCAGAGGGGCTGAAACAGAGGGGCTGAAACAGAGGGCGAGAAACAGAGGGGCTGAAACAGAGGGCGAGAAACAGAGGGCGAGATACAGAGGGGCTGAAACAGAGGGGCTGAAACAGAGGGGCTGAAACAGAGGGGCTGAAACAGAGGGCGAGAAACAGAGGGGCTGAAACAGAGGGCGAGAAACAGAGGGTGAGAAACAGAGGGGATGAAATAGAGGGGTTTGAAACACAGGGGCTGAAACAGAGGGGCTGAATCAGAGGGGCAGAAACAGAGGGGCTGAAACAGAGGGGCTGAATCTGAGGGGCTGAAACAGAGGGCGAGAAACAGAGGGGCTGAAAAAGAGGGCGAGAAACAGAGGGGCTGAAACAGTGGGCGAGAAACAGATGTGCAGAAACAGAGGGTGAGAAACAGAGGGACTGAAACAGAGGGGCTGGAACAGAGAGCGCGAAACAGAGGGACTGAAACAGAGGGCGAGAAACAGAGGGGCTGAAACAGAGGGCGAGAAACAGAGGGGCTGAAACAGAGGGCGAGAAACAGAGGGGCTGAAACAGAGGGCAAGAAACAGAGGGGCTGAAACAGAGTGGCTGAAACAGAGGGCGAGAAACAGAGGGGTTGAATCAGACGGGCTGAATCAGAGGGGCTGAAACAGAGGGGCTGAAACAGAGGGCGAGAAACAGAGGGGCTGAAACAGAGGGCGAGAAACAGAGGGGCTGAAAAAGAGGGGCTGAAACAGAGGGGCTGAAACAAAGCGGCTGATACAGAGGGCGAGAAACAGAGGGGCTGAAACAGAGGGCGAGATACAGAGGGGCTGAAAGAGAGGGGCTGAAACAGAGGGCGAGAAACAGAGAGGCTGAAACTGAGGGCGAGAAACAGAGGGCCTGAAACAGAGGGCGAGAAACAGAGGACTGAAACAGAGGGGCTGAAACAGAGGGGCTGAAACAGAGGGCGAGATTCAGAGAGGCTGAAACAGAGGGCGAGAAACAGAGTGGCTGAAACAGAGGGCAAGAAACAGAGGGGCTGAAACAGAGGGCGAGAAACAGAGGGGCTGAAACAGAGGGCGAGAAACAGAGGGGCTGAAACAGAGGGTCTGAAACAGAGGGCGAGAAACAGAGGGGCTGAAACAGAGGGCGAGAAACAGAGGGGCTGAAACAGAGGGGCTGAAACAGAGGGGCTGAAACAGAGGGCGAGAAACAGAGGGGCAGAAACTGAGGGCTTGAAACTGAGGGGCTGAAACAGAGGGGCTGAAACAGAGGGTCTGAATCAGAGTGGCTGAAACAGAGGGGCTGAAACAGAAGGCGAGAAACAAAGGGGCTGAAACAGCGGGCGAGAAACAGAGGGCCAGAAACAGAGGGGCTGCAACAGAGGGGCTGAAACAGACGGGCTGAATCAGAGAGCCTGAAACAGAGGGCGAGAAACAGAGGGGCTGAAACAGAGGGCGAAAAACAGAGGGACTGAAACAGAGGGCGAGAAACAGAGGGGCTGAAACAGAGGGGCAGAAACAGAGGGGCTGAAACAGAGGGGCTGAAACAGAGGGCGAGAAACAGAGGGGCTGAATCAGAGGGGCTGAATCAGAGGGACTGAAACAGAGGGGCTGAAACAGAGGGCGAGAAACAAAGGGGCTGAAACAGCGGGTGAGAAACAGAGGGCGAGAAACAGAGGGGCTGAAACAGAGGGGCTGAAACAGACGGGCTGAAACAGAGAGCCTGAAACAGAGGGCGAGAAACAGAGGGGCTGAAACAGAGGGCGAAAAACAGAGGGGCTGAAACAGAGGGCGAGAAACAGAGGGTGAGAAACAGAGGGCAAGAAACAGAGTGGATGAAACAGAGGGGCTGAAACAAAGGGGCTGAAATAGAGGGGCTGAAACAGAGGGGCTGAATCTGAGGGGCTAAAACAGAGTGGCTGAATCAGAGGGGCTGAAACAGAGGGCGAGAAACAGAGGGGCTGAAACAGAGGGCGAGAAACAGAGGGGCTGAAACAGAGGGGCTGAAACAGAGGGGCTGAAACAGAGGGGCTGAATCCGAGGGGCTGAAACAGAGGGCGAGAAACAGAGGGGCTGAAACAGAGGGTGAGAAACAGAGGGGCTGAAACAGAGGGGCTGAAATAGAGGGGCTGAAACAGAGGGGCTGAATCCGAGGGCGAGAAACAGAGAGGCTGAAACAGAGGGCGAGAAACAGAGGGGCTGAAACAGAGGGCAAGAAACAGAGGGGCTGAAACAGAGGGCGAGAAACAGAGGGGCTGAAACAGAGGGGCTGAACCAGAGGGACTGAATCAGAGGGGCTGAAACAGACGGCGAGAAACAGAGGGGCTGAAACAGAGTGCGAGAAACAGAGGGCGAGAAACAGGGGGACTGAAACAGAGGGGCTGAAACAGAGGGGCTGAAACAGAGGGCGAGAAACAGAGGGGCTGAAACAGAGGGCGAGAAACAGAGGGGCTGAAACAGAGGGCGAGAAACAGAGGGCGAGAAACAGAGGGACTGAAACAGAGGGGCTGAAACAGAGGGGCTGAAACAGAGGGCGAGAAACAGAGGGGCTGAAACAGAGGGCGAGAAACAGAGGGGCTGAAACAGTGGGGCTGAAACAGAGAGGCTGAAACAGAGGGCGAGAAACAGAGGGGCTGAAACAGAGGGCATGAAACAGAGGGGCTGAAACAGAGGGCGAGAAACAGAGGGGCTGAAACAGAGGGGCTGAAACAGAGGAGCTGAAACAGAGGGGCTGAAACGGAGGGCGAGATACAGACGGGCTGAAACAGAGGGCGAGAAACAGAGGGGCTGAAACAGAGAGCGAGAAACAGAGGGCGAGAAACAGAGGGGCTGAAACAGAGGGCGAGAAACAGAGGGCGAGAAACAGAGGGACTGAAACAGAGGGGCTGAAACAGAGGGGCTGAAACAGAGGGCGAGAAACAGAGGGGCTGAAACAGCGGGCGAGAAACAGAGGGGCTGAAACAGAGGGCGAGAAACAGAGGGGCTGAAACAGAGGGCATGAAACAGAGAGGCTGAAACAGAGGGCGAGAAACAGAGGGGCTGAAACAGAGGGCATGGAACAGAGGGGCTGAAACAGAGGGCGAGAAACAGAGGGGCTTAAACAGAGGGGCTGAAACAGAGGAGCTGAAACAGAGGGGCTGAAACAGAGGGCGAGATACAGAGGGGCTGAAACAGAGGGCGAGAAACAGAGGGGCTGAAACAGAGAGCGAGAAACAGAGGGCGAGAAACAGAGGGACTGAAACAGAGGGGCTGAAACAGAGGGGCTGAAACAGAGGGCGAGAAACTGAGGGGCTGAAACAGAGGGCGAGAAACAGAGGGGCTAAAACAGAGGGCGAGAAACAGATGGGCTGAAACAGAGAGCGAGAAACAGATGGGCTGAAACAGAGGGGCTGAAACAGAGGGGCTGAAACAGAGGGGCTGAAACAGATGGCGAGAAATAGAGTGGCTGAAACAGAGGGTCTGAAACAGAGGGGCTGAATCAGAGGGGCTGATTCAGAGGGGCTGAAACAGAGGGGCTTAATCAGAGGGGCTGAAAAAGAGGGCGAGAAACAGAGGGGCTTAAACAGAGGGCGAGAAACAGAGGGGCAGAAAAAGAGGGCGAGAAACAGAGGAGCTGAAACAGAGGGGCTGAAACAGAGAGCGCGAAACAGAGGGGCTGAAACAGATGGCGAGAAACAGAGGGACTGAAACAGAGGTCGAGAAACAGAGGGGCTGAAACAGAGGGCGCGAAACAGAGGGGCTGAAACAGAGTGGCTGAAAAAGAAGGGCTGAAACAGAGGGGCTGAAACAGATGGCGAGAAACAGAGGGGCTGAATCAGAGGGGCTGAATCAGAAGGGCTGAAACAGAGGGGCTGAATCAGAGGGGCTGAAACAGAAGGCGAGAAACAGAGGGGCTGAAACAGAGGGCGAGAAACTGAGGGGCAGAAACAGAGGGCGAGAAACAGAGGGGCTGAAACAGAGGGTCTGAAACAGAGGGCGAGAAACAGAGGGGCTGAAACAGAGGGCGAGAAACAGAGGGGCTGAAACAGAGGGGCTGAAACAGAGGGGCTGAAACAGAGGGCGAGAAACAGAGGGGCAGAAACTGAGGGCTTGAAACAGAGGGGCTGAAACAGAGGGGCTGAAACAGAGGGTCTGAATCAGAGTGGCTGAAACAGAGGGGCTGAAACAGAGGGCGAGAAACAAAGGGGCTGAAACAGCGGGCGAGAAACAGAGGGCCAGAAACAGAGGGGCTGAAACAGAGGGGCTGAAACAGAGGGACTGAAACAGAGGGCGAGAAACAGAGGGGCTGAAACAGAGGGGCAGAAACAGAGGGGCTGAAACAGAGGGGCTGAAACAGAGGGCGAGAAACAGAGGGGCTGAATCAGAGGGGCTGAATCAGAGGGACTGAAACAGAGGGGCTGAAACAGAGGGCGAGAAACAAAGGGGCTGAAACAGCGGGTGAGAAACAGAGGGCGAGAAACAGAGGGGCTGAAACAGAGGGGCTGAAACAGAGGGGCTGAAACAGAGGGCAAGAAACAGAGGGGCTGAAAAAGAGGGCGAGAAACAGAGGGGCTGAAACAGAGGGTGAGAAACAGAGGGGCTGAATCAGAGGGTCTGAAACAGATGGCGAGAAACAGAGGGGCTGAAACAGAGGGCGAGAAACAGAGGGGCTGAAACAGAGGGGCTGAAACAGAGGGTGAGAAACAGAGGGGCTGAAACAGAGGGGCTGAATCAGAGGGGCTGATTCAGAGGTGCTGAAACAGAGGGGCTGAATCAGAGGGGCTGAAACAGAGGGCGAGAAACAGAGGGGCTGAAACAGAGGGCGAGAAACAGAGGGGCTGAAACAGAGGGCGAGAAACAGACGGGCAGAAACAGAGGGCGAGAAACAGAGGGACTGAAACAGAGGGGCTGAAACAGAGAGCGCGAAACAGAGGGACTGAAATAGAGGGTGAGAAACAGAGGGGCTGAAACAGAGGGCGAGAAACAAAGGGGCTGAAATAGAGGGCAAGAAACAGAGGGGCTGAAACAGAGTGGCTGAAACAAAGGGCGAGAAACAGAGGGGCTGAATCAGACGGGCTGAATCAGAGGGGCTGAAACAGAGGGGCTGAAACAGAGGGCGAGAAACAGAGGGGCTGAAACAGAGGGCGGGAAACAGAGGGGCAGAAACAGAGGGCGAAAAAGGGAGGGGCTGAAACAGAGGGCGAGAAGCAGAGGGTGAGAAACAGAGGGCGAGAAACAGAGGGGATGAAATAGAGGGGCTGAAACACAGGGGCTGAAACAGAGGTGCTGAATCAGAAGGGCTGATTCAGAGGGGCTGAAACAGAGGGGCTGAATCAGAGGGGCTGAAACAGAGGGCGAGAAACAGAGGGGCTGAAACAGAGGGCGAGAAACAGAGGGGCTGAAACAGAGGGCGAGAAACAGACGTGCAGAAACAGAGGGCGAGAAACAGAGGGACTGAAACAGTGGGGCTGGAACAGAGAGCGCGAAACAGAGGGACTGAAACAGAGGGCGAGAAACAGAGGGGCTGAAACAGAGGGCGAGAAACAGAGGGGCTGAAACAGAGGGCGAGAAACAGAGGGGCTGAAACAGAGGGCGAGAAACAGAGGGGCTGAAACAGAGGGCGAGAAACAGAGGGCGAGAAACAGAGGGACTGAAACAGAGGGGCTGAAACAGAGGGGCTGAAACAGAGGGCGAGAAACAGAGGGGCTGAAACAGAGGGCGAGAAACAGAGGGGCTGAAACAGTGGGGCTGAAACAGAGAGGCTGAAACAGAGGGCGAGAAACAGAGGGGCTGAAACAGAGGGCATGAAACAGAGGGGCTGAAACAGAGGGCGAGAAACAGAGGGGCTGAGACCGAGGGGCTGAAACAGAGGAGCTGAAACAGAGGGGCTGAAACGGAGGGCGAGATACAGACGGGCTGAAACAGAGGGCGAGAAACAGAGGGGCTGAAACAGAGAGCGAGAAACAGAGGGCGAGAAACAGAGGGGCTGAAACAGAGGGCGAGAAACAGAGGGCGAGAAACAGAGGGACTGAAACAGAGGGGCTGAAACAGAGGGGCTGAAACAGAGGGCGAGAAACAGAGGGGCTGAAACAGCGGGCGAGAAACAGAGGGGCTGAAACAGAGGGCGAGAAACAGAGGGGCTGAAACAGAGGGCATGAAACAGAGAGGCTGAAACAGAGGGCGAGAAACAGAGGGGCTGAAACAGAGGGCATGAAACAGAGGGGCTGAAACAGAGGGCGAGAAACAGAGGGGCTTAAACAGAGGGGCTGAAACAGAGGAGCTGAAACAGAGGGGCTGAAACAGAGGGCGAGATACAGAGGGGCTGAAACAGAGGGCGAGAAACAGAGGGGCTGAAACAGAGAGCGAGAAACAGAGGGCGAGAAACAGAGGGACTGAAACAGAGGGGCTGAAACAGAGGGGCTGAAACAGAGGGCGAGAAACTGAGGGGCTGAAACAGAGGGCGAGAAACAGAGGGGCTAAAACAGAGGGCGAGAAACAGATGGGCTGAAACAGAGAGCGAGAAACAGATGGGCTGAAACAGAGGGGCTGAAACAGAGGGGCTGAAACAGAGGGGCTGAAACAGATGGCGAGAAATAGAGTGGCTGAAACAGAGGGTCTGAAACAGAGGGGCTGAATCAGAGGGGCTGATTCAGAGGGGCTGAAACAGAGGGGCTTAATCAGAGGGGCTGAAAAAGAGGGCGAGAAACAGAGGGGCTTAAACAGAGGGCGAGAAACAGAGGGGCAGAAAAAGAGGGCGAGAAACAGAGGAGCTGAAACAGAGGGGCTGAAACAGAGAGCGCGAAACAGAGGGGCTGAAACAGATGGCGAGAAACAGAGGGACTGAAACAGAGGTCGAGAAACAGAGGGGCTGAAACAGAGGGCGCGAAACAGAGGGGCTGAAACAGAGTGGCTGAAAAAGAAGGGCTGAAACAGAGGGGCTGAAACAGATGGCGAGAAACAGAGGGGCTGAATCAGAGGGGCTGAATCAGAAGGGCTGAAACAGAGGGGCTGAATCAGAGGGGCTGAAACAGAAGGCGAGAAACAGAGGGGCTGAAACAGAGGGCGAGAAACTGAGGGGCAGAAACAGAGGGCGAGAAACAGAGGGGCTGAAACAGAGGGTCTGAAACAGAGGGCGAGAAACAGAGGGGCTGAAACAGAGGGCGAGAAACAGAGGGGCTGAAACAGAGGGGCTGAAACAGAGGGGCTGAAACAGAGGGCGAGAAACAGAGGGGCAGAAACTGAGGGCTTGAAACAGAGGGGCTGAAACAGAGGGGCTGAAACAGAGGGTCTGAATCAGAGTGGCTGAAACAGAGGGGCTGAAACAGAGGGCGAGAAACAAAGGGGCTGAAACAGCGGGCGAGAAACAGAGGGCCAGAAACAGAGGGGCTGAAACAGAGGGGCTGAAACAGAGGGACTGAAACAGAGGGCGAGAAACAGAGGGGCTGAAACAGAGGGGCAGAAACAGAGGGGCTGAAACAGAGGGGCTGAAACAGAGGGCGAGAAACAGAGGGGCTGAATCAGAGGGGCTGAATCAGAGGGACTGAAACAGAGGGGCTGAAACAGAGGGCGAGAAACAAAGGGGCTGAAACAGCGGGTGAGAAACAGAGGGCGAGAAACAGAGGGGCTGAAACAGAGGGGCTGAAACAGAGGGGCTGAAACAGAGGGCAAGAAACAGAGGGGCTGAAAAAGAGGGCGAGAAACAGAGGGGCTGAAACAGAGGGTGAGAAACAGAGGGGCTGAATCAGAGGGTCTGAAACAGAGGGCGAGAAACAGAGGGGCTGAAACAGAGGGCGAGAAACAGAGGGGCTGAAACAGAGGGGCTGAAACAGAGGGTGAGAAACAGAGGGGCTGAAACAGAGGGGCTGAATCAGAGGGGCTGATTCAGAGGTGCTGAAACAGAGGGGCTGAATCAGAGGGGCTGAAACAGAGGGCGAGAAACAGAGGGGCTGAAACAGAGGGCGAGAAACAGAGGGGCTGAAACAGAGGGCGAGAAACAGACGGGCAGAAACAGAGGGCGAGAAACAGAGGGACTGAAACAGAGGAGCTGAAACAGAGAGCGCGAAACAGAGGGACTGAAATAGAGGGTGAGAAACAGAGGGGCTGAAACAGAGGGCGAGAAACAAAGGGGCTGAAACAGAGGGCAAGAAACAGAGGGGCTGAAACAGAGTGGCTGAAACAAAGGGCGAGAAACAGAGGGGCTGAATCAGACGGGCTGAATCAGAGGGGCTGAAACAGAGGGGCTGAAACAGAGGGCGAGAAACAGAGGGGCTGAAACAGAGGGCGAGAAACAGAGGGGCAGAAACAGACGGCGAAAAAGGGAGGGGCTGAAACAGAGGGCGAGAAGCAGAGGGTGAGAAACAGAGGGCGAGAAACAGAGGGGATGAAATAGAGGGGCTGAAACACAGGGGCTGAAACAGAGGTGCTGAATCAGTAGGGCTGATTCAGAGGGGCTGAAACAGAGGGGCTGAATCAGAGGGGCTGAAACAGAGGGCGAGAAACAGAGGGGCTGATACAGAGGGCGAGAAACAGAGGGGCTGAAACAGAGGGCGAGAAACAGACGTGCAGAAACAGAGGGCGAGAAACAGAGGGACTGAAACAGTGGGGCTGGAACAGAGAGCGCGAAACAGAGGGACTGAAACAGAGGGCGAGAAACAGAGGGGCTGAAACAGAGGGCGAGAAACAGAGGGGCTGAAACAGAGGGCGAGAAACAGAGGGGCTGAAACAGAGTGCAAGAAACAGAGGGGCTGAAACAGAGTGGCTGAAACAGAGGGCGAGAAACAGAGGGGCTGAATCAGACGGGCTGAATCAGAGGGGCTGAAACAGAGGGGCTGAAACAGAGGGCGAGAAACAGAGGGACTGAAACAGAGGGGCTGAAACAGTGGGGCTGATACAGAAGGCGAGAAACAGAGCGGCTGAAACAGAGGGCAAGAAACAGAGGAGCTGAAACAAAGGGGCTGAAACAGTGGGGCTAAAACAGAGGGGCTGAAACAGAGGGCGAGAAATAGAGGGGCTGAAACACAGGGCGAGAAACAGAGTGGCTGAAACAGAGGGCGAGAAACAGAGGGGCTGAAACAGAGGGGCTGAAACAGAGGGCGAGAAACAGAGGGGCTGAAACAGAGGGCGAGAAACAGAGGGGCTGAAACAGAGGGCGAGAAACAGAGGGGCTGAATCAGAGGGGCTGAAACAGTGGGCGAGAAACAGAGGGGCTGAATCAGAGGGTCTGAAACAGAGGGCGAGAAACAGATGGGCTGAAACAGAGAGCGAGAAACAGAGGGGCTGAAACAGAGGGGCTGAAACAGAGGGTGAGAAACAGAGGGGCTGAAACAGAGGGCGAGAAACAGAGGGGCTGAAACAGAGGGACTGAAACAGAGGGGCAGAAACAGAGGGCGAGAAACAGAGGAGCAGAAACAGAGGGGCTGATACAGAGAACGCGAAACAGAGGGGCTGAAACAGATGGCGAGAAACAGAGGGACTGAAACAGAGGTCGAGAAACAGAGGGGCTGAAACAGAGGGCAAGAAACAGAGGGGCTGAAACAAAGCGGCTGATGCAGAGGGCGAGAAATAGAGGGGCTGAAACAGAGGGGCTGAAACAGAGGGGCTGAAACAGAGGGCGAGAAACAGAGAGGCTGAAACAGAGGGCGAGAAACAGAGGGGCTGAAACAGAGGGCGAGAAACAGAAGGGCTGAAACAGAGGGCATGAAACAGAGGGGCTGAAACAGAGGGCGAGAAACAGAGAGGCTGAAACAGAGGGCGAGAAACAGAGTGGCTGAAACAGAGGGCAAGAAACAGAGGGGCTGAAACAGAGGGCGAGAAACAGAGGGGCTGAAACAGTGGGGCTAAAACAAAGGGGCTGAAACAGAGGGCGAGAAATAGAGTGGCTGGAACAGAGGGCGAGAAACAGACGGGCTGAAACAGAGGGGATGAAACAGAGGGGCTGAAACAGAGGGCGAGAAACAGAGGGGCTGAAACAGAGGGCGAGAAACAGAGGGGCTAAATCAGAGGGGCTAAAACAGAGGGCGAGAAACAGAGGGGCTGAAACAGAGAGCGAGAAACAGATGGGCTGAAACAGCGGCGCTGAAACAGAGGGGCTGAAACAGAGGGGCTGAAACAGATGGCGAGAAATAGAGTGGCTGAAACAGAGGGTCTGAAACAGAGGGGCTGAATCAGAGGGGCTGATTCAGAGGGGCTGAAACAGAGGGGCTTAATCAGAGGGGCTGAAAAAGAGGGCGAGAAACAGAGGGGCTTAAACAGAGGGCGAGAAACAGAGGGGCAGAAAAAGAGGGCGAGAAACAGAGGAGCTGAAACAGAGGGGCTGAAACAGAGAGCGCGAAACAGAGGGGCTGAAACAGATGGCGAGAAACAGAGGGACTGAAACAGAGGTCGAGAAACAGAGGGGCTGAAACAGAGGGCGCGAAACAGAGGGGCTGAAACAGAGTGGCTGAAAAAGAAGGGCTGAAACAGAGGGGCTGAAACAGATGGCGAGAAACAGAGGGGCTGAATCAGAGGGGCTGAATCAGAAGGGCTGAAACAGAGGGGCTGAATCAGAGGGGCTGAAACAGAAGGCGAGAAACAGAGGGGCTGAAACAGAGGGCGAGAAACTGAGGGGCAGAAACAGAGGGCGAGAAACAGAGGGGCTGAAACAGAGGGTCTGAAACAGAGGGCGAGAAACAGAGGGGCTGAAACAGAGGGCGAGAAACAGAGGGGCTGAAACAGAGGGGCTGAAACAGAGGGGCTGAAACAGAGGGCGAGAAACAGAGGGGCAGAAACTGAGGGCTTGAAACAGAGGGGCTGAAACAGAGGGGCTGAAACAGAGGGTCTGAATCAGAGTGGCTGAAACAGAGGGGCTGAAACAGAGGGCGAGAAACAAAGGGGCTGAAACAGCGGGCGAGAAACAGAGGGCCAGAAACAGAGGGGCTGAAACAGAGGGGCTGAAACAGAGGGACTGAAACAGAGGGCGAGAAACAGAGGGGCTGAAACAGAGGGGCAGAAACAGAGGGGCTGAAACAGAGGGGCTGAAACAGAGGGCGAGAAACAGAGGGGCTGAATCAGAGGGGCTGAATCAGAGGGACTGAAACAGAGGGGCTGAAACAGAGGGCGAGAAACAAAGGGGCTGAAACAGCGGGTGAGAAACAGAGGGCGAGAAACAGAGGGGCTGAAACAGAGGGGCTGAAACAGACGGGCTGAAACAGAGAGCCTGAAACAGAGGGCGAGAAACAGAGGGGCTGAAACAGAGGGCGAAAAACAGAGGGGCTGAAACAGAGGGCGAGAAACAGAGGGTGAGAAACAGAGGGCAAGAAACAGAGTGGACGAAACAGAGGGGCTGAAACAAAGGGGCTGAAATAGAGGGGCTGAAACAGAGGGGCTGAATCTGAGGGGCTAAAACAGAGTGGCTGAATCAGAGGGGCTGAAACAGAGGGCGAGAAACAGAGGGGCTGAAACAGAGGGGCTGAAACAGAGGGGCTGAAACAGAGGGGCTGAATCCGAGGGGCTGAAACAGAGGGCGAGAAACAGAGGGGCTGAAACAGAGGGCGAGAAACAGAGGGGCTGAAACAGAGGGGCTGAAACAGAGGGGCTGAAACAGAGGGGCTGAATCAGAGGGCGAGCAACAGAGAGGCTGAAACAGAGGGCGAGAAACAGAGGGGCTGAAACAGAGGGCAAGAAACAGAGGGGCTGAAACAGAGGGCGAGAAACAGAGGGGCTGAAACAGAGGGGCTGAAACAGAGGGACTGAATCAGAGGGGCTGAAACAGAGGGCGAGAAACAGAGGGGCTGAAACAGAGGGCGAGAAACAGAGGGCGAGAAACAGGGGGACTGAAACAGAGGGGCTGAAACAGAGGGGCTGAAACAGAGGGCGAGAAACAGAGGGGCTGAAACAGAGGGCGAGAAACAGAAGGGCTGAAACAGAGGGCGAGAAACAGAGGGCGAGAAACAGAGGGACTGAAATAGAGGGGCTGAAACAGAGGGGCTGAAACAGAGGGCGAGAAACAGAGGGGCTGAAACAGAGGGCGAGAAACAGAGGGGCTGAAACAGTGGTGCTGAAACAGAGAGGCTGAAACAGAGGGCGAGAAACAGAGGGGCTGAAACAGAGGGCATGAAACAGAGGGGCTGAAACAGAGGGCGAGAAACAGAGGGGCTGAAACAGAGGGGCTGAAACAGAGGAGCTGAAACAGAGGGGCTGAAACGGAGGGCGAGATACAGACGGGCTGAAACAGAGGGCGAGAAACAGAGGGGCTGAAACAGAGAGCGAGAAACAGAGGGCGAGAAACAGAGGGGCTGAAACAGAGGGCGAGAAACAGAGGGCGAGAAACAGAGGGGCTGAAACAGAGGGCGAGAAACAGAGGGGCTGAAACAGTGGGGCTGAAACAGAGAGGCTGAAACAGAGGGCGAGAAACAGAGGGGCTGAAACAGAGGGCATGAAACAGAGGGGCTGAAACAGAGGGCGAGAAACAGAGGGGCTGAAACAGAGGGGCTGAAACAGAGGAGCTGAAACAGAGGGGCTGAAACAGAGGGCGAGATACAGAGGGGCTGAAACAGAGGGCGAGAAACAGAGGGGCTGAAACAGAGAGCGAGAAACAGAGGGCGAGAAACATAGGGGCTGAAACAGAGGCCGAGAAATAGAGGGGCTGAAACACAGGGCGAGAAACAGAGTGGCTGAAACAGAGGGCGAGAAACAGAGGGGCTGAAACAGAGGGGCTGAAACAGAGGGCGAGAAACAGAGGGGCTGAAACAGAGGGCGAGAAACAGAGGGGCTGAAACAGAGGGCGAGAAACAGAGGGGCTGAATCAGAGGGGCTGAAACAGTGGGCGAGAAACAGAGGGGCTGAATCAGTGGGGCTGAAACAGAGGGCGAGAAACAGATGGGCTGAAACAGAGAGCGAGAAACAGAGGGGCTGAAACAGAGGGGCTGAAACAGAGGGTGAGAAACAGAGGGGCTGAAACAGAGGGCGAGAAACAGAGGGGCTGAAACAGAGGGACTGAAACAGAGGGGCAGAAACAGAGGGCGAGAAACAGAGGAGCAGAAACAGAGGGGCTGATACAGAGAACGCGAAACAGAGGGGCTAAAACAGATGGCGAGAAACAGAGGGACTGAAACAGAGGTCGAGAAACAGAGGGGCTGAAACAGAGGGCAAGAAACAGAGGGGCTGAAACAAAGCGGCTGATGCAGAGGGCGAGAAATAGAGGGGCTGAAACAGAGGGGCTGAAACAGAGGGCGAGAAACAGAGAGGCTGAAACAGAGGGCGAGAAACAGAGGGGCTGAAACAGAGGGCGAGAAACAGAGGGGCTGAAACAGAGGGCATGAAACAGAGGGGCTGAAACAGAGGGCGAGAAACAGAGAGGCTGAAACAGAGGGCGAGAAACAGAGTGGCTGAAACAGAGGGCAAGAAACAGAGGGGCTGAAACAGAGGGCGAGAAACAGAGGGGCTGAAACAGTGGGGCTAAAACAAAGGGGCTGAAACAGAGGGCGAGAAATAGAGTGGCTGGAACAGAGGGCGAGAAACAGACGGGCTGAAACAGAGGGGATGAAACAGAGGGGCTGAAACAGAGGGCGAGAAACAGAGGGGCTGAAACAGAGGGCGAGAAACAGAGGGGCTGAAACAGAGGGCGAGAAACAGAGGGGCTAAATCAGAGGGGCTAAAACAGAGGGCGAGAAACAGAGGGGCTGAAACAGAGAGCGAGAAACAGATGGGCTGAAACAGAGGGGCTGAAACAGAGGGGCTGAAACAGAGGGGCTGAAACAGATGGCGAGAAATAGAGTGGCTGAAACAGAGGGTCTGAAACAGAGGGGCTGAATCAGAGGGGCTGATTCAGAGGGGCTGAAACAGAGGGGCTTAATCAGAGGGGCTGAAAAAGAGGGCGAGAAACAGAGGGGCTTAAACAGAGGGCGAGAAACAGAGGGGCAGAAAAAGAGGGCGAGAAACAGAGGAGCTGAAACAGAGGGGCTGAAACAGAGAGCGCGAAACAGAGGGGCTGAAACAGATGGCGAGAAACAGAGGGACTGAAACAGAGGTCGAGAAACAGAGGGGCTGAAACAGAGGGCGCGAAACAGAGGGGCTGAAACAGAGTGGCTGAAAAAGAAGGGCTGAAACAGAGGGGCTGAAACAGATGGCGAGAAACAGAGGGGCTGAATCAGAGGGGCTGAATCAGAAGGGCTGAAACAGAGGGGCTGAAACAGAGGGCGAGAAACTGAGGGGCAGAAACAGAGGGCGAGAAACAGAGGGGCTGAAACAGAGGGTCTGAAACAGAGGGCGAGAAACAGAGGGGCTGAAACAGAGGGCGAGAAACAGAGGGGCTGAAACAGAGGGGCTGAAACAGAGGGGCTGAAACAGAGGGCGAGAAACAGAGGGGCAGAAACTGAGGGCTTGAAACAGAGGGGCTGAAACAGAGGGGCTGAAACAGAGGGTCTGAATCAGAGTGGCTGAAACAGAGGGGCTGAAACAGAGGGCGAGAAACAAAGGGGCTGAAACAGCGGGCGAGAAACAGAGGGCCAGAAACAGAGGGGCTGAAACAGAGGGGCTGAAACAGAGGGACTGAAACAGAGGGCGAGAAACAGAGGGGCTGAAACAGAGGGGCAGAAACAGAGGGGCTGAAACAGAGGGGCTGAAACAGAGGGCGAGAAACAGAGGGGCTGAATCAGAGGGGCTGAATCAGAGGGACTGAAACAGAGGGGCTGAAACAGAGGGCGAGAAACAAAGGGGCTGAAACAGCGGGTGAGAAACAGAGGGCGAGAAACAGAGGGGCTGAAACAGAGGGGCTGAAACAGACGGGCTGAAACAGAGAGCCTGAAACAGAGGGCGAGAAACAGAGGGGCTGAAACAGAGGGCGAAAAACAGAGGGGCTGAAACAGAGTGCGAGAAACAGAGGGTGAGAAACAGAGGGCAAGAAACAGAGTGGACGAAACAGAGGGGCTGAAACAAAGGGGCTGAAATAGAGGGGCTGAAACAGAGGGGCTGAATCTGAGGGGCTAAAACAGAGTGGCTGAATCAGAGGGGCTGAAACAGAGGGCGAGAAACAGAGGGGCTGAAACAGAGGGGCTGAAACAGAGGGGCTGAAACAGAGGGGCTGAATCCGAGGGGCTGAAACAGAGGGCGAGAAACAGAGGGGCTGAAACAGAGGGCGAGAAACAGAGGGGCTGAAACAGAGGGGCTGAAACAGAGGGGCTGAAACAGAGGGGCTGAATCAGAGGGCGAGCAACAGAGAGGCTGAAACAGAGGGCAGGAAACAGAGGGGCTGAAACAGAGGGCAAGAAACAGAGGGGCTGAAACAGAGGGCGAGAAACAGAGGGGCTGAAACAGAGGGGCTGAAACAGAGGGACTGAATCAGAGGGGCTGAAACAGAGGGCGAGAAACAGAGGGGCTGAAACAGAGTGCGAGAAACAGAGGGCGAGAAACAGAGGGACTGAAACAGAGGGGCTGAAACAGAGGGGCTGAAACAGAGGGCGAGAAACAGAGGGGCTGAAACAGAGGGCGAGAAACAGAAGGGCTGAAACAGAGGGCGAGAAACAGAGGGCGAGAAACAGAGGGACTGAAACAGAGGGGCTGAAACAGAGGGGCTGAAACAGAGGGCGAGAAACAGAGGGGCTGAAACAGAGGGCGAGAAACAGAGGGGCTGAAACAGTGGTGCTGAAACAGAGAGGCTGAAACAGAGGGCGAGAAACAGAGGGGCTGAAACAGAGGGCATGAAACAGAGGGGCTGAAACAGAGGGCGAGAAACAGAGGGGCTGAAACAGAGGGGCTGAAACAGAGGAGCTGAAACAGAGGGGCTGAAACGGAGGGCGAGATACAGACGGGCTGAAACAGAGGGCGAGAAACAGAGGGGCTGAAACAGAGAGCGAGAAACAGAGGGCGAGAAACAGAGGGGCTGAAACAGAGGGCGAGAAACAGAGGGCGAGAAACAGAGGGACTGAAACAGAGGGGCTGAAACAGAGGGGCTGAAACAGAGGGCGAGAAACAGAGGGGCTGAAACAGAGGGCGAGAAACAGAGGGGCTGAAACAGTGGGGCTGAAACAGAGAGGCTGAAACAGAGGGCGAGAAACAGAGGGGCTGAAACAGAGGGCATGAAACAGAGGGGCTGAAACAGAGGGCGAGAAACAGAGGGGCTGAAACAGAGGGGCTGAAACAGAGGAGCTGAAACAGAGGGGCTGAAACAGAGGGCGAGATACAGAGGGGCTGAAACAGAGGGCGAGAAACAGAGGGGCTGAAACAGAGAGCGAGAAACAGAGGGCGAGAAACATAGGGGCTGAAACAGAGGCCGAGAAATAGAGGGGCTGAAACACAGGGCGAGAAACAGAGTGGCTGAAACAGAGGGCGAGAAACAGAGGGGCTGAAACAGAGGGGCTGAAACAGAGGGCGAGAAACAGAGGGGCTGAAACAGAGGGCGAGAAACAGAGGGGCTGAAACAGAGGGCGAGAAACAGAGGGGCTGAATCAGAGGGGCTGAAACAGTGGGCGAGAAACAGAGGGGCTGAATCAGAGGGGCTGAAACAGAGGGCGAGAAACAGATGGGCTGAAACAGAGAGCGAGAAACAGAGGGGCTGAAACAGAGGGGCTGAAACAGAGGGTGAGAAACAGAGGGGCTGAAACAGAGGGCGAGAAACAGAGGGGCTGAAACAGAGGGACTGAAACAGAGGGGCAGAAACAGAGGGCGAGAAACAGAGGAGCAGAAACAGAGGGGCTGATACAGAGAACGCGAAACAGAGGGGCTGAAACAGATGGCGAGAAACAGAGGGACTGAAACAGAGGTCGAGAAACAGAGGGGCTGAAACAGAGGGCAAGAAACAGATGGGCTGAAACAAAGCGGCTGATGCAGAGGGCGAGAAATAGAGGGGCTGAAACAGAGGGGCTGAAACAGAGGGCGAGAAACAGAGAGGCTGAAACAGAGGGCGAGAAACAGAGGGGCTGAAACAGAGGGCGAGAAACAGAGGGGCTGAAACAGAGGGCGAGAAACAGAAGGGCTGAAACAGAGGGCGAGAAACAGAGGGCGAGAAACAGAGGGACTGAAACAGAGGGGCTGAAACAGAGGGGCTGAAACAGAGGGCGAGAAACAGAGGGGCTGAAACAGAGGGCGAGAAACAGAGGGGCTGAAACAGTGGTGCTGAAACAGAGAGGCTGAAACAGAGGGCGAGAAACAGAGGGGCTGAAACAGAGGGCATGAAACAGAGGGGCTGAAACAGAGGGCGAGAAACAGAGGGGCTGAAACAGAGGGGCTGAAACAGAGGAGCTGAAACAGAGGGGCTGAAACGGAGGGCGAGATACAGACGGGCTGAAACAGAGGGCGAGAAACAGAGGGGCTGAAACAGAGAGCGAGAAACAGAGGGCGAGAAACAGAGGGGCTGAAACAGAGGGCGAGAAACAGAGGGCGAGAAACAGAGGGACTGAAACAGAGGGGCTGAAACAGAGGGGCTGAAACAGAGGGCGAGAAACAGAGGGGCTGAAACAGAGGGCGAGAAACAGAGGGGCTGAAACAGTGGGGCTGAAACAGAGAGGCTGAAACAGAGGGCGAGAAACAGAGGGGCTGAAACAGAGGGCATGAAACAGAGGGGCTGAAACAGAGGGCGAGAAACAGAGGGGCTGAAACAGAGGGGCTGAAACAGAGGAGCTGAAACAGAGGGGCTGAAACAGAGGGCGAGATACAGAGGGGCTGAAACAGAGGGCGAGAAACAGAGGGGCTGAAACAGAGAGCGAGAAACAGAGGGCGAGAAACATAGGGGCTGAAACAGAGGCCGAGAAATAGAGGGGCTGAAACACAGGGCGAGAAACAGAGTGGCTGAAACAGAGGGCGAGAAACAGAGGGGCTGAAACAGAGGGGCTGAAACAGAGGGCGAGAAACAGAGGGGCTGAAACAGAGGGCGAGAAACAGAGGGGCTGAAACAGAGGGCGAGAAACAGAGGGGCTGAATCAGAGGGGCTGAAACAGTGGGCGAGAAACAGAGGGGCTGAATCAGAGGGGCTGAAACAGAGGGCGAGAAACAGATGGGCTGAAACAGAGAGCGAGAAACAGAGGGGCTGAAACAGAGGGGCTGAAACAGAGGGTGAGAAACAGAGGGGCTGAAACAGAGGGCGAGAAACAGAGGGGCTGAAACAGAGGGACTGAAACAGAGGGGCAGAAACAGAGGGCGAGAAACAGAGGAGCAGAAACAGAGGGGCTGATACAGAGAACGCGAAACAGAGGGGCTGAAACAGATGGCGAGAAACAGAGGGACTGAAACAGAGGTCGAGAAACAGAGGGGCTGAAACAGAGGGCAAGAAACAGATGGGCTGAAACAAAGCGGCTGATGCAGAGGGCGAGAAATAGAGGGGCTGAAACAGAGGGGCTGAAACAGAGGGCGAGAAACAGAGAGGCTGAAACAGAGGGCGAGAAACAGAGGGGCTGAAACAGAGGGCGAGAAACAGAGGGGCTGAAACAGAGGGCATGAAACAGAGGGGCTGAAACAGAGGGCGAGAAACAGAGAGGCTGAAACAGAGGGCGAGAAACAGAGTGGCTGAAACAGAGGGCAAGAAACAGAGGGGCTGAAACAGAGGGCGAGAAACAGAGGGGCTGAAACAGTGGGGCTAAAACAAAGGGGCTGAAACAGAGGGCGAGAAATAGAGTGGCTGGAACAGAGGGCGAGAAACAGACGGGCTGAAACAGAGGGGATGAAACAGAGGGGCTGAAACAGAGGGCGAGAAACAGAGGGGCTGAAACAGAGGGCGAGAAACAGAGGGGCTGAAACAGAGGGCGAGAAACAGAGGGGCTAAATCAGAGGGGCTAAAACAGAGGGCGAGAAACAGAGGGGCTGAAACAGAGAGCGAGAAACAGATGGGCTGAAACAGAGGGGCTGAAACAGAGGGGCTGAAACAGAGGGGCTGAAACAGATGGCGAGAAATAGAGTGGCTGAAACAGAGGGTCTGAAACAGAGGGGCTGAATCAGAGGGGCTGATTCAGAGGGGCTGAAACAGAGGGGCTTAATCAGAGGGGCTGAAAAAGAGGGCGAGAAACAGAGGGGCTTAAACAGAGGGCGAGAAACAGAGGGGCAGAAAAAGAGGGCGAGAAACAGAGGAGCTGAAACAGAGGGGCTGAAACAGAGTGCGCGAAACAGAGGGGCTGAAACAGATGGCGAGAAACAGAGGGACTGAAACAGAGGTCGAGAAACAGTGGGGCTGAAACAGAGGGCGCGAAACAGAGGGGCTGAAACAGAGTGGCTGAAAAAGAAGGGCTGAAACAGAGGGGCTGAAACAGATGGCGAGAAACAGAGGGGCTGAATCAGAGGGGCTGAATCAGAAGGGCTGAAACAGAGGGGCTGAATCAGAGGGGCTGAAACAGAAGGCGAGAAACAGAGGGACTGAAACAGAGGGCGAGAAACTGAGGGGCAGAAACAGAGGGCGAGAAACAGAGGGGCTGAAACAGAGGGTCTGAAACAGAGGGCGAGAAACAGAGGGGCTGAAACAGAGGGCGAGAAACAGAGGGGCTGAAACAGAGGGGCTGAAACAGAGGGGCTGAAACAGAGGGCGAGAAACAGAGGGGCAGAAACTGAGGGCTTGAAACAGAGGGGCTGAAACAGAGGGGCTGAAACAGAGGGTCTGAATCAGAGTGGCTGAAACAGAGGGGCTGAAACAGAGGGCGAGAAACAAAGGGGCTGAAACAGCGGGCGAGAAACAGAGGGCCAGAAACAGAGGGGCTGAAACAGAGGGGCTGAAACAGAGGGACTGAAACAGAGGGCGAGAAACAGAGGGGCTGAAACAGAGGGGCAGAAACAGAGGGGCTGAAACAGAGGGGCTGAAACAGAGGGCGAGAAACAGAGGGGCTGAATCAGAGGGGCTGAATCAGAGGGACTGAAACAGAGGGGCTGAAACAGAGGGCGAGAAACAAAGGGGCTGAAACAGCGGGTGAGAAACAGAGGGGCTGAAACAGAGGGCGAGAAACAGAGGGGCTGAAACAGAGTGCGAGAAACAGAGGGCGAGAAACAGGGGGACTGAAACAGAGGGGCTGAAACAGAGGGGCTGAAACAGAGGGCGAGAAACAGAGGGGCTGAAACAGAGGGCGAGAAACAGAGGGGCTGAAACAGAGTGCGAGAAACAGAGGGCGAGAAACAGAGGGACTGAAACAGAGGGGCTGAAACAGAGGGGCTGAAACAGAGGGCGAGAAACAGAGGGGCTGAAACAGAGGGCGAGAAACAGAGGGGCTGAAACAGTGGGGCTGAAACAGAGAGGCTGAAACAGAGGGCGAGAAACAGAGGGGCTGAAACAGAGGGCATGAAACAGAGGGGCTGAAACAGAGGGCGAGAAACAGAGGGGCTGAAACAGAGGGGCTGAAACAGAGGAGCTGAAACAGAGGGGCTGAAACGGAGGGCGAGATACAGACGGGCTGAAACAGAGGGCGAGAAACAGAGGGGCTGAAACAGAGAGCGAGAAACAGAGGGCGAGAAACAGAGGGGCTGAAACAGAGGGCGAGAAACAGAGGGCGAGAAACAGAGGGACTGAAACAGAGGGGCTGAAACAGAGGGGCTGAAACAGAGGGCGAGAAACAGAGGGGCTGAAACAGCGGGCGAGAAACAGAGGGGCTGAAACAGTGGGGCTGAAACAGAGAGGCTGAAACAGAGGGCGAGAAACAGAGGGGCTGAAACAGAGGGCATGAAACAGAGGGGCTGAAACAGAGGGCGAGAAACAGAGGGGCTGAAACAGAGGGGCTGAAACAGAGGAGCTGAAACAGAGGGGCTGAAACAGAGGGCGAGATACAGAGGGGCTGAAACAGAGGGCGAGAAACAGAGGGGCTGAAACAGAGAGCGAGAAACAGAGGGCGAGAAACAGAGGGACTGAAACAGAGGGGCTGAAACAGAGGGGCTGAAACAGAGGGCGAGAAACTGAGGGGCTGAAACAGAGGGCGAGAAACAGAGGGGCTGAAACAGAGGGCGAGAAACAGAGGGGCTGAAACAGAGGGGCTGACACAGTGGGGCTGAAACAGAGGGGCTGAAACAGTGGGCGAGAAATAGAGGGGCTGAAACAGAGGGGCTGACACAGTGGGGCTGAAACAGAGGGGCTGAAACAGAGGGCGAGAAACAGAGGGGCTGAAACAGAGGGGCTGAAACAGAGGGGCTTAATCAGAGGGGCTGATTCAGAGGAGCTGAAACAGAGGGGCTGAATCAGAGGGTCTGAAACAGAGGGCGAGAAACAGAGGGGCTGAAACAGAGGTCGAGAAACAGAGGGGCTGAAACAGATGGCGAGAAACAGACGTGCAGAAACAGAGGGCGAGAAACAGAGGGACTGAAACAGAGGGGCTGAATCAGAGAGCGCGAAACAGAGGGACTGAAACAGAGGGCGAGAAACAGAGGAGCTGAAACAGAGGGCGAGAAACAGAGGGGCTGAAACAGAGGGCGAGAAACAGAGGGCGAGAAACAGAGGGACTGAAACAGAGGGGCTGAAACAGAGAGCGCGAAACAGAGGGACTGAAACAGAGGGCGAGGAACAGAGGGGCTGAGACAGAGGGCGAGAAACAGAGGGGCTGAAACAGAGGGCGAGAAACAGAGGGCGAGAAACAGAGGGACTGAAACAGAGGGGCTGAAACAGAGGGGCTGAAACAGAGGGCGAGAAACAGAGGGGCTGAAACAGAGGGCGAGAAACAGAGGGGCTGAAACAGTGGGGCTGAAACAGAGAGGCTGAAACAGAGGGCGAGAAACAGAGGGGTTGAAACAGAGGGCATGAAACAGAGGGGCTGAAACAGAGGGCGAGAAACAGAGGGGCTGAAACAGAGGGGCTGAAACAGAGGAGCTGAAACAGAGGGGCTGAAACAGAGGGCGAGATACAGAGGGGCTGAAACAGAGGGCGAGAAACAGAGGGGCTGAAACAGAGAGCGAGAAACAGAGGGCGAGAAACAGAGGGACTGAAACAGAGGGGCTGAAACAGAGGGGCTGAAACAGAGAGCGAGAAACTGAGGGGCTGAAACAGAGGGCGAGAAACAGAGGGGCTGAAACAGAGGGCGAGAAACAGAGGGGCTGAAACAGAGGGGCTGACACAGTGGGGCTGAAACAGAGGGGCTGAAACAGAGGGCGAGAAACAGAGGGGCTGAAACAGAGGGGCTGAAACAGAGGGGCTTAATCAGAAGGGCTGATTCAGAGGAGCTGAAACAGAGGGGCTGAATCAGAGGGTCTGAAACAGAGGGCGAGAAACAGAGGGGCTGAAACAGAGGTCGAGAAACAGAGGGGCTGAAACAGAGGGCGAGAAACAGACGGGCAGAAACAGAGGGCGAGAAACAGAGGGACTGAAACAGAGGGGCTGAAACAGAGAGCGCGAAACAGAGGGACTGAAACAGAGGGCGAGAAACAGAGGGGCTGAAACAGAGGGCGAGAAACAGAGGGGCTGAAACAGAGGGCGAGAAACAGAGGGCGAGAAACAGAGGGACTGAAACAGAGGGGCTGAAACAGAGAGCGCGAAACAGAGGGACTGAAACAGAGGGCGAGGAACAGAGGGGCTGAGACAGAGGGCGAGAAACAGAGGGGCTGAAACAGAGGGCGAGAAACAGAGGGCGAGAAACAGAGGGACTGAAACAGAGGGGCTGAAACAGAGGGGCTGAAACAGAGGATGAGAAACAGAGGGGCTGAAACAGAGGGCGAGAAACAGAGGGGCTGAAACAGAGGGCCAGAAACAGAGGGTCTGAAACAGAGGGGCTGACACAGTGGGGCTGAAACAGAGGGGCTGAAACAGAGGGCGAGAAATAGAGGGGCTGAAACAGAGGACGAGAAACAGAGGGACTGAAACAGAGGGCGAGAAACAGAGGGGCTGAAACAGAGGGTGAGAAACAGAGGGCGAGAAACAGAGGGACTGAAGCAGAGGGGCTGAAACAGAGGGGCTGAATCAGAGGGCGAGAAACAGAGGGGCTGAAACAGAGAGGCTGAAACAGAGGGCGAGAAACAGAGGGGCTGAAACAGAGGTCAAGAAACAGAGGGGCTGAAACAGAGGGCGGGAAACAGAGGGGCTGAAACAGAGGGGCTGAAACAGAGGGGCTGAAACAGAGCGGCTGAAACAGAGGGCGAGAAACAGAGGCGCTGAAACAGAGGGCGAGAAACAGAGGGGATGAAACAGAGGGCGAGAAACAGAGGGCGAGAAACAGAGGGACGGAAACAGAGGGGCTGAAACAGAGGGGCTGAAACAGAGGGCGAGAAACAGAGTGGCTGAAACAGAGGGGCTGAAACAGAGGGGCTGAAACAGAGGGCGAGAAATAGAGGGGCTGAAACAGAGTGCGAGAAACAGAGGGGCTGAAACAGAGGGTGAGAAACAGAGGGGCTGAAACAGAGGGCGAGAAACAGAGGGGCTGAAACAGAGGGCGAGAAACAGAGGGGCTGAAACAGAGGGGCTGAAACGGAGGGCGAGATACAGACGGGCTGAAACAGAGGGCGAGAAACAGAGGGGCTGAAACAGAGAGCGAGAAACAGAGGGCGAGAAACAGAGGGGCTGAAACAGAGGGCGAGAAACAGAGGGCGAGAAACAGAGGGACTGAAACAGAGGGGCTGAAACAGAGGGGCTGAAACAGAGGGCGAGAAACAGAGGGGCTGAAACAGCGGGCGAGAAACAGAGGGGCTGAAACAGTGGGGCTGAAACAGAGAGGCTGAAACAGAGGGCGAGAAACAGAGGGGCTGAAACAGAGGGCATGAAACAGAGGGGCTGAAACAGAGGGCGAGAAACAGAGGGGCTGAAACAGAGGGGCTGAAACAGAGGAGCTGAAACAGAGGGGCTGAAACAGAGGGCGAGATACAGAGGGGCTGAAACAGAGGGCGAGAAACAGAGGGGCTGAAACAGAGAGCGAGAAACAGAGGGCGAGAAACAGAGGGACTGAAACAGAGGGGCTGAAACAGAGGGGCTGAAACAGAGGGCGAGAAACTGAGGGGCTGAAACAGAGGGCGAGAAACAGAGGGGCTGAAACAGAGGGCGAGAAACAGAGGGGCTGAAACAGAGGGGCTGACACAGTGGGGCTGAAACAGAGGGGCTGAAACAGTGGGCGAGAAATAGAGGGGCTGAAACAGAGGGGCTGACACAGTGGGGCTGAAACAGAGGGGCTGAAACAGAGGGCGAGAAACAGAGGGGCTGAAACAGAGGGGCTGAAACAGAGGGGCTTAATCAGAGGGGCTGATTCAGAGGAGCTGAAACAGAGGGGCTGAATCAGAGGGTCTGAAACAGAGGGCGAGAAACAGAGGGGCTGAAACAGAGGTCGAGAAACAGAGGGGCTGAAACAGATGGCGAGAAACAGACGTGCAGAAACAGAGGGCGAGAAACAGAGGGACTGAAACAGAGGGGCTGAATCAGAGAGCGCGAAACAGAGGGACTGAAACAGAGGGCGAGAAACAGAGGAGCTGAAACAGAGGGCGAGAAACAGAGGGGCTGAAACAGAGGGCGAGAAACAGAGGGCGAGAAACAGAGGGACTGAAACAGAGGGGCTGAAACAGAGAGCGCGAAACAGAGGGACTGAAACAGAGGGCGAGGAACAGAGGGGCTGAGACAGAGGGCGAGAAACAGAGGGGCTGAAACAGAGGGCGAGAAACAGAGGGCGAGAAACAGAGGGACTGAAACAGAGGGGCTGAAACAGAGGGGCTGAAACAGAGGGCGAGAAACAGAGGGGCTGAAACAGAGGGCGAGAAACAGAGGGGCTGAAACAGTGGGGCTGAAACAGAGAGGCTGAAACAGAGGGCGAGAAACAGAGGGGTTGAAACAGAGGGCATGAAACAGAGGGGCTGAAACAGAGGGCGAGAAACAGAGGGGCTGAAACAGAGGGGCTGAAACAGAGGAGCTGAAACAGAGGGGCTGAAACAGAGGGCGAGATACAGAGGGGCTGAAACAGAGGGCGAGAAACAGAGGGGCTGAAACAGAGAGCGAGAAACAGAGGGCGAGAAACAGAGGGACTGAAACAGAGGGGCTGAAACAGAGGGGCTGAAACAGAGAGCGAGAAACTGAGGGGCTGAAACAGAGGGCGAGAAACAGAGGGGCTGAAACAGAGGGCGAGAAACAGAGGGGCTGAAACAGAGGGGCTGACACAGTGGGGCTGAAACAGAGGGGCTGAAACAGAGGGCGAGAAACAGAGGGGCTGAAACAGAGGGGCTGAAACAGAGGGGCTTAATCAGAAGGGCTGATTCAGAGGAGCTGAAACAGAGGGGCTGAATCAGAGGGTCTGAAACAGAGGGCGAGAAACAGAGGGGCTGAAACAGAGGTCGAGAAACAGAGGGGCTGAAACAGAGGGCGAGAAACAGACGGGCAGAAACAGAGGGCGAGAAACAGAGGGACTGAAACAGAGGGGCTGAAACAGAGAGCGCGAAACAGAGGGACTGAAACAGAGGGCGAGAAACAGAGGGGCTGAAACAGAGGGCGAGAAACAGAGGGGCTGAAACAGAGGGCGAGAAACAGAGGGCGAGAAACAGAGGGACTGAAACAGAGGGGCTGAAACAGAGAGCGCGAAACAGAGGGACTGAAACAGAGGGCGAGGAACAGAGGGGCTGAGACAGAGGGCGAGAAACAGAGGGGCTGAAACAGAGGGCGAGAAACAGAGGGCGAGAAACAGAGGGACTGAAACAGAGGGGCTGAAACAGAGGGGCTGAAACAGAGGATGAGAAACAGAGGGGCTGAAACAGAGGGCGAGAAACAGAGGGGCTGAAACAGAGGGCCAGAAACAGAGGGTCTGAAACAGAGGGGCTGACACAGTGGGGCTGAAACAGAGGGGCTGAAACAGAGGGCGAGAAATAGAGGGGCTGAAACAGAGGACGAGAAACAGAGGGACTGAAACAGAGGGCGAGAAACAGAGGGGCTGAAACAGAGGGTGAGAAACAGAGGGCGAGAAACAGAGGGACTGAAGCAGAGGGGCTGAAACAGAGGGGCTGAATCAGAGGGCGAGAAACAGAGGGGCTGAAACAGAGAGGCTGAAACAGAGGGCGAGAAACAGAGGGGCTGAAACAGAGGTCAAGAAACAGAGGGGCTGAAACAGAGGGCGGGAAACAGAGGGGCTGAAACAGAGGGGCTGAAACAGAGGGGCTGAAACAGAGCGGCTGAAACAGAGGGCGAGAAACAGAGGCGCTGAAACAGAGGGCGAGAAACAGAGGGGATGAAACAGAGGGCGAGAAACAGAGGGCGAGAAACAGAGGGACGGAAACAGAGGGGCTGAAACAGAGGGGCTGAAACAGAGGGCGAGAAACAGAGTGGCTGAAACAGAGGGGCTGAAACAGAGGGGCTGAAACAGAGGGCGAGAAATAGAGGGGCTGAAACAGAGTGCGAGAAACAGAGGGGCTGAAACAGAGGGTGAGAAACAGAGGGGCTGAAACAGAGGGCGAGAAACAGAGGGGCTGAAACAGAGGGGCTGAAACAGAGGGGCTGAAACAGAGGGCAAGAAACAGAGGGGCTGAAAAAGAGGACGAGAAACAGAGGGGCTGAAACAGAGGGCGAGAAACAGAGGGGCTGAATCAGATGGTCTGAAACAGAGGGCGAGAAACAGAGGGGCTGAAACAGAGGGCGAGAAACAGAGGGGCTGAAACAGAGGGGCTGAAACAGAGGGTGAGAAACAGAGGGGCTGAAACAGAGGGGCTGAATCAGAGGGGCTGATTCAGAGGTGCTGAAACAGAGGGGCTGAATCAGAGGGGCTGAAACAGAGGGCGAGAAACAGAGGGGCTGAAACAGAGGGGCTGAAACAGAGGGTGAGAAACAGAGGGGCTGAAACAGAGGGGCTGAATCAGAGGGGCTGATTCAGAGGTGCTGAAACAGAGGGGCTGAATCAGAGGGGCTGAAACAGAGGGCGAGAAACAGAGGGGCTGAAACAGAGGGCGAGAAACAGACGGGCAGAAACAGAGGGGCTGAAAAAGAGGGGCCGAAACAGTGGGGCTAAATCAGAGTTGCTGAAACAGAGGGCGAGAAATAGAGGGCGAGAAACAGAGGGACTGAAACAGTGGGGCTGAAACAGAGGGCGAGAAACAGAGGGGCTGAAACAAAGGGGCTGATACAGAGGGCGAGAAACAGACGGGCAGAAACAGAGGGGCTGAAAAAGAGGGGCCGAAACAGTGGGGCTAAATCAGAGTTGCTGAAACAGAGGGCCAGAAACAGAGGGCGAGAAACAGAGGGACTGAAACAGTGGGGCTGAAACAGAGGGCGAGAAACAGAGGGGCTGAAACAAAGGGGCTGATACAGAGGGCGAGAAACAGAGGGGCTGAAACAGAGGGGCTGAAACAGAGGGCGAGAAACAGAGGGACTGAAACAGAGGGGCTGATACAGAGGGCGAGAAACAGAGGGGCTGAAACAAAGGGGCTGAAACAGTGGGGCTAAAACAGAGGGGCTGAAACAGAGGGCGAGAAATAGAGGGGCTGAAACAGTGGGGCTAAAACAGAGGGGCTGAAACAGAGGGCGAGAAATAGAGAGGCTGAAACAGAGGTGGAGAAACTGAGGTGTTGAAACAGAGGGGCTGAAACAGAGGGGCTGAAACAGAGGGCGAGAAACAGAGGGGCTGAAACAGAGGGCGAGAAACAGAGGGGCTGAAACAGAGGGCGAGAAACAGAGGGGCTGAAACAGAGGGCGAGAAACAGAGGGGCTGAAACAGAGAGCGAGAAACAGAGTGGCTGAAACAGAGGGGCTGAAACAGAGGGTGAGAAACAGAGGGGCTGAAACAGAGGGCGAGAAACAGAGGGGCTGAAACAGAGGGGCTGAAACAGAGGGGCTGAATCAGAGGGGCTGATTCAGAGGGGCTGAAACAGAGGGGCTTAATCAGAGGGGCTGAAGCAGAGGGCGAGAAACAGAAGGGCTGAAACAGAGGGCGAGAAACAGAGGGGCAGAAAAAGAGGGCGAGAAACAGAGGAGCTGAAACAGAGGGGATGAAACAGAGAGCGCGAAACAGAGGGGCTGAAACAGATGGCGAGAAACAGAAGGGCTGAAACAGAGGGCGAGAAACAGAAGGGCTGAAACAGAGGGGCTGAAACAGAGGGGCTGAAACAGAGGGCGAGAAACAGAGGGGCAGAAACGGAGGGCTTGAAACAGAGGGGCTGAAACAGAGGGGCTGAATCAGAGGGTCTGAATCAGAGGGGCTGAAACAGAGGGGCTGAAACAGAGGGCGAGAAACAAAGGGGCTGAAACAGCGGGCGAGAAACAAAGGGCGAGAAACAGAGGGGCTGAAACAGACGGGCTGAAACAGAGAGCCTGAAACAGAGGGCGAGAAACAGAGGGTCTGAAACAGAGGGCGAAAAACAGAGGGACTGAAACAGAGGGCGAGAAACAGTGGGGCTGAATCAGAGGGGCTGAAACAGAGGGCGAGAAACAGAGAGCCTGAAACAGAGGGCGAGAAACAGAGAGCCTGAAACAGAGGGCGAGAAACAGAGGGGCTGAAACAGAGGGCAAGAAACAGAGGGGCTGAAACAGAGTGGCTGAAACAGAAGTGCTGAAACAGAGGGGCTGACACAGATGGCGAGAAACAGAGGGGCTGAATCAGAGGGGCTGAATCAGAAGGGCTGAAACAGAGGTGCTGAATCAGAGGGGCTGAAACAGAAGGCGAGAAACAGAGGGGCTGAAACAGAGGGCGAGAAACTGAGGGGCAGAAACAGAGGGCGAGAAACAGAGGGGCTGAAACAGAGTGTCTGAAACAGAGGGCGAGAAACAGAGGAGCAGAAACAGAGGGGCTGAAACAGAGGTCGAGAAACAGAGAGTCTGAAACAGAGGGCAAGAAACAGAGGGGCTGAAACAGAGAGGCTGAAACAGAAGGGCAGAAACAGAGGGGCTGAAACAGAGTGGCTGGAACAGAGGGCGAGAAACAGAGGGTCTGAATCAGACGGGCTGAATCAGAGGGGCTGAAACAGAGGGGCTGAAACAGAGGGCGAGAAACAGAGGGGCTGAAACAGAGGGCGAGAAACAGAGGGCGAGAAACAGAGGGGCTGAAAAAGAGGGGCTGAAACAGAGGGGCTGAAACAAAGCGGCTGATGCAGAGGGCGAGAAATAGAGGGGCTGAAACAGAGGGGCTGAAACAGAGGGGCTGAAACAGAGGGCGAGAAACAAAGAGGCTGAAACAGAGGGCGAGAAACAGAGGGGCTGAAACAGAGGGCGAGAAACAGAGGGGCTGAAACAGAGGGGCTGAAACAGAGGGGCTGAAACAGAGGGCGAGAAACAGAGAGGCTGAAACAGAGGGCGAGAAACAGAGTGGCTGAAACAAAGGGGCTGAAACAGTGGGGCTAAAACAGAGGGGCTGAAACAGAGGGCGAGAAATAGAGGGGCTGAAACAGTGGGGCTAAAACAGAGGGGCTGAAACAGAGGGCGAGAAATAGAGGGGCTGAAACAGAGGTGGAGAAACTGAGGGGCTGAAACAGAGGGGCTGAAACAGAGGGACTGAAACAGAGGTCGAGAAACAGAGGGGCTGAAACAGAGGGCGAGAAACAGAGGGGCTGAATCAGAGGGGCTGAAACAGAGGGCGAGAAACAGAGGGGCTGAAACAGAGGGCGAGAAACAGAGGGCGAGAAACAGAGGGGCTGAAAAAGAGGGGCTGAAACAGAGGGGCTGAAACAAAGCGGCTGATGCAGAGGGCGAGAAATAGAGGGGCTGAAACAGAGGGGCTGAAACAGAGGGGCTGAAACAGAGGGCGAGAAACAAAGAGGCTGAAACAGAGGGCGAGAAACAGAGGGGCTGAAACAGAGGGCGAGAAACAGAGGGGCTGAAACAGAGGGGCTGAAACAGAGGGGCTGAAACAGAGGGCGAGAAACAGAGAGGCTGAAACAGAGGGCGAGAAACAGAGTGGCTGAAACAAAGGGGCTGAAACAGTGGGGCTAAAACAGAGGGGCTGAAACAGAGGGCGAGAAATAGAGGGGCTGAAACAGTGGGGCTAAAACAGAGGGGCTGAAACAGAGGGCGAGAAAGAGAGGGGCTGAAACAGAGGTGGAGAAACTGAGGGGCTGAAACAGAGGGGCTGAAACAGAGGGACTGAAACAGAGGTCGAGAAACAGAGGGGCTGAAACAGAGGGCGAGAAACAGAGGGGCTGAATCAGAGGGGCTGAAACAGAGGGCGAGAAACAGAGGGGCTGAAACAGAGGGCGAGAAACAGAGGGCGAGAAACAGAGGGGCTGAAAATGAGGGGCTGAAACAGAGGGGCTGAAACAAAGCGGCTGATGCAGAGGGCGAGAAATAGAGGGGCTGAAACAGAGGGGCTGAAACAGAGGGGCTGAAACAGAGGGCGAGAAAGAGAGGGGCTGAAACAGAGGTGGAGAAACTGAGGGGCTGAAACAGAGGGGCTGAAACAGAGGGACTGAAACAGAGGTCGAGAAACAGAGGGGCTGAAACAGAGGGCGAGAAACAGAGGGGCTGAATCAGAGGGGCTGAAACAGAGGGCGAGAAACAGAGGGGCTGAAACAGAGGGCGAGAAACAGAGGGCGAGAAACAGAGGGGCTGAAAAAGAGGGGCTGAAACAGAGGGGCTGAAACAAAGCGGCTGATGCAGAGGGCGAGAAATAGAGGGGCTGAAACAGAGGGGCTGAAACAGAGGGGCTGAAACAGAGGGCGAGAAACAAAGAGGCTGAAACAGAGGGCGAGAAACAGAGGGGCTGAAACAGAGGGCGAGAAACAGAGGGGCTGAAACAGAGGGGCTGAAACAGAGGGGCTGAATCAGAGGGGCTGATTCAGAGGGGCTGAAACAGAGGGGCTTAATCAGAGGGGCTGAAACAGAGGGCGAGAAACAGAGGGGCTGAAACAGAGGGCGAGAAACAGAGGGGCAGAAAAAGAGTGTGAGAAACAGAGGAGCTGAAACAGAGGGGCTGAAACAGAGAGCGCGAAACAGAGGGGCTGAAACAGATGGCGAGAAACAGAGGGACTGAAACAGAGGTCGAGAAACAGAGGGGCTGAAACAGAGGGCAAGAAACAGAGGGGCTGAAACAGAGTGGCTGAAACAGAAGGCCTGAAACAGAGGGGCTGAAACAGATGGCGAGAAACAGAGGGGCTGAATCAGAGGGGCTGAATCAGAAGGGCTGAAACAGAGGGGATGAATATGAGGGGCTGAAACAGAAGGCGAGAAACAGCGGGGCTGAAACAGAGGGCGAGAAACAGAGGGGCTGAAACAGAGGGTCTGAAACAGAGGGCGAGAAACAGAGGAGCAGAAACAGAGGGGCTGAAACAGAGAGCGCGAAACAGAGGGTCTGAAACAGATGGCGAGAAACAGAGGGACTGAAACAGAGGTCGAGAAACAGAGAGGCTGAAACAGAGGGCAAGAAACAGAGGGGCTGAAACAGAGTGGCTGGAACAGAGGGCGAGAAAAAGAGGGTCTGAATCAGACGGGCTGAATCAGAGGGGCTGAAACAGAGGGGCTGATACAGAGGGCGAGAAACAGAGGGGCTGAAACAGAGGGCGAGAAACAGAGGGCGAGAAACAGAGGGGCTGAAAAAGAGGGGCTGAAACAGAGGGGCTGAAACAAAGCGGCTGATGCAGAGGGCGAGAAATAGAGGGGCTGAAACAGAGGGGCTGAAACAGAGGGGCTGAAACAGAGGGCGAGAAACAGAGAGGCTGAAACAGAGGGCGAGAAACAGAGGGGCTGAAACAGAGGGCGAGAAACAGAGGGGCTGAAACAGAGGGGCTGAAACAGAGGGGCTGAAACAGAGGGGCTGAAACAGAGGGCGAGAAAGAGAGAGGCTGAAACAGAGGGCGAGAAACAGAGTGGCTGAAACAGAGGGCAAGAAACAGAGGGGCTGAAACTGAGGGCGAGAAACAGAGGGGCTGAAACAGAGGGGCTGAAACAGAGGGGCTGAAACAGAGGGGCTGAAACAGAGAGCGAGAAACAGAGGGGCTGAAACAGAGGGCCAGAAACAGAGGGCGAGAAACAGAGGGACTGAAACAGTGGGGCTGAAACAGAGGGGCTGATACAGAGGGTGAGAAACAGAGGGGCTGAAACAAAGGGGCTGAAACAGTGGGGCTAAAACAGAGGGGCTGAAACAGAGGGCGAGAAATAGAGGGGCTGAAACAGTGGGGCTAAAACAGAGGGGCTGAAACAGAGGGCGAGAAATAGAGAGGCTGAAACAGAGGTGGAGAAACTGAGGTGCTGAAACAGAGGGGCTGAAACAGAGGGGCTGAAACAGAGGGCGAGAAACAGAGGGGCTGAAACAGAGGGCGAGAAACAGAGGGGCTGAAACAGAGGGCGAGAAACAGAGGGGCTGAATCAGAGGGGCTGAAACACAGGGCGAGAAACAGAGGGGCTGAAACAGAGAGCGAGAAACAGAGTGGCTGAAACAGAGGGGCTGAAACAGAGGGTGAGAAACAGAGGGGCTGAAACAGAGGGCGAGAAACAGAGGGGCTGAAACAGAGGGGCTGAAACAGAGGGGCTGAATCAGAGGGGCTGATTCAGAGGGGCTGAAACAGAGGGGCTTAATCAGAGGGGCTGAAGCAGAGAGCGAGAAACAGAGGGGCTGAAACAGAGGGCGAGAAACAGAGGGGCAGAAAAAGAGGGCGAGAAACAGAGGTGCTGAAACAGAGGGGATGAAACAGAGAGCGCGAAACAGAGGGGCTGAAACAGATGGCGAGAAACAGAGGGACTGAAACAGAGGTCGAGAAACAGAGGGGCTGAAACAGAGGGCGAGAAACAGAGGGGCTGAAACAGAGGGGCTGAAACAGAGGGGCTGAATCAGAGTGGCTGATTCAGAGGGGCTGAAACAGAGGTGCTTAATCAGAGGGGCTGAAACAGAGGGCGAGAAACAGAGGGGCAGAAAAAGAGGGCGAGAAACAGAGGAGCTGAAACAGAGGGGCTGAAACAGAGAGCGCGAAACAGAGGGGTTGAAACAGATGGCGAGAAACAGAGGGACTGAAACAGAGGTCGAGAAACAGAGGGGCTGAAACAGAGGGCAAGAAACAGAGGGGCTGAAACAGAGTGGCTGAAACAGAAGGGCTGAAACAGAGGGGCTGAAACAGATGGCGAGAAACAGAGGGGCTGAATCAGAGGGGCTGAATCAGAAGGGCTGAAACAGAGGGGCTGAATCAGAGGGGCTGAAACAGAAGGCGAGAAACAGAGGGGCTGAAACAGAGGGCGAGAAACTGAGGGGCAGAAACAGAGGGCGAGAAACAGAGGGGCTGAAACAGAGGGTCTGAAACAGAGGGCGAGAAACAGAGGGGCTGAAACAGAGGGCGAGAAACAGAAGGGCTGAAACAGAGGGGCTGAAACAGAGGGGCTGAAACAGAGGGCGAGAAACAGAGGGGCAGAAACTGAGGGCTTGAAACAGAGGGGCTGAAACAGAGGGGCTGAATCAGAGGGTCTGAATCAGAGGGGCTGAAACAGAGGGGCTGAAACAGAGGGCGAGAAACAAAGGGGCTGAAACAGCGGGCGAGAAACAAAGGGCGAGAAACAGAGGGGCTGAAACAGACGGGCTGAAACAGAGAGCCTGAAACAGAGGGCGAGAAACAGAGGGCCTGAAACAGAGGGCGAAAAACAGAGGGACTGAAACAGAGGGCGAGAAACAGAGGGGCTGAATCAGAGGGGCTGAAACAGAGGGCGAGAAACAGAGAGCCTGAAACAGAGGGCGAGAAACAGAGAGCCTGCAACAGAGGGCGAGAAACAGAGGGCCTGAAACAGAGGGCGAAAAACAGAGGGACTGAAACAGAGGGCGAGAAACAGAGGGGCTGAATCAGAGGGGCTGAAACAGAGGGCGAGAAAGAGAGAGGCTGAAACAGAGGGCGAGAAACAGAGTGGCTGAAACAGAGGGCAAGAAACAGAGGGGCTGAAACTGAGGGCGAGAAACAGAGGGGCTGAAACAAAGGGGCTGAAACAGTGGGGCTAAAACAGAGGGGCTGAAACAGAGGGCGAGAAATAGAGGGGCTGAAACAGTGGGGCTAAAACAGAGGGGCTGAAACAGAGGGCGAGAAATAGAGAGGCTGAAACAGAGGTGGAGAAACTGAGGTGCTGAAACAGAGGGGCTGAAACAGAGGGGCTGAAACAGAGGGCGAGAAACAGAGGGGCTGAAACAGAGGGCGAGAAACAGAGGGGCTGAAACAGAGGGCGAGAAACAGAGGGGCTGAATCAGAGGGGCTGAAACACAGGGCGAGAAACAGAGGGGCTTAAACAGAGAGCGAGAAACAGAGTGGCTGAAACAGAGGGGCTGAAACAGAGGGTGAGAAACAGAGGGGCTGAAACAGAGGGCGAGAAACAGAGGGGCTGAAACAGAGGGGCTGAAACAGAGGGGCTGAATCAGAGGGGCTGATTCAGAGGGGCTGAAACAGAGGGGCTTAATCAGAGGGGCTGAAGCAGAGGGCGAGAAACAGAGGGGCTGAAACAGAGGGCGAGAAACAGAGGGGCTGAAACAGAGGGCGAGAAACAAAGGGGCTGAAACAGCGGGCGAGAAACAAAGGGCGAGAAACAGAGGGGCTGAAACAGACGGGCTGAAACAGAGAGCCTGAAACAGAGGGCGAGAAACAGAGGGCCTGAAACAGAGGGCGAAAAACAGAGGGACTGAAACAGAGGGCGAGAAACAGAGGGGCTGAATCAGAGGGGCTGAAACAGAGGGCGAGAAACAGAGAGCCTGAAACAGAGGGCGAGAAACAGAGAGCCTGCAACAGAGGGCGAGAAACAGAGGGCCTGAAACAGAGGGCGAAAAACAGAGGGACTGAAACAGAGGGCGAGAAACAGAGGGGCTGAATCAGAGGGGCTGAAACAGAGGGCGAGAAACAGAGGGGCTGAAACAGAGGGGCTGAATCAGAGGGGTTGAAACAGAGGGGCTGAAACAGAGGGCGAGAAACAGAGAGGCTGAAACAGAGGGCGAGAAACAGAGGGGCTGAAACAGAGGGCGAGAAACAGAGGGGCTGAAACAGAGGGGCTGAAACAGAGGGGCTGAAACAGAGGGCGAGAAACAGACGGGCTGAAACAGATGGCGAGAAACAGAGGCGCTGAAACAGAGGGCGAGAAACAGAGGGTCTGAATCAGAGGGGCTGAAACAGAGGGCGAGAAACAGAGGGGCTGAAACAGAGGGCGAGAAACAGAGGGTCTGAAACAGATGGCGAGAAACAGAGGGACTGAAACAGAGGTCGAGAAACAGAGAGGCTGAAACAGAGGGCAAGAAACAGAGGGGCTGAAACAGAGAGGCTGAAACAGAAGGGCAGAAACAGAGGGGCTGAAACAGAGTGGCTGGAACAGAGGGCGAGAAACAGAGGGTCTGAATCAGACGGGCTGAATCAGAGGGGCTGAAACAGAGGGGCTGATACAGAGGGCGAGAAACAGAGGGGCTGAAACAGAGGGCGAGAAACAGAAGGCGAGAAACAGAGGGGCTGAAAAAGAGGGGCTGAAACAGAGGGGCTGAAACAAAGCGGCTGATGCAGAGGGCGAGAAATAGAGGGGCTGAAACAGAGGGGCTGAAACAGAGGGGCTGAAACAGAGGGCGAGAAACAGAGAGGCTGAAACAGAGGGCGAGAAACAGAGGGGCTGAAACAGAGGGCGAGAAACAGAGGGGCTGAAACAGAGGGGCTGAAACAGAGGGGCTGAAACAGAGGGGCTGAAACAGAGGGCGAGAAAGAGAGACGCTGAAACAGAGGGCGAGAAACAGAGTGGCTGAAACAGAGGGCAAGAAACAGAGGGGCTGAAACTGAGGGCGAGAAACAGAGGGGCTGAAACAGAGGGGCTGAAACAGAGGGGCTGAAACAGAGGGGCTGAAACAGAGAGCGAGAAACAGAGGGGCTGAAACAGAGGGCCAGAAACAGAGGGCGAGAAACAGAGGGACTGAAACAGTGGGGCTGAAACAGAGGGGCTGATACAGAGGGCGAGAAACAGAGGAGCTGAAACAAAGGGGCTGAAACAGTGGGGCTAAAACAGAGGGGCTGAAACAGAGGGCGAGAAATAGAGGGGCTGAAACAGTGGGGCTAAAACAGAGGGGCTGAAACAGAGGGCGAGAAATAGAGAGGCTGAAACAGAGGTGGAGAAACTGAGGTGCTGAAACAGAGGGGCTGAAACAGAGGGGCTGAAACAGAGGGCGAGAAACAGAGGGGCTGAAACAGAGTGGCTGGAACAGAGGGCGAGAAACAGAGGGTCTGAATCAGACGGGCTGAATCAGAGGGGCTGAAACAGAGGGGCTGATACAGAGGGCGAGAAACAGAGGGGCTGAAACAGAGGGCGAGAAACAGAAGGCGAGAAACAGAGGGGCTGAAAAAGAGGGGCTGAAACAGAGGGGCTGAAACAAAGCGGCTGATGCAGAGGGCGAGAAATAGAGGGGCTGAAACAGAGGGGCTGAAACAGAGGGGCTGAAACAGAGGGCGAGAAACAGAGAGGCTGAAACAGAGGGCGAGAAACAGAGGGGCTGAAACAGAGGGCGAGAAACAGAGGGGCTGAAACAGAGGGGCTGAAACAGAGGGGCTGAAACAGAGGGGCTGAAACAGAGGGCGAGAAAGAGAGAGGCTGAAACAGAGGGCGAGAAACAGAGTGGCTGAAACAGAGGGCAAGAAACAGAGGGGCTGAAACTGAGGGCGAGAAACAGAGGGGCTGAAACAGAGGGGCTGAAACAGAGGGGCTGAAACAGAGGGGCTGAAACAGAGAGCGAGAAACAGAGGGGCTGAAACAGAGGGCCAGAAACAGAGGGCGAGAAACAGAGGGACTGAAACAGTGGGGCTGAAACAGAGGGGCTGATACAGAGGGCGAGAAACAGAGGAGCTGAAACAAAGGGGCTGAAACAGTGGGGCTAAAACAGAGGGGCTGAAACAGAGGGCGAGAAATAGAGGGGCTGAAACAGTGGGGCTAAAACAGAGGGGCTGAAACAGAGGGCGAGAAATAGAGAGGCTGAAACAGAGGTGGAGAAACTGAGGTGCTGAAACAGAGGGGCTGAAACAGAGGGGCTGAAACAGAGGGCGAGAAACAGAGGGGCTGAAACAGAGGGCGAGAAACAGAGGGGCTGAAACAGAGGGCGAGAAACAGAGGGGCTGAATCAGAGGGGCTGAAACAGAGGGCGAGAAACAGAGGGGCTGAAACAGAGAGCGAGAAACAGAGTGGCTGAAACAGAGGGGCTGAAACAGAGGGTGAGAAACAGAGGGGCTGAAACAGAGGGCGAGAAACAGAGGGGCTGAAACAGAGGGGCTGAAACAGAGGGGCTGAATCAGAGGGGCTGATTCAGAGGGGCTGAAACAGAGGGGCTTAATCAGAGGGGCTGAAGCAGAGGGCGAGAAACAGAGGGGCTGAAACAGAGGGCGAGAAACAGAGGGGCAGAAAAAGAGGGCGAGAAACAGAGGAGCTGAAACAGAGGGGATGAAACAGAGAGCGCGAAACAGAGGGGCTGAAACAGATGGCGAGAAACAGAGGGACTGAAACAGAGGTCGAGAAACAGAGGGGCTGAAACAGAGGGCGAGAAACAGAGGGGCTGAAACAGAGGGGCTGAAACAGAGGGGCTGAATCAGAGTGGCTGATTCAGAGGGGCTGAAACAGAGGGGCTTAATCAGAGGGGCTGAAACAGAGGGCGAGAAACAGAGGGGCAGAAAAAGAGGGCGAGAAACAGAGGAGCTGAAACAGAGGGGCTGAAACAGAGAGCGCGAAACAGAGGGGTTGAAACAGATGGCGAGGAACAGAGGGACTGAAACAGAGGTCGAGAAACAGAGGGGCTGAAACAGAGGGCAAGAAACAGAGGGGCTGAAACAGAGTGGCTGAAACAGAAGGGCTGAAACAGAGGGGCTGAAACAGATGGCGAGAAACAGAGGGGCTGAATCAGAGGGGCTGAATCAGAAGGGCTGAAACAGAGGGGCTGAATCAGAGGGGCTGAAACAGAAGGCGAGAAACAGAGGGGCTGAAACTGAGGGCGAGAAACTGAGGGGCAGAAACAGAGGGCGAGAAACAGAGGGGCTGAAACAGAGGGTCTGAAACAGAGGGCGAGAAACAGAGGGGCTGAAACAGAGTGCGAGAAACAGAAGGGCTGAAACAGAGGGGCTGAAACAGAGGGGCTGAAACAGAGGGCGAGAAACAGAGGGGCAGAAACTGAGGGCTTGAAACAGAGGGGCTGAAACAGAGGGGCTGAATCAGAGGGTCTGAATCAGAGGGGCTGAAACAGAGGGGCTGAAACAGAGGGCGAGAAACAAAGGGGCTGAAACAGCGGGCGAGAAACAAAGGGCGAGAAACAGAGGGGCTGAAACAGACGGGCTGAAACAGAGAGCCTGAAACAGAGGGCGAGAAACAGAGGGCCTGAAACAGAGGGCGAAAAACAGAGGGGCTGAAACAGAGGGCGAGAAACAGAGGGGCTGAAACAGAGGGCGAGAAACAGAGGGGCTGAATCAGAGGGGCTGAAACACAGGGCGAGAAACAGAGGGGCTTAAACAGAGAGCGAGAAACAGAGTGGCTGAAACAGAGGGGCTGAAACAGAGGGTGAGAAACAGAGGGGCTGAAACAGAGGGCGAGAAACAGAGGGGCTGAAACAGAGGGGCTGAAACAGAGGGGCTGAATCAGAGGGGCTGATTCAGAGGGGCTGAAACAGAGGGGCTTAATCAGAGGGGCTGAAGCAGAGGGCGAGAAACAGAGGGGCTGAAACAGAGGGCGAGAAACAGAGGGGCAGAAAAAGAGGGCGAGAAACAGAGGTGCTGAAACAGAGGGGATGAAACAGAGAGCGCGAAACAGAGGGGCTGAAACAGAGGGGCTGAATCAGAGGGTCTGAATCAGAGGGGCTGAAACAGAGGGGCTGAAACAGAGGGCGAGAAACAAAGGGGCTGAAACAGCGGGCGAGAAACAAAGGGCGAGAAACAGAGGGGCTGAAACAGACGGGCTGAAACAGAGAGCCTGAAACAGAGGGCGAGAAACAGAGGGCCTGAAACAGAGGGCGAAAAACAGAGGGACTGAAACAGAGGGCGAGAAACAGAGGGGCTGAATCAGAGGGGCTGAAACAGAGGGCGAGAAACAGAGAGCCTGAAACAGAGGGCGAGAAACAGAGAGCCTGCAACAGAGGGCGAGAAACAGAGGGCCTGAAACAGAGGGCGAAAAACAGAGGGACTGAAACAGAGGGCGAGAAACAGAGGGGCTGAATCAGAGGGGCTGAAACAGAGGGCGAGAAACAGAGGGGCTGAAACAGAGGGGCTGAATCAGAGGGGTTGAAACAGAGGGGCTGAAACAGAGGGCGAGAAACAGAGAGGCTGAAACAGAGGGCGAGAAACAGAGGGGCTGAAACAGAGGGCGAGAAACAGAGGGGCTGAAACAGAGGGGCTGAAACAGAGGGGCTGAAACAGAGGGCGAGAAACAGAGGGGCTGAAACAGATGGCGAGAAACAGAGGCGCTGAAACAGAGGGCGAGAAACAGAGGGTCTGAATCAGAGGGGCTGAAACAGAGGGCGAGAAACAGAGGGGCTGAAACAGAGGGCGAGAAACAGAGGGTCTGAAACAGATGGCGAGAAACAGAGCGACTGAAACAGAGGTCGAGAAACAGAGAGGCTGAAACAGAGGGCAAGAAACAGAGGGGCTGAAACAGAGAGGCTGAAACAGAAGGGCAGAAACAGAGGGGCTGAAACAGAGGGGCTGAAACAGAGGGCGAGAAACAGAGGGACTGAAACAGAGGGGCTGATACAGAGGGCGAGAAACAGAGGGGCTGAAACAAAGGGGCTGAAACAGTGGGGCTAAAACAGAGGGGCTGAAACAGAGGGCGAGAAATAGAGGGGCTGAAACAGTGGGGCTAAAACAGAGGGGCTGAAACAGAGGGCGAGAAATAGAGAGGCTGAAACAGAGGTGGAGAAACTGAGGTGTTGAAACAGAGGGGCTGAAACAGAGGGGCTGAAACAGAGGGCGAGAAACAGAGGGGCTGAAACAGAGGGCGAGAAACAGAGGGGCTGAAACAGAGGGCGAGAAACAGAGGGGCTGAAACAGAGGGCGAGAAACAGAGGGGCTGAAACAGAGAGCGAGAAACAGAGTGGCTGAAACAGAGGGGCTGAAACAGAGGGTGAGAAACAGAGGGGCTGAAACAGAGGGCGAGAAACAGAGGGGCTGAAACAGAGGGGCTGAAACAGAGGGGCTGAATCAGAGGGGCTGATTCAGAGGGGCTGAAACAGAGGGGCTTAATCAGAGGGGCTGAAGCAGAGGGCGAGAAACAGAAGGGCTGAAACAGAGGGCGAGAAACAGAGGGGCAGAAAAAGAGGGCGAGAAACAGAGGAGCTGAAACAGAGGGGATGAAACAGAGAGCGCGAAACAGAGGGGCTGAAACAGATGGCGAGAAACAGAAGGGCTGAAACAGAGGGCGAGAAACAGAAGGGCTGAAACAGAGGGGCTGAAACAGAGGGGCTGAAACAGAGGGCGAGAAACAGAGGGGCAGAAACGGAGGGCTTGAAACAGAGGGGCTGAAACAGAGGGGCTGAATCAGAGGGTCTGAATCAGAGGGGCTGAAACAGAGGGGCTGAAACAGAGGGCGAGAAACAAAGGGGCTGAAACAGCGGGCGAGAAACAAAGGGCGAGAAACAGAGGGGCTGAAACAGACGGGCTGAAACAGAGAGCCTGAAACAGAGGGCGAGAAACAGAGGGTCTGAAACAGAGGGCGAAAAACAGAGGGACTGAAACAGAGGGCGAGAAACAGTGGGGCTGAATCAGAGGGGCTGAAACAGAGGGCGAGAAACAGAGAGCCTGAAACAGAGGGCGAGAAACAGAGAGCCTGAAACAGAGGGCGAGAAACAGAGGGGCTGAAACAGAGGGCAAGAAACAGAGGGGCTGAAACAGAGTGGCTGAAACAGAAGTGCTGAAACAGAGGGGCTGACACAGATGGCGAGAAACAGAGGGGCTGAATCAGAGGGGCTGAATCAGAAGGGCTGAAACAGAGGTGCTGAATCAGAGGGGCTGAAACAGAAGGCGAGAAACAGAGGGGCTGAAACAGAGGGCGAGAAACTGAGGGGCAGAAACAGAGGGCGAGAAACAGAGGGGCTGAAACAGAGTGTCTGAAACAGAGGGCGAGAAACAGAGGAGCAGAAACAGAGGGGCTGAAACAGAGGTCGAGAAACAGAGAGTCTGAAACAGAGGGCAAGAAACAGAGGGGCTGAAACAGAGAGGCTGAAACAGAAGGGCAGAAACAGAGGGGCTGAAACAGAGTGGCTGGAACAGAGGGCGAGAAACAGAGGGTCTGAATCAGACGGGCTGAATCAGAGGGGCTGAAACAGAGGGGCTGAAACAGAGGGCGAGAAACAGAGGGGCTGAAACAGAGGGCGAGAAACAGAGGGCGAGAAACAGAGGGGCTGAAAAAGAGGGGCTGAAACAGAGGGGCTGAAACAAAGCGGCTGATGCAGAGGGCGAGAAATAGAGGGGCTGAAACAGAGGGGCTGAAACAGAGGGGCTGAAACAGAGGGCGAGAAACAAAGAGGCTGAAACAGAGGGCGAGAAACAGAGGGGCTGAAACAGAGGGCGAGAAACAGAGGGGCTGAAACAGAGGGGCTGAAACAGAGGGGCTGAAACAGAGGGCGAGAAACAGAGAGGCTGAAACAGAGGGCGAGAAACAGAGTGGCTGAAACAAAGGGGCTGAAACAGTGGGGCTAAAACAGAGGGGCTGAAACAGAGGGCGAGAAATAGAGGGGCTGAAACAGTGGGGCTAAAACAGAGGGGCTGAAACAGAGGGCGAGAAATAGAGGGGCTGAAACAGAGGTGGAGAAACTGAGGGGCTGAAACAGAGGGGCTGAAACAGAGGGACTGAAACAGAGGTCGAGAAACAGAGGGGCTGAAACAGAGGGCGAGAAACAGAGGGGCTGAATCAGAGGGGCTGAAACAGAGGGCGAGAAACAGAGGGGCTGAAACAGAGGGCGAGAAACAGAGGGCGAGAAACAGAGGGGCTGAAAAAGAGGGGCTGAAACAGAGGGGCTGAAACAAAGCGGCTGATGCAGAGGGCGAGAAATAGAGGGGCTGAAACAGAGGGGCTGAAACAGAGGGGCTGAAACAGAGGGCGAGAAACAAAGAGGCTGAAACAGAGGGCGAGAAACAGAGGGGCTGAAACAGAGGGCGAGAAACAGAGGGGCTGAAACAGAGGGGCTGAAACAGAGGGGCTGAAACAGAGGGCGAGAAACAGAGAGGCTGAAACAGAGGGCGAGAAACAGAGTGGCTGAAACAAAGGGGCTGAAACAGTGGGGCTAAAACAGAGGGGCTGAAACAGAGGGCGAGAAATAGAGGGGCTGAAACAGTGGGGCTAAAACAGAGGGGCTGAAACAGAGGGCGAGAAAGAGAGGGGCTGAAACAGAGGTGGAGAAACTGAGGGGCTGAAACAGAGGGGCTGAAACAGAGGGACTGAAACAGAGGTCGAGAAACAGAGGGGCTGAAACAGAGGGCGAGAAACAGAGGGGCTGAATCAGAGGGGCTGAAACAGAGGGCGAGAAACAGAGGGGCTGAAACAGAGGGCGAGAAACAGAGGGCGAGAAACAGAGGGGCTGAAAATGAGGGGCTGAAACAGAGGGGCTGAAACAAAGCGGCTGATGCAGAGGGCGAGAAATAGAGGGGCTGAAACAGAGGGGCTGAAACAGAGGGGCTGAAACAGAGGGCGAGAAAGAGAGGGGCTGAAACAGAGGTGGAGAAACTGAGGGGCTGAAACAGAGGGGCTGAAACAGAGGGACTGAAACAGAGGTCGAGAAACAGAGGGGCTGAAACAGAGGGCGAGAAACAGAGGGGCTGAATCAGAGGGGCTGAAACAGAGGGCGAGAAACAGAGGGGCTGAAACAGAGGGCGAGAAACAGAGGGCGAGAAACAGAGGGGCTGAAAAAGAGGGGCTGAAACAGAGGGGCTGAAACAAAGCGGCTGATGCAGAGGGCGAGAAATAGAGGGGCTGAAACAGAGGGGCTGAAACAGAGGGGCTGAAACAGAGGGCGAGAAACAAAGAGGCTGAAACAGAGGGCGAGAAACAGAGGGGCTGAAACAGAGGGCGAGAAACAGAGGGGCTGAAACAGAGGGGCTGAAACAGAGGGGCTGAATCAGAGGGGCTGATTCAGAGGGGCTGAAACAGAGGGGCTTAATCAGAGGGGCTGAAACAGAGGGCGAGAAACAGAGGGGCTGAAACAGAGGGCGAGAAACAGAGGGGCAGAAAAAGAGTGTGAGAAACAGAGGAGCTGAAACAGAGGGGCTGAAACAGAGAGCGCGAAACAGAGGGGCTGAAACAGATGGCGAGAAACAGAGGGACTGAAACAGAGGTCGAGAAACAGAGGGGCTGAAACAGAGGGCAAGAAACAGAGGGGCTGAAACAGAGTGGCTGAAACAGAAGGCCTGAAACAGAGGGGCTGAAACAGATGGCGAGAAACAGAGGGGCTGAATCAGAGGGGCTGAATCAGAAGGGCTGAAACAGAGGGGATGAATATGAGGGGCTGAAACAGAAGGCGAGAAACAGCGGGGCTGAAACAGAGGGCGAGAAACAGAGGGGCTGAAACAGAGGGTCTGAAACAGAGGGCGAGAAACAGAGGAGCAGAAACAGAGGGGCTGAAACAGAGAGCGCGAAACAGAGGGTCTGAAACAGATGGCGAGAAACAGAGGGACTGAAACAGAGGTCGAGAAACAGAGAGGCTGAAACAGAGGGCAAGAAACAGAGGGGCTGAAACAGAGTGGCTGGAACAGAGGGCGAGAAAAAGAGGGTCTGAATCAGACGGGCTGAATCAGAGGGGCTGAAACAGAGGGGCTGATACAGAGGGCGAGAAACAGAGGGGCTGAAACAGAGGGCGAGAAACAGAGGGCGAGAAACAGAGGGGCTGAAAAAGAGGGGCTGAAACAGAGGGGCTGAAACAAAGCGGCTGATGCAGAGGGCGAGAAATAGAGGGGCTGAAACAGAGGGGCTGAAACAGAGGGGCTGAAACAGAGGGCGAGAAACAGAGAGGCTGAAACAGAGGGCGAGAAACAGAGGGGCTGAAACAGAGGGCGAGAAACAGAGGGGCTGAAACAGAGGGGCTGAAACAGAGGGGCTGAAACAGAGGGGCTGAAACAGAGGGCGAGAAAGAGAGAGGCTGAAACAGAGGGCGAGAAACAGAGTGGCTGAAACAGAGGGCAAGAAACAGAGGGGCTGAAACTGAGGGCGAGAAACAGAGGGGCTGAAACAGAGGGGCTGAAACAGAGGGGCTGAAACAGAGGGGCTGAAACAGAGAGCGAGAAACAGAGGGGCTGAAACAGAGGGCCAGAAACAGAGGGCGAGAAACAGAGGGACTGAAACAGTGGGGCTGAAACAGAGGGGCTGATACAGAGGGTGAGAAACAGAGGGGCTGAAACAAAGGGGCTGAAACAGTGGGGCTAAAACAGAGGGGCTGAAACAGAGGGCGAGAAATAGAGGGGCTGAAACAGTGGGGCTAAAACAGAGGGGCTGAAACAGAGGGCGAGAAATAGAGAGGCTGAAACAGAGGTGGAGAAACTGAGGTGCTGAAACAGAGGGGCTGAAACAGAGGGGCTGAAACAGAGGGCGAGAAACAGAGGGGCTGAAACAGAGGGCGAGAAACAGAGGGGCTGAAACAGAGGGCGAGAAACAGAGGGGCTGAATCAGAGGGGCTGAAACACAGGGCGAGAAACAGAGGGGCTGAAACAGAGAGCGAGAAACAGAGTGGCTGAAACAGAGGGGCTGAAACAGAGGGTGAGAAACAGAGGGGCTGAAACAGAGGGCGAGAAACAGAGGGGCTGAAACAGAGGGGCTGAAACAGAGGGGCTGAATCAGAGGGGCTGATTCAGAGGGGCTGAAACAGAGGGGCTTAATCAGAGGGGCTGAAGCAGAGAGCGAGAAACAGAGGGGCTGAAACAGAGGGCGAGAAACAGAGGGGCAGAAAAAGAGGGCGAGAAACAGAGGTGCTGAAACAGAGGGGATGAAACAGAGAGCGCGAAACAGAGGGGCTGAAACAGATGGCGAGAAACAGAGGGACTGAAACAGAGGTCGAGAAACAGAGGGGCTGAAACAGAGGGCGAGAAACAGAGGGGCTGAAACAGAGGGGCTGAAACAGAGGGGCTGAATCAGAGTGGCTGATTCAGAGGGGCTGAAACAGAGGTGCTTAATCAGAGGGGCTGAAACAGAGGGCGAGAAACAGAGGGGCAGAAAAAGAGGGCGAGAAACAGAGGAGCTGAAACAGAGGGGCTGAAACAGAGAGCGCGAAACAGAGGGGTTGAAACAGATGGCGAGAAACAGAGGGACTGAAACAGAGGTCGAGAAACAGAGGGGCTGAAACAGAGGGCAAGAAACAGAGGGGCTGAAACAGAGTGGCTGAAACAGAAGGGCTGAAACAGAGGGGCTGAAACAGATGGCGAGAAACAGAGGGGCTGAATCAGAGGGGCTGAATCAGAAGGGCTGAAACAGAGGGGCTGAATCAGAGGGGCTGAAACAGAAGGCGAGAAACAGAGGGGCTGAAACAGAGGGCGAGAAACTGAGGGGCAGAAACAGAGGGCGAGAAACAGAGGGGCTGAAACAGAGGGTCTGAAACAGAGGGCGAGAAACAGAGGGGCTGAAACAGAGGGCGAGAAACAGAAGGGCTGAAACAGAGGGGCTGAAACAGAGGGGCTGAAACAGAGGGCGAGAAACAGAGGGGCAGAAACTGAGGGCTTGAAACAGAGGGGCTGAAACAGAGGGGCTGAATCAGAGGGTCTGAATCAGAGGGGCTGAAACAGAGGGGCTGAAACAGAGGGCGAGAAACAAAGGGGCTGAAACAGCGGGCGAGAAACAAAGGGCGAGAAACAGAGGGGCTGAAACAGACGGGCTGAAACAGAGAGCCTGAAACAGAGGGCGAGAAACAGAGGGCCTGAAACAGAGGGCGAAAAACAGAGGGACTGAAACAGAGGGCGAGAAACAGAGGGGCTGAATCAGAGGGGCTGAAACAGAGGGCGAGAAACAGAGAGCCTGAAACAGAGGGCGAGAAACAGAGAGCCTGCAACAGAGGGCGAGAAACAGAGGGCCTGAAACAGAGGGCGAAAAACAGAGGGACTGAAACAGAGGGCGAGAAACAGAGGGGCTGAATCAGAGGGGCTGAAACAGAGGGCGAGAAAGAGAGAGGCTGAAACAGAGGGCGAGAAACAGAGTGGCTGAAACAGAGGGCAAGAAACAGAGGGGCTGAAACTGAGGGCGAGAAACAGAGGGGCTGAAACAAAGGGGCTGAAACAGTGGGGCTAAAACAGAGGGGCTGAAACAGAGGGCGAGAAATAGAGGGGCTGAAACAGTGGGGCTAAAACAGAGGGGCTGAAACAGAGGGCGAGAAATAGAGAGGCTGAAACAGAGGTGGAGAAACTGAGGTGCTGAAACAGAGGGGCTGAAACAGAGGGGCTGAAACAGAGGGCGAGAAACAGAGGGGCTGAAACAGAGGGCGAGAAACAGAGGGGCTGAAACAGAGGGCGAGAAACAGAGGGGCTGAATCAGAGGGGCTGAAACACAGGGCGAGAAACAGAGGGGCTTAAACAGAGAGCGAGAAACAGAGTGGCTGAAACAGAGGGGCTGAAACAGAGGGTGAGAAACAGAGGGGCTGAAACAGAGGGCGAGAAACAGAGGGGCTGAAACAGAGGGGCTGAAACAGAGGGGCTGAATCAGAGGGGCTGATTCAGAGGGGCTGAAACAGAGGGGCTTAATCAGAGGGGCTGAAGCAGAGGGCGAGAAACAGAGGGGCTGAAACAGAGGGCGAGAAACAGAGGGGCTGAAACAGAGGGCGAGAAACAAAGGGGCTGAAACAGCGGGCGAGAAACAAAGGGCGAGAAACAGAGGGGCTGAAACAGACGGGCTGAAACAGAGAGCCTGAAACAGAGGGCGAGAAACAGAGGGCCTGAAACAGAGGGCGAAAAACAGAGGGACTGAAACAGAGGGCGAGAAACAGAGGGGCTGAATCAGAGGGGCTGAAACAGAGGGCGAGAAACAGAGAGCCTGAAACAGAGGGCGAGAAACAGAGAGCCTGCAACAGAGGGCGAGAAACAGAGGGCCTGAAACAGAGGGCGAAAAACAGAGGGACTGAAACAGAGGGCGAGAAACAGAGGGGCTGAATCAGAGGGGCTGAAACAGAGGGCGAGAAACAGAGGGGCTGAAACAGAGGGGCTGAATCAGAGGGGTTGAAACAGAGGGGCTGAAACAGAGGGCGAGAAACAGAGAGGCTGAAACAGAGGGCGAGAAACAGAGGGGCTGAAACAGAGGGCGAGAAACAGAGGGGCTGAAACAGAGGGGCTGAAACAGAGGGGCTGAAACAGAGGGCGAGAAACAGACGGGCTGAAACAGATGGCGAGAAACAGAGGCGCTGAAACAGAGGGCGAGAAACAGAGGGTCTGAATCAGAGGGGCTGAAACAGAGGGCGAGAAACAGAGGGGCTGAAACAGAGGGCGAGAAACAGAGGGTCTGAAACAGATGGCGAGAAACAGAGGGACTGAAACAGAGGTCGAGAAACAGAGAGGCTGAAACAGAGGGCAAGAAACAGAGGGGCTGAAACAGAGAGGCTGAAACAGAAGGGCAGAAACAGAGGGGCTGAAACAGAGTGGCTGGAACAGAGGGCGAGAAACAGAGGGTCTGAATCAGACGGGCTGAATCAGAGGGGCTGAAACAGAGGGGCTGATACAGAGGGCGAGAAACAGAGGGGCTGAAACAGAGGGCGAGAAACAGAAGGCGAGAAACAGAGGGGCTGAAAAAGAGGGGCTGAAACAGAGGGGCTGAAACAAAGCGGCTGATGCAGAGGGCGAGAAATAGAGGGGCTGAAACAGAGGGGCTGAAACAGAGGGGCTGAAACAGAGGGCGAGAAACAGAGAGGCTGAAACAGAGGGCGAGAAACAGAGGGGCTGAAACAGAGGGCGAGAAACAGAGGGGCTGAAACAGAGGGGCTGAAACAGAGGGGCTGAAACAGAGGGGCTGAAACAGAGGGCGAGAAAGAGAGACGCTGAAACAGAGGGCGAGAAACAGAGTGGCTGAAACAGAGGGCAAGAAACAGAGGGGCTGAAACTGAGGGCGAGAAACAGAGGGGCTGAAACAGAGGGGCTGAAACAGAGGGGCTGAAACAGAGGGGCTGAAACAGAGAGCGAGAAACAGAGGGGCTGAAACAGAGGGCCAGAAACAGAGGGCGAGAAACAGAGGGACTGAAACAGTGGGGCTGAAACAGAGGGGCTGATACAGAGGGCGAGAAACAGAGGAGCTGAAACAAAGGGGCTGAAACAGTGGGGCTAAAACAGAGGGGCTGAAACAGAGGGCGAGAAATAGAGGGGCTGAAACAGTGGGGCTAAAACAGAGGGGCTGAAACAGAGGGCGAGAAATAGAGAGGCTGAAACAGAGGTGGAGAAACTGAGGTGCTGAAACAGAGGGGCTGAAACAGAGGGGCTGAAACAGAGGGCGAGAAACAGAGGGGCTGAAACAGAGTGGCTGGAACAGAGGGCGAGAAACAGAGGGTCTGAATCAGACGGGCTGAATCAGAGGGGCTGAAACAGAGGGGCTGATACAGAGGGCGAGAAACAGAGGGGCTGAAACAGAGGGCGAGAAACAGAAGGCGAGAAACAGAGGGGCTGAAAAAGAGGGGCTGAAACAGAGGGGCTGAAACAAAGCGGCTGATGCAGAGGGCGAGAAATAGAGGGGCTGAAACAGAGGGGCTGAAACAGAGGGGCTGAAACAGAGGGCGAGAAACAGAGAGGCTGAAACAGAGGGCGAGAAACAGAGGGGCTGAAACAGAGGGCGAGAAACAGAGGGGCTGAAACAGAGGGGCTGAAACAGAGGGGCTGAAACAGAGGGGCTGAAACAGAGGGCGAGAAAGAGAGAGGCTGAAACAGAGGGCGAGAAACAGAGTGGCTGAAACAGAGGGCAAGAAACAGAGGGGCTGAAACTGAGGGCGAGAAACAGAGGGGCTGAAACAGAGGGGCTGAAACAGAGGGGCTGAAACAGAGGGGCTGAAACAGAGAGCGAGAAACAGAGGGGCTGAAACAGAGGGCCAGAAACAGAGGGCGAGAAACAGAGGGACTGAAACAGTGGGGCTGAAACAGAGGGGCTGATACAGAGGGCGAGAAACAGAGGAGCTGAAACAAAGGGGCTGAAACAGTGGGGCTAAAACAGAGGGGCTGAAACAGAGGGCGAGAAATAGAGGGGCTGAAACAGTGGGGCTAAAACAGAGGGGCTGAAACAGAGGGCGAGAAATAGAGAGGCTGAAACAGAGGTGGAGAAACTGAGGTGCTGAAACAGAGGGGCTGAAACAGAGGGGCTGAAACAGAGGGCGAGAAACAGAGGGGCTGAAACAGAGGGCGAGAAACAGAGGGGCTGAAACAGAGGGCGAGAAACAGAGGGGCTGAATCAGAGGGGCTGAAACAGAGGGCGAGAAACAGAGGGGCTGAAACAGAGAGCGAGAAACAGAGTGGCTGAAACAGAGGGGCTGAAACAGAGGGTGAGAAACAGAGGGGCTGAAACAGAGGGCGAGAAACAGAGGGGCTGAAACAGAGGGGCTGAAACAGAGGGGCTGAATCAGAGGGGCTGATTCAGAGGGGCTGAAACAGAGGGGCTTAATCAGAGGGGCTGAAGCAGAGGGCGAGAAACAGAGGGGCTGAAACAGAGGGCGAGAAACAGAGGGGCAGAAAAAGAGGGCGAGAAACAGAGGAGCTGAAACAGAGGGGATGAAACAGAGAGCGCGAAACAGAGGGGCTGAAACAGATGGCGAGAAACAGAGGGACTGAAACAGAGGTCGAGAAACAGAGGGGCTGAAACAGAGGGCGAGAAACAGAGGGGCTGAAACAGAGGGGCTGAAACAGAGGGGCTGAATCAGAGTGGCTGATTCAGAGGGGCTGAAACAGAGGGGCTTAATCAGAGGGGCTGAAACAGAGGGCGAGAAACAGAGGGGCAGAAAAAGAGGGCGAGAAACAGAGGAGCTGAAACAGAGGGGCTGAAACAGAGAGCGCGAAACAGAGGGGTTGAAACAGATGGCGAGGAACAGAGGGACTGAAACAGAGGTCGAGAAACAGAGGGGCTGAAACAGAGGGCAAGAAACAGAGGGGCTGAAACAGAGTGGCTGAAACAGAAGGGCTGAAACAGAGGGGCTGAAACAGATGGCGAGAAACAGAGGGGCTGAATCAGAGGGGCTGAATCAGAAGGGCTGAAACAGAGGGGCTGAATCAGAGGGGCTGAAACAGAAGGCGAGAAACAGAGGGGCTGAAACTGAGGGCGAGAAACTGAGGGGCAGAAACAGAGGGCGAGAAACAGAGGGGCTGAAACAGAGGGTCTGAAACAGAGGGCGAGAAACAGAGGGGCTGAAACAGAGTGCGAGAAACAGAAGGGCTGAAACAGAGGGGCTGAAACAGAGGGGCTGAAACAGAGGGCGAGAAACAGAGGGGCAGAAACTGAGGGCTTGAAACAGAGGGGCTGAAACAGAGGGGCTGAATCAGAGGGTCTGAATCAGAGGGGCTGAAACAGAGGGGCTGAAACAGAGGGCGAGAAACAAAGGGGCTGAAACAGCGGGCGAGAAACAAAGGGCGAGAAACAGAGGGGCTGAAACAGACGGGCTGAAACAGAGAGCCTGAAACAGAGGGCGAGAAACAGAGGGCCTGAAACAGAGGGCGAAAAACAGAGGGGCTGAAACAGAGGGCGAGAAACAGAGGGGCTGAAACAGAGGGCGAGAAACAGAGGGGCTGAATCAGAGGGGCTGAAACACAGGGCGAGAAACAGAGGGGCTTAAACAGAGAGCGAGAAACAGAGTGGCTGAAACAGAGGGGCTGAAACAGAGGGTGAGAAACAGAGGGGCTGAAACAGAGGGCGAGAAACAGAGGGGCTGAAACAGAGGGGCTGAAACAGAGGGGCTGAATCAGAGGGGCTGATTCAGAGGGGCTGAAACAGAGGGGCTTAATCAGAGGGGCTGAAGCAGAGGGCGAGAAACAGAGGGGCTGAAACAGAGGGCGAGAAACAGAGGGGCAGAAAAAGAGGGCGAGAAACAGAGGTGCTGAAACAGAGGGGATGAAACAGAGAGCGCGAAACAGAGGGGCTGAAACAGAGGGGCTGAATCAGAGGGTCTGAATCAGAGGGGCTGAAACAGAGGGGCTGAAACAGAGGGCGAGAAACAAAGGGGCTGAAACAGCGGGCGAGAAACAAAGGGCGAGAAACAGAGGGGCTGAAACAGACGGGCTGAAACAGAGAGCCTGAAACAGAGGGCGAGAAACAGAGGGCCTGAAACAGAGGGCGAAAAACAGAGGGACTGAAACAGAGGGCGAGAAACAGAGGGGCTGAATCAGAGGGGCTGAAACAGAGGGCGAGAAACAGAGAGCCTGAAACAGAGGGCGAGAAACAGAGAGCCTGCAACAGAGGGCGAGAAACAGAGGGCCTGAAACAGAGGGCGAAAAACAGAGGGACTGAAACAGAGGGCGAGAAACAGAGGGGCTGAATCAGAGGGGCTGAAACAGAGGGCGAGAAACAGAGGGGCTGAAACAGAGGGGCTGAATCAGAGGGGTTGAAACAGAGGGGCTGAAACAGAGGGCGAGAAACAGAGAGGCTGAAACAGAGGGCGAGAAACAGAGGGGCTGAAACAGAGGGCGAGAAACAGAGGGGCTGAAACAGAGGGGCTGAAACAGAGGGGCTGAAACAGAGGGCGAGAAACAGAGGGGCTGAAACAGATGGCGAGAAACAGAGGCGCTGAAACAGAGGGCGAGAAACAGAGGGTCTGAATCAGAGGGGCTGAAACAGAGGGCGAGAAACAGAGGGGCTGAAACAGAGGGCGAGAAACAGAGGGTCTGAAACAGATGGCGAGAAACAGAGGGACTGAAACAGAGGTCGAGAAACAGAGAGGCTGAAACAGAGGGCAAGAAACAGAGGGGCTGAAACAGAGAGGCTGAAACAGAAGGGCAGAAACAGAGGGGCTGAAACAGAGTGGCTGGAACAGAGGGCGAGAAACAGAGGGTCTGAATCAGACGGGCTGAATCAGAGGGGCTGAAACAGAGGGGCTGATACAGTGGGCGAGAAACAGAGGGGCTGAAACAGAGGGCGAGAAACAGAGGGCGAGAAACAGAGGGGCTGAAAAAGAGGGGCTGAAACAGAGGGGCTGAAACAAAGCGGCTGATGCAGAGGGCGAGAAATAGAGGGGCTGAAACAGAGGGGCTGAAACAGAGGGGCTGAAACAGAGGGCGAGAAACAGAGAGGCTGAAACAGAGGGCGAGAAACAGAGGGGCTGAAACAGAGGGCGAGAAACAGAGGGGCTGAAACAGAGGGGCTGAAACAGAGGGGCTGAAACAGAGGGGCTGAAACAGAGGGCGAGAAAGAGAGAGGCTGAAACAGAGGGCGAGAAACAGAGTGGCTGAAACAGAGGGCAAGAAACAGAGGGGCTGAAACTGAGGGCGAGAAACAGAGGGGCTGAAACAGAGGGGCTGAAACAGAGGGGCTGAAACAGAGGGGCTGAAACAGAGAGCGAGAAACAGAGGGGCTGTAACAGAGGGCCAGAAACAGAGGGCGAGAAACAGAGGGACTGAAACAGTGGGGCTGAAACAGAGGGGCTGATATAGAGGGCGAGGAACAGAGGGGCTGAAACAAAGGGGCTGAAACAGTGGGGCTAAAACAGAGGGGCTGAAACAGAGGGCGAGAAATAGAGGGGCTGAAACAGTGGGGCTAAAACAGAGGGGCTGAAACAGAGGGCGAGAAATAGAGAGGCTGAAACAGAGGTGGAGAAACTGAGGTGCTGAAACAGAGGGGCTGAAACAGAGGGGCTGAAACAGAGGGCGAGAAACAGAGGGGCTGAAACAGAGGGCGAGAAACAGAGGGGCTGAAACAGAGGGCGAGAAACAGAGGGGCTGAATCAGAGGGGCTGAAACAGAGGGCGAGAAACAGAGGGGCTGAAACAGAGAGCGAGAAACAGAGTGGCTGAAACAGAGGGGCTGAAACAGAGGGTGAGAAACAGAGGGGCTGAAACAGAGGGCGAGAAACAGAGGGGCTGAAACAGAGGGGCTGAAACAGAGGGGCTGAATCAGAGGGGCTGATACAGAGGGGCTGAAACAGAGGGGCTTAATCAGAGGGGCTGAAGCAGAGGGCGAGAAACAGAGGGGCTGAAACAGAGGGCGAGAAACAGAGGGGCAGAAAAAGAGGGCGAGAAACAGAGGTGCTGAAACAGAGGGGATGAAACAGAGAGCGCGAAACAGTGGGGCTGAAACAGATGGCGAGAAACAGAGGGACTGAAACAGAGGTCGAGAAACAGAGGGGCTGAAACAGAGGGCGAGAAACAGAGGGGCTGAAACAGAGGGGCTGAAACAGAGGGGCTGAATCAGAGTGGCTGATTCAGAGGGGCTGAAACAGAGGGGCTTAATCAGAGGGGCTGAAACAGAGGGCGAGAAACAGAGGGGCAGAAAAAGAGGGCGAGAAACAGAGGGGCTGAAACAGAGAGCGCGAAACAGAGGGGTTGAAACAGATGGCGAGAAACAGAGGGACTGAAACAGAGGTCGAGAAACAGAGGGGCTGAAACAGAGGGCAAGAAACAGAGGGGCTGAAACAGAGTGGCTGAAACAGAAGGGCTGAAACAGAGGGGCTGAAACAGATGGCGAGAAACAGAGGGGCTGAATCAGAGGGGCTGAATCAGAAGGGCTGAAACAGAGGGGCTGAATCAGAGGGGCTGAAACAGAAGGCGAGAAACAGAGGGGCTGAAACAGAGGGCGAGAAACTGTGGGGCAGAAACAGAGGGCGAGAAAAGAGGGGCTGAAACAGAGGGTCTGAAACAGAGGGCGAGAAACAGAGGGGCTGAAACAGAGGGCGAGAAACAGAAGGGCTGAAACAGAGGGGCTGAAACAGAGGGGCTGAAACAGAGAGCGAGAAACAGAGGGGCAGAAACTGAGGGCTTGAAACAGAGGGGCTGAAACAGAGGGGCTGAATCAGAGGGTCTGAATCAGAGGGGCTGAAACAGAGGGGCTGAAACAGAGGGCGAGAAACAAAGGGGCTGAAACAGCGGGCGAGAAACAAAGGGCGAGAAACAGAGGGGCTGAAACAGACGGGCTGAAACAGAGAGCCTGAAACAGAGGGCGAGAAACAGAGGGCCTGAAACAGAGGGCGAAAAACAGAGGGACTGAAACAGAGGGCGAGAAACAGAGGGGCTGAATCAGAGGGGCTGAAACAGAGGGCGAGAAACAGAGAGCCTGAAACAGAGGGCGAGAAACAGAGAGCCTGCAACAGAGGGCGAGAAACAGAGGGCCTGAAACAGAGGGCGAAAAACAGAGGGACTGAAACAGAGGGCGAGAAACAGAGGGGCTGAATCAGAGGGGCTGAAACAGAGGGCGAGAAACAGAGGGGCTGAAACAGAGGGGCTGAATCAGAGGGGTTGAAACAGAGGGGCTGAAACAGAGGGCGAGAAACAGAGAGGCTGAAACAGAGGGCGAGAAACAGAGGGGCTGAAACAGAGGGCGAGAAACAGAGGGGCTGAAACAGAGGGGCTGAAACAGAGGGGCTGAAACAGAGGGCGAGAAACAGAGGGGCTGAAACAGATGGCGAGAAACAGAGGCGCTGAAACAGAGGGCGAGAAACAGAGGGTCTGAATCAGAGGGGCTGAAACAGAGGGCGAGAAACAGAGGGGCTGAAACAGAGGTCGAGAAACAGAGGGGCTGAAACAGAGGGCAAGAAACAGAGGGGCTGAAGCAGAGGGCGAGAAACAGAGGGGCTGAAACAGAGGGCGAGAAACAGAGGGGCTGAAACAGAGGGCGAGAAATAGAGCGGCTGAAACAGATGGCGAGAAACAGAGGGACTGAAACAGAGGTCGAGAAACAGAGGGGCTGAATCAGAGGGGCTGAAACAGAGGGTGAGAAACAGAGGGGCTGAAACAGAGGGGCTGAAACAGAGGGTGAGAAACAGAGGGGCTGAAACAGAGGGCGAGAAACAGAGAGGCTGAAACAGAGGGGCTGAAACAGAGGGGCTGAATCAGAGGGGCTGATTCAGAGGGGCTGAAACAGAGGGGCTTAATCAGAGGGGCTGAAACAGAGGGCGAGAAACAGAGGGGCTGAAACAGAGGGGCAGAAAAAGAGGGCGAGAAACAGAGGAGCAGAAAAAGAGGGGCTGAAACAGAGAGCGCGAAACAGAGGGGCTGAAACAGATGGCGAGAAACAGAGGGACTGAAACAGAGGTCGAGAAACAGAGGGGCTGAAACAGAGGGCAAGAAACAGAGGGGCTGAAACAGAGTGGCTGAAACAGAAGTGCTGAAACAGAGGGGCTGACACAGATGGCGAGAAACAGAGGGGCTGAATCAGAGGGGCTGAATCAGAAGGGCTGAAACAGAGGGGCTGAATCAGAGGGGCTGAAACAGAAGGCGAGAAACAGAGGGGCTGAAACAGAGGGCGAGAAACTGAGGGGCAGAAACAGAGGGCGAGAAACAGAGGGGCTGAAACAGAGTGTCTGAAACAGAGGGCGAGAAACAGAGGAGCAGAAACAGAGGGGCTGAAACAGAGAGCGCAAAACAGAGGGTCTGAAACAGATGGCGAGAAACAGAGGGACTGAAACAGAGGTCGAGAAACAGAGAGTCTGAAACAGAGGGCAAGAAACAGAGGGGCTGAAACAGAGAGGCTGAAACAGAAGGGCAGAAACAGAGGGGCTGAAACAGAGTGGCTGGAACAGAGGGCGAGAAACAGAGGGTCTGAATCAGACGGGCTGAATCAGAGGGGCTGAAACAGAGGGGCTGAAACAGAGGGCGAGAAACAGAGGGGCTGAAACAGAGGGCGAGAAACAGAGGGCGAGAAACAGAGGGGCTGAAAAAGAGGGGCTGAAACAGAGGGGCTGAAACAAAGCGGCTGATGCAGAGGGCGAGAAATAGAGGGGCTGAAACAGAGGGGCTGAAACAGAGGGGCTGAAACAGAGGGCGAGAAACAAAGAGGCTGAAACAGAGGGAGAGAAACAGAGGGGCTGAAACAGAGGGCGAGAAACAGAGGGGCTGAAACAGAGGGGCTGAAACAGAGGGGCTGAAACAGAGGGCGAGAAACAGAGAGGCTGAAACAGAGGGCGAGAAACAGAGTGGCTGAAACAAAGGGGCTGAAACAGTGGGGCTAAAACAGAGGGGCTGAAACAGAGGGCGAGAAATAGAGGGGCTGAAACAGTGGGGCTAAAACAGAGGGGCTGAAACAGAGGGCGAGAAATAGAGGGGCTGAAACAGAGGTGGAGAAACTGAGGGGCTGAAACAGAGGGGCTGAAACAGAGGGACTGAAACAGAGGTCGAGAAACAGAGGGGCTGAAACAGAGGGCGAGAAACAGAGGGGCTGAAACAGAGGGCGAGAAACAGAGGGGCTGAATCAGAGGGGCTGAAACAGAGGGCGAGAAACAGAGGGGCTGAAACAGAGAGCGAGAAACAGAGGGGCTGAAACAGAGGGGCTGAAACAGAGGGTGAGAAACAGAGGGGCTGAAACAGAGGGCGAGAAACAGAGGGGCTGAAACAGAGGGGCTGAAACAGAGGGGCTGAATCAGAGGGGCTGATTCAGAGGGGCTGAAACAGAGGGGCTTAATCAGAGGGGCTGAAACAGAGGGCGAGAAACAGAGGGGCTGAAACAGAGGGCGAGAAACAGAGGGGCAGAAAAAGAGGGTGAGAAACAGAGGAGCTGAAACAGAGGGGCTGAAACAGAGAGCGCGAAACAGAGGGGCTGAAACAGATGGCGAGAAACAGAGGGACTGAAACAGAGGTCGAGAAACAGAGGGGCTGAAACAGAGGGCAAGAAACAGAGGGGCTGAAACAGAGTGGCTGAAACAGAAGGGCTGAAACAGAGGGGCTGAAACAGATGGCGAGAAACAGAGGGGCTGAATCAGAGGGGCTGAATCAGAAGGGCTGAAACAGAGGGGCTGAATCAGAGGGGCTGAAACAGAAGGCGAGAAACAGAGGGGCTGAAACAGAGGGCGAGAAACAGAGGGGCTGAAACAGAGGGTCTGAAACAGAGGGCGAGAAACAGAGGAGCAGAAACAGAGGGGCTGAAACAGAGAGCGCGAAACAGAGCGTCTGAAACAGATGGCGAGAAACAGAGGGACTGAAACAGAGGTCGAGAAACAGAGAGGCTGAAACAGAGGGCAAGAAACAGAGGGGCTGAAACAGAGAGGCTGGAACAGAGGGCGAGAAACAGAGGGTCTGAATCAGACGGGCTGAATCAGAGGGGCTGAAACAGAGGGGCTGATACAGAGGGCGAGAAACAGAGGGGCTGAAACAGAGGGCGAGAAACAGAGGGCGAGAAACAGAGGGGCTGAAAAAGAGGGGCTGAAACAGAGGGGCTGAAACAAAGCGGCTGATGCAGAGGGCGAGAAATAGAGGGGCTGAAACAGAGGGGCTGAAACAGAGGGGCTGAAACAGAGGGCGAGAAACAGAGGGGCTGAAACAGAGGGCGAGAAACAGAGGGGCTGAAACAGAGGGCGAGAAACAGAGGGGCTGAAACAGAGGGGCTGAAACAGAGGGGCTGAAACAGAGGGCGAGAAACAGAGAGGCTGAAACAGAGGGCGAGAAACAGAGTGGCTGAAACAGAGGGCAAGAAACAGAGGGGCTGAAACTGAGGGCGAGAAACAGAGGGGCTGAAACAGAGGGGCTGAAACAGAGGGGCTGAAACAGAGAGCGAGAAACAGAGGGGCTGAAACAGAGGGCCAGAAACAGAGGGCGAGAAACAGAGGGACTGAAACAGTGGGGCTGAAACAGAGGGGCTGATACAGAGGGCGAGAAACAGAGGGGCTGAAACAGAGGGGCTGAAACAGAGGGGCTGAAACAGAGAGCGAGAAACAGAGGGGCTGAAACAGAGGGTGAGAAACAGAGGGGCTGAAACAGAGGGCGAGAAACAGAGGGGCTGAAACAGAGGGGCTGAAACAGAGGGGCTGAATCAGAGGGGCTGATTCAGAGGGGCTGAAACAGAGGGGCTGAATCAGAGGGTCTGAATCAGAGGGGCTGAAACAGAGGGGCTGAAACAGAGGGCGAGAAACAAAGGGGCTGAAACAGCGGGCGAGAAACAAAGGGCGAGAAACAGAGGGGCTGAAACAGACGGGCTGAAACAGAGAGCCTGAAACAGAGGGCGAGAAACAGAGGGCCTGAAACAGAGGGCGAAAAACAGAGGGACTGAAACAGAGGGCGAGAAACAGAGGGGCTGAATCAGAGGGGCTGAAACAGAGGGCGAGAAACAGAGAGCCTGAAACAGAGGGCGAGAAACAGAGAGCCTGCAACAGAGGGCGAGAAACAGAGTGCCTGAAACAGAGGGCGAAAAACAGAGGGACTGAAACAGAGGGCGAGAAACAGAGGGGCTGAATCAGAGGGGCTGAAACAGAGGGCGAGAAACAGAGGGGCTGAAACAGAGGGGCTGAATCAGAGGGGTTGAAACAGAGGGGCTGAAACAGAGGGCGAGAAACAGAGAGGCTGAAACAGAGGGCGAGAAACAGAGGGGCTGAAACAGAGGGCGAGAAACAGAGGGGCTGAAACAGAGGGGCTGAAACAGAGGGGCTGAAACAGAGGGCGAGAAACAGAGGGGCTGAAACAGATGGCGAGAAACAGAGGGGCTGAAACAGAGGGCGAGAAACAGAGGGTCTGAATCAGAGGGGCTGAAACAGAGGGCGAGAAACAGAGGGGCTGAAACAGAGGTCGAGAAACAGAGGGGCTGAAACAGAGGGCAAGAAACAGAGGGGCTGAAGCAGAGGGCGAGAAACAGAGGGGCTGAAACAGAGGGCGAGAAACAGAGGGGCTGAAACAGAGGGCGAGAAATAGAGCGGCTGAAACAGAGTGGCTGAAACAGAGGGGCTGAAACAGAGGGCGAGAAACAGAGGGGCTGAAACAGAGGGCGAGAAACAGAGGGGCTGAATCAGAGGGGCTGAATCAGAGGGGCTGAAACAGAGGGGCTGAATCAGAGGGGTTGAAACAGAAGGCGAGAAACAGAGGGGCTGAAACAGAGGGCGAGAAACAGAGGGGCAGAAACAGAAGGCGAGAAACAGAGGGGCTGAAACAGAGTGCGAGAAACTGAGGGGCTGAAACAGAGGGCGAGAAACAGAGGGGCTGAAACAGAGGGGCTGAAACAGAGGGGCTGAAACAGAGGGGCTGAATCGGAGGGGCTGAAACAGACGGGCTGAAACAGAGGGGCTGAAACAGAGGGCGAGAAACAGAGGGGCTGAAACAGAGGGGCCGAAACAGAGGGGCTGAAACAGAGGGGCTGAAACAGTGGGCGAGAAACTAAGGGACTGAAACAGCGGGCGAGAAACAGAGTGCGAGAAACAGAGGGGCTGAAACAGAGGGGCTGAAACAGACGGGCTGAAACAGAGAGCCTGAAACAGAGGGGCTGAATCAGAGGGGCTGAAACAGAGGGGCTTAAATAGAGAGCGCGAAACAGAGGGGCTGAAACAGATGGCGAGAAACAGAGGGACTGAAACAGAGGTCGAGAAACAGAGGGGCTGAATCAGAGGTGCTGAAACAGAGGGTGAGAAACAGAGGGGCTGAAACAGAGGGGCTGAAACAGAGGGTGAGAAACAGAGGGGCTGAAACAGAGGGCGAGAAACAGAGAGGCTGAAACAGAGGGGCTGAAACAGAGGGGCTGAATCAGAGGGGCTGATTCAGAGGGGCTGAAACAGAGGGGCTTAATCAGAGGGGCTGAAACAGAGGGCGAGAAACAGAGGGGCTGAAACAGAGGGGCAGAAAAAGAGGGCGAGAAACAGAGGAGCAGAAAAAGAGGGGCTGAAACAGAGAGCGCGAAACAGAGGGGCTGAAACAGATGGCGAGAAACAGAGGGACTGAAACAGAGGTCGAGAAACAGAGGGGCTGAAACAGAGGGCAAGAAACAGAGGGGCTGAAACAGAGTGGCTGAAACAGAAGTGCTGAAACAGAGGGGCTGACACAGATGGCGAGAAACAGAGGGGCTGAATCAGAGGGGCTGAATCAGAAGGGCTGAAACAGAGGGGCTGAATCAGAGGGGCTGAAACAGAAGGCGAGAAACAGAGGGGCTGAAACAGAGGGCGAGAAACTGAGGGGCAGAAACAGAGGGCGAGAAACAGAGGGGCTGAAACAGAGTGTCTGAAACAGAGGGCGAGAAACAGAGGAGCAGAAACAGAGTGTCTGAAACAGAGGGCGAGAAACAGAGGGGCTGAAACAGAGGGGCTGAAACAGAGGGGCTGAAACAGAGTGTCTGAAACAGAGGGGCAGAAAAAGAGGGTGAGAAACAGAGGAGCTGAAACAGAGGTGCTGAAACAGAGAGCGCGAAACAGAGGGGCTGAAACAGATGGCGAGAAACAGAGGGACTGAAACAGAGGTCGAGAAACAGAGGGGCTGAAACAGAGGGCAAGAAACAGAGGGGCTGAAACAGAGTGGCTGAAACAGAAGGGCTGAAACAGAGGGGCTGAAACAGATGGCGAGAAACAAAGGGGCTGAATCAGAGGGGCTGAATCAGAAGGGCTGAAACAGAGGGGCTGAATCAGAGGGGCTGAAACAGAAGGCGAGAAACAGAGGGGCTGAAACAGAGGGCGAGAAACAGAGGGGCTGAAACAGAGGGTCTGAAACAGAGGGCGAGAAACAGAGGAGCAGAAACAGAGGGGCTGAAACAGAGAGCGCGAAACAGAGCGTCTGAAACAGATGGCGAGAAACAGAGGGACTGAAACAGAGGTCGAGAAACAGAGAGGCTGAAACAGAGGGCAAGAAACAGAGGGGCTGAAACAGAGAGGCTGGAACAGAGGGCGAGAAACAGAGGGTCTGAATCAGACGGGCTGAATCAGAGGGGCTGAAACAGAGGGGCTGATACAGAGGGCGAGAAACAGAGGGGCTGAAACAGAGGGCGAGAAACAGAGGGCAAGAAACAGAGGGGCTGAAAAAGAGGGGCTGAAACAGAGGGGCTGAAACAAAGCGGCTGATGCAGAGGGCGAGAAATAGAGGGGCTGAAACAGAGGGGCTGAAACAGAGGGGCTGAAACAGAGGGCGAGAAACAGAGGGGCTGAAACAGAGGGCGAGAAACAGAGGGGCTGAAACAGAGGGCGAGAAACAGAGGGGCTGAAACAGAGGGGCTGAAACAGAGGGGCTGAAACAGAGGGCGAGAAACAGAGAGGCTGAAACAGAGGGCGAGAAACAGAGTGGCTGAAACAGAGGGCAAGAAACAGAGGGGCTGAAACTGAGGGCGAGAAACAGAGGGGCTGAAACAGAGGGGCTGAAACAGAGGGGCTGAAACAGAGAGCGAGAAACAGAGGGGCTGAAACAGAGGGCCAGAAACAGAGGGCGAGAAACAGAGGGACTGAAACAGTGGGGCTGAAACAGAGGGGCTGATACAGAGGGCGAGAAACAGAGGGGCTGAAACAGAGGGGCTGAAACAGAGGGGCTGAAACAGAGAGCGAGAAACAGAGGGGCTGAAACAGAGGGCCAGAAACAGAGGGCGAGAAACAGAGGGACTGAAACAGTGGGGCTGAAACAGAGGGGCTGATACAGAGGGCGAGAAACAGAGGGGCTGAAACAAAGGGGCTGAAACAGTGGGGCTAAAACAGAGGGGCTGAAACAGAGGGCGAGAAATAGAGGGGCTGAAACAGTGGGGCTAAAACAGAGGGGCTGAAACAGAGGGCGAGAAATAGAGAGGCTGAAACAGAGGTGGAGAAACTGAGGTGCTGAAACAGAGGGGCTGAAACAGAGGGGCTGAAACAGAGGGCGAGAAACAGAGGGGCTGAAACAGAGGGCGAGAAACAGAGGGGCTGAAACAGAGGGCGAGAAACAGAGGGGCTGAAACAGAGGGGCTGAAACAGAGGGCGAGAAACAGAGGGGCTGAAACAGAGAGCGAGAAACAGAGTGGCTGAAACAGAGGGGCTGAAACAGAGGGTGAGAAACAGAGGTGCTGAAACAGAGGGCGAGAAACAGAGGGGCTGAAACAGAGGGGCTGAAACAGAGGGGCTGAATCAGAGGGGCTGAAACAGAGGGCGAGAAACAGAGGGGCTGAAACAGAGGGCGAGAAACAGAGGGGCAGAAAAAGAGGTCGAGAAACAGAGGAGCTGAAACAGAGGGGATGAAACAGAGAGCGCGAAACAGAGGGGCTGAAACAGATGGCGAGAAACAGAGGGACTGAAACAGAGGTCGAGAAACAGAGGGGCTGAAACAGAGGGCGAGAAACAGAGGGGCTGAAACAGAGGGGCTGAAACAGAGGGGCTGAATCAGAGTGGCTGATTCAGAGGGGCTGAAACAGAGGGGCTTAATCAGAGGGGCTGAAACAGAGGGCGAGAAACAGAGGGGCAGAAAAAGAGGGCGAGAAACAGAGGAGCTGAAACAGAGGGGCTGAAACAGAGAGCGCGAAACAGAGGGGTTGAAACAGATGGCGAGAAACAGAGGGACTGAAACAGAGGTCGAGAAACAGAGGGGCTGAAACAGAGGGCCAGAAACAGAGGGGCTGAAACAGAGTGGCTGAAACAGAAGGGCTGAAACAGAGGGGCTGAAACAGATGGCGAGAAACAGAGGGGCTGAATCAGAGGGGCTGAATCAGAAGGGCTGAAACAGAGGGGCTGAATCAGAGGGGCTGAAACAGAAGGCGAGAAACAGAGGGGCTGAAACAGAGGGCGAGAAACTGAGGGGCAGAAACAGAGGGCGAGAAACAGAGGGGCTGAAACAGAGGGTCTGAAACAGAGGGCGAGAAACAGAGGGGCTGAAACAGAGGGCGAGAAACAGAAGGGCTGAAACAGAGGGGCTGAAACAGAGGGGCTGAAACAGAGGGCGAGAAACAGAGGGGCAGAAACGGAGGGCTTGAAACAGAGGGGCTGAAACAGAGGGGCTGAATCAGAGGGTCTGAATCAGAGGGGCTGAAACAGAGGGGCTGAAACAGAGGGCGAGAAACAAAGGGGCTGAAACAGCGGGCGAGAAACAAAGGGCGAGAAACAGAGGGGCTGAAACAGACGGGCTGAAACAGAGAGCCTGAAACAGAGGGCGAGAAACTGAGGGCCTGAAACAGAGGGCGAAAAACAGAGGGACTGAAACAGAGGGCGAGAAACAGAGGGGCTGAATCAGAGGGGCTGAAACAGAGGGCGAGAAACAGAGAGCCTGAAACAGAGGGCGAGAAACAGAGAGCCTGAAACAGAGGGCGAGAAACAGAGGGCCTGAAACAGAGGGCGAAAAACAGAGGGACTGAAACAGAGGGCGAGAAACAGAGGGGCTGAATCAGAGGGGCTGAAACAGAGGGCGAGAAACAGAGGGGCTGAAACAGAGGGGCTGAATCAGAGGGGTTGAAACAGAGGGGCTGAAACAGAGGGCGAGAAACAGAGAGGCTGAAACAGAGGGCGAGAAACAGAGGGGCTGAAACAGAGGGCGAGAAACAGAGGGGCTGAAACAGAGGGGCTGAAACAGAGGGGCTGAAACAGAGGGCGAGAAACAGAGGGGCTGAAACAGATGGCGAGAAACAGAGGCGCTTAAACAGAGGGCGAGAAACAGAGGGTCTGAATCAGAGGGGCTGAAACAGAGGGCGAGAAACATAGGGGCTGAAACAGAGGGCGAGAAACAGAGGGGCTGAAACAGAGGGCAAGAAACAGAGGGGCTGAAGCAGAGGGCGAGAAACAGAGGGGCTGAAACAGAGGGCGAGAAACAGAGGGGCTGAAACAGAGGGCGAGAAATAGAGCGGCTGAAACAGAGTGGCTGAAACAGAGGGGCTGAAACAGAGGGCGAGAAACAGAGGGGCTGAAACAGAGGGCGAGAAACAGAGGGGCTGAAACAGAGGGCGAGAAACAGAGGGGCTGAATCAGAGGGGCTGAATCAGAGGGGCTGAAACAGAGGGGCTGAATCAGAGGGGTTGAAACAGAAGGCGAGAAACAGAGGGGCTGAAACAGAGGGCGAGAAACAGAGGGGCAGAAACAGAAGGCGAGAAACAGAGGGGCTGAAACAGAGGGCGAGAAACAGAGGGGCTGAAACAGAGGGGGTGAAACAGAGGGGCTGAATCAGAGGGCGAGAAACAGAGGGGCTGAAACAGAGTGCGAGAAACTGAGGGGCTGAAACAGAGGGCGAGAAACAGAGGGGCTGAAACAGAGGGGCTGAAACAGAGGGGCTGAAACAGAGGGGCTGAATCGGAGGGGCTGAAACAGAGGGGCTGAAACAGAGGGGCTGAAACAGAGGGCGAGAAACAGAGGGGCTGAAACAGAGGGGCCGATACAGAGGGGCTGAAACAGAGGGGCTGAAACAGTGGGCGAGAAACTAAGGGACTGAAACAGCGGGCGAGAAACAGAGTGCGAGAAACAGAGGGGCTGAAACAGAGGGGCTGAAACAGACGGGCTGAAACAGAGAGCCTGAAACAGAGGGGCTGAATCAGAGGGGCTGAAACAGAGGGGCTTAAATAGAGGGGCTGAAACAGAGGGGATGAATCAGAGGGGCTGAAACAGAGGGGCTGAATCAGAGGGGCTGAAACAGAGGGCGAGAAAGAGAGGTGCTGAAACAGAGGGCGAGAAACAGAGGGGCTGAAACAGAGGGCGAGAAACAGAGGAGCTTAAACAGAGGGGCTGAAACAGAGGGGCTGAAACAGAGGGCGAGAAACAGAGGGGCTGAAACAGAGGGCAAGAAACAGAGGGGCTGAAACAGAGGGCGAGAAACAGAGGGGCTGAAACAGAGGGGCTGAAACAGAGGGGCTGAAACAGAGGGGCTGAAACAGAGGACGAGAAACAGAGGGGCTGAAACAGAGGGCGAGAAACAGAGGGGCTGAAACAGAGGGCGAGAAAAAGAGGGGCTGAAACAGAGGGCGAGAAACAGAGGGGCTGAAACAGAGGGCGAGAAACAGAGGGCGAGAAAGAGAGGGACTGAAACAGAGGGGCTGAAACAGAGGGGCTGAACCTGAAGGGCTGAAAAAGAGGGCGAGAAACAGAGGGGCTGAAACAGAGGGCCAGAAACAGAGGGCGAGAAACAGAGGGGCTGTAACAGAGGGCGAGAAACAGAGGGCGAGAAAGAGAGGGACTGAAACAGAGGGGCTGAAACAGAGGGGCTGAAACAGAGGGGCTGAACCAGAAGGGCTGAAACAGAGGGCGAGAAACAGAGGGGCTGAAACAGAGGGCCAGAAACAGAGGGCGAGAAACAGAGGGACTGAAACAAAGGGGCTGAAACTGAGGGCGAGAAACAGAGGGGCTGAAACATAGGGGCAGAAACAGTGGGGCTGAAACAGAGGGCGAGAAACAGAGGGGCTGAAACAGAGGGCGAGAAACAGAGGGGCTGAAACAGAGGGCGAGAAATAGAGGGGCTGAAACAGAGTGGCTGAAACAGAGGGGCTGAAACAGAGGGCGAGAAACAGAGGGGCTGAAACAGAGGGCGAGAAACAGAGGGGCTGAAACAGAGGGCGAGAAACAGAGGGGCTGAATCAGAGGGGCTGAATCAGAGGGACTGAAACGGAGGGGCTGAATCAGAGGGGTTGAATCAGAGGGGTTGAAACAGAGGGGCTGAAACAGAGGGCGAGAAACAGAGAGGCTGAAACAGAGGGCGAGAAACAGAGGGGCTGAAACAGAGGGCAAGAAACAGAGGGGCTGAAACAGAGGGGCTGAAACAGAGGGGCTGAAACAGAGGGTGAGAAACAGAGGGGCTGAAACAGATGGCGAGAAACAGAGGCGCTGAAACAGAGGGCGAGAAACAGAGGGTCTGAATCAGAGGGGCTGAAACAGAGGGCGAGAAACAGAGGGGCTGAAACAGAGGGCGAGAAACAGAGGGGCTGAAACAGAGGGCAAGGAACAGAGGATCTGAAGCAGAGGGCGAGAAACAGAGGGGCTGAAACAGAGGGCGAGAAACAGAGGGGCTGAAACAGAGGGCGAGAAATAGAGCGGCTGAAACAGAGCGGCTGAAACAGAGGGGCTGAAACAGAGGGCGAGAAACAGAGGGGCTGAAACAGAGGGCGAGAAACAGAGGGGCTGAAACAGAGGGCGAGAAACAGAGGGGCTGAATCAGAGGGGCTGAATCAGAGGGGCTGAAACAGAGGGGCTGAATCAGAGGGGTTGAAACAGAAGGCGAGAAACAGAGGGGCTGAAACAGAGGGCGAGAAACAGAGGGGCAGAAACAGAAGGCGAGAAACAGAGGGGCTGAAACAGAGGGCGAGAAACAGAGGGGCTGAAACAGAGGGGCTGAAACAGAGGGGCTGAATCAGAGGGCGAGAAACAGAGGGGCTGAAACAGAGTGCGAGAAACTGAGGGGCTGAAACAGAGGGCGAGAAACAGAGGGGCTGAAACAGAGGGGCTGAAACAGAGGGGCTGAATCGGAGGGGCTGAAACAGAGGGGCTGAAACAGAGGGGCTGAAACAGAGGGCGAGAAACAGAGGGGCTGAAACAGAGGGGCCGAAACAGAGGGGCTGAAACAGAGGGGCTGAAACAGAGGGCGAGAAACAGAGGGGCTGAAACAGAGGGTGAGAAAAAGAGGGGCTGAAACAGAGGGCGAGAAACAGAGGGGCTGAAACAGAGGGCGAGAAACAGAGGGCGAGAAAGAGAGGGACTGAAACAGAGGGGCTGAAACAGAGGGGCTGAACCCGAAGGGCTGAAAAAGAGGGCGAGAAACAGAGGGGCTGAAACAGAGGGCTAGAAACAGAGGGCGAGAAACAGAGGGACTGAAACAAAGGGGCTGAAACAGAGGGCGAGAAACAGAGGGGCTGTAACAGAGGGCGAGAAACAGAGGGCGAGAAAGAGAGGGACTGAAACAGAGGGGCTGAAACAGAGGGGCTGAAACAGAGGGGCTGAACCAGAAGGGCTGAAACAGAGGGCGAGAAACAGAGGGGCTGAAACAGAGGGCCAGAAACAGAGGGCGAGAAACAGAGGGACTGAAACAAAGGGGCTGAAACAGAGGGCGAGAAACAGAGGGGCTGAAACATAGGGGCAGAAACAGTGGGGCTGAAACAGAGGGCGAGAAACAGAGGGGCTGAAACAGAGGGCGAGAAACAGAGGGGCTGAAACAGAGGGCGAGAAATAGAGGGGCTGAAACAGAGTGGCTGAAACAGAGGGGCTGAAACAGAGGGCGAGAAATAGAGGGGCTGAAACAGAGGGCGAGAAACAGAGGGGCTGAAACAGAGGGCGAGAAACAGAGGGGCTGAATCAGAGGGGCTGAATCAGAGGGACTGAAACAGAGGGGCTGAATCAGAGGGGCTGAAACAGAAGGCGAGAAACAGAGGGGCTGAAACAGAGGGCGAGAAATAGAGGGGCTGAAACAGAGTGGCTGAAACAGAGGGGCTGAAACAGAGGGCGAGAAATAGAGGGGCTGAAACAGAGGGCGAGAAACAGAGGGGCTGAATCAGAGGGGCTGTATCAGAGGGACTGAAACAGAGGGGCTGAAACAGAGGGGCTGAAACAGAGGGGCTGAAACAGAGGGCGAGAAACAGAGGGGCAGAAAAAGAGGGCGAGAAACAGAGGAGCTGAAACAGAGGGGCTGAAACAGAGAGCGCGAAACAGAGGGGTTGAAACAGATGGCGAGAAACAGAGGGACTGAAACAGAGGTCGAGAAACAGAGGGGCTGAAACAGAGGGCAAGAAACAAAGGGGCTGAAACAGAGGGCGAGAAACAGAGGGGCTGTAACAGAGGGCGAGAAACAGAGGGCGAGAAAGAGAGGGACTGAAACAGAGGGGCTGAAACAGAGGGGCTGAAACAGAGGGGCTGAACCAGAAGGGCTGAAACAGAGGGCGAGAAACAGAGGGGCTGAAACAGAGGGCCAGAAACAGAGGGCGAGAAACAGAGGGACTGAAACAAAGGGGCTGAAACAGAGGGCGAGAAACAGAGGGGCTGAAACATAGGGGCAGAAACAGTGGGGCTGAAACAGAGGGCGAGAAACAGAGGGGCTGAAACAGAGGGCGAGAAACAGAGGGGCTGAAACAGAGGGCGAGAAATAGAGGGGCTGAAACAGAGTGGCTGAAACAGAGGGGCTGAAACAGAGGGCGAGAAATAGAGGGGCTGAAACAGAGGGCGAGAAACAGAGGGGCTGAAACAGAGGGCGAGAAACAGAGGGGCTGAATCAGAGGGGCTGAATCAGAGGGACTGAAACAGAGGGGCTGAATCAGAGGGGCTGAAACAGAAGGCGAGAAACAGAGGGGCTGAAACAGAGGGCGAGAAATAGAGGGGCTGAAACAGAGTGGCTGAAACAGAGGGGCTGAAACAGAGGGCGAGAAATAGAGGGGCTGAAACAGAGGGCGAGAAACAGAGGGGCTGAAACAGAGGGCGAGAAACAGAGGGGCTGAATCAGAGGGGCTGTATCAGAGGGACTGAAACAGAGGGGCTGAAACAGAGGGGCTGAAACAGAGGGGCTGAATCAGAGTGGCTGATTCAGAGGGGCTGAAACAGAGGGGCTTAATCAGAGGGGCTGAAACAGAGGGCGAGAAACAGAGGGGCAGAAAAAGAGGGCGAGAAACAGAGGAGCTGAAACAGAGGGGCTGAAACAGAGAGCGCGAAACAGAGGGGTTGAAACAGATGGCGAGAAACAGAGGGACTGAAACAGAGGTCGAGAAACAGAGGGGCTGAAACAGAGGGCAAGAAACAAAGGGGCTGAAACAGAGTGGCTGAAACAGAAGGGCTGAAACAGAGGGGCTGAAACAGATGGCGAGAAACAGAGGGGCTGAATCAGAGGGGCTGAATCAGAAGGGCTGAAACAGAGGGGCTGAATCAGAGGGGCTGAAACAGAAGGCGAGAAACAGAGGGGCTGAAACAGAGGGCGAGAAACTGAGGGGCAGAAACAGAGGGCAAGAAACAGAGGGGCTGAAACAGAGGGTCTGAAACAGAGGGCGAGAAACAGAGGGGCTGAAACAGAGGGCGAGAAACAGAAGGGCTGAAACAGAGGGGCTGAAACAGAGGGGCTGAAACAGAGGGCGAGAAACAGAGGGGCAGAAACTGAGGGCTTGAAACAGAGGGGCTGAAACAGAGGGGCTGAATCAGAGGGTCTGAATCAGAGGGGCTGAAACAGAGGGGCTGAAACAGAGGGCGAGAAACAAAGGGGCTGAAACAGCGGGCGAGAAACAAAGGGCGAGAAACAGAGGGGCTGAAACAGACGGGCTGAAACAGAGAGCCTGAAACAGAGGGCGAGAAACAGAGGGCCTGAAACAGAGGGCGAAAAACAGAGGGACTGAAACAGAGGGCGAGAAACAGAGGGGCTGAATCAGAGGGGCTGAAACAGAGGGCGAGAAACAGAGAGCCTGAAACAGAGGGCGAGAAACAGAGTGCCTGAAACAGAGGGCGAGAAACAGAGGGCCTGAAACAGAGGGCGAAAAACAGAGGGACTGAAACAGAGGGCGAGAAACAGAGGGGCTGAATCAGAGGGGCTGAAACAGAGGGCGAGAAACAGAGGGGCTGAAACAGAGGGGCTGAATCAGAGGGGTTGAAACAGAGGGGCTGAAACAGAGGGCGAGAAACAGAGAGGCTGAAACAGAGGGCGAGAAACAGAGGGGCTGAAACAGAGGGCGAGAAACAGAGGGGCTGAAACAGAGGGGCTGAAACAGAGGGGCTGAAACAGAGGGCGAGAAACAGAGGGGCTGAAACAGATGGCGAGAAACAGAGGCGCTGAAACAGAGGGCGAGAAACAGAGGGTCTGAATCAGAGGGGCTGAAACAGAGGGCGAGAAACAGAGGGGCTGAAACAGAGGACGAGAAACAGAGGGGCTGAAACAGAGGGCAAGAAACAGAGGGGCTGAAGCAGAGGGCGAGAAACAGAGGGGCTGAAACAGAGGGCGAGAAACAGAGGGGCTGAAACAGAGGGCGAGAAATAGAGCGGCTGAAACAGAGTGGCTGAAACAGAGGGGCTGAAACAGAGGGCGAGAAACAGAGGGGCTGAAACAGAGGGCGAGAAACAGAGGGGCTGAAACAGAGGGCGAGAAACAGAGGGGCTGAATCAGAGGGGCTGAATCAGAGGGGTTGAAACAGAAGGCGAGAAACAGAGGGGCTGAAATAGAGGGCGAGAAACAGAGGGGCTGAAACAGAGGGCGAGAAACAGAGGGGCTGAAACAGAGGGGGTGAAACAGAGGGGCTGAATCAGAGGGCGAGAAACAGAGGGGCTGAAACAGAGTGCGAGAAACTGAGGGGCTGAAACAGAGGGCGAGAAACAGAGGGGCTGAAACAGAGGGGCTGAAACAGAGGGGCTGAAACAGAGGGGCTGAATCGGAGGGGCTGAAACAGAGGGGCTGAAACAGAGGGGCTGAAACAGAGGGCGAGAAACAGAGGGGCTGAAACAGAGGGGCCGATACAGAGGGGCTGAAACAGAGGGGCTGAAACAGTGGGCGAGAAACTAAGGGACTGAAACAGAGGGCGAGAAACAGAGGGGCTGAAACAGAGTGCGAGAAACTGAGGGGCTGAAACAGAGGGCGAGAAACAGAGGGGCTGAAACAGAGGGGCTGAAACAGAGGGGCTGAAACAGAGGGGCTGAATCGGAGGGGCTGAAACAGAGGGGCTGAAACAGAGGGGCTGAAACAGAGGGCGAGAAACAGAGGGGCTGAAACAGAGGGGCCGATACAGAGGGGCTGAAACAGAGGGGCTGAAACAGTGGGCGAGAAACTAAGGGACTGAAACAGCGGGCGAGAAACAGAGTGCGAGAAACAGAGGGGCTGAAACAGAGGGGCTGAAACAGACGGGCTGAAACAGAGAGCCTGAAACAGAGGGGCTGAATCAGAGGGGCTGAAACAGAGGGGCTTAAATAGAGGGGCTGAAACAGAGGGGATGAATCAGAGGGGCTGAAACAGAGGGGCTGAATCAGAGGGGCTGAAACAGAGGGCGAGAAAGAGAGGGGCTGAAACAGAGGGCGAGAAACAGAGGGGTTGAAACAGAGGGCGAGAAACAGAGGAGCTTAAACAGAGGGGCTGAAACAGAGGGGCTGAAACAGAGGGCGAGAAACAGAGGGGCTGAAACAGAGGGCAAGAAACAGAGGGGCTGAAACAGAGGGCGAGAAACAGAGAGGCTGAAACAGAGGGGCTGAAACAGAGGGGCTGAAACAGAGGGGCTGAAACAGAGGACGAGAAACAGAGGGGCTGAAACAGAGGGCGAGAAACAGAGGGGCTGAAACAGAGGGCGAGAAAAAGAGGGGCTGAAACAGAGGGCGAGAAACAGAGGGGCTGAAACAGAGGGCGAGAAACAGAGGGCGAGAAAGAGAGGGACTGAAACAGAGGGGCTGAAACAGAGGGGCTGAACCCGAAGGGCTGAAAAAGAGGGCGAGAAACAGAGGGGCTGAAACAGAGGGCCAGAAACAGAGGGCGAGAAACAGAGGGACTGAAACAAAGGGGCTGAAACAGAGGGCGAGAAACAGAGGGGCTGTAACAGAGGGCGAGAAACAGAGGGCGAGAAAGAGAGGGACTGAAACAGAGGGGCTGAAACAGAGGGGCTGAAACAGAGGGGCTGAACCAGAAGGGCTGAAACAGAGGGCGAGAAACAGAGGGGCTGAAACAGAGGGCCAGAAACAGAGGGCGAGAAACAGAGGGACTGAAACAAAGGGGCTGAAACTGAGGGCGAGAAACAGAGGGGCTGAAACATAGGGGCAGAAACAGTGGGGCTGAAACAGAGGGCGAGAAACAGAGGGGCTGAAACAGAGGGCGAGAAACAGAGGGGCTGAAACAGAGGGCGAGAAATAGAGGGGCTGAAACAGAGTGGCTGAAACAGAGGGGCTGAAACAGAGGGCGAGAAACAGAGGGGCTGAAACAGAGGGTGAGAAACAGAGGGGCTGAAACAGAGGGCGAGAAACAGAGGGGCTGAATCAGAGGGGCTGAATCAGAGGGACTGAAACAGAGGGGCTGAATCAGAGGGGTTGAATCAGAGGGGTTGAAACAGAGGGGCTGAAACAGAGGGCGAGAAACAGAGAGGCTGAAACAGAGGGCGAGAAACAGAGGGGCTGAAACAGAGGGCAAGAAACAGAGGGGCTGAAACAGAGGGGCTGAAACAGAGGGGCTGAAACAGAGGGTGAGAAACAGAGGGGCTGAAACAGATGGCGAGAAACAGAGGCGCTGAAACAGAGGGCGAGAAACAGAGGGTCTGAATCAGAGGGGCTGAAACAGAGGGCGAGAAACAGAGGGGCTGAAACAGAGGGCGAGAAACAGAGGGGCTGAAACAGAGGGCAAGAAACAGAGGGGCTGAAGCAGAGGGCGAGAAACAGAGGGGCTGAAACAGAGGGCGAGAAACAGAGGGGCTGAAACAGAGGGCGAGAAATAGAGCGGCTGAAACAGAGTGGCTGAAACAGAGGGGCTGAAACAGAGGGCGAGAAACAGAGGGGCTGAAACAGAGGGCGAGAAACAGAGGGGCTGAAACAGAGGGCGAGAAACAGAGGGGCTGAATCAGAGGGGCTGAATCAGAGGGGCTGAAACAGAGGGGCTGAATCAGAGGGGTTGAAACAGAAGGCGAGAAACAGAGGGGCTGAAACAGAGGGCGAGAAACAGAGGGGCAGAAACAGAAGGCGAGAAACAGAGGGGCTGAAACAGAGGGCGAGAAACAGAGGAGCTGAAACAGAGGGGCTGAAACAGAGGGGCTGAATCAGAGGGCGAGAAACAGAGGGGCTGAAACAGAGTGCGAGAAACTGAGGGGCTGAAACAGAGGGCGAGAAACAGAGGGGCTGAAACAGAGGGGCTGAAACAGAGGGGCTGAATCGGAGGGGCTGAAACAGAGGGGCTGAAACAGAGGGGCTGAAACAGAGGGCGAGAAACAGAGGGGCTGAAACAGAGGGGCCGAAACAGAGGGGCTGAAACAGAGGGGCTGAAACAGAGGGCGAGAAACAGAGGGGCTGAAACAGAGGGCGAGAAAAAGAGGGGCTGAAACAGAGGGCGAGAAACAGAGGGGCTGAAACAGAGGGCGAGAAACAGAGGGCGAGAAAGAGAGGGACTGAAACAGAGGGGCTGAAACAGAGGGGCTGAACCCGAAGGGCTGAAAAAGAGGGCGAGAAACAGAGGGGCTGAATCAGAGGGCTAGAAACAGAGGGCGAGAAACAGAGGGACTGAAACAAAGGGGCTGAAACAGAGGGCGAGAAACAGAGGGGCTGTAACAGAGGGCGAGAAACAGAGGGCGAGAAAGAGAGGGACTGAAACAGAGGGGCTGAAACAGAGGGGCTGAAACAGAGGGGCTGAACCAGAAGGGCTGAAACAGAGGGCGAGAAACAGAGGGGCTGAAACAGAGGGCCAGAAACAGAGGGCTAGAAACAGAGGGACTGAAACAAAGGGGCTGAAACAGAGGGCGAGAAACAGAGGGGCTGAAACATAGGGGCAGAAACAGTGGGGCTGAAACAGAGGGCGAGAAACAGAGGGGCTGAAACAGAGGGCGAGAAACAGAGGGGCTGAAACAGAGGGCGAGAAATAGAGGGGCTGAAACAGAGTGGCTGAAACAGAGGGGCTGAAACAGAGGGCGAGAAATAGAGGGGCTGAAACAGAGGGCGAGAAACAGAGGGGCTGAAACAGAGGGCGAGAAACAGAGGGGCTGAATCAGAGGGGCTGAATCAGAGGGACTGAAACAGAGGCGCTGAATCAGAGGGGCTGAAACAGAAGGCGAGAAACAGAGGGGCTGAAACAGAGGGCGAGAAACAGAGGGGCTGAAACAGAGGGCGAGAAACAGAGGGGCTGAAACAGAGGGCGAGCTACAGATGGGCTGAAACAGAGGGGCTGAAACAGAGGGGCTGAAACAGAGGGCGAGAAACAGAGGGGCTGAAACAGAGGGCGAGAAACAGGTGGGCTGAAACAGAGGGCGAGAAACAGAGGGGCTGAAACAGAGGGGCTGAAACAGAGGGGCTGAAACAGAGGGGCTGAATCGGAGGGGCTGAAACAGAGGGGCTGAAACAGAGGGGCTGAAACAGAGGGCGAGAAACAGAGGGGCTGAAACAGAGGGGCCGAAACAGAGGGGCTGAAACAGAGGGGCTGAAACAGTGGGCGAGAAACTAAGGGACTGAAACAGCGGGCGAGAAACAGAGTGCGAGAAACAGAGGGGCTGAAACAGAGGGGCTGAAACAGACGGGCTGAAACAGAGAGCCTGAAACAGAGGGGCTGAATCAGAGGGGCTGAAACAGAGGGGCTGAAATAGAGGGGCTGAAACAGAGGGGATGAATCAGAGGGGCTGAAACAGAGGGGCTGAATCAGAGGGGCTGAAACAGAGGGCGAGAAACAGAGGGGCTGAAACAGAGGGCGAGAAACAGAGGGGCTGAAACAGAGGGCGAGAAACAGAGGAGCTTAAACAGAGGGGCTGAAACAGAGGAGCTGAAACAGAGGGCGAGAAACAGAGGGGCTGAAACAGAGGGCAAGAAACAGAGGGGCTGAAACAGAGGTCTTGAAACAGAGGGGCTGAAACAGAGGGGCTGAAACAGAGGGGCTGAAACAGAGGACGAGAAACAGAGGGGTTGAAACAGAGGGCGAGAAACAGAGGGGCTGAAACAGAGGTCGAGAAACAGAGGGCGAGAAACAGAGGGACAGAAACTGAGGGGCTGAAACAGAGGGGCTGAAACAGAGGGCGAGAAACAGAGGGGCTGAAACAGAGGGCGAGAAACAGAGGGGCTGAAACAGAGGGGCTGACACAGTGGGGCTGAAACAGAGGGGCTGAAACAGAAGGGGAGAAACAGAGGGGCTGAAACAGAGGGCGAGAAACAGAGGGACTGAAACAGAGTGCGAGAAACAGAGGGGCTGAAACAGAGGGGCTGAAACAGAGGGGCTGAATCGGAGGGGATGAAACAGAGGGGCTGAAACAGAGGGGCTGAAAAGAGGGCGAGAAACAGAGGGGCTGAACAGAGGGGCAGAGACAGAGGGGCTGAAACAGAGGGGCTGAAACAGAGGGCGAGAAACAGAGGGGCTGAATCAGAGGGGCTGAATCAGGGGGGCTGAAACAGAGGGGCTGAAACAGTGGGCGAGAAATTAAGGGACTGAAACGGTGTGCGAGAAACAGAGTGCGAGAAACAGAGGGGCTGAAACAGAGGGGCTGAAACAGAGGAGCTGAAACAGAGGGGCTGAAACAGAGGGCGAGAAACAGAGGGGCTGAAACAGAGGGGCTGAAACAGAGGAGCTGAAACAGAGGGCGAGAAACAGAGAGGCTGAAACAGAGGGCGAGAAACGGAGGGGCTGAAACAGAGGGGCTGAAACAGAGTGGCTGAAACAGAGGGCGAGAAACAGAGGGGCTGAAACAGAGGGCGAGAAACAGAGTGGCTGAAACAGAGGGCGAGAAACAGAGGTCGAGAAACAGAGGGGCTGAAACAGAGGGCGAGAAACAGAGGGGCTGAAACAGAGGGGCTGAAACAGAGGGGCTGAAACAGAGGGCGAGAAACAGAGGGGCTGAAACAGAGGGGCTGAAACAGAGGGCGAGAAACAGAGGGGCTGAAACAGAGGGCGAGAAACAGAGGGGCTGAAACAGAGGGCGAGAAACACAGGGGCTGAAACAGAGGGCGAGAAACAGAGGGGCTGAAACAGAGGGGCTGAAACAGAGGGGCAGAAACAGAGGGCGAGAAACAGAGGGGCTGAAACAGAGGGGCTGAAACAGAGGGCAAGAAACAGAGGGGCTAAAACATAGGGGCTGAAACAGAGGGGCTGAAACAGAGGGGCTGAAACAGAGGGACGGAACCAGAAGGGCTGAAACAGAGGGCGAGAAACAGAGGGGCTGAAACAGAGGGCCAGAAACAGAGGGCGAGAAACAGATGGACTGAAACAAAGGGGCTGAAACAGAGGGCAAGAAACAGAGGGGCTGAAACAAAGGGGCTGAAACAGTGGGGCTGAAACAGAGGGGCTGAAACAGAGCGCGAGAAACAGAGGGGCTGAAACAGAGGGCGAGAAACAGAGGGGCTGAAACAGAGGGCGAGAAATAGAGGGGCTGAAACAGAGTGGCTGAAAAAGAGAGGCTGAAAAAGAGGGCGAGAAACAGAGGGGCTGAAACAGTGGGCGAGAAACAGAGGGGCTGAAACAGAGGGCGAGAAACAGAGGGGCTGAATCAGAGGGGCTGAATCAGAGGGGCTGAAACAGAGGGGCTGAATCAGAGGGGCTGAAACAGAAGGCGAGAAACAGAGGGGCTGAAACAGAGGGCGAGAAACAGAGGGGCAGAAACAGAAGGCGAGAAACAGAGGGGCTGAAACAGAGGGCGAGAAACAGATGGGCTGAAACAGAGGGGCTGAAACAGAGGGGCTGAAACAGAGGGTGAGAAACAGAGGGGCTGAAACAGAGGGCGAGAAACAGAGGGGCTGAAACAGAGGGCGAGAAACAGAGGGGCTGAAACAGAGGGGCTGAAACAGAGGGGCTGAAACAGAGGGGCTGAATCGGAGGGGCTGAAACAGAGGGGCTGAAACAGAGGGGATGAAACAGAGGGCGAGAAACAGAGGGGCTGAAACAGAGGGGCCGAAACAGAGGGGCTGAATCAGAGGGCGAGAAAAAGAGGGCGAGAAACAGAGGGGCTGAAACAGTGGGCGAGAAACTAAGGGACTGAAACAGCGGGCGAGAAACAGAGTGCGAGAAACAGAGGGGCTGAAACAGAGGGGCTGAAACAGACGGGCTGAAACAGAGGGGCTGAAACAGACGGGCTGAAACAGAGAGCCTGAAACAGAGGGGCTGAATCAGAGGGGCTGAAAAAGAGGGGCTGAAATAGAGGGGCTGAAACAGAGGGGATGAATCAGAGGGGCTGAAACAGAGGGGCTGAATCAGAGGGGCTGAAACAGAGGGCGAGAAACAGAGGGGCTGAAACAGAGGGAGAGAAACAGAGGGGCTGAAACAGAGGGCGAGAAACAGAGGGCAAGAAACAGAGGGGCTGAAACAGAGGGCGAGAAACAGAGGGGCTGAAACAGAGGGCGAGAAACAGAGGGGCTTAAACAGAGGGGCTGAAACAGAGGGGCTGAAACAGAGGGGCTGAAACAGAGGGCAAGAAACAGAGGGGCTGAAACAGAGGGCGAGAAACAGAGGGGCTGAAACAGAGGGGCTGAAACAGAGGGGCTGAAACAGAGGGGCTGAAACAGAGGACGAGAAACAGAGGGGCTGAAACAGAGGGCGAGAAACAGAGGGGCTGAAACAGAGGGCCTGAAACAGAGGGCGAGAAACAGAGGGACTGAAACAGTGGGGCTGAAACAGAGGGGCTGAAACAGAGGGCGAGAAACAGAGGGGCTGAATCAGAGGGCGAGAAACAGAGGGGCTGAAACAGAGTGCGAGAAACAGAGTGGCTGAAACAGAGGGGCTGACACAGTGGGGCTGAAACAGAGGGGCTGAAACAGAAGGGGAGAAACAGAGGGGCTGAAACAGAGGGCGAGAACCAGAGGGGCTGAAACAGAGGGCGAGAAACAGAGGGGCTGAAACAGAGGGGCTGAAACAGAGGGGCTGAATCGGAGGGGCTGAAACAGAGGGGCTGAAACAGAGGGGCTGAAAAGAGGGCGAGAAACAGAGGGGCAGAAACAGAGGGGCAGAAACAGAGGGGCTGAAACAGAGGGGCTGAAACAGAGGGCGAGAAACAGAGGGGCTGAATCAGAGGGGCTGAATCAGAGGGGCGGAAACAGAGGGGCTGAAACAGTGGGCGAGAAACTAAGGGACTGAAACAGTGGGCGAGAAACAGAGTGCGAGAAACAGAGGGGCTGAAACAGTGGGGCTGAAACAGACGGGCTGAAACAGAGAGCCTGAAACAGAGGGGCTGAATCAGAGGGGCTGAAAAAGAGGGGCTGAAATAGAGGGGCTGAAACAGAGGGGATGAATCAGAGGGGCTGTAACAGAGGGGCTGAATCAGAGGGGCTGAAACAGAGGGTGAGAAACAGAGGGGCTGAAACAGAGGGCGAGGAACAGAGGGGCTGAAACAGAGGGCGAGAAACAGAGGGGCTTAAAAAGAGGGGCTGAAACAGAGGGGCTGAAACAGAGGGGCTGAAACGGAGGGCGAGAAACAGAGGGGCTGAAACAGAGTGCAAGAAACAGAGGGGCTGAAACAGAGGGCGCGAAACAGAGGGGCTGAAACAGAGGGGCTGAAACAGAGGGCGAGAAACAGAGTGGCTGAAACAGAGGGCGAGAAACAGAGGGGCTGAAACAGAGGGTGAGAAACAGAGGGCGAGAAAGAGAGGGACTGAAACAGAGGGGCTGAAACAGAGGGGCTGAAACAGAGGGCGAGAAACAGAGGGGCTGAAACAGAGGGCGAGAAACAGAGGGGCTGAAACAGAGGGGCTGAAACAGAGGGGCTGAATCGGAGGGGCTGAAACAGAGGGCGAGAAACAGAGGGGCTGAAACAGAGGGCGAGAAACAGAGGGGCTGAAACAGAGGGGCAGAAACAGAGGGGCTGAAACAGAGGGGCTGAAACAGAGGGCGAGAAACAGAGGGGGTGAATCAGAGGGGCTGAAACAGAGGGGCAGAAACAGTGGGCGAGAAACTAAGGGACTGAAACAGCGGGCGAGACACAGAGTGCGAGAAACAGAGGGGCTGAAACAGCGGGCGAGACACAGAGTGCGAGAAACAGAGGGGCTGAAACAGAGGGGCTGAAACAGAGTGCCTGAAACAGAGGGGCTGAATCAGAGGGGCTGAAACAGAGGGGCTGAAATTGAGGGGCTGAAACAGAGGGGATGAATCAGAGGGGCTGAAACAGAGGGGCTGAATCAGAGGGTCTGAAACAGAGGGCGAGAAACAGAGGGGCTGTAACAGAGGTCGAGAAACAGAGGGGCTGAAACAGAGGGCGAGAAACACAGGGGCTGAAACAGAGGGCGAGAAACAGAGGGGCTGAAACAGAGGGGCTGAAACAGCGGGGCTGAAACAGAGGGGCTGAAACAGAGGGCGAGAAACAGAGGGGCTGAAACAGAGGGCGAGAAACAGAGGGGCTGAAACAGAGCGCGAGAAACAGAGGGGCTGAAACAGAGGGCGAGAAACAGAGGGCGAGAAACAGAGGGGCGGAAACAGAGGGGCTGAATCAGAGGGGCTGAAGCAGAGGGGCTGAAACAGTGGGCGAGAAACTGAGGGACTGAAACAGTGGGCGAGAAACAGAGTGCGATAAACAGAGGGGCTGAAACAGTGGGGCTGAAACATACGGGCTGAAACAGAGAGCCTGAAACAGAGAGGCTGAATCAGAGGGGCTGAAACAGAGGGGCTGAAATAGAGGGGCTGAAACAGAGGGGATGAATCAGAGGGGCTGAAACAGAGGGGCTGAATCAGAGGGGCTGAAACAGAGGGTGAGAAACAGAGGGGCTGAAACAGAGGGCGAGGAACAGAGGGGCTGAAACAGAGGGCGAGAAACAGAGGGGCTTAAACAGAGGGGCTGAAACGGAGGGCGAGAAACAGAGGGGCTGAAACAGAGTGCAAGAAACAGAGGGGCTGAAACAGAGGGCGAGAAACAGAGGGGCTGAAACAGAGGGGCTGAAACAGAGGGCGAGAAACAGAGGGGCTGAAACAGAGGGCGAGAAACAGAGGGGCTGAAACAGAGGGCGAGAAACAGAGGGCGAGAAAGAGAGGGACTGAAACAGAGGGGCTGAAACAGAGGGGCTGAAACAGAGGGGCTGAACCAGAAGGGCTGAAACAGAGGGCGAGAAACAGTGGGGCTGAAACAGGGGGCCAGAAACAGAGGGCGAAAAACAGAGGGACTGAAACAAAGGGGCTGAAACAGAGGGCGAGAAACAGAGGGGCTGAAACAGAGGGCGAGAAACAGAGGGCGAGAAAGAGAGGGACTGAAACAGAGGGGCTGAAACAAAGGGGCAGAAACAGTGGGGCTGAAACAGAGGGGCTGAAACAGAGGGCGAGAAACAGAGGGGCTGAAACAGAGGGCGAGAAACAGAGGGGTTGAAACAGAGGGCGAGAAATAGAGGGGCTGAAACAGAGTGGCTGAAACAGAGGGGCTGAAACAGAGGGCGAGAAACAGAGGGGCTGAAACAGAGGGAGAGAAACAGAGGGGCTGAAACAGAGGGCGAGAAACAGAGGGCGAGAAACAGAGGGGCTGAAACAGAGGGCGAGAAACAGAGGGGCTGAAACAGAGGGCGAGAAACAGAGGGGCTTAAACAGAGGGGCTGAAACAGAGGGGCTGAAACAGAGGGCGAGAAACAGAGGGGCTGAAACAGAGGGCAAGAAACAGAGGGGCTGAAACAGAGGGCGAGAAACAGAGGGGCTGAAACAGAGGGGCTGAAACAGAGGGGCTGAAACAGAGGGGCTGAAACAGAGGACGAGAAACAGAGGGGCTGAAACAGAGGGCGAGAAACAGAGGGGCTGAAACAGAGGGCCTGAAACAGAGGGCGAGAAACAGAGGGACTGAAACAGTGGGGCTGAAACAGTGGGGCTGAAACAGAGGGCGAGAAACAGAGGGGCTGAATCAGAGGGCGAGAAACAGAGGGGCTGAAACAGAGTGCGAGAAACAGAGTGGCTGAAACAGAGGGGCTGACACAGTGGGGCTGAAACAGAGGGGCTGAAACAGAAGGGGAGAAACAGAGGTGCTGAAACAGAGGGCGAGAACCAGAGGGGCTGAAACAGAGGGCGAGAAACAGAGGGGCTGAAACAGAGGGGCTGAAACAGAGGGGCTGAATCGGAGGGGCTGAAACAGAGGGGCTGACACAGAGGGGCTGAAAAGAGGGCGAGAAACAGAGGGGCAGAAACAGAGGGGCAGAAACAGAGGGGCTGAAACAGAGGGGCTGAAACAGAGGGCGAGAAACAGAGGGGCTGAATCAGAGGGGCTTAAACAGAGGGGCTGAAACAGAGGGGCTGAAACAGAGGGGCTGAAACGGAGGGCGAGAAACAGAGGGGCTGAAACAGAGTGCAAGAAACAGAGGGGCTGAAACAGAGGGCGCGAAACAGAGGGGCTGAAACAGAGGGGCTGAAACAGAGGGCGAGAAACAGAGTGGCTGAAACAGAGGGCGAGAAACAGAGGGGCTGAAACAGAGGGTGAGAAACAGAGGGCGAGAAAGAGAGTGACTGAAACAGAGGGGCTGAAACAGAGGGGCTGAAACAGAGGGCGAGAAACAGAGGGGCTGAAACAGAGGGCGAGAAACAGAGGGGCTGAAACAGAGGGGCTGAAACAGAGGGGCTGAATCGGAGGGGCTGAAACAGAGGGCGAGAAACAGAGGGGCTGAAACAGAGGGCGAGAAACAGAGGGGCTGAAACAGAGGGGCAGAAACAGAGGGGCTGAAACAGAGGGGCTGAAACAGAGGGCGAGAAACAGAGGGGGTGAATCAGAGGGGCTGAAACAGAGGGGCAGAAACAGTGGGCGAGAAACTAAGGGACTGAAACAGCGGGCGAGACACAGAGTGCGAGAAACAGAGGGGCTGAAACAGCGGGCGAGACACAGAGTGCGAGAAACAGAGGGGCTGAAACAGAGGGGCTGAAACAGAGTGCCTGAAACAGAGGGGCTGAATCAGAGGGGCTGAAACAGAGGGGCTGAAATTGAGGGGCTGAAACAGAGGGGATGAATCAGAGGGGCTGAAACAGAGGGGCTGAATCAGAGGGTCTGAAACAGAGGGCGAGAAACAGAGGGGCTGTAACAGAGGTCGAGAAACAGAGGGGCTGAAACAGAGGGCGAGAAACACAGGGGCTGAAACAGAGGGCGAGAAACACAGGGGCTGAAACAGAGGGGCTGAAACAGCGCGGCTGAAACAGAGGGGCTGAAACAGAGGGCGAGAAACAGAGGGGCTGAAACAGAGGGCGAGAAACAGAGGGGCTGAAACAGAGCGCGAGAAACAGAGGGGCTGAAACAGAGGGCGAGAAACAGAGGGCGAGAAACAGAGGGGCGGAAACAGAGGGGCTGAATCAGAGGGGCTGAAGCAGAGGGGCTGAAACAGTGGGCGAGAAACTGAGGGACTGAAACAGTGGGCGAGAAACAGAGTGCGATAAACAGAGGGGCTGAAACAGTGGGGCTGAAACATACGGGCTGAAACAGAGAGCCTGAAAACGAGGGGCTGAATCAGAGGGGCTGAAACAGAGGGGCTGAAATAGAGGGGCTGAAACAGAGGGGATGAATCAGAGGGGCTGAAACAGAGGGGCTGAATCAGAGGGGCTGAAACAGAGGGTGAGAAACAGAGGGGCTGAAACAGAGGGCGAGGAACAGAGGGGCTGAAACAGAGGGCGAGAAACAGAGGGGCTTAAACAGAGGGGCTGAAACGGAGGGCGAGAAACAGAGGGGCTGAAACAGAGTGCAAGAAACAGAGGGGCTGAAACAGAGGGCGAGAAACAGAGGGGCTGAAACAGAGGGGCTGAAACAGAGGGCGAGAAACAGAGGGGCTGAAACAGAGGGCGAGAAACAGAGGGGCTGAAACAGAGGGCGAGAAACAGAGGGCGAGAAAGAGAGGGACTGAAACAGAGGGGCTGAAACAGAGGGGCTGAAACAGAGGGGCTGAACCAGAAGGGCTGAAACAGAGGGCGAGAAACAGTGGGGCTGAAACAGGGGGCCAGAAACAGAGGGCGAAAAACAGAGGGACTGAAACAAAGGGGCTGAAACAGAGGGCGAGAAACAGAGGGGCTGAAACAGAGGGCGAGAAACAGAGGGCGAGAAAGAGAGGGACTGAAACAGAGGGGCTGAAACAAAGGGGCAGAAACAGTGGGGCTGAAACAGAGGGGCTGAAACAGAGGGCGAGAAACAGAGGGGCTGAAACAGAGGGCGAGAAACAGAGGGGTTGAAACAGAGGGCGAGAAATAGAGGGGCTGAAACAGAGTGGCTGAAACAGAGGGGCTGAAACAGAGGGCGAGAAACAGAGGGGCTGAAACAGAGGGAGAGAAACAGAGGGGCTGAAACAGAGGGCGAGAAACAGAGGGCGAGAAACAGAGGGACTGAAACAGAGGGCGAGAAACAGAGGGGCTGAAACAGAGGGCGAGAAACAGAGGGGCTTAAACAGAGGGGCTGAAACAGAGGGGCTGAAACAGAGGGCGAGAAACAGAGGGGCTGAAACAGAGGGCAAGAAACAGAGGGGCTGAAACAGAGGGCGAGAAACAGAGGGGCTGAAACAGAGGGGCTGAAACAGAGGGGCTGAAACAGAGGGGCTGAAACAGAGGACGAGAAACAGAGGGGCTGAAACAGAGGGCGAGAAACAGAGGGGCTGAAACAGAGGGCCTGAAACAGAGGGCGAGAAACAGAGGGACTGAAACAGTGGGGCTGAAACAGTGGGGCTGAAACAGAGGGCGAGAAACAGAGGGGCTGAATCAGAGGGCGAGAAACAGAGGGGCTGAAACAGAGTGCGAGAAACAGAGTGGCTGAAACAGAGGGGCTGACACAGTGGGGCTGAAACAGAGGGGCTGAAACAGAAGGGGAGAAACAGAGGTGCTGAAACAGAGGGCGAGAACCAGAGGGGCTGAAACAGAGGGCGAGAAACAGAGGGGCTGAAACAGAGGGGCTGAAACAGAGGGGCTGAATCGGAGGGGCTGAAACAGAGGGGCTGAAACAGAGGGGCTGAAAAGAGGGCGAGAAACAGAGGGGCAGAAACAGAGGGGCAGAAACAGAGGGGCTGAAACAGAGGGGCTGAAACAGAGGGCGAGAAACAGAGGGGTTGAATCAGAGGGGCTGAATCAGAGGGGCTGAAACAGTGGGGCTGAAACAGTGGGCGAGAAACTAAGGGACTGAAACAGTGGGCGAGAAACAGAGTGCGAGAAACAGAGGGGCTGAAACAGTGGGGCTGAAACAGACGGGCTGAAACAGAGAGCCTGAAACAGAGGGGCTGAATCAGAGGGGCTGAAAAAGAGGGGCTGAAATAGAGGGGCTGAAACAGAGGGGATGAATCAGAGGGGCTGAAACAGAGGGGCTGAATCAGAGGGGCTGAAACAGAGGGTGAGAAACAGAGGGGCTGAAACAGAGGGCGAGGAACAGAGGGGCTGAAACAGAGGGCGAGAAACAGAGGGGCTTAAACAGAGGGGCTGAAACAGAGGGGCTGAAACAGAGGGGCTGAAACGGAGGGCGAGAAACAGAGGGGCTGAAACAGAGTGCAAGAAACAGAGGGGCTGAAACAGAGGGCGCGAAACAGAGGGGCTGAAACAGAGGGGCTGAAACAGAGGGCGAGAAACAGAGGGGCTGAAACAGAGGGCGAGAAACAGAGGGGCTGAAACAGAGGGTGAGAAACAGAGGGCGAGAAAGAGAGGGACTGAAACAGAGGGGCTGAAACAGAGGGGCTGAAACAGAGGGCGAGAAACAGAGGGGCTGAAACAGAGGGCGAGAAACAGAGGGGCTGAAACAGAGGGGCTGAAACAGAGGGGCTGAATCGGAGGGGCTGAAACAGAGGGCGAGAAACAGAGGGGCTGAAACAGAGGGCGAGAAACAGAGGGGCTGAAACAGAGGGGCAGAAACAGAGGGGCTGAAACAGAGGGGCTGAAACAGAGGGCGAGAAACAGAGGGGGTGAATCAGAGGGGCTGAAACAGAGGGGCAGAAACAGTGGGCGAGAAACTAAGGGACTGAAACAGCGGGCGAGACACAGAGTGCGAGAAACAGAGGGGCTGAAACAGCGGGCGAGACACAGAGTGCGAGAAACAGAGGGGCTGAAACAGAGGGGCTGAAACAGAGTGCCTGAAACAGAGGGGCTGAATCAGAGGGGCTGAAACAGAGGGGCTGAAATTGAGGGGCTGAAACAGAGGGGATGAATCAGAGGGGCTGAAACAGAGGGGCTGAATCAGAGGGTCTGAAACAGAGGGCGAGAAACAGAGGGGCTGTAACAGAGGTCGAGAAACAGAGGGGCTGAAACAGAGGGCGAGAAACAGAGGGGCTGAAACAGAGGGCGAGAAACAGAGGGGCTGAAACAGAGGGGCTGAAACAGCGGGGCTGAAACAGAGGGGCTGAAACAGAGGGCGAGAAACAGAGGGGCTGAAACAGAGGGCGAGAAACAGAGGGGCTGAAACAGAGCGCGAGAAACAGAGGGGCTGAAACAGAGGGCGAGAAACAGAGGGCGAGAAACAGAGGGGCGGAAACAGAGGGGCTGAATCAAAGGGGCTGAAGCAGAGGGGCTGAAACAGTGGGCGAGAAACTGAGGGACTGAAACAGTGGGCGAGAAACAGAGTGCGATAAACAGAGGGGCTGAAACAGTGGGGCTGAAACATACGGGCTGAAACAGAGAGCCTGAAACAGAGGGGCTGAATCAGAGGGGCTGAAACAGAGGGGCTGAAATAGAGGGGCTGAAACAGAGGGGATGAATCAGAGGGGCTGAAACAGAGGGGCTGAATCAGAGGGGCTGAAACAGAGGGTGAGAAACAGAGGGGCTGAAACAGAGGGCGAGGAACAGAGGGGCTGAAACAGAGGGCGAGAAACAGAGGGGCTTAAACAGAGGGGCTGAAACGGAGGGCGAGAAACAGAGGGGCTGAAACAGAGTGCAAGAAACAGAGGGGCTGAAACAGAGGGCGAGAAACAGAGGGGCTGAAACAGAGGGGCTGAAACAGAGGGCGAGAAACAGAGGGGCTGAAACAGAGGGCGAGAAACAGAGGGGCTGAAACAGAGGGCGAGAAACAGAGGGCGAGAAAGAGAGGGACTGAAACAGAGGGGCTGAAACAGAGGGGCTGAAACAGAGGGGCTGAACCAGAAGGGCTGAAACAGAGGGCGAGAAACAGTGGGGCTGAAACAGGGGGCCAGAAACAGAGGGCGAAAAACAGAGGGACTGAAACAAAGGGGCTGAAACAGAGGGCGAGAAACAGAGGGGCTGAAACAGAGGGCGAGAAACAGAGGGCGAGAAAGAGAGGGACTGAAACAGAGGGGCTGAAACAAAGGGGCAGAAACAGTGGGGCTGAAACAGAGGGGCTGAAACAGAGGGCGAGAAACAGAGGGGCTGAAACAGAGGGCGAGAAACAGAGGGGTTGAAACAGAGGGCGAGAAATAGAGGGGCTGAAACAGAGTGGCTGAAACAGAGGGGCTGAAACAGAGGGCGAGAAACAGAGGGGCTGAAACAGAGGGAGAGAAACAGAGGGGCTGAAACAGAGGGCGAGAAACAGAGGGCGAGAAACAGAGGGGCTGAAACAGAGGGCGAGAAACAGAGGGGCTGAAACAGAGGGCGAGAAACAGAGGGGCTTAAACAGAGGGGCTGAAACAGAGGGGCTGAAACAGAGGGCGAGAAACAGAGGGGCTGAAACAGAGGGCAAGAAACAGAGGGGCTGAAACAGAGGGCGAGAAACAGAGGGGCTGAAACAGAGGGGCTGAAACAGAGGGGCTGAAACAGAGGGGCTGAAACAGAGGACGAGAAACAGAGGGGCTGAAACAGAGGGCGAGAAACAGAGGGGCTGAAACAGAGGGCCTGAAACAGAGGGCGAGAAACAGAGGGACTGAAACAGTGGGGCTGAAACAGTGGGGCTGAAACAGAGGGCGAGAAACAGAGGGGCTGAATCAGAGGGCGAGAAACAGAGGGGCTGAAACAGAGTGCGAGAAACAGAGTGGCTGAAACAGAGGGGCTGACACAGTGGGGCTGAAACAGAGGGGCTGAAACAGAAGGGGAGAAACAGAGGTGCTGAAACAGAGGGCGAGAACCAGAGGGGCTGAAACAGAGGGCGAGAAACAGAGGGGCTGAAACAGAGGGGCTGAAACAGAGGGGCTGAATCGGAGGGGCTGAAACAGAGGGGCTGAAACAGAGGGGCTGAAAAGAGGGCGAGAAACAGAGGGGCAGAAACAGAGGGGCAGAAACAGAGGGGCTGAAACAGAGGGGCTGAAACAGAGGGCGAGAAACAGAGGGGCTGAATCAGAGGGGCTTAAACAGAGGGGCTGAAACAGAGGGGCTGAAACAGAGGGGCTGAAACGGAGGGCGAGAAACAGAGGGGCTGAAACAGAGTGCAAGAAACAGAGGGGCTGAAACAGAGGGCGCGAAACAGAGGGGCTGAAACAGAGGGGCTGAAACAGAGGGCGAGAAACAGAGTGGCTGAAACAGAGGGCGAGAAACAGAGGGGCTGAAACAGAGGGTGAGAAACAGAGGGCGAGAAAGAGAGTGACTGAAACAGAGGGGCTGAAACAGAGGGGCTGAAACAGAGGGCGAGAAACAGAGGGGCTGAAACAGAGGGCGAGAAACAGAGGGGCTGAAACAGAGGGGCTGAAACAGAGGGGCTGAATCGGAGGGGCTGAAACAGAGGGCGAGAAACAGAGGGGCTGAAACAGAGGGCGAGAAACAGAGGGGCTGAAACAGAGGGGCAGAAACAGAGGGGCTGAAACAGAGGGGCTGAAACAGAGGGCGAGAAACAGAGGGGGTGAATCAGAGGGGCTGAAACAGAGGGGCAGAAACAGTGGGCGAGAAACTAAGGGACTGAAACAGCGGGCGAGACACAGAGTGCGAGAAACAGAGGGGCTGAAACAGCGGGCGAGACACAGAGTGCGAGAAACAGAGGGGCTGAAACAGAGGGGCTGAAACAGAGTGCCTGAAACAGAGGGGCTGAATCAGAGGGGCTGAAACAGAGGGGCTGAAATTGAGGGGCTGAAACAGAGGGGATGAATCAGAGGGGCTGAAACAGAGGGGCTGAATCAGAGGGTCTGAAACAGAGGGCGAGAAACAGAGGGGCTGTAACAGAGGTCGAGAAACAGAGGGGCTGAAACAGAGGGCGAGAAACACAGGGGCTGAAACAGAGGGCGAGAAACAGAGGGGCTGAAACAGAGGGGCTGAAACAGCGCGGCTGAAACAGAGGGGCTGAAACAGAGGGCGAGAAACAGAGGGGCTGAAACAGAGGGCGAGAAACAGAGGGGCTGAAACAGAGCGCGAGAAACAGAGGGGCTGAAACAGAGGGCGAGAAACAGAGGGCGAGAAACAGAGGGGCGGAAACAGAGGGGCTGAATCAGAGGGGCTGAAGCAGAGGGGCTGAAACAGTGGGCGAGAAACTGAGGGACTGAAACAGTGGGCGAGAAACAGAGTGCGATAAACAGAGGGGCTGAAACAGTGGGGCTGAAACATACGGGCTGAAACAGAGAGCCTGAAAACGAGGGGCTGAATCAGAGGGGCTGAAACAGAGGGGCTGAAATAGAGGGGCTGAAACAGAGGGGATGAATCAGAGGGGCTGAAACAGAGGGGCTGAATCAGAGGGGCTGAAACAGAGGGTGAGAAACAGAGGGGCTGAAACAGAGGGCGAGGAACAGAGGGGCTGAAACAGAGGGCGAGAAACAGAGGGGCTTAAACAGAGGGGCTGAAACGGAGGGCGAGAAACAGAGGGGCTGAAACAGAGTGCAAGAAACAGAGGGGCTGAAACAGAGGGCGAGAAACAGAGGGGCTGAAACAGAGGGGCTGAAACAGAGGGCGAGAAACAGAGGGGCTGAAACAGAGGGCGAGAAACAGAGGGGCTGAAACAGAGGGCGAGAAACAGAGGGCGAGAAAGAGAGGGACTGAAACAGAGGGGCTGAAACAGAGGGGCTGAAACAGAGGGGCTGAACCAGAAGGGCTGAAACAGAGGGCGAGAAACAGTGGGGCTGAAACAGGGGGCCAGAAACAGAGGGCGAAAAACAGAGGGACTGAAACAAAGGGGCTGAAACAGAGGGCGAGAAACAGAGGGGCTGAAACAGAGGGCGAGAAACAGAGGGCGAGAAAGAGAGGGACTGAAACAGAGGGGCTGAAACAAAGGGGCAGAAACAGTGGGGCTGAAACAGAGGGGCTGAAACAGAGGGCGAGAAACAGAGGGGCTGAAACAGAGGGCGAGAAACAGAGGGGTTGAAACAGAGGGCGAGAAATAGAGGGGCTGAAACAGAGTGGCTGAAACAGAGGGGCTGAAACAGAGGGCGAGAAACAGAGGGGCTGAAACAGAGGGAGAGAAACAGAGGGGCTGAAACAGAGGGCGAGAAACAGAGGGCGAGAAACAGAGGGACTGAAACAGAGGGCGAGAAACAGAGGGGCTGAAACAGAGGGCGAGAAACAGAGGGGCTTAAACAGAGGGGCTGAAACAGAGGGGCTGAAACAGAGGGCGAGAAACAGAGGGGCTGAAACAGAGGGCAAGAAACAGAGGGGCTGAAACAGAGGGCGAGAAACAGAGGGGCTGAAACAGAGGGGCTGAAACAGAGGGGCTGAAACAGAGGGGCTGAAACAGAGGACGAGAAACAGAGGGGCTGAAACAGAGGGCGAGAAACAGAGGGGCTGAAACAGAGGGCCTGAAACAGAGGGCGAGAAACAGAGGGACTGAAACAGTGGGGCTGAAACAGTGGGGCTGAAACAGAGGGCGAGAAACAGAGGGGCTGAATCAGAGGGCGAGAAACAGAGGGGCTGAAACAGAGTGCGAGAAACAGAGTGGCTGAAACAGAGGGGCTGACACAGTGGGGCTGAAACAGAGGGGCTGAAACAGAAGGGGAGAAACAGAGGTGCTGAAACAGAGGGCGAGAACCAGAGGGGCTGAAACAGAGGGCGAGAAACAGAGGGGCTGAAACAGAGGGGCTGAAACAGAGGGGCTGAATCGGAGGGGCTGAAACAGAGGGGCTGAAACAGAGGGGCTGAAAAGAGGGCGAGAAACAGAGGGGCAGAAACAGAGGGGCAGAAACAGAGGGGCTGAAACAGAGGGGCTGAAACAGAGGGCGAGAAACAGAGGGGCTGAATCAGAGGGGCTGAATCAGAGGGGCTGAAACAGTGGGGCTGAAACAGTGGGCGAGAAACTAAGGGACTGAAACAGTGGGCGAGAAACAGAGTGCGAGAAACAGAGGGGCTGAAACAGTGGGGCTGAAACAGACGGGCTGAAACAGAGAGCCTGAAACAGAGGGGCTGAATCAGAGGGGCTGAAAAAGAGGGGCTGAAATAGAGGGGCTGAAACAGAGGGGATGAATCAGAGGGGCTGAAACAGAGGGGCTGAATCAGAGGGGCTGAAACAGAGGGTGAGAAACAGAGGGGCTGAAACAGAGGGCGAGGAACAGAGGGGCTGAAACAGAGGGCGAGAAACAGAGGGGCTTAAACAGAGGGGCTGAAACAGAGGGGCTGAAACAGAGGGGCTGAAACGGAGGGCGAGAAACAGAGGGGCTGAAACAGAGTGCAAGAAACAGAGGGGCTGAAACAGAGGGCGCGAAACAGAGGGGCTGAAACAGAGGGGCTGAAACAGAGGGCGAGAAACAGAGGGGCTGAAACAGAGGGCGAGAAACAGAGGGGCTGAAACAGAGGGTGAGAAACAGAGGGCGAGAAAGAGAGGGACTGAAACAGAGGGGCTGAAACAGAGGGGCTGAAACAGAGGGCGAGAAACAGAGGGGCTGAAACAGAGGGCGAGAAACAGAGGGGCTGAAACAGAGGGGCTGAAACAGAGGGGCTGAATCGGAGGGGCTGAAACAGAGGGCGAGAAACAGAGGGGCTGAAACAGAGGGCGAGAAACAGAGGGGCTGAAACAGAGGGGCAGAAACAGAGGGGCTGAAACAGAGGGGCTGAAACAGAGGGCGAGAAACAGAGGGGGTGAATCAGAGGGGCTGAAACAGAGGGGCAGAAACAGTGGGCGAGAAACTAAGGGACTGAAACAGCGGGCGAGACACAGAGTGCGAGAAACAGAGGGGCTGAAACAGCGGGCGAGACACAGAGTGCGAGAAACAGAGGGGCTGAAACAGAGGGGCTGAAACAGAGTGCCTGAAACAGAGGGGCTGAATCAGAGGGGCTGAAACAGAGGGGCTGAAATTGAGGGGCTGAAACAGAGGGGATGAATCAGAGGGGCTGAAACAGAGGGGCTGAATCAGAGGGTCTGAAACAGAGGGCGAGAAACAGAGGGGCTGTAACAGAGGTCGAGAAACAGAGGGGCTGAAACAGAGGGCGAGAAACAGAGGGGCTGAAACAGAGGGCGAGAAACAGAGGGGCTGAAACAGAGGGGCTGAAACAGCGGGGCTGAAACAGAGGGGCTGAAACAGAGGGCGAGAAACAGAGGGGCTGAAACAGAGGGCGAGAAACAGAGGGGCTGAAACAGAGCGCGAGAAACAGAGGGGCTGAAACAGAGGGCGAGAAACAGAGGGCGAGAAACAGAGGGGCGGAAACAGAGGGGCTGAATCAAAGGGGCTGAAGCAGAGGGGCTGAAACAGTGGGCGAGAAACTGAGGGACTGAAACAGTGGGCGAGAAACAGAGTGCGATAAACAGAGGGGCTGAAACAGTGGGGCTGAAACATACGGGCTGAAACAGAGAGCCTGAAACAGAGGGGCTGAATCAGAGGGGCTGAAACAGAGGGGCTGAAATAGAGGGGCTGAAACAGAGGGGATGAATCAGAGGGGCTGAAACAGAGGGGCTGAATCAGAGGGGCTGAAACAGAGGGTGAGAAACAGAGGGGCTGAAACAGAGGGCGAGGAACAGAGGGGCTGAAACAGAGGGCGAGAAACAGAGGGGCTTAAACAGAGGGGCTGAAACGGAGGGCGAGAAACAGAGGGGCTGAAACAGAGTGCAAGAAACAGAGGGGCTGAAACAGAGGGCGAGAAACAGAGGGGCTGAAACAGAGGGGCTGAAACAGAGGGCGAGAAACAGAGGGGCTGAAACAGAGGGCGAGAGACAGAGGGGCTGAAACAGAGGGCGAGAAACAGAGGGCGAGAAAGAGAGGGACTGAAACAGAGGGGCTGAAACAGAGGGGCTGAAACAGAGGGGCTGAACCAGAAAGGCTGAAACAGAGGGCGAGAAACAGTGGGGCTGAAACAGGGGGCCAGAAACAGAGGGCGAAAAACAGAGGGACTGAAACAAAGGGGCTGAAACAGAGGGCGAGAAACAGAGGGGCTGAAACAGAGGGCGAGAAACAGAGGGCGAGAAAGAGAGGGACTGAAACAGAGGGGCTGAAACAAAGGGGCAGAAACAGTGGGGCTGAAACAGAGGGGCTGAAACAGAGGGCGAGAAACAGAGGGGCTGAAACCGAGGGCGAGAAACAGAGGGGTTGAAACAGAGGGCGAGAAATAGAGGGGCTGAAACAGAGTGGCTGAAACAGAGGGGCTGAAACAGAGGGCGAGAAACAGAGGGGCTGAAACAGAGGGCGAGAAACAGAGGGGCTGAAACAGAGGGCGAGAAACAGAGGGGCTGAATCAGAGGGGCTGAATCAGAGGGACTGAAACAGAGGGGCTGAATCAGAGGGGCTGAAACAGAAGGCGAGAAACAGAGGGGCTGAAACAGAGGGCGAGAAACAGAGGGGCTGAAACAGAGGGCGAGAAACAGAGGGGCTGAAACAGAGGGCGAGAAACAGATGGGCTGAAACAGAGGGGCTGAAACAGAGGGGCTGAAACAGAGGGCGAGAAACAGAGGGGCTGAAACAGAGGGCGAGAAACAGAGGGGCTGAAACAGAGGGCGAGAAACAGAGGGGCTGAAACAGAGGGGCTGAAACAGAGGGGCTGAATCGGAGGGGCTGAAACAGAGGGGCTGAAACCGAGGGGCTGAAACAGAGGGCGAGAAACAGAGGGGCTGAAACAGAGGGGCCGAAACAGAGGGGCTGAAACAGAGGGGCTGAAACAGTGGGCGAGAAACTAAGGGACTGAAACAGCGGGCGAGAAACAGAGTGCGAGAAACAGAGGGGCTGGAACAGAGGGGCTGAAACAGACGGGCTGAAACAGAGAGCCTGAAACAGAGGGGCTGAATCAGAGGGGCTGAAACAGAGGGGCTGAAATAGAGGGGCTGAAACAGAGGGGATGAATCAGAGGGGCTGAAACAGAGGGGCTGAATCAGATGGGCTGAAACAGAGGGCGAGAAACAGAGGGGCTGAAACAGAGGGCGAGAAACAGAGGGGCTGAAACAGAGGGCGAGAAACAGAGGGGCTTAAACAGAGGGGCTGAAACAGAGGGGCTGAAACAGAGGGCGAGTAACAGAGGGGCTGAAACAGAGGGCAAGAAACAGAGGGGCTGAAACAGAGGGCGAGAAACAGTGGGGCTGAAACAGAGGGGCTGAAACAGAGGGGCTGAAACAGAGGGGCTGAAACAGAGGAGGAGAAACAGAGGGGCTGAAACAGAGGGCGAGAAACAGAGGGGCTGAAACAGAGGGCGAGAAACAGAGGGCGAGAAACAGAGGGACTGAAACTGAGGGGCTGAAACAGAGGGGCTGAAACAGAGGGCGAGAAACAGAGGGGCTGAAACAGAGGGGCTGACACAGTGGGGCTGAAACAGAGGGGCTGAAACAGAAGGGGAGAAACAGAGGGGCTGAAACAGTGGGCGAGAAACTGAGGGACTGAAACAGAGGGCGAGAAACAGAGGGGCTGAAACAGAGGGGCTGAAACAGAGGGGCTGAATCGGAGGGGCTGAAACAGAGGGGCTGAAACAGAGGGGCTGAAAAGAGGGCGAGAAACAGAGGGGCTGAAACAGAGGGGCTGAAACAGAGGGCGAGAAACAGAGGGGCTGAATCAGAGGGGCTGAATCAGAGGGGCTGAAACAGAGGGGCTGAAACAGGGGGCGAGAAACTAAGGGACTGAAACAGTGTGCGAGAAACAGAGTGCGAGAAACAGAGGGGCTGAAACAGAGGGGCTGAAACAGAGGAGCTGAAACAGAGGGGCTGAAACAGAGGGCGAGAAACAGAGGGGCTGAAACAGAGGGGCTGAAACAGAGGAGCTGAAACAGAGGGCGAGAAACAGAGAGGCTGAAACAGAGGGCGAGAAACGGAGGGGCTGAAACAGAGGGGCTGAAACAGAGGGGCTGAAACAGAGGGCGAGAAACAGAGGGGCTGAAACAGAGGGCGAGAAACAGAGGGGCTGAAACAGAGGGCGAGAAACAGAGGGCGAGAAACAGAGGGGCTGAAACAGAGGGCGAGAAACAGAGGGGCTGAAACAGAGGGGCTGAAACAGAGGGGCTGAAACAGAGGGCGAGAAACAGAGGGGCTGAAACAGAGGGGCTGAAACAGAGGAGCTGAAACAGAGGGGCTGAAACAGAGGGCGAGAAACAGAGGGGCTGAAACAGAGGGGCTGAAACAGAGGAGCTGAAACAGAGGGCGAGAAACAGAGAGGCTGAAACAGAGGGACTGAAACAGAGGGCGAGAAACAGAGGGGCTGAAACAGAAGGGCTGAAACAGGGGAGCTGAAACAGAGGGCGAGAAACAGAGTGGCTGAAACAGAGGGCAAGAAACAGAGGGGCTGAAACAGAGGGCGAGAAACAGAGGGGCTGAAACAAAGGGGCTGAAACAGAGGGCGAGAAACAGAGGGGCTGAAACAGAGGGCGAGAAACAGAGGGCGAGAAAGAGAGGGACTGAAACAGAGGGGCTGAAACAGAGGGGCTGAAACAGAGGGGCTGAACCAGAAGGGCTGAAACAGAGGGCGAGAAACAGAGGGGCTGAAACAGAGGGCCAGAAACAGAGGGCGAGAAACAGAGGGACTGAAACAAAGTGGCTGAAACAGAGGGCGAGAAACAGAGGGGCTGAAACAAAGGGGCAGAAACAGTGGGGCTGAAACAGAGGGGCTGAAACAGAGGGCGAGAAACAGAGGGGCTGAAACAGAGGGCGAGAAACAGAGGGGTTGAAACAGAGGGCGAGAAATAGAGGGGCTGAAACAGAGTGGCTGAAACAGAGGGGCTGAAACAGAGGGCGAGAAACAGAGGGGCTGAAACAGAGGGCGAGAAACAGAGGGGCTGAAACAGAGGGCGAGAAACAGAGGGGCTGAATCAGAGGGGCTGAATCAGATGGACTGAAACAGAGGGGCTGAATCAGAGGGGCTGAAACAGAAGGCGAGAAACAGAGGGGCTGAAACAGAGGGCGAGAAACAGAGGGGCTGAAACAGAGGGCGAGAAACAGAGGGGCTGAAACAGAGGGCGAGAAACAGATGGGCTGAAACAGAGGGGCTGAAACAGAGGGGCTGAAACAGAGGGCGAGAAACAGAGGGGCTGAAACAGAGGGCGAGAAACAGAGGGGCTGAAACAGAGGGCGAGAAACAGAGGGGCTGAAACAGAGGGGCTGAAACAGAGGGGCTGAATCGGAGGGGCTGAAACAGAGGGGCTGAAACAGAGGGGCTGAAACAGAGGGCGAGAAACAGAGGGGCTGAAACAGAGGGGCTGAAATAGAGGGGCTGAAACAGAGGGGATGAATCAGAGGGGCTGAAACAGAGGGGCTGAATCAGAGGGGCTGAAACAGAGGGTGAGAAACAGAGGGGCTGAAACAGAGGGCGAGGAACAGAGGGGCTGAAACAGAGGGCGAGAAACAGAGGGGCTTAAACAGAGGGGCTGAAACGGAGGGCGAGAAACAGAGGGGCTGAAACAGAGTGCAAGAAACAGAGGGGCTGAAACAGAGGGCGAGAAACAGAGGGGCTGAAACAGAGGGGCTGAAACAGAGGGCGAGAAACAGAGGGGCTGAAACAGAGGGCGAGAAACAGAGGCGCTGAAACAGAGGGCGAGAAACAGAGGGCGAGAAAGAGAGGGACTGAAACAGAGGGGCTGAAACAGAGGGGCTGAAACAGAGGGGCTGAACCAGAAGGGCTGAAACAGAGGGCGAGAAACAGTGGGGCTGAAACAGGGGGCCAGAAACAGAGGGCGAAAAACAGAGGGACTGAAACAAAGGGGCTGAAACAGAGGGCGAGAAACAGAGGGGCTGAAACAGAGGGCGAGAAACAGAGGGCGAGAAAGAGAGGGACTGAAACAGAGGTGCTGAAACAAAGGGGCAGAAACAGTGGGGCTGAAACAGAGGGGCTGAAACAGAGGGCGAGAAACAGAGGGGCTGAAACAGAGGGCGAGAAACAGAGGGGTTGAAACAGAGGGCGAGAAATAGAGGGGCTGAAACAGAGTGGCTGAAACAGAGGGGCTGAAACAGAGGGCGAGAAACAGAGGGGCTGAAACAGAGGGAGAGAAACAGAGGGGCTGAAACAGAGGGCGAGAAACAGAGGGCGAGAAACAGAGGGGCTGAAACAGAGGGCGAGAAACAGAGGGGCTGAAACAGAGGGTCTGTAACAGAGCGGCTGAATCAGAGGGGCTGAAACAGAAGGCGAGAAACAGAGGGGCTGAAACAGAGGGCGAGAAACAGAGGGGCTGAATCAGAGGGGCTGAATCAGATGGACTGAAACAGAGGGGCTGAATCAGAGGGGCTGAAACAGAAGGCGAGAAACAGAGGGGCTGAAACAGAGGGCGAGAAACAGAGGGGCTGAAACAGAGGGCGAGAAACAGATGGGCTGAAACAGAGGGGCTGAAACAGAGGGGCTGAAACAGAGGGCGAGAAACAGAGGGGCTGAAACAGAGGGCGAGAAACAGAGGGGCTGAAACAGAGGGCGAGAAACAGAGGGGCTGAAACAGAGGGGCTGAAACAGAGGGGCTGAATCGGAGGGGCTGAAACAGAGGGGCTGAAACAGAGGGGCTGAAACAGAGGGCGAGAAACAGAGGGGCTGAAACAGAGGGGCTGAAATAGAGGGGCTGAAACAGAGGGGATGAATCAGAGGGGCTGAAACAGAGGCGCTGAATCAGAGGGGCTGAAACAGAGGGTGAGAAACAGAGGGGCTGAAACAGAGGGCGAGGAACAGAGGGGCTGAAACAGAGGGCGAGAAACAGAGGGGCTTAAACAGAGGGGCTGAAACGGAGGGCGAGAAACAGAGGGGCTGAAACAGAGTGCAAGAAACAGAGGGGCTGAAACAGAGGGCGAGAAACAGAGGGGCTGAAACAGAGGGGCTGAAACAGAGGGCGAGAAACAGAGGGGCTGAAACAGAGGGCGAGAAACAGAGGGGCTGAAACAGAGGGCGAGAAACAGAGGGCGAGAAAGAGAGGGACTGAAACAGAGGGGCTGAAACAGAGGGGCTGAAACAGAGGGGCTGAACCAGAAGGGCTGAAACAGAGGGCGAGAAACAGTGGGGCTGAAACAGGGGGCCAGAAACAGAGGGCGAAAAACAGAGGGACTGAAACAAAGGGGCTGAAACAGAGGGCGAGAAACAGAGGGGCTGAAACAGAGGGCGAGAAACAGAGGGCGAGAAAGAGAGGGACTGAAACAGAGGGGCTGAAACAAAGGGGCAGAAACAGTGGGGCTGAAACAGAGGGGCTGAAACAGAGGGCGAGAAACAGAGGGGCTGAAACAGAGGGCGAGAAACAGAGGGGTTGAAACAGAGGGCGAGAAATAGAGGGGCTGAAACAGAGTGGCTGAAACAGAGGGGCTGAAACAGAGGGCGAGAAACAGTGGGGCTGAAACAGAGGGAGAGAAACAGAGGGGCTGAAACAGAGGGCGAGAAACAGAGGGCGAGAAACAGAGGGGCTGAAACAGAGGGCGAGAAACAGAGGGGCTGAAACAGAGGGCGAGAAACAGAGGGGCTTAAACAGAGGGGCTGAAACAGAGGGGCTGAAACAGAGGGCGAGAAACAGAGGGGCTGAAACAGAGGGCAAGAAACAGAGGGGCTGAAACAGAGGGCGAGAAACAGAGGGGCTGAAACAGAGGGGCTGAAACAGAGGGGCTGAAACAGAGGGGCTGAAACAGAGGACGAGAAACAGAGGGGCTGAAACAGAGGGCGAGAAACAGAGGGGCTGAAACAGAGGGCCTGAAACAGAGGGCGAGAAACAGAGGGACTGAAACAGTGGGGCTGAAACAGTGGGGCTGAAACAGAGGGCGAGAAACAGAGGGGCTGAATCAGAGGGCGAGAAACAGAGGGGCTGAAACAGAGCGCGAGAAACAGAGTGGCTGAAACAGAGGGGCTGACACAGTGGGGCTGAAACAGAGGGGCTGAAACAGAAGGGGAGAAACAGAGGTGCTGAAACAGAGGGCGAGAACCAGAGGGGCTGAAACAGAGGGCGAGAAACAGAGGGGCTGAAACAGAGGGGCTGAAACAGAGGGGCTGAATCGGAGGGGCTGAAACAGAGGGGCTGAAACAGAGGGGCTGAAAAGAGGGCGAGAAACAGAGGGGCAGAAACAGAGGGGCAGAAACAGAGGGGCTGAAACAGAGGGGCTGAAACAGAGGGCGAGAAACAGAGGGGCTGAATCAGAGGGGCTGAATCAGAGGGGCTGAAACAGTGGGGCTGAAACAGTGGGCGAGAAACTAAGGGACTGAAACAGTGGGCGAGAAACAGAGTGCGAGAAACAGAGGGGCTGAAACAGTGGGGCTGAAACAGACGGGCTGAAACAGAGAGCCTGAAACAGAGGGGCTGAATCAGAGGGGCTGAAAAAGAGGGGCTGAAATAGAGGGGCTGAAACAGAGGGGATGAATCAGAGGGGCTGAAACAGAGGGGCTGAATCAGAGGGGCTGAAACAGAGGGTGAGAAACAGAGGGGCTGAAACAGAGGGCGAGGAACAGAGGGGCTGAAACAGAGGGCGAGAAACAGAGGGGCTTAAACAGAGGGGCTGAAACAGAGGGGCTGAAACAGAGGGGCTGAAACGGAGGGCGAGAAACAGAGGGGCTGAAACAGAGTGCAAGAAACAGAGGGGCTGAAACAGAGGGCGCGAAACAGAGGGGCTGAAACAGAGGGGCTGAAACAGAGGGCGAGAAACAGAGGGGCTGAAACAGAGGGCGAGAAACAGAGGGGCTGAAACAGAGGGTGAGAAACAGAGGGTGAGAAAGAGAGGGACTGAAACAGAGGGGCTGAAACAGAGGGGCTGAAACAGAGGGCGAGAAACAGAGGGGCTGAAACAGAGGGCGAGAAACAGAGGGGCTGAAACAGAGGGGCTGAAACAGAGGGGCTGAATCGGAGGGGCTGAAACAGAGGGCGAGAAACAGAGGGGCTGAAACAGAGGGCGAGAAACAGAGGGGCTGAAACAGAGGGGCAGAAACAGAGGGGCTGAAACAGAGGGGCTGAAACAGAGGGCGAGAAACAGAGGGGGTGAATCAGAGGGGCTGAAACAGAGGGGCAGAAACAGTGGGCGAGAAACTAAGGGACTGAAACAGTGGGCGAGACACAGAGTGCGAGAAACAGAGGGGCTGAAACAGCGGGCGAGACACAGAGTGCGAGAAACAGAGGGGCTGAAACAGAGGGGCTGAAACAGAGTGCCTGAAACAGAGGGGCTGAATCAGAGGGGCTGAAACAGAGGGGCTGAAATTGAGGGGCTGAAACAGAGGGGATGAATCAGAGGGGCTGAAACAGAGGGGCTGAATCAGAGGGTCTGAAACAGAGGGCGAGAAACAGAGGGGCTGTAACAGAGGTCGAGAAACAGAGGGGCTGAAACAGAGGGCGAGAAACAGAGGGGCTGAAACAGAGGGGCTGAAACAGCGGGGCAGAAACAGAGGGGCTGAAACAGAGGGCGAGAAACAGAGGGGCTGAAACAGAGGGCGAGAAACAGAGGGGCTGAAACAGAGCGCGAGAAACAGAGGGGCTGAAACAGAGGGCGAGAAACAGAGGGCGAGAAACAGAGGGGCGGAAACAGAGGGGCTGAATCAAAGGGGCTGAAGCAGAGGGGCTGAAACAGTGGGCGAGAAACTGAGGGACTGAAACAGTGGGCGAGAAACAGAGTGCGATAAACAGAGGGGCTGAAACAGTGGGGCTGAAACATACGGGCTGAAACAGAGAGCCTGAAACAGAGGGGCTGAATCAGAGGGGCTGAAACAGAGGGGCTGAAATAGAGGGGCTGAAACAGAGGGGATGAATCAGAGGGGCTGAAACAGAGGGGCTGAATCAGAGGGGCTGAAACAGAGGGTGAGAAACAGAGGGGCTGAAACAGAGGGCGAGGAACAGAGGGGCTGAAACAGAGGGCGAGAAACAGAGGGGCTTAAACAGAGGGGCTGAAACGGAGGGCGAGAAACAGAGGGGCTGAAACAGAGTGCAAGAAACAGAGGGGCTGAAACAGAGGGCGAGAAACAGAGGGGCTGAAACAGAGGGGCTGAAACAGAGGGCGAGAAACAGAGGGGCTGAAACAGAGGGCGAGAAACAGAGGGGCTGAAACAGAGGGCGAGAAACAGAGGGCGAGAAAGAGAGGGACTGAAACAGAGGGGCTGAAACAGAGGGGCTGAAACAGAGGGGCTGAACCAGAAAGGCTGAAACAGAGGGCGAGAAACAGTGGGGCTGAAACAGGGGGCCAGAAACAGAGGGCGAAAAACAGAGGGACTGAAACAAAGGGGCTGAAACAGAGGGCGAGAAACAGAGGGGCTGAAACAGAGGGCGAGAAACAGAGGGCGAGAAAGAGAGGGACTGAAACAGAGGGGCTGAAACAAAGGGGCAGAAACAGTGGGGCTGAAACAGAGGGGCTGAAACAGAGGGCGAGAAACAGAGGGGCTGAAACAGAGGGCGAGAAACAGAGGGGTTGAAACAGAGGGCGAGAAATAGAGGGGCTGAAACAGAGTGGCTGAAACAGAGGGGCTGAAACAGAGGGCGAGAAACAGAGGGGCTGAAACAGAGGGCGAGAAACAGAGGGGCTGAAACAGAGGGCGAGAAACAGAGGGGCTGAATCAGAGGGGCTGAATCAGAGGGACTGACACAGAGGGGCTGAATCAGGGGCTGAAACAGAAGGCGAGAAACAGAGGGGCTGAAACAGAGGGCGAGAAACAGAGGGGCTGAAACAGAGGGCGAGAAACAGAGGGGCTGAAACAGAGGGCGAGAAACAGATGGGCTGAAACAGAGGGGCTGAAACAGAGGGGCTGAAACAGAGGGCGAGAAACAGAGGGGCTGAAACAGAGGGCGAGAAACAGAGGGGCTGAAACAGAGGGCGAGAAACAGAGGGGCTGAAACAGAGGGGCTGAAACAGAGGGGCTGAATCGGAGGGGCTGAAACAGAGGGGCTGAAACCGAGGGGCTGAAACAGAGGGCGAGAAACAGAGGGGCTGAAACAGAGGGGCCGAAACAGAGGGGCTGAAACAGAGGGGCTGAAACAGTGGGCGAGAAACTAAGGGACTGAAACAGCGGGCGAGAAACAGAGTGCGAGAAACAGAGGGGCTGGAACAGAGGGGCTGAAACAGACGGGCTGAAACAGAGGGGCTGAAACGGAGGGCGAGAAACAGAGGGGCTGAAACAGAGTGCAATAAACAGAGGGGCTGAAACAGAGGGCGAGAAACAGAGGGGCTGAAACAGAGGGGCTGAAACAGAGGGGCTGAAACAGAGGGCGAGAAACAGAGGGGCTGAAACAGAGGGCGAGAAACAGAGGGGCTGAAACAGAGGGTGAGAAACAGAGGGCGAGAAAGAGAGGGACTGAAACAGAGGGGCTGAAACAGAGGGGCTGAAACAGAGGGCGAGAAACAGAGGGGCGGAAACAGAGGGCGAGAAACAGAGGGGCTGAAACAGAGGGGCTGAAACAGAGGGGCTGATTCGGAGGGGCTGAAACAGAGGGGCTGAAACAGAGGGGCTGAAACAGAGGGCGAGAAACAGAGGGGCTGAAACGGAGGGGCAGAAACAGAGGGGCTGAAACAGAGGGGCTGAAACAGAGGGCGAGAAACAGAGGGGGTGAATCAGAGGGGCTGAAACAGAGGGGCTGAAACAGAGGGTGAGAAACAGAGGGGCTGAAACAGAGGGCGAGAAACAGAGAGGCTCAAACAGAGGGCCTGAAACAGAGGGGCTGTATCAGAGGGGCTGAAACAGAGGGGCTGAATCAGAGGGGCTGAAACAGAGGGCGAGAAACAGAGGGGCTGAAACAGAGGGCGAGAAACAGAGGGGCAGAAACAGAGGGCGAGAAACAGAGGGGCTGAAACAGAGAGTGCGAATCAGAGGGGCTGAAACAGAGGGCGAGAAACAGAGGGGCTGAAACAGAGTGCGAGAAACAGAGGGCAAGAAACAGAGGGGCTGAAACAGAGTGGCTGAAACAGAAGGGCTGTAACAGAGGGGCTGAAACAGAGGGCGAGAAACAGAGGGGCTGAATCAGAGGGGCTGAATCAGAGGGGCTGAAACAGAGGGGCTGAATCAGAGGGGCTGAAACAGAAGGCGAGAAACAGAGGGGCTGAAACAGAGGGCGAGAAACAGAGGGGCAGAAACAGAGGGCGAGAAACAGAGGTGCTGAAACAGAGGGGCTGAAACAGAGGGCGAGAAACAGAGGGGCTGAAACAGAGGGCGAGAAACAGAGGGGCTGAAACAGAGGGGCTGAAACAGAGGGCGAGAAACAGAGGGGCTGAAACAGAGTGTGAGAAACAGAGGGGCTGAAACAGAGGGCGAGAAACAGAGGGCTGAAACAGAGGGGCTGAAACAGAGGTGCTGAAACAGAGGGGCTGAATCGGAGGGGCTGAAACAGAGGGGCTGAAACAGAGGGGTTGAAACAGAGGGGCAGAAACAGAGGGGCTGAAAAAGAGGGCGAGAAACAGCGGGTCTGAATCAGAGGGGCTGAATCAGAGGGGCTGAAACAGAGGGCGAGAAACAGTGGGCGAGAAACTAAGGGACTGAAACAGAGGTCGAGAAACAGAGTGCGAGAAACAGAGGGGCTGAAACAGAGGGGCTGAAACAGACGGGCTGAAACAGAGAGCCTGAAACAAAGGGGCTGAATCAGAGGGGCTGAAACAGAGTGGCTGAAATAGAGGGGCTGAAACAGAGGGGATGAATCAGAGGGGCTGAAACAGAGGGGCTGAATCAGAGGGGCTGAAACAGAGGGTGAGAAACAGAGGGTCTGAAACAGAGGGCGAGAAACAGAGGGGCTGAAACAGAGGGCGAGAATAAGAGGGGCTGAAACAGAGGGGCTGAAACAGAGGGGCTGAAACAGAGGGGCTGAAACGGAGGGCGAGAAACAGAGGGGCTGAATCAGAGGGCAAGAAACAGAGGGGATGAAACAGAGGGCGAGAAACAGAGGGGCTGAAACAGAGGGGCTGAAACAGAGGGGCTGAAACAGAGGGCGAGAAACAGAGGGGCTGAAACAGAGGGCGAGAAACAGAGGGGCTGAAACAGAGAGCGAGAAACAGAGGGCGAGAAACAGAGGGACTGAAACAGAGGGCGAGAAACAGAGTGTCTGAAACAGAGGGGCTGACACAGTGGGGCTGAAACAGAGGGGCTGAAACAGCGGGCGAGAAATAGAGGGGCTTAAACAGAGGGTGAGAAACAGAGGGACTGAAACAGAGGGCGAGAAACAGAGGGGCTGAAGCAGAGGGCGAGAAACAGAGGGCGAGAAACAGAGGGACTGAAACAGAGGGGCTGAAACAGAGGGGCTGAAACAGAGGGGCTGAAACAGAGGGCGAGAAACAGAGGGGCTGAAACAGAGGGCGAGAAACAGAGGGACTGAAACAGAGGGGCTGAAACAGAGGGGCTGAAACAGAGGGCGAGAAACAGAGGGGCTGAAACAGAGGGCGAGAAACAGAGGGGCTGAAACAGAGGGCGAGAAACATAGGGCAAGAAACAGAGGGACTGAAACAGAGGGGCTGAAACAGAGGGCGAGAAACAGAGGGGCTGAAACAGAGGGCGAGAAACAGAGGGGCTGAAACAGAGGGCGAGAAACAGAGGGTCTGAAACAGAGGGGCTGACACAGTGGGGCTGAAACAGAGGGGCTGAAACAGAGGGCGAGAAATAGAGGGGCTTAAACAGAGGGCGAGAAACAGAGGGACTGAAACAGAGGGCGAGAAACAGAGGGGCTGAAGCAGAGGGCGAGAAACAGAGGGCGAGAAACAGAAGGACTGAAACAGAGGGGCTGAAACAGAGGGGCTGAAACAGAGGGCGAGAAACAGAGGGGCTGAAACAGAGGGCGAGAAACAGAGGGGCTGAAACAGAGGGGCTTAAACAGTGGGGCTGAAACAGAGGGGCTGAAACAGAGGGCGAGAAACAGAGGGGCTGAAACAGAGAGGCTGAAACATAGGGCGAGAAACAGAGGGGCTGAAACAGCGGGCAAGAAACAGAGGGGCTGAAACAGAGGGCGAGAAACAGAGGGGCTGAAACAGAGGGGCTGAAACAGAGGGGCTGAAACAGAGGGGCTGAAACAGAGGGCGAGAAACAGAGGGGCTGAAACAGAGGGGCTGAAACAGAGGGGCTGAAACAGGGGGCGAGAAACAGAGGGCAAGAAACAGAGGGACTGAAACAGAGGGACTGAAACAGAGGGGCTGAAACAGAGGCCGAGAAACAGAGGGGCTGAAACAGAGGGCGAGAAACAGAGGGGCTGAAACAGAGGGGCTGACACAGTGGGGCTGAAACAGAGGGGCTGAAACAGAGGGCGAGAAATAGAGTGGCTGAAACAGAGGGGCTGACACAGTGGGGCTGAAACAGAGGGGCTGAAACAGAGGGCGAGAAACAGAGGGGCTGAAACAGAGGGGCTGAAACAGAGGGCGAGAAACAGAGGGGCTGAAACAGAGGGGCTGACACAGTGGGGCTGAAACAGAGGGGCTGAAACAGAGGGCGAGAAACAGAGGGGCTGAAACAGAGGGGCTGAAACAGAGGGCGAGAAACAGAGGGGCTGAAACAGAGGGCGAGAAACAGACGGGCAGAAACAGTGGGCGAGAAACAGAGGGACTGAAACAGAGGGCGAGAAACGGAGGGGCTTAAACAGAGGGGCTGAAACAGAGGGGCTGAAACAAAGGGCGAGAAACAGAGGGGCTGAAACAGAGGGCGAGAAACAGAGTGGCTGAAACAGAGGGTGAGAAACAGAGGGCGAGAAACAGAGGGACTGAAACAGAGGGGCTGAAACAGAGATGCTGAAACAGAGAGCGAGAAACAGAGGGGCTGAAACAGAGGGCGAGAAACAGAGGGGCTGAAACAGAGGGCGAGAAACAGAGGGTCTGAAACAGTGGGGCTGACACCGTGGGGCTGAAACAGAGGGGCTGAAACAGAGGGCGAGAAATAGAGGGGCTGAAACAGAGGGCGAGAAACAGAGGGACTGAAACAGAGGGCGAGAAACAGAGGGGCTGAAACAGAGGGCGAGAAACAGAGGGCGAGAAACAGAGGGACTGAAACAGAGGGGCTGAAACAGAGGGGCTGAATCAGAGGGCGAGAAACAGAGGGGCTGAAACAGAGAGGCTGAAACAGAGGGCGAGAAACAGAGGGGCTGAAACAGAGGGCAAGAAACAGAGGGGCTGAAACAGAGGGCGAGAAACAGAGAGGCAGAAACAGAGGGGCTGAAACAGAGAGGCTGAAACAGAGGGGCTGAAACAGAGGGCGAGAAACAGAGGGGCTGAAACAGAGGGCGAGAAACAGAGGGCGAGAAACAGAGGGACTGAAACAGAGGGGCTAAAACAGAGGGCGAGAAACAGAGGGGCTGAAAGAGAGGGCGAGAAACAGAGGGGCTGAAACAGAGGGGTTGAAACAGTGGGGCTGAAACAGAGGGGCTGAAACAGAGTGCGAGAAATAGAGAGTACTGAAACAGAGGGCGAGAAACAGAGGGGCTGAAACAGAGGGTGAGAAACAGAGGGGCTGAAACAGAGGGCGAGAAACAGAGGCGCTGAAACAGAGGGGCTGAAACAGAGGGGCTGAAACAGAGGGCAAGAAACAGAGGGGCTGAAAAAGAGGGCGAGAAACAGAGGGCGAGAAACAGAGGGGCTGAATCAGAGGGGCTGAAACAGAGGGCGAGAAACAGAGGGGCTGAAACAGAGGGCGAGAAACAGAGGGGCTGAAACAGAGGGGCTGAAACAGAGGGTGAGAAACAGAGGGTGAGAAACAGAGGGGCTGAAACAGAGGGCGAGAAACAGAGGAGCTGAAACAGAGGGGCTGAAACAGAGGGGCTGAATCAGAGGGGCTGATTCAGAGGGGCTGAAACAGAGGGGCTGAATCAGAGGGGCTGAAACAGAGGGCGAGAAACAGAGGGGCTGAAACAGAGGGCGGGAAACAGAGGGGCTGAAACAGAGGGCGAGAATCAGAGGCACTGAAACAGAGGGCGAGAAACAGAGGGGCTGAAACAGAGGGCGAGAAACAGAGGGCGAGAAACAGAGGGACTGAAACAGAGTGGCTGAAACAGAGGGGCTGAAACAGAGGGCGAGAAACCGAGGCACTGAATCAGAGGGCGAGAAACAGAGGGGCTGAAACAGAGGGCGAGAAACAGAGGGCGAGAAACAGAGGGACTGAAACAGAGGGGCTGAAACAGAGGGGCTGAAACAGAGGGCGAGAAACAGAGGGGCTGAAACAGAGGGCGAGAAACAGAGGGGCTGAAACAGAGGGCGAGAAACAGAGGGGCTGAAACAGAGGGGCTGACACAGTGGGGCTGAAACAGAGGGGCTGAAACAGAGGGCGAGAAATAGAGGGGCTGAAACAGAGGGGCTGACACAGTTGGGCTGAAACAGAGGGGCTGAAACAGAGGGCGAGAAACAGAGGGGCTGAAACAGAGGGGCTGAAACAGAGAGGCTGAATCAGAGGGGCTGATTCAGAGGGGCTGAAACAGAGGGTCTGAAACAGAGGGGCTGACACAGTGGGGCTGAAACAGAGGGGCTGAAACAGAGGGGCTGAAACAGAGGGGCTGAATCAGAGGGGCTGATTCAGAGGGGCTGAAACAGAGGGGCTGAATCAGAGGGTCTGAAACAGAGGGCGAGAAACAGCGGGGCTGAAACAGAGGGCGAGAAACAGAGGGGCTGAAACAGAGGGCGAGAAACAGACGGGCAGAAACAGAGGGCGAGAAACAGAGGGACTGAAACAGAGGGGCTGAAACAGAGAGCGCGAAACAGAGGGACTGAAACAGAGGGTGAGAAACAGAGGGGCTGTAACAGAGGGCGAGAAACAGAGGGGCAGAAACAGAGGGCGATAAACGGAGGAGCTGAAACAGAGGGGCTGAAACAGAGGGGCTGAAACAGAGGGCGAGAAACAGAGGGGCTGAAACAGAGGGCGAGAAACAGAGGGGCTGAAACAGAGGGCGAGAAACAGAGGGCGAGAATCAGAGGGACTGAAACAGAGGGGCAGAAACAGAGGGCGAGAATCAGAGGGACTGAAACAGAGGGGCAGAAACAGAGGGACTGAAACAGAGGACGAGGAACAGAGGGGCTGAAACAGTGGGCGAGAAACAGACGGGCTGAAACTGAGGGCGAGAAACAGAGGGTCTGAAACAGAGGGGCTGTCACAGTGGGGCTGAAACAGAGGGGCTGAAACAGAGGGCGAGAATTGGAGGGGCTGAAACAGAGGGGGAGAAACAGAGGGACTGAAACAGAGGGCGAGAAACAGAGGGGCTGAAACAGAGGGTGAGAAACAGAGGGCGAGAAACAGAGGGACTGAAACAGAGGGGCTGAAACAGAGGGGCTGAAACAGAGGGCGAGAAACAGAGGGGCTGAAACAGAGGTCAAGAAACAGAGGGGCTGAAACAGAGGGCGAGAAACAGAGGGGCTGAAACAGAGGGGCTGAAACAGAGGGGCTGAAACAGAGGGCGAGAAACAGAGGGGCTGAAACAGAGGGCGAGGAACAGAGGGGCTGAAAGAGAGTGCGAGAAACAGAGGGCGAGAAACAGAGGGACTGAAACAGAGGGGCTGAAACAGAGGGGCTGAAACAGAGGGCGAGAAACAGTGGGGCTGAAACAGAGGGGCTGACACAGTGGGGCTGAAACAGAGGGGCTGAAACAGAGGGCGAGAAATAGAGGGGCTGAAACAGAGGGTGAGAAACAGAGGGGCTGAAACAAAGGGTGAGAAATAGAGGGGCTGAAACAGAGGGCTGAAACAGAGGGGCTGAAACAGAGGGGCTGAAACAGAGGGCAAGAAACAGAGGGGCTGAAAAAGAGGGCGAGAAACAGAGGGCCTGAAACAGAGGGCGAGAAACAGAGGGGCTGAATCAGAGGAGCTGAAACAGAGGGCGAGAAACAGAGGGGCTGAAACAGAGGGCGAGAAACAGAGGGACTGAAACAGAGGGCGAGAAACAGAGGGGCTGAAACAGAGGGCGAGAAACAGAGGGGCTGAAACAGAGGGGCTGAATCAGAGGGGCTGATTCAGAGCGGCTGAAACAGAGGGGCTGAATCAGAGGGGCTGAAACAGAGGGTGAGAAACAGAGGGGCTGAAACAGAGGGCGAGAAACAGAGGGGCTGAAACAGAGGGCGAGAAACAGACGGGCAGAACAGAGGGCTAGAAACAGAGGGACTGAAACAGAGGGGCTGAAACAGAGAGCGCGAAACAGAGGGACTGAAACAGAGGGTGAGAAACAGAGGGGCTGAAACAGAGGGCGAGAAACAGAGGGGCTTCAACAGAGGGTGAGAAACAGGGGGGCTGAAACAGAGGGCGAGAAACAGAGGGGCTGAAACAGAGTGGCTGAAACAGAGGGCGAGAAACAGAGGGGCTGAATCAGACGGGCTGAATCAGAGGGGCTGAAACAGAGGGGCTGAAACAGAGGGCGAGAAACAGAGGGGCTGAAACAGAGGGCGAGAAACAGAGGGCGAGATACAGAGGGGCTGAAACAGAGGGGCTGAAACAGAGGGGCTGAAAAAGAGGGGCTGAAACAGAGGGCGAGAAACAGAGGGGCTGAAACAGAGGGCGAGAAACAGAGGGGCTGAAACAGAGTGCGAGAAACAGAGGGGCTGAAACAGAGGGTGAGAAACAGAGGGGCTGAAACAGAGGGAGAAACAGAGGGGCTGAAACAGAGGGGCTGAAACAGAGGGGCTGAATCAGAGGGGCTGATTCAGAGGGGCTGAAACAGAGGGGCTGAATCAGAGGGGCTGAAACAGAGGGCGAGAAACAGAGGGGCTGAAACAGAGGGCGAGAAACAGAGGGGCTGAAACAGAGGGCGAGAAACAGACGTGCAGAAACAGAGGGCGAGAAACAGAGGGACTGAAACAAAGGGGCTGTAACAGAGAGCGCGAAACAGAGGGACTGAAACAGAGGGCGAGAAACAGAGGGGCTGAAACAGAGGGCGAGAAACAGAGGGGCTGAAACAGAGGGGCTGAAACAGAGGGGCTGAAACAGAGGGCAAGAAACAGAGGGGCTGAAACAGAGTGGCTGAAACAGAGGGCGAGAAACAGAGGGGCTGAATCAGACGGGCTGAATCAGAGGGGCTGAAACAGAGGGGCTGAAACAGAGGGTGAGAAACAGAGGGGCTGAAACAGAGGGCGAGAAACAGAGGGCGAGAAACAGAGGGGCTGAAAAAGAGGGGCAGAAACAGAGGGGCTGAAACAAAGCGGCTGATACAGAGGGCGAGAAACAGAGGGGCTGAAACAGAGGGCGAGATACGGAGGGGCTGAAAGAGAGGAGCTGAAACAGAGGGCGAGAAACAGAGAGGCTGAAACAGAGGGGCTGAATCAGAGGGGCTGATTCAGAGGGGCTGAAACAGAGGGGCTGAATCAGAGGGGCTGAAACAGAGGGCGAGAAACAGAGGGGCTGAAACAGAGGGCGAGAAACAGAGGGGCTGAAACAGAGGGCGAGAAACAGACGGGCAGAACAGAGGGCTAGAAACAGAGGGACTCAAACAGAGGGGCTGAAACAGAGAGCGCGAAACAGAGGGACTGAAACAGAGGGCGAGAAACAGAGGGGCTGAAACAGAGGGCGAGAAACAGAGGGGCTTAAACAGAGGGCGAGAAACAGGGGGGCTGAAACAGAGGGTGAGAAACAGAGGGCGAGAAACAGAGGGACTGAAACAGAGGGGCTGAAACAGAGGGGCTGAAACAGAGGGCGAGAAACAGAGGGGCTGAAACAGAGGCCAAGAAACAGAGGGGCTGAAACAGAGGGCGAGAAACAGAGGGGCTGAAACAGAGGGGCTGAAACAGAGGGGCTGAAACAGAGGGCGAGAAACAGAGGGGCTGAAACAGAGGGCCAGAAACAGAGGGCGAGAAACAGAGGGACTGAAACAGAGGGGCTGAAACAGAGGGCGAGAAACAGAGGGGCTGAAAGAGAGTGCGAGAAACAGAGGGCGAGAAACAGAGGGACTGAAACAGAGGGGCTGAAACAGAGGGGCTGAAACAGAGGGCGAGAAACAGAGGGGCTGAAAGAGAGTGCGAGAAACAGAGGGCGAGAAACAGAGGAGCTGAAACAGAGGGGCTGACACAGTGGGGCTGAAACAGAGGGGCTGAAACAGAGGGCGAGAAATAGAGGGGCTGAAACAGAGGGTGAGAAACAGAGGGGCTGAAACAAAGGGTGAGAAACAGAGGGGCTTAAACAGAGGGCGAGAAACAGAGGGGCTGAAACAGAGGGGCTGAAACAGAGGGGCTGAAACAGAGGGCAAGAAACAGAGGGGCTGAAAAAGAGGGCGAGAAACAGAAGGCCTGAAACAGAGAGCGAGAAACAGAGGGGCTGAATCAGAGGAGCTGAAACAGAGGGCGAGAAACAGAGGGGCTGAAACAGAGGGCGAGAAACAGAGGGACTGAAACAGAGGGCGAGAAACAGAGGGGCTGAAACAGAGGGCGAGAAACAGAGGGGCTGAAACAGAGGGGCTGAATCAGAGGGGCTGATTCAGAGGGGCTGAAACAGAGGGGCTGATTCAGAGGGGCTGAAACAGAGGGCGAGAAACAGAGGGGCTGAAACAGAGGGCGAGAAACAGAGGGGCTGAAACAGAGGGCGAGAAACAGACGGGCAGAACAGAGGGCTAGAAACAGAGGGGCTGAAACAGAGGGCGAGAAACAGAGGGGCTGAAACAGAGGGGCTGAAACAGAGAGCGAGAAACAGAGGGGCTGAAACAGAGGGCGAGAAACAGAGGGTCTGAAACAGTGGGGCTGACACAGTGGGGCTGAAACAGAGGGGCTGAAACAGAGGGCGAGAAATAGAGGGGCTGAAACAGAGGGCGAGAAACAGAGGGACTGAAACAGAGGGCGAGAAACAGAGGGGCTGAAACAGAGGGCGAGAAACAGAGGGCGAGAAACAGAGGGACTGAAACAGAGGGGCTGAAACAGAGGGGCTGAATCAGAGGGCGAGAAACAGAGGGTTTGAAACAGAGAGGCTGAAACAGAGGGCGAGAAACAGAGGGGCTGAAACAGAGGGCAAGAAACAGAGGGGCTGAAACAGAGGGCGAGAAACAGAGAGGCAGAAGCAGAGGGGCTGAAACAGATAGGCTGAAACAGAGGGCGAGAAACAGAGGGCGAGAAACAGAGGGGCTGAAACAGAGGGACTGAAACAGAGGGGCTGAAAGAGAGGGCGAGAAACAGAGGGCGAGAAACAGAGGGACTGAAACAGAGGGGCTGAAACAGAGGGCGAGAAACAGAGGGCGAGAAACAGAGAGGCTGAAACAGAGGGCGAGAAACAGAGGGGCTGAAAGAGAGGGCGAGAAACAGAGGGGCTGAAACAGAGGGGCTGAAACAGTGGGGCAGAAACAGAGGGGCTGAAACAGAGTGCGAGAAATAGAGGGTACAGAAACAGAGGGCGAGAAACAGAGGGGCTGAAACAGAGGGTGAGAAACAGAGGGGCTGAAACAGAGGGCGAGAAACAGAGGCGCTGAAACAGAGGGGCTGAGACAGAGGGGCTGAAACAGAGGGCAAGAAACAGAGGGGCTGAAAAAGAGGGCGAGAAACAGAGGGCGAGAAACAGAGGGGCTGAATCAGAGGGGCTGAAACAGAGGGCGAGAAACAGAGGGGCTGAAACAGAGGGCGAGAAACAGAGGGGCTGAAACAGAGCGGCTGAAACAGAGGGTGAGAAACAGAGGGGCTGAAACAGAGGGCGAGAAACAGTGGAGCTGAAACAGAGGGGCTGAAACAGAGGGGCTGAATCAGAGGAGCTGATTCAGAGGGGCTGAAACAGAGGGGCTGAATCAGAGGGCGAGAAACAGAGGGGCTGAAACAGAGGGCGGGAAACAGGGGCTGAAACAGAGCGCGAGAAACAGAGTGTCTGAAACAGAGGGGCTGACACAGTGGGGCTGAAACAAAGGGGCTGAAACAGAGGGCGAGAAATAGAGGGGCTGAAACAGAGGGCGAGAATCAGAGGGACTGAAACAGAGGGCGAGAAACAGAGGGGCTGAAACAGAGGGCGAGAAACAGAGGGCGAGAAACAGAGGGACTGAAACAGAGGGTCTGAAACAGAGGGGCTGAAACAGAGGGGCTGAAACAGAGGGCAAGAAACAGAGGGGCTGAAAAAGAGGGCGAGAAACAGAGGGCGAGAAACAGAGGGGCTGAATCAGAGGGGCTGAAACAGAGGGCGAGAAACAGAGGGGCTGAAACAGAGGGCGAGAAACAGAGGGGCTGAAACAGAGGGGCTGAAACAGAGGGTGAGAAACAGAGGGGCTGAAACAGAGGGCGAGAAACAGAGGAGCTGAAACAGAGGGGCTGAAACAGAGGGGCTGAATCAGAGGGGCTGATTCAGAGGGGCTGAAACAGAGGGGCTGAATCAGAGGGGCTGAAACAGAGGGCGAGAAACAGAGGGGCTGAAACAGAGGGCTGGAAACAGAGGGGCTGAAACAGAGCGCGAGAAACAGAGTGTCTGAAACAGAGGGGCTGACACAGTGGGGCTGAAACAGAGGGCGAGAAATAGAGGGGCTGAAACAGAGGGCGAGAAACAGAGGGGCTGAAACAGAGGGCGAGAAACAGAGGGCGAGAAACAGAGGGCGAGAAACAGAGGGGCTGAAACAGAGGGCGAGAAACAGAGGGGCTGAAACAGAGGGCGAGAAACAGAGGGGCTGAAACAGAGGGCGAGAAACAGAGGGCGAGAAACAGAGGGCGAGAAACAGAGGGGCTGAAACAGAGGGGCTGAAACAGAGGGCGAGAAACAGAGGGGCTGAATCAGAGGGCGAGAAACAGAGGGGCTGAAACAGAGGGCGAGAAACAGAGGGCGAGAAACAGAGGGACTGAAACAGAGGGGCTGAAACAGAGGGGCTGAAACAGAGGGCGAGAAACAGAGGGGCTGAAACAGAGGGCGAGAAAAACAGGGGCTGAAACAGAGGGCGAGAAACAGAGGGGATAAAACAGAGGGGCTGACACAGTGGGGCTGAAACAGAGGGGCTGAAACAGAGGGCGAGAAATAGACGGGCTGAAACAGAGGGGCTGACACAGTTGGGCTGAAACAGAGGGGCTGAAACAGAGGGCGAGAAACAGAGGGGCTGAAACAGAGGGGCTGAAACAGAGGGGCTGAATCAGAGGGGCTGATTCAGAGGGGCTGAAACAGAGGGGCTTAATCAGAGGGTCTGAAACAGAGGGCGAGAAACAGCGGGGCTGAAACAGAGGGCGAGAAACAGAGGGGCTGAAACAGAGGGCGAGAAACACACGGGCAGAAACAGAGGGCGAGAAACAGAGGGACTGAAACAGAGGGGCTGAAACAGAGAGCGCGAAACAGAGGGACTGAAACAGAGGGTGAGAAACAGAGGGGCTGTAACAGAGGGCGAGAAACAGAGGGGCAGAAACAGAGGGCGATAAACGGAGGGGCTGAAACAGAGGGGCTGAAACAGAGGGGCTGAAACAGAGGGCGAGAAACAGAGGGGCTGAAACAGAGGGCGAGAAACAGAGGGGCTGAAACAGAGGGCGAGAAACAGAGGGCGAGAATCAGAGGGACTGAAACAGAGGGGCGGAAACAGAGGGACTGAAACAGAGGACGAGAAACAGAGGGGCTGAAACAGTGGGCGAGAAACAGACGGGCTGAAACAGAGGGCGAGAAACAGAGGGTCTGAAACAGAGGGGCTGTCGCAGTGGGGCTGAAACAGAGGGGCTGAAACAGAGGGCGAGAATTGGAGGGGCTGAAACAGAGGGGGAGAAACAGAGGGACTGAAACAGAGGGCGAGAAACAGAGGGGCTGAAACAGAGGGTGAGAAACAGAGGGCGAGAAACAGAGGGACTGAAACAGAGGGGCTGAAACAGAGGGGCTGAAACAGAGGGCGAGAAACAGAGGGGCTGAAACAGAGGTCAAGAAACAGAGGGGCTGAAACAGAGGGCGAGAAACAGAGGGGCTGAAACAGAGGGGCTGAAACAGAGGGGCTGAAACAGAGGGGCTGAAACAGAGGGCGAGAAACAGAGGGGCTGAAACAGAGGGCCAGAAACAGAGGGCGAGAAACAGAGGGACTGAAACAGAGGGGCTGAAACAGAGGGCGAGAAACAGAGGGGCTAAAAGAGAGTGCGAGAAACAGAGGGCGAGAAACAGAGGGACTGAAACAGAGGGGCTGAAACAGAGGGGCTGAAACAGAGGGCGAGAAACAGTGGGGCTGAAAAAGAGGGCGAGAAACAGAGGGGCTGAAACAGAGGGTGAGAAACAGAGGGGCTGAAAATGAGGGCGAGACACAGAGGGGCTGAAACAGAGGGGCTGAAACAGAGGGCAAGAAACAGAGGGGCTGAAACAGAGGGCGAGAAACAGAGAGGCAGAAACAGAGGGGCTGAAACAGAGAGGCTGAAACAGAGGGGCTGAAACAGAGGGCGAGAAACAGAGGGGCTGAAACAGAGGGCGAGAAACAGAGGGCGAGAAACAGAGGGACTGAAACAGAGGGGCTGAAACAGAGGGCGAGAAACAGAGGGCGAGAAACAGAGAGGCTGAAACAGAGGGCGAGAAACAGAGGGGCTGAAAGAGAGGGCGAGAAACAGAGGGGCTGAAACAGAGGGGCTGAAACAGTGGGGCTGAAACAGAGGGGCTGAAACAGAGTGCGAGAAATAGAGAGTACTGAAACAGAGGGCGAGAAACAGAGGGGCTGAAACAGAGGGTGAGAAACAGAGGGGCTGAAACAGAGGGCGAGAAACAGAGGCGCTGAAACAGAGGGGCTGAAACAGAGGGGCTGAAATAGAGGGCAAGAAACAGAGGGGCTGAAAAAGAGGGCGAGAAACAGAGGGCGAGAAACAGAGGGGCTGAATCAGAGGGGCTGAAACAGAGGGCGAGAAACAGAGGGGCTGAAACAGAGGGCGAGAAACAGAGGGGCTGAAACAGAGGGGCTGAAACAGAGGGTGAGAAACAGAGGGGCTGAAACAGAGGGTGAGAAACAGAGGAGCTCAAACATAGGGGCTGAAACAGAGGGGCTGAATCAGAGGAGCTGATTCAGAGGGGCTGAAACAGAGGGGCTGAATCAGAGGGGCTGAAACAGAGGGCGAGAAACAGAGGGGCTGAAACAGAGGGTGGGAAACAGAGGGGCTGAAACAGACCGCGAGAAACAGAGTGTCTGAAACAGAGGGGCTGACACAGTGGGGCTGAAACAGAGGGGCTGAAACAGAGGGCGAGAAATAGAGGGGCTGAAACAGAGGGCGAGAATCAGAGGGACTGAAACAGAGGGCGAGAAACAGAGGGGCTGAAACAGAGGGCGAGAAACAGAGGGCGAGAAACAGAGGGACTGAAACAGAGGGGCTGAAACAGAGGGGCTGAAACAGAGGGCGAGAAACAGAGGGGCTGAATCAGAGGGCGAGAAACAGAGGGGCTGAAACAGAGGGCGAGAAACAGGGGGCGAGAAACAGAGGGTTTGAAACAGAGAGGCTGAAACAGAGGGCGAGAAACAGAGGGGCTGAAACAGAGGGCAAGAAACAGAGGGGCTGAAACAGAGGGCGAGAAACAGAGAGGCAGAAGCAGAGGGGCTGAAACAGAGAGGCTGAAACAGAGGGCGAGAAACAGAGGGCGAGAAACAGAGGGGCTGAAACAGAGGGACTGAAACAGAGGGGCTGAAAGAGAGGGCGAGAAACAGAGGGTTTGAAACAGAGAGGCTGAAACAGAGGGCGAGAAACAGAGGGGCTGAAACAGAGGGCAAGAAACAGAGGGGCTGAAACAGAGGGCGAGAAACAGAGAGGCAGAAGCAGAGGGGCTGAAACAGAGAGGCTGAAACAGAGGGCGAGAAACAGAGGGCGAGAAACAGAGGGGCTGAAACAGAGGGACTGAAACAGAGGGGCTGAAAGAGAGGGCGAGAAACAGAGGGCGAGAAACAGAGGGACTGAAACAGAGGGGCTGAAACAGAGGGCGAGAAACAGAGGGCGAGAAACAGAGAGGCTGAAACAGAGGGCGAGAAACAGAGGGGCTGAAAGAGAGGGCGAGAAACAGAGGGGCTGAAACAGAGGGGCTGAAACAGTGGGGCAGAAACAGAGGGGCTGAAACAGAGTGCGAGAAATAGAGGGTACTGAAACAGAGGGCGAGAAACAGAGGGGCTGAAACAGAGGGTGAGAAACAGAGGGGCTGAAACAGAGGGCGAGAAACAGAGGCGCTGAAACAGAGGGGCTGAGACAGAGGGGCTGAAACAGAGGGCAAGAAACAGAGGGGCTGAAAAAGAGGGCGAGAAACAGAGGGCGAGAAACAGAGGGGCTGAATCAGAGGGGCTGAAACAGAGGGCGAGAAACAGAGGGGCTGAAACAGAGGGCGAGAAACAGAGGGGCTGAAACAGAGCGGCTGAAACAGAGGGTGAGAAACAGAGGGGCTGAAACAGAGGGCGAGAAACAGAGGAGCTGAAACAGAGGGGCTGAAACAGAGGGGCTGAATCAGAGGAGCTGATTCAGAGGGGCTGAAACAGAGGGGCTGAATCAGAGGGCAAGAAACAGAGGGGCTGAAACAGAGGGCGGGAAACAGGGGCTGAAACAGAGCGCGAGAAACAGAGTGTCTGAAACAGAGGGGCTGACACAGTGGGGCTGAAACAAAGGGGCTGAAACAGAGGGCGAGAAATAGAGGGGCTGAAACAGAGGGCGAGAATCAGAGGGACTGAAACAGAGGGCGAGAAACAGAGGGGCTGAAACAGAGGGCGAGAAACAGAGGGCGAGAAACAGAGGGACTGAAACAGAGGGTCTGAAACAGAGGGGCTGAAACAGAGGGGCTGAAACAGAGGGCAAGAAACAGAGGGGCTGAAAAAGAGGGCGAGAAACAGAGGGCGAGAAACAGAGGGGCTGAATCAGAGGGGCTGAAACAGAGGGCGAGAAACAGAGGGGCTGAAACAGAGGGCGAGAAACAGAGGGGCTGAAACAGATGGGCTGAAACAGAGGGTGAGAAACAGAGGGGCTGAAACAGAGGGCGAGAAACAGAGGAGCTGAAACAGAGGGGCTGAAACAGAGGGGCTGAATCAGAGGGGCTGATTCAGAGGGGCTGAAACAGAGGGGCTGAATCAGAGGGGCTGAAACAGAGGGCGAGAAACAGAGGGGCTGAAACAGAGGGCTGGAAACAGAGGGGCTGAAACAGAGCGCGAGAAACAGAGTGTCTGAAACAGAGGGGCTGACACAGTGGGGCTGAAACAGAGGGCGAGAAATAGAGGGGCTGAAACAGAGGGCGAGAAACAGAGGGGCTGAAACAGAGGGCGAGAAACAGAGGGCGAGAAACAGAGGGCGAGAAACAGAGGGGCTGAAACAGAGGGCGAGAAACAGAGGGGCTGAAACAGAGGGCGAGAAACAGAGGGGCTGAAACAGAGGGCGAGAAACAGATGGCGAGAAACAGAGGGCGAGAAACAGAGGGGCTGAAACAGAGGGGCTGAAACAGAGGGCGAGAAACAGAGGGGCTGAATCAGAGGGCGAGAAACAGAGGGGCTGAAGCAGAGGGCGAGAAACAGAGGGCGAGAAACAGAGGGACTGAAACAGAGGGGCTGAAACAGAGGGGCTGAAACAGAGGGCGAGAAACAGAGGGGCTGAAACAGAGGGCGAGAAAAACAGGGGCTGAAACAGAGGGCGAGAAACAGAGGGGATAAAACAGAGGGGCTGACACAGTGGGGCTGAAACAGAGGGGCTGAAACAGAGGGCGAGAAATAGACGGGCTGAAACAGAGGGGCTGACACAGTTGGGCTGAAACAGAGGGGCTGAAACAGAGGGCGAGAAACAGAGGGGCTGAAACAGAGGGGCTGAAACAGAGGGGCTGAATCAGAGGGGCTGATTCAGAGGGGCTGAAACAGAGGGGCTTAATCAGAGGGTCTGAAACAGAGGGCGAGAAACAGCGGGGCTGAAACAGAGGGCGAGAAACAGAGGGGCTGAAACAGAGGGCGAGAAACACACGGGCAGAAACAGAGGGCGAGAAACAGAGGGACTGAAACAGAGGGGCTGAAACAGAGAGCGCGAAACAGAGGGACTGAAACAGAGGGTGAGAAACAGAGGGGCTGTAACAGAGGGCGAGAAACAGAGGGGCAGAAACAGAGGGCGATAAACGGAGGGGCTGAAACAGAGGGGCTGAAACAGAGGGGCTGAAACAGAGGGCGAGAAACAGAGGGGCTGAAACAGAGGGCGAGAAACAGAGGGGCTGAAACAGAGGGCGAGAAACAGAGGGCGAGAATCAGAGGGACTGAAACAGAGGGGCGGAAACAGAGGGACTGAAACAGAGGACGAGAAACAGAGGGGCTGAAACAGTGGGCGAGAAACAGACGGGCTGAAACAGAGGGCGAGAAACAGAGGGTCTGAAACAGAGGGGCTGTCGCAGTGGGGCTGAAACAGAGGGGCTGAAACAGAGGGCGAGAATTGGAGGGGCTGAAACAGAGGGGGAGAAACAGAGGGACTGAAACAGAGGGCGAGAAACAGAGGGGCTGAAACAGAGGGTGAGAAACAGAGGGCGAGAAACAGAGGGACTGAAATAGAGGGGCTGAAACAGAGGGGCTGAAACAGAGGGCGAGAAACAGAGGGGCTGAAACAGAGGTCAAGAAACAGAGGGGCTGAAACAGAGGGCGAGAAACAGAGGGGCTGAAACAGAGGGGCTGAAACAGAGGGGCTGAAACAGAGGGGCTGAAACAGAGGGCGAGAAACAGAGGGGCTGAAACAGAGGGCCAGAAACAGAGGGCGAGAAACAGAGGGACTGAAACAGAGGGGCTGAAACAGAGGGCGAGAAACAGAGGGGCTGAAAGAGAGTGCGAGAAACAGAGGGCGAGAAACAGAGGGACTGAAACAGAGGGCCAGAAACAGAGGGCGAGAAACAGAGGGGCTGAATCAGAGGGGCTGAAACAGAGGGCGAGAAACAGAGGGGCTGAAACAGAGGGCGAGAAACAGAGGGGCTGAAACAGAGGGGCTGAAACAGAGGGTGAGAAACAGAGGGGCTGAAACAGAGGGTGAGAAACAGAGGAGCTCAAACATAGGGGCTGAAACAGAGGGGCTGAATCAGAGGAGCTGATTCAGAGGGGCTGAAACAGAGGGGCTGAATCAGAGGGGCTGAAACAGAGGGCGAGAAACAGAGGGGCTGAAACAGAGGGCGGGAAACAGAGGGGCTGAAACAGACCGCGAGAAACAGAGTGTCTGAAACAGAGGGGCTGACACAGTGGGGCTGAAAAAGAGGGGCTGAAACAGAGGGCGAGAAATAGAGGGGCTGAAACAGAGGGCGAGAATCAGAGGGACTGAAACAGAGGGCGAGAAACAGAGGGGCTGAAACAGAGGGCGAGAAACAGAGGGCGAGAAACAGAGGGACTGAAACAGAGGGGCTGAAACAGAGGGGCTGAAACAGAGGGCGAGAAACAGAGGGGCTGAATCAGAGGGCGAGAAACAGAGGGGCTGAAACAGAGGGCGAGAAACAGGGGGCGAGAAACAGAGGGACTGCATCAGAGGGGCTGAAACAGAGGGGCTGAAACAGAGGGCGAGAAACAGAGGGGCTGAAACAGAGGGCGAGAAACAGAGGGGCTGAAACAGAGGGGCTGACACAGTGGGGCTGAAACAGAGGGGCTGAAACAGAGGGCGAGAAATAGAGGGGCTGAAACAGAGGGGCTGACACAGTTGTTCTGAAACAGAGGGGCTGAAACAGAGGGCGAGAAACAGAGGGGCTGAAACAGAGGGGCTGAAACAGAGGGGCTGAATCAGAGGGGCTGATTCAGAGGGGCTGAAACAGAGGGGCTGAATCAGAGGGTCTGAAACAGAGGGCGAGAAACAGCGGGGCTGAAACAGAGGGCGAGAAACAGAGGGGGTGAAACAGAGGGCGAGAAACAGACGGGCAGAAACAGAGGGCGAGAATCAGAGGGACTGAAACAGAGGGCGAGAAACAGAGCGGCTGAAACAGAGGGCGAGAAACAGAGGGCGAGAAACAGAGGGACTGAAACAGAGGGGCTGAAACAGAGGGGCTGAAACAGAGGGCGAGAAACAGAGGGGCTGAATCAGAGGGCGAGAAACAGAGGGGCTGAAACAGAGGGCGAGAAACAGAGGGACTGAAACAGAGGGGCTGAAACAGAGGGGCTGAAACAGAGGGCGAGAAACAGAGGGGCTGAAACAGAGGGCGAGAAACAGAGGGGCTGAAACAGAGGGGCTGACACAGTGGGGCTGAAACAGAGGGGCTGAAACAGAGGGCGAGAAATAGAGGGGCTGAAACAGAGGGGCTGACACAGTTGGGCTGAAACAGAGGGGCTGAAACAGAGGGCGAGAAACAGAGGGGCTGAAACAGAGGGGCTGAAACAGAGGGGCTGAATCAGAGGGGCTGATTCAGAGGGGCTGAAACAGAGGGGCTGAATCAGAGGGTCTGAAACAGAGGGCGAGAAACAGCGGGGCTGAAACAGAGGGCGAGAAACAGAGGGGCTGCAACAGAGGGCGAGAAACAGACGGGCAGAAACAGAGGGCGAGAAACAGAGGGACTGAAACAGAGGGGCTGAAACAGAGAGCGCGAAACAGAGGGACTGAAACAGAGGGTGAGAAACAGAGGGGCTGTAACAGAGGGCGAGAAACAGAGGGGCAGAAACAGAGGGCGATAAACGGAGGGGCTGAAACAGAGGGGCTGAAACAGAGGGGCTGAAACAGAGGGCGAGAAACAGAGGGGCTGAAACAGAGGGCGAGAAACAGAGGGGCTGAAACAGAGGGCGAGAAACAGAGGGCGAGAATCAGAGGGACTGAAACAGAGGGGCGGAAACAGAGGGACTGAAACAGAGGTCAAGAAACAGAGGGGCTGAAACAGAGGGCGAGAAACAGAGGGGCTGAAACAGAGGGGCTGAAACAGAGGGGCTGAAACAGAGGGGCTGAAACAGTGGGCGAGAAACAGAGGGGCTGAAACAGAGGGCGAGAAACAGAGGGGCTGAAAGAGAGTGCGAGAAACAGAGGGCGAGAAACAGAGGGACTGAAACAGAGGGGCTGAAACAGAGGGGCTGAAACAGTGGGGCTGACACAGTGGGGCTGAAACAGAGGGGCTGAAACAGAGGGCGAGAAATAGAGGGGCTGAAACAGAGGGCGAGAAACAGAGGGACTGAAACAGAGGGCGAGAAACAGAGGGGCTGAAACAGAGGGCGAGAAACAGAGGGCGAGAAACAGAGGGACTGAAACAGAGGGGCTGAAACAGAGGGGCTGAATCAGAGGCCGAGAAACAGAGGGGCTGAAACAGAGGGCGAGAAACAGAGGGGCTGAAACAGAGGGCGAGAAATAGAGGGTACTGAAACAGAGGGCGAGAAACAGAGGGGCTGAAACAGAGGGCAAGAAACAGAGGGGCTGAAACAGAGGGCGAGAAACAGAGAGGCAGAAACAGAGGGGCTGAAACAGAGAGGCTGAAACAGAGGGGCTGAAACAGAGGGCGAGAAACAGAGGGGCTGAAACAGAGGGCGAGAAACAGAGGGCGAGAAACAGAGGGACTGAAACAGAGGGTCTGAAACAGAGGGCGAGAAACAGAGGGCGAGAAACAGAGAGGCTGAAACAGCGGGCGAGAAACAGAGGGGCTGAAAGAGTGGGCGAGAAACAGAGGGGCTGAAACAGAGGGGCTGAAACAGTGGGGCTGAAACAGAGGGGCTGAAACAGAGTGCGAGAAATAGAGGGTACTGAAACAGAGGGCGAGAAACAGAGGGGCTGAAACAGAGGGTGAGAAACAGAGGGGCTGAAACAGAGGGCGAGAAACAGAGGCGCTGAAACAGAGGGGCTGAAATAGAGGGGCTGAAATAGAGGGCAAGAAACAGAGGGGCTGAAAAAGAGGGCGAGAAACAGAGGGCGAGAAACAGAGGGGCTGAATCAGAGGGGCTGAAACAGAGGGCGAGAAACAGAGGGGCTGAAACAGAGGGCGAGAAACAGAGGGGCTGAAACAGAGGGGCTGAAACAGAGGGTGAGAAACAGAGGGGCTGAAACAGAGGGTGAGAAACAGAGGAGCTCAAACATAGGGGCTGAAACAGAGGGGCTGAATCAGAGGAGCTGATTCAGAGGGGCTGAAACAGAGGGGCTGAATCAGAGGGGCTGAAACAGAGGGCGAGAAACAGAGGGGCTGAAACAGAGGGCGGGAAACAGAGGGGCTGAAACAGACCGCGAGAAACAGAGTGTCTGAAACAGACGGGCTGACACAGTGGGGCTGAAACAGAGGGGCTGAAACAGAGGGCGAGAAATAGAGGGGCTGAAACAGAGGGCGAGAATCAGAGGGACTGAAACAGAGGGCGAGAAACAGAGGGGCTGAAACAGAGGGCGAGAAACAGAGGGCGAGAAACAGAGGGACTGAAACAGAGGGGCTGAAACAGAGGGGCTGAAACAGAGGGCGAGAAACAGAGGGGCTGAATCAGAGGGCGAGAAACAGAGGGGCTGAAACAGAGGGCGAGAAACAGAGGGCGAGAAACAGAGGGACTGCATCAGAGGGGCTGAAACAGAGGGGCTGAAACAGAGGGCGAGAAACAGAGGGGCTGAAACAGAGGGCGAGAAACAGAGGGGCTGAAACAGAGGGGCTGACACAGTGGGGCTGAAACAGAGGGGCTGAAACAGAGGGCGAGAAATAGAGGGGCTGAAACAGAGGGGCTGACACAGTTGTTCTGAAACAGAGGGGCTGAAACAGAGGGCGAGAAACAGAGGGGCTGAAACAGAGGGGCTGAAACAGAGGGGCTGAATCAGAGGGGCTGATTCAGAGGGGCTGAAACAGAGGGGCTGAATCAGAGGGTCTGAAACAGAGGGCGAGAAACAGCGGGGCTGAAACAGAGGGCGAGAAACAGAGGGGGTGAAACAGAGGGCGAGAAACAGACGGGCAGAAACAGAGGGCGAGAAACAGAGGGACTGAAACAGAGGGCAAGAAACAGAGGGGCTGAAACAGAGGGCGAGAAACAGAGGGCGAGAAACAGAGGGACTGAAACAGAGGGGCTGAAACAGAGGGGCTGAAACAGAGGGCGAGAAACAGAGGGGCTGAATCAGAGGGCGAGAAACAGAGGGGCTGAAACAGAGGGCGAGAAACAGAGGGACTGAAACAGAGGGGCTGAAACAGAGGGGCTGAAACAGAGGGCGAGAAACAGAGGGGCTGAAACAGAGGGCGAGAAACAGAGGGGCTGAAACAGAGGGGCTGACACAGTGGGGCTGAAACAGAGGGGCTGAAACAGAGGGCGAGAAATAGAGGGGCTGAAACAGAGGGGCTGACACAGTTGGGCTGAAACAGAGGGGCTGAAACAGAGGGCGAGAAACAGAGGGGCTGAAACAGAGGGGCTGAAACAGAGGGGCTGAATCAGAGGGGCTGATTCAGAGGGGCTGAAACAGAGGGGCTGAATCAGAGGGTCTGAAACAGAGGGCGAGAAACAGCGGGGCTGAAACAGAGGGCGAGAAACAGAGGGGCTGAAACAGAGGGCGAGAAACAGACGGGCAGAAACAGAGGGCGAGAAACAGAGGGACTGAAACAGAGGGGCTGAAACAGAGAGCGCGAAACAGAGGGACTGAAACAGAGGGTGAGAAACAGAGGGGCTGTAACAGAGGGCGAGAAACAGAGGGGCAGAAACAGAGGGCGATAAACGGAGGGGCTGAAACAGAGGGGCTGAAACAGAGGGGCTGAAACAGAGGGCGAGAAACAGAGGGGCTGAAACAGAGGGCGAGAAACAGAGGGCGAGAATCAGAGGGACTGAAACAGAGGGGCGGAAACAGAGGGACTGAAACAGAGGTCAAGAAACAGAGGGGCTGAAACAGAGGGCGAGAAACAGAGGGGCTGAAACAGAGGGGCTGAAACAGAGGGGCTGAAACAGAGGGGCTGAAACAGTGGGCGAGAAACAGAGGGGCTGAAACAGAGGGCGAGAAACAGAGGGGCTGAAAGAGAGTGCGAGAAATAGAGGGCGAGAAACAGAGGGACTGAAACAGAGGGGCTGAAACAGAGGGGCTGAAACAGAGGGCGAGAAACAGTGGGGCTGAAACAGAGGGTCTGACACAGTGGGGCTGAAACAGAGGGGCTGAAACAGAGGGCGAGAAATAGAGGGGCTGAAACAGAGGGTGAGAAACAGAGCGTCTGAAACAAAGGGTGAGAAACAGAGGGGCTGAAACTGAGGGCGAGAAACAGAGGGGCTGAAACAGACGGGCTGAAACAGAGGGGCTGAAACAGAGGGCAAGAAACAGAGGGGCTGAAAAAGAGGGCGAGAAACAGAGGGCCTGAAACAGAGGGCGAGAAACAGAGGGGCTGAATCAGAGGAGCTGAAACAGAGAGCGAGAAACAGAGGGGCTGAAACAGAGGGCGAGAAACAGAGGGACTGAAACAGAGGGCGAGAAACAGAGGGGCTGAAACAGAGGGCGAGAAACAGAGGGGCTGAAACAGAGGGGCTGAATCAGAGGGGCTGATTCAGAGGGGCTGAAACAGAGGGGCTGAATCAGAGGGGCTGAAACAGAGGGCGAGAAACAGAGGGGCTGAAACAGAGGGCGAGAAACAGAGGGCCTGAAACAGAGGGCGAGAAACAGACGGGCAGAACAGAGGGCTAGAAACAGAGGGACTGAAACAGAGGGGCTGAAACAGAGAGCGCGAAACAGAGGGACTGAAACAGAGGGCGAGAAACAGAGGGGCTGAAACAGAGGGCGAGAAACAGAGGGGCTTAAACAGAGGGCGAGAAACAGGGGGGCTGAAACAGAGGGCGAGAAACAGAGGGGCTGAAACAGAGTGGCTGAAACAGAGGGCGAGAAACAGAGGGGCTGAATCAGACGGGCTGAATCAGAGGGGCTGAAACAGAGGGGCTGAAACAGAGGGCGAGAAACAGAGGGGCTGAAACAGAGGGCGAGAAACAGAGGGGGAGATACAGAGGGGCTGAAACAGAGGGGCTGAAACAGAGGGGCTGAAACAGAGGGGCTGAAACAGAGGGCGAGAAACAGAGGGGCTGAAACAGAGGGCGAGAAACAGAGGGGCTGAAACAGAGTGCGAGAAACAGAGGGGCTGAAACAGAGGGGCTGAAACAGAGGGTGAGAAACAGAGGGGCTGAAACAGAGGGAGAAACAGAGGGGCTGAAACAGAGGGGCTGAAACAGAGGGGCTGAATCAGAGGGGCTGATTCAGAGGGGCTGAAACAGAGGGGCTGAATCAGATGGGCTGAAACAGAGGGCGAGAAACAGAGGGGCTGAAACAGAGGGCGAGAAACAGAGGGGCTGAAACAGGGGGCGAGAAACAGACGTGCAGAATCAGAGGGCGAGAAACAGAGGGACTGAAACAAAGGGGCTGGAAAAGAGAGCGCGAAACAGAGGGACTGAAACAGAGGGCGAGAAACAGAGGGGCTGAAACAGAGGGCGAGAAACAGAGGGGCTGAAACAGAGGGGCTGAAACAGAGGGGAAGAAACAGAGGGGCTGAAACAGAGTGGCTGAAACAGAGGGCGAGAAACAGAGGGGCTGAATCAGACGGGCTGAATCAGAGGGGCTGAAACAGAGGGGCTGAAACAGAGGGTGAGAAACAGAGGGGCTGAAACAGAGGGCGAGAAACAGAGGGCGAGAAACAGAGTGGCTGAAAAAGAGCGGCTGAAACAGAGGGGCTGAAACAAAGCGGCTGATACAGAGGGCGAGAAACAGAGGGGCTGAAACAGAGGGCGAGATACAGAGGGGCTGAAAGAGAGGAGCTGAAACAGAGGGCGAGAAACAGAGAGGCTGAAACAGAGGGGCTGAATCAGAGGGGCTGATTCAGAGGGGCTGAAACAGAGGGGCTGAATCAGAGGGGCTGAAACAGAGGGCGAGAAACAGAGGGGCTGAAACAGAGGGCGAGAAACAGAGGGGCTGAAACAGAGGGCGAGAAACAGACGGGCAGAACAGAGGGCTAGAAACAGAGAGACTGAAACAGAGGGGCTGAAACAGAGAGCGCGAAACAGAGGGACTGAAACAGAGGGCGAGAAACAGAGTGGCTGAAACAGAGGGCGAGAAACAGAGGGGCTGAATCAGACGGGCTGAATCAGAGGGGCTGAAACAGAGGGGCTGAAACAGAGGGCGAGAAACAGAGGGGCTGAAACAGAGGGCGAGAAACAGAGGGCGAGATACAGAGGGGCTGAAACAGAGGGGCTGAAACAGAGGGGCTGAAACAGAGGGGCTGAAACAGAGGGCGAGAAACAGAGGGGCTGAAACAGAGGGCGAGAAACAGAGGGGCTGAAACAGAGTGCGAGAAACAGAGGGGCTGAAACAGAGGGGCTGAAACAGAGGGTGAGAAACAGAGGGGCTGAAACAGAGGGAGAAACAGAGGGGCTGAAACAGAGGGCGAGAAACAGAGGGGCTGAAACAGAGGGCGAGAAACAGAGGGCGAGATACAGAGGGGCTGAAACAGAGGGGCTGAAACAGAGGGGCTGAAACAGAGGGGCTGAAACAGAGGGCGAGAAACAGAGGGGCTGAAACAGAGGGCGAGAAACAGAGGGGCTGAAACAGAGTGCGAGAAACAGAGGGGCTGAAACAGAGGGGCTGAAACAGAGGGTGAGAAACAGAGGGGCTGAAACAGAGGGAGAAACAGAGGGGCTGAAACAGAGGGGCTGAAACAGAGGGGCTGAATCAGAGGGGCTGATTCAGAGGGGCTGAAACAGAGGGGCTGAATCAGAGGGGCTGAAACAGAGGGCGAGAAACAGAGGGGCTGAAACAGCGGGCGAGAAACAGAGGGGCTGAAACAGAGGGCGAGAAACAGACGTGCAGAAACAGAGGGCGAGAAACAGAGGGGCTGAAACAAAGGGGCTGGAACAGAGAGCGCGAAACAGAGGGACTGAAACAGAGGGCGAGAAACAGAGGGGCTGAAACAGAGGGCGAGAAACAGAGGGGCTGAAACAGAGGGGCTGAAACAGAGGGGCTGAAACAGAGGGCAAGAAACAGAGGGGCTGAAACAGAGTGGCTGAAACAGAGGGCGAGAAACAGAGGGGCTGAATCAGACGGGCTGAATCAGAGGGGCTGAAACAGAGGGGCTGAAACAGAGGGGCTGAAACAGAGGGCGAGAAACAGAGGGCGAGAAACAGAGGGGCTGAAAAAGAGGGGCTGAAACAGAGGGGCTGAAACAAAGCGGCTGATACAGAGGGCGAGAAACAGAGGGGCTGAAACAGAGGGCGAGATACAGAGGGGCTGAAAGAGAGGAGCTGAAACAGAGGGCGTGAAACAGAGAGGCTGAAACAGAGGGCGAGAAACAGAGGGCCTGAAACAGAGGGCGAGAAACAGAGGGCTGAAACCGAGGGGCTGAAACAGAGGGACTGAAACAGAGGGGCTGAAACAGAGGGCGAGATACAGAGAGGCTGAAACAGAGGGCGAGAAACAGAGTGGCTGAAACAGAGGGCAAGAAACAGAGGGGCTGAAACAGAGGGCGAGAAACAGAGGGGCTGAAACAGAGGGGCTGAAACAGAGGGCGAGAAACAGAGGGACTGAAACAGAGGGGCTTAAACAGAGGGGCTGATACAGAGGGCGAGAAACAGAGCGGCTGAAACAGAGGGCAAGAAACAGAGGGGCTGAAACAAAGGGGCTGAAACAGTGGGGCTAAAACAGAGGGGCTGAAACAGAGGGCGAGAAATAGAGGGGCTGAAACAGAGGGCGAGAAACAGAGGGGCTGAAACAGAGGGCGAGAAACAGAGGGGCTGAAACAGAGGGGCTGAAACAGAGGGCACGAAACAGAGGGGCTGAAACAGAGGGCGAGAAACAGAGGGGCTGAAACAGAGAGCGCGAAACAGAGGGGCTGAAACAGATGGCGACAAACAGAGGGACTGAAACAGAGGTCGAGAAACAGAGGGACTGAAACAGAGGTCGAGAAACAGAGGGGCTGAAACAGAGGGCAAGAAACAGAGGGGCTGAAACAGAGAGGCTGAAACAGAAGGGCAGAAACAGAGGGGCTGAATCAGAGGGGCTGAAACAGAGGGCGAGAAACAGAGGGGCTGAAACAGAGGGCGAGAAACAGACGTGCAGAAACAGAGGGCGAGAAACAGAGGGACTGAAACAAAGGGGCTGGAACAGAGAGCGCGAAACAGTGGGACTGAAACAGAGGGCGAGAAACAGAGGGGTTGAAACAGAGGGGGAGAAACAGAGGGGCTGAAACAGAGGGGCTGAAACAGAGGGGCTGAAACAGAGGGCAAGAAACAGAGGGGCTGAAACAGAGGGCGAGAAACAGAGGGCGAGAAACAGAGGGGCTGAATCAGACGGGCTGAATCAGAGGGGCTGAAACAGAGGGGCTGAAACAGAGGGCGAGAAACAGAGGGGCTGAAACAGAGGGCGAGAAACAGAGGGCCTGAAACAGAGGGCGAGAAACAGAGGGCTGAAACAGAGGGGCTGAAAAAGAGGGGCTGAATCAGAGGGGCTCAAACAAAGCGGCTGATACAGAGGGCGAGAAACAGAGGGGCTGAAACAGAGGGCGAGATACAGAGGGGCTGAAAGAGAGGAGCTGAAACAGAGGGCGAGAAACAGAGAGGCTGAAACAGAGGGCGAGAAACAGAGGGCCTGAAACAGAGGGCGAGAAACAGAGGGCTGAAACCGAGGGGCTGAAACAGAGGGGCTGAAACAAAGGGGCTGAAACAGAGGGCGAGATACAGAGAGGCTGAAACAGAGGGCGAGAAACAGAGTGGCTGAAACAGAGGGCAAGAAACAGAGGGGCTGAAACAGAGGGCGAGAAACAGAGGGGCTGAAACAGAGGGGCTGAAACAGAGGGCGAGAAACAGAGGGACTGAAACAGAGGGGCTGAAACAGAGGGGCTGATACAGAGGGCGAGAAACAGAGCGACTGAAACAGAGGGCAAGAAACAGAGGGGCTGAAACAAAGGGGCTGAAACAGTGGGGCTAAAACAGAGGGGCTGAAACAGAGGGTGAGAAACAGAGGGGCTGAAACAGAGGGCGAGAAACAGAGGGGCTGAAACAGAGGGGCTGAAACAGAGGGGCTGAATCAGAGGGGCTGATTCAGAGGGGCTGAATCAGAGGGGCTTAATCAGAGGGGCTGAAACAGAGGGGCTTAATCAGAGGGGCTGAAAAAGAGGGCGAGAAACAGAGGGGCTGAAACAGAGGGCGAGAAACAGAGGGGCAGAAACAGAGGGCGAGAAACAGAGGAGCAGAAACAGAGGGGCTGAAACAGAGAGCGCGAAACAGAGGGGCTGAAACAGATGGCGAGAAACAGAGGGACTGAAACAGAGGTCGAGAAACAGAGGGACTGAAACAGAGGTCGAGAAACAGAGGGGCTGAATCAGAGGGGCTGAATCAGAAGGGCTGAAACAGAGGGCAAGAAACAGAGGGGCTGAAACAGAGTGGCTGAAACAGAAGGGCAGAAACAGAGGGGCTGAAACAGAGGGCGAGAAACAGAGGGGCTGAATCAGAGGGGCTGAATCAGAAGGGCTGAAACAGAGGGCAAGAAACAAAGGGGCTGAAACAGAGTGGCTGGAACAGAGGGCGAGAAACAGAGGGGCTGAATCAGACGGGCTGAATCAGAGGGGCTGAAACAGAGGGGCTGAAACAGAGGGCGAGAAACAGAGGGGCTGAAACAGAGGGCGAGAAACAGAGGGCGAGAAAGAGAGGGGCAGAAAAAGAGGGGCTGAAACAAAGCGGCTGATGCAGAGGGCGATAAATAGAGGGGCTGAAACATAGGGGCTGAAACAGAGGGCGAGAAACAGGGAGGCTGAAACAGAGGGCGAGAAACAGAGGGGCTGAAACAGAGGGCGAGAAACAGCGCGGCTGAAACAGAGGGGCTGAAACAGAGGGGCTGAAACAGAGGGTCTGAAACAGAGGGCGAGAAACAGAGAGGCTGAAACAGAGGTCGAGAAACAGAGTGGCTGAAACAGAGGGCAAGAAACAGAGGGGCTGAAACAGAGGGCGAGAAACAGAGGGGCTGAAACAGAGGGCGAGAAACAGAGGGGCTGAAACAGATGGGCTGAAACAGAGAGCGAGAAACAGAGGGGCTGAAACAGAGGGCGAGAAACAGAGGGGCTGAAACAGAGTGGCTGAAACAGAAGGGCTGAAACAGAGGGGCTGAAACAGTGGGCGAGAAACAGAGGGGCTGAATCAGAGGGGCTGAATCAGAAGGGCTGAAACAGAGGGGCTGAATCAGAGGGGCTGAAACAGAAGGCGAGAAACAGAGGTACTGAAACAGAGGGCGAGAAACTGAGGGGCAGAAACAGAGGGCGAGAAACAGAGGGGCTGAAACAGAGGGTCTGAAACAGAGGGCGAGAAACAGAGGGGCTGAAACAGAGGGCGAGAAACAGAGGGGCTGAAACAGAGGGGCTGAAACAGAGGGGCTGAAACAGAGGGCGAGAAACAGAGGGGCAGAAACTGAGGGCGAGAAACAGAGGGGCTGAAACAGAGGGGCTGAAACAGAGGGTCTGAATCAGAGGGGCTGAAACAGAGGGGCTGAAACAGAGGGCGAGAAACAAAGGGGCTGAAACAGCGGGCGAGAAACAGAGGGCGAGAAACAGAGGGGCTGAAACAGAGGGGCTGAAACAGACGGGCTGAAACAGAGAGCCTGAAACAGAGGGCGAGAAACAGAGGGGCTGAAACAGAGGGCGAAAAACAGAGGGGCTGAAACAGAGGGCGAGAAACAGAGGGGCAGAAACAGAGGGGTGAAACAGAGGGGCTGAAACAGAGGGCGAGAAACAGAGGGGCTGAATCAGAGGGGCTGAATCAGAGGGACTGAAACAGAGGGGCTGAAACAGTGGGCGAGAAACAAAGGGGCTGAAACAGCGGGCGAGAAACAGAGGGCGAGAAACAGAGGGTCTGAAACAGAGGGGCTGAAACAGACGGGCTGAAACAGAGGGTGAGATACAGAGGGGCTGAAAGAGAGGAGCTGAAACAGAGGGAGAGAAACAGAGAGGCTGAAACAGAGGGGCTGAATCAGAGGGGCTGATTCAGAGGGGCTGAAACAGAGGGGCTGAATCAGAGGGGCTGAAACAGAGGGCGAGAAACAGAGGGGTTGAAACAGAGGGCGAGAAACAGAGGGGCTGAAACAGAGGGCGAGAAACAGACGGGCAGAACAGAGGGCTAGAAACAGAGGGACTGAAACAGAGGGGCTGAAACAGAGAGCGCGAAACAGAGGGACTGAAACAGAGGGCGAGAAACAGAGGGGCTGAAACAGAGGGCGAGAAACAGAGGGGCTGAATCAGACGGGCTGAATCAGAGGGGCTGAAACAGAGGGGCTGAAACAGAGGGCGAGAAACAGAGGGGCTGAAACAGAGGGCGAGAAACAGAGGGCGAGATACAGAGGGGCTGAAACAGAGGGGCTGAAACAGAGGGGCTGAAACAGAGGGGCTGAAACAGAGGGCGAGAAACAGAGGGGCTGAAACAGAGGGCGAGAAACAGAGGGGCTGAAACAGAGTGCGAGAAACAGAGGGGCTGAAACAGAGGGGCTGAAACAGAGGGTGAGAAACAGAGGGGCTGAAACAGAGGGAGAAACAGAGGGGCTGAAACAGAGGGGCTGAAACAGAGGGGCTGAATCAGAGGGGCTGATTCAGAGGGGCTGAAACAGAGGGGCTGAATCAGAGGGGCTGAAACAGAGGGCGAGAAACAGAGGGGCTGAAACAGAGGGCGAGAAACAGAGGGGCTGAAACAGAGGGCGAGAAACAGACGTGCAGAAACAGAGGGCGAGAAACAGAGGGACTGAAACAAAGGGGCTGGAACAGAGAGCGCGAAACAGAGGGACTGAAACAGAGGGCGAGAAACAGAGGGGCTGAAACAGAGGGCTAGAAACAGAGGGGCTGAAACAGAGGGGCTGAAACAGAGGGGCTGAAACAGAGGGCAAGAAACAGAGGGGCTGAAACAGAGTGGCTGAAACAGAGGGCGAGAAACAGAGGGGCTGAATCAGACGGGCTGAATCAGAGGGGCTGAAACAGAGGGGCTGAAACAGAGGGGCTGAAACAGAGGGCGAGAAACAGAGGGCGAGAAACAGAGGGGCTGAAAAAGAGGGGCTGAAACAGAGGGGCTGAAACAAAGCGGCTGATACAGAGGGCGAGAAACAGAGGGGCTGAAACAGAGGGCGAGATACAGAGGGGCTGAAACAGAGGGCGAGAAACAGACGGGCAGAAACAGAGGGCGAGAAACAGAGGGACTGAAACAGAGGGGCTGAAACAGAGAGCGTGAAACAGAGGGACTGAAACAGAGGGTGAGAAACAGAGGGGCTGTAACAGAGGGCGAGAAACAGAGGGGCAGAAACAGAGGGCGATAAACGGAGGGGCTGAAACAGAGGGGCTGAAACAGAGGGGCTGAAACAGAGGGCGAGAAACAGAGGGGCTGAAACAGAGGGCGAGAAACAGAGGGCGAGAATCAGAGGGACTGAAACAGAGGGGCGGAAACAGAGGGACTGAAACAGAGGTCGAGAAACAGAGGGGCTGAAACAGAGGGCGAGAAACAGAGGGGCTGAAACAGAGGGGCTGAAACAGAGGGGCTGAAACAGAGGGGCTGAAACAGTGGGCGAGAAACAGAGGGGCTGAAACAGAGGGCGAGAAACAGAGGGGCTGAAAGAGAGTGCGAGAAATAGAGGGCGAGAAACAGAGGGACTGAAACAGAGGGGCTGAAACAGAGGGGCTGAAACAGAGGGCGAGAAACAGTGGGGCTGAAACAGAGGGGCTGACACAGTGGGGCTGAAACAGAGGGGCTGAAACAGAGGGCGAGAAATAGAGGGGCTGAAACAGAGGGTGAGAAACAGAGGGGCTGAAACAAAGGGTGAGAAACAGAGGGGCTGAAACTGAGGGCGAGAAACAGAGGGGCTGAAACAGACGGGCTGAAACAGAGGGGCTGAAACAGAGGGCAAGAAACAGAGGGGCTGAAAAAGAGGGCGAGAAACAGAGGGCCTGAAACAGAGGGCGAGAAACAGAGGGGCTGAATCAGAGGAGCTGAAACAGAGAGCGAGAAACAGAGGGGCTGAAACAGAGGGCGAGAAACAGAGGGACTGAAACAGAGGGCGAGAAACAGAGGGGCTGAAACAGAGGGCGAGAAACAGAGGGGCTGAAACAGAGGGGCTGAATCAGAGGGGCTGATTCAGAGGGGCTGAAACAGAGGGGCTGAATCAGAGGGGCTGAAACAGAGGGCGAGAAACAGAGGGGCTGAAACAGAGGGCGAGAAACAGAGGGCCTGAAACAGAGGGCGAGAAACAGACGGGCAGAACAGAGGGCTAGAAACAGAGGGACTGAAACAGAGGGGCTGAAACAGAGAGCGCGAAACAGAGGGACTGAAACAGAGGGCGAGAAACAGAGGGGCTGAAACAGAGGGCGAGAAACAGAGGGGCTTAAACAGAGGGCGAGAAACAGGGGGGCTGAAACAGAGGGCGAGAAACAGAGGGGCTGAAACAGAGTGGCTGAAACAGAGGGCGAGAAACAGAGGGGCTGAATCAGACGGGCTGAATCAGAGGGGCTGAAACAGAGGGGCTGAAACAGAGGGCGAGAAACAGAGGGGCTGAAACAGAGGGCGAGAAACAGAGGGGGAGATACAGAGGGGCTGAAACAGAGGGGCTGAAACAGAGGGGCTGAAACAGAGGGGCTGAAACAGAGGGCGAGAAACAGAGGGGCTGAAACAGAGGGCGAGAAACAGAGGGGCTGAAACAGAGTGCGAGAAACAGAGGGGCTGAAACAGAGGGGCTGAAACAGAGGGTGAGAAACAGAGGGGCTGAAACAGAGGGAGAAACAGAGGGGCTGAAACAGAGGGGCTGAAACAGAGGGGCTGAATCAGAGGGGCTGATTCAGAGGGGCTGAAACAGAGGGGCTGAATCAGATGGGCTGAAACAGAGGGCGAGAAACAGAGGGGCTGAAACAGAGGGCGAGAAACAGAGGGGCTGAAACAGAGGGCGAGAAACAGACGTGCAGAATCAGAGGGCGAGAAACAGAGGGACTGAAACAAAGGGGCTGGAAAAGAGAGCGCGAAACAGAGGGACTGAAACAGAGGGCGAGAAACAGAGGGGCTGAAACAGAGGGCGAGAAACAGAGGGGCTGAAACAGAGGGGCTGAAACAGAGGGGCTGAAACAGAGGGGAAGAAACAGAGGGGCTGAAACAGAGTGGCTGAAACAGAGGGCGAGAAACAGAGGGGCTGAATCAGACGGGCTGAATCAGAGGGGCTGAAACAGAGGGGCTGAAACAGAGGGTGAGAAACAGAGGGGCTGAAACAGAGGGCGAGAAACAGAGGGCGAGAAACAGAGTGGCTGAAAAAGAGCGGCTGAAACAGAGGGGCTGAAACAATGCGGCTGATACAGAGGGCGAGAAACAGAGGGGCTGAAACAGAGGGCGAGATACAGAGGGGCTGAAAGAGAGGAGCTGAAACAGAGGGCGAGAAACAGAGAGGCTGAAACAGAGGGGCTGAATCAGAGGGGCTGATTCAGAGGGGCTGAAACAGAGGGGCTGAATCAGAGGGGCTGAAACAGAGGGCGAGAAACAGAGGGGCTGAAACAGAGGGCGAGAAACAGAGGGGCTGAAACAGAGGGCGAGAAACAGACGGGCAGAACAGAGGGCTAGAAACAGAGAGACTGAAACAGAGGGGCTGAAACAGAGAGCGCGAAACAGAGGGACTGAAACAGAGGGCGAGAAACAGAGGGGCTGAAACAGAGGGCGAGAAACAGAGGGGCTTAAACAGAGGGCGAGAAACAGGGGGGCTGAAACAGAGGGCGAGAAACAGAGGGGCTGAAACAGAGTGGCTGAAACAGAGGGCGAGAAACAGAGGGGCTGAATCAGACGGGCTGAATCAGAGGGGCTGAAACAGAGGGGCTGAAACAGAGGGCGAGAAACAGAGGGGCTGAAACAGAGGGCGAGAAACAAAGGGCGAGATACAGAGGGGCTGAAACAGAGGGGCTGAAACAGAGGGGCTGAAACAGAGCGGCTGAAACAGAGGGCGAGAAACAGAGGGGCTGAAACAGAGGGCGAGAAACAGAGGGGCTGAAACAGAGTGCGAGAAACAGAGGGGCTGAAACAGAGGGGCTGAAACAGAGGGTGAGAAACAGAGGGGCTGAAACAGAGGGAGAAACAGAGGGGCTGAAACAGAGGGGCTGAAACAGAGGGGCTGAATCAGAGGGCCTGATTCAGAGGGGCTGAAACAGAGGGGCTGAATCAGAGGGGGTGAAACAGAGGGCGAGAAACAGAGGGGCTGAAACAGCGGGCGAGAAACAGAGGGGCTGAAACAGAGGGCGAGAAACAGACGTGCAGAAACAGAGGGCGAGAAACAGAGGGGCTGAAACAAAGGGGCTGGAACAGAGAGCGCGAAACAGAGGGACTGAAACAGAGGGCGAGAAACAGAGGGGCTGAAACAGAGGGCGAGAAACAGAGGGGCTGAAACAGAGGGGCTGAAACAGAGGGGCTGAAACAGAGGGCAAGAAACAGAGGGGCTGAAACAGAGTGGCTGAAACAGAGGGCGAGAAACAGAGGGGCTGAATCAGACGGGCTGAATCAGAGGGGCTGAAACAGAGGGGCTGAAACAGAGGGGCTGAAACAGAGGGCGAGAAACAGAGGGCGAGAAACAGAGGGGCTGAAAAAGAGGGGCTGAAACAGAGGGGCTGAAACAAAGCGGCTGATACAGAGGGCGAGAAACAGAGGGGCTGAAACAGAGGGCGAGATACAGAGGGGCTGAAAGAGAGGAGCTGAAACAGAGGGCGTGAAACAGAGAGGCTGAAACAGAGGGCGAGAAACAGAGGGCCTGAAACAGAGGGCGAGAAACAGAGGGCTGAAACCGAGGGGCTGAAACAGAGGGACTGAAACAGAGGGGCTGAAACAGAGGGTGAGATACAGAGAGGCTGAAACAGAGGGCGAGAAACAGAGTGGCTGAAACAGAGGGCAAGAAACAGAGGGGCTGAAACAGAGGGCGAGAAACAGAGGGGCTGAATCAGAGGGGCTGAAACAGAGGGCGAGAAACAGAGGGACTGAAACAGAGGGGCTTAAACAGAGGGGCTGATACAGAGGGCGAGAAACAGAGCGGCTGAAACAGAGGGCAAGAAACAGAGGGGCTGAAACAAAGGGGCTGAAACAGTGGGGCTAAAACAGAGGGGCTGAAACAGAGGGCGAGAAATAGAGGGGCTGAAACAGAGGGCGAGAAACAGAGGGGCTGAAACAGAGGGCGAGAAACAGAGGGGCTGAAACAGAGGGGCTGAAACAGAGGGGCTGAAACAGAGGGCACGAAACAGAGGGGCTGAAACAGAGGGCGAGAAACAGAGGGGCTGAAACAGAGAGCGCGAAACAGAGGGGCTGAAACAGATGGCGAGAAACAGAGGGACTGAAACAGAGGTAGAGAAACAGAGGGACTGAAACAGAGGTCGAGAAACAGAGGGGCTGAAACAGAGGGCAAGAAACAGAGGGGCTGAAACAGAGAGGCTGAAACAGAAGGGCAGAAACAGAGGGGCTGAATCAGAGGGGCTGAAACAGAGGGCGAGAAACAGAGGGGCTGAAACAGAGGGCGAGAAACAGAGGGGCTGAAACAGAGGGCGAGAAACAGACGTGCAGAAACAGAGGGCGAGAAACAGAGGGACTGAAACAAAGGGGCTGGAACAGAGAGCGCGAAACAGTGGGACTGAAACAGAGGGCGAGAAACAGAGGGGCTGAAACAGAGGGGGAGAAACAGAGGGGCTGAAACAGAGGGGCTGAAACAGAGGGGCTGAAACAGAGGGCAAGAAACAGAGGGGCTGAAACAGAGGGCGAGAAACAGAGGGCGAGAAACAGAGGGGCTGAAACAGAGGGCGAGATACAGAGGGGCTGAAAGAGAGGAGCTGAAACAGAGGGCGAGAAACAGAGAGGCTGAAACAGAGGGCGAGAAACAGAGGGCCTGAAACAGAGGGCGAGAAACAGAGGGCTGAAACCGAGGGGCTGAAACAGAGGGGCTGAAACAAAGGGGCTGAAACAGAGGGCGAGATACAGAGAGGCTGAAACAGAGGGCGAGAAACAGAGTGGCTGAAACAGAGGGCAAGAAACAGAGGGGCTGAAACAGAGGGCGAGAAACAGAGGGGCTGAAACAGAGGGGCTGAAACAGAGGGCGAGAAACAGAGGGACTGAAACAGAGGGGCTGAAACAGAGGGGCTGATACAGAGGGCGAGAAACAGAGCAACTGAAACAGAGGGCAAGAAACAGAGGAGCTGAAACAAAGGGGCTGAAACAGTGGGGCTAAAACAGAGGGGCTGAAACAGAGGGTGAGAAACAGAGGGGCTGAAACAGAGGGCGAGAAACAGAGGGGCTGAAACAGAGGGGCTGAAACAGAGGGGATGAATCAGAGGGGCTGATTCAGAGGGGCTGAATCAGAGGGGCTTAATCAGAGGGGCTGAAACAGAGGGGCTTAATCAGAGGGGCTGAAAAAGAGGGCGAGAAACAGAGGGGCTGAAACAGAGGGCGAGAAACAGAGGGGCAGAAACAGAGGGCGAGAAACAGAGGAGCAGAAACAGAGGGGCTGAAACAGAGAGCGCGAAACAGAGGGGCTGAAACAGATGGCGAGAAACAGAGGGACTGAAACAGAGGTCGAGAAACAGAGGGACTGAAACAGAGGTCGAGAAACAGAGGGGCTGAATCAGAGGGGCTGAATCAGAAGGGCTGAAACAGAGGGCAAGAAACAGAGGGGCTGAAACAGAGTGGCTGAAACAGAAGGGCAGAAACAGAGGGGCTGAAACAGAGGGCGAGAAACAGAGGGGCTGAATCAGAGGGGCTGAATCAGAAGGGCTGAAACAGAGGGCAAGAAACAAAGGGGCTGAAACAGAGTGGCTGGAACAGAGGGCGAGAAACAGAGGGGCTGAATCAGACGGGCTGAATCAGAGGCGCTGAAACAGAGGGGCTGAAACAGAGGGCGAGAAACAGAGGGGCTGAAACAGAGGGCGAGAAACAGAGGGCGAGAAAGAGAGGGGCAGAAAAAGAGGGGCTGAAACAGAGCGGCTGATGCAGAGGGCGATAAATAGAGGGGCTGAAACAGAGGGCGAGAAACAGAGGGGCTGAAACAGATGGGCTGAAACAGAGAGCGAGAAACAGAGGGGCTGAAACTGAGGGCGAGAAACAGAGGGGCTGAAACAGAGTGGCTGAAACAGAAGGGCTGAAACAGAGGGGCTGAAACAGTGGGCGAGAAACAGAGGGGCTGAATCAGAGGGGCTGAATCAGAAGGGCTGAAACAGAGGGGCTGAATCAGAGGGGCTGAAACAGAAGGCGAGAAACAGAGGGCGAGAAACTGAGGGGCAGAAACAGAGGGCGAGAAACAGAGGGGCTGAAACAGAGGGTCTGAAACAGAGGGCGAGAAACAGAGGGGCTGAAACAGAGGGCGAGAAACAGAGGGGCTGAAACAGAGGGGCTGAAACAGAGGGGCTGAAACAGAGGGCGAGAAACAGAGGGGCAGAAACTGAGGGCGAGAAACAGAGGGGCTGAAACAGAGGGGCTGAAACAGAGGGTCTGAATCAGAGGGGCTGAAACAGAGGGGCTGAAACAGAGGGCGAGAAACAAAGGGGCTGCAACAGCGGGCGAGAAACAGAGGGCGAGAAACAGAGGGGCTGAAACAGAGGGGCTGAAACAGACGGGCTGAAACAGAGAGCCTGAAACAGAGGGCGAGAAACAGAGGGGCTGAAACAGAGGGCGAAAAACAGAGGGGCTGAAACAGAGGGCGAGAAACAGAGGGGCAGAAACAGAGGGGTGAAACAGAGGGGCTGAAACAGAGGGCGAGAAACAGAGGGGCTGAATCAGAGGGGCTGAATCAGAGGGACTGAAACAGAGGGGCTGAAACAGTGGGCGAGAAACAAAGGGGCTGAAACAGCGGGCGAGAAACAGAGGGCGAGAAACAGAGGGTCTGAAACAGAGGGGCTGAAACAGACGGGCTGAAACAGAGGGCGAGATACAGAGGGGCTGAAAGAGAGGAGCTGAAACAGAGGGAGAGAAACAGAGAGGCTGAAACAGAGGGGCTGAATCAGAGGGGCTGAAACAGAGGGCGAGATACAGAGGGGCTGAAAGAGAGGAGCTGAAACAGAGGGAGAGAAACAGAGAGGCTGAAACAGAGGGACTGAAACAGAGGGCGAGAAACAGAGGGGCTGAAACAGAGGGCGAGAAACAGAGGGGCTTAAACAGAGGGCGAGAAACAGGGGGGCTGAAACAGAGGGCGAGAAACAGAGGGGCTGAAACAGAGTGGCTGAAACAGAGGGCGAGAAACAGAGGGGCTGAATCAGACGGGCTGAATCAGAGGGGCTGAAACAGAGGGGCTGAAACAGAGGGCGAGAAACAGAGGGGCTGAAACAGAGGGCGAGAAACAGAGGGCGAGATACAGAGGGGCTGAAACAGAGGGGCTGAAACAGAGGGGCTGAAACAGAGCGGCTGAAACAGAGGGCGAGAAACAGAGGGGCTGAAACAGAGGGCGAGAAACAGAGGGGCTGAAACAGAGTGCGAGAAACAGAGGGGCTGAAACAGAGGGGCTGAAACAGAGGGTGAGAAACAGAGGGGCTGAAACAGAGGGAGAAACAGAGGGGCTGAAACAGAGGGGCTGAAACAGAGGGGCTGAATCAGAGGGGCTGATTCAGAGGGGTTGAAACAGAGGGGCTGAATCAGAGGGGGTGAAACAGAGGGCGAGAAACAGAGGGGCTGAAACAGCGGGCGAGAAACAGAGGGGCTGAAACAGAGGGCGAGAAACAGACGTGCAGAAACAGAGGGCGAGAAACAGAGGGGCTGAAACAAAGGGGCTGGAACAGAGAGCGCGAAACAGAGGGACTGAAACAGAGGGCGAGAAACAGAGGGGCTGAAACAGAGGGCGAGAAACAGAGGGGCTGAAACAGAGGGGCTGAAACAGAGGGGCTGAAACAGAGGGCAAGAAACAGAGGGGCTGAAACAGAGTGGCTGAAACAGAGGGCGAGAAACAGAGGGGCTGAATCAGACGGGCTGAATCAGAGGGGCTGAAACAGAGGGGCTGAAACAGAGGGGCTGAAACAGAGGGCGAGAAACAGAGGGCGAGAAACAGAGGGGCTGAAAAAGAGGGGCTGAAACAGAGGGGCTGAAACAAAGCGGCTGATACAGAGGGCGAGAAACAGAGGGGCTGAAACAGAGGGCGAGATACAGAGGGGCTGAAAGAGAGGAGCTGAAACAGAGGGCGTGAAACAGAGAGGCTGAAACAGAGGGCGAGAAACAGAGGGCCTGAAACAGAGGGCGAGAAACAGAGGGCTGAAACCGAGGGGCTGAAACAGAGGGACTGAAACAGAGGGGCTGAAACAGAGGGTGAGATACAGAGAGGCTGAAACAGAGGGCGAGAAACAGAGTGGCTGAAACAGAGGGCAAGAAACAGAGGGGCTGAAACAGAGGGCGAGAAACAGAGGGGCTGAATCAGAGGGGCTGAAACAGAGGGCGAGAAACAGAGGGACTGAAACAGAGGGGCTTAAACAGAGGGGCTGATACAGAGGGCGAGAAACAGAGCGGCTGAAACAGAGGGCAAGAAACAGAGGGGCTGAAACAAAGGGGCTGAAACAGTGGGGCTAAAACAGAGGGGCTGAAACAGAGGGCGAGAAATAGAGGGGCTGAAACAGAGGGCGAGAAACAGAGGGGCTGAAACAGAGGGCGAGAAACAGAGGGGCTGAAACAGAGGGGCTGAAACAGAGGGGCTGAAACAGAGGGCACGAAACAGAGGGGCTGAAACAGAGGGCGAGAAACAGAGGGGCTGAAACAGAGAGCGCGAAACAGAGGGGCTGAAACAGATGGCGAGAAACAGAGGGACTGAAACAGAGGTCGAGAAACAGAGGGACTGAAACAGAGGTCGAGAAACAGAGGGGCTGAAACAGAGGGCAAGAAACAGAGGGGCTGAAACAGAGAGGCTGAAACAGAAGGGCAGAAACAGAGGGGCTGAATCAGAGGGGCTGAAACAGAGGGCGAGAAACAGAGGGGCTGAAACAGAGGGCGAGAAACAGAGGGGCTGAAACAGAGGGCGAGAAACAGACGTGCAGAAACAGAGGGCGAGAAACAGAGGGACTGAAACAAAGGGGCTGGAACAGAGAGCGCGAAACAGTGGGACTGAAACAGAGGGCGAGAAACAGAGGGGCTGAAACAGAGGGGGAGAAACAGAGGGGCTGAAACAGAGGGGCTGAAACAGAGGGGCTGAAACAGAGGGCAAGAAACAGAGGGGCTGAAACAGAGGGCGAGAAACAGAGGGCGAGAAACAGAGGGGCTGAATCAGACGGGCTGAATCAGAGGGGCTGAAACAGAGGGGCTGAAACAGAGGGCGAGAAACAGAGGGGCTGAAACAGAGGGCGAGAAACAGAGGGCCTGAAACAGAGGGCGAGAAACAGAGGGCTGAAACAGAGGGGCTGAAAAAGAGGGGCTGAAACAGAGGGGCTGAAACAAAGCGGCTGATACAGAGGGCGAGAAACAGAGGGGCTGAAACAGAGGGCGAGATACAGAGGGGCTGAAAGAGAGGAGCTGAAACAGAGGGCGAGAAACAGAGAGGCTGAAACAGAGGGCGAGAAACAGAGGGCCTGAAACAGAGGGCGAGAAACAGAGGGCTGAAACCGAGGGGCTGAAACAGAGGGCGAGAAACAGAGGGACTGAAACAGAGGGGCTGAAACAGAGGGGCTGATACAGAGGGCAAGAAACAGAGGGGCTGAAACAGAGGGCGAGAAACAGAGGGGCTGAAACAGAGGGGCTGAAACAGAGGGCGAGAAACAGAGGGACTGAAACAGAGGGCAAGAAACAGAGGGGCTGAAACAGAGGGCGAGAAACAGAGGGGCTGAAACAGAGGGGCTGAAACAGAGGGCGAGAAACAGAGGGACTGAAACAGAGGGGCTGAAACAGAGGGGCTGATACAGAGGGCGAGAAACAGAGCGACTGAAACAGAGGGCAAGAAACAGAGGAGCTGAAACAAAGGGGCTGAAACAGTGGGGCTAAAACAGAGGGGCTGAAACAGAGGGTGAGAAACAGAGGGGCTGAAACAGAGGGCGAGAAACAGAGGGGCTGAAACAGAGGGGCTGAAACAGAGGGGCTGAATCAGAGGGGCTGATTCAGAGGGGCTGAATCAGAGGGGCTTAATCAGAGGGGCTGAAACAGAGGGGCTTAATCAGAGGGGCTGAAAAAGAGGGCGAGAAACAGAGGGTCTGAAACAGAGGGCGAGAAACAGAGGGGCAGAAACAGAGGGCGAGAAACAGAGGAGCAGAAACAGAGGGGCTGAAACAGAGAGCGCGAAACAGAGGGGCTGAAACAGATGGCGAGAAACAGAGGGACTGAAACAGAGGTCGAGAAACAGAGGGACTGAAACAGAGGTCGAGAAACAGAGGGGCTGAATCAGAGGGGCTGAATCAGAAGGGCTGAAACAGAGGGCAAGAAACAGAGGGGCTGAAACAGAGTGGCTGAAACAGAAGGGCAGAAACAGAGGGGCTGAAACAGAGGGCGAGAAACAGAGGGGCTGAATCAGAGGGGCTGAATCAGAAGGGCTGAAACAGAGGGCAAGAAACAAAGGGGCTGAAACAGAGTGGCTGGAACAGAGGGCGAGAAACAGAGGGGCTGAATCAGACGGGCTGAATCAGAGGGGCTGAAACAGAGGGGCTGAAACAGAGGGCGAGAAACAGAGGGGCTGAAACAGAGGGCGAGAAACAGAGGGCGAGAAAGAGAGGGGCAGAAAAAGAGGGGCTGAAACAAAGCGGCTGATGCAGAGGGCGATAAATAGAGGGGCTGAAACAGAGGGGCTGAAACAGAGGGCGAGAAACAGGGAGGCTGAAACAGAGGGCGAGAAACAGAGGGGCTGAAACAGAGGGCGAGAAACAGAGCGGCTGAAACAGAGGGGCTGAAACAGAGGGGCTGAAACAGAGGGTCTGAAACAGAGGGCGAGAAACAGAGAGGCTGAAACAGAGGTCGAGAAACAGAGTGGCTGAAACAGAGGGCAAGAAACAGAGGGGCTGAAACAGAGGGCGAGAAACAGAGGGGCTGAAACAGAGGGCGAGAAACAGAGGGGCTGAAACAGATGGGCTGAAACAGAGAGCGAGAAACAGAGGGGCTGAAACTGAGGGCGAGAAACAGAGGGGCTGAAACAGAGGGCGAGAAACAGAGGGGCTGAAACAGAGGGGGAGAAACAGAGGGGCTGAAACAGAAGGGCTGAAACAGAGGGGCTGAAACAGTGGGCGAGAAACAGAGGGGCTGAATCAGAGGGGCTGAATCAGAAGGGCTGAAACAGAGGGGCTGAATCAGAGGGGCTGAAACAGAAGGCGAGAAACAGAGGGCGAGAAACTGAGGGGCAGAAACAGAGGGCGAGAAACAGAGGGGCTGAAACAGAGGGTCTGAAACAGAGGGCGAGAAACAGAGGGGCTGAAACAGAGGGCGAGAAACAGAGGGGCTGAAACAGAGGGGCTGAAACAGAGGGGCTGAAACAGAGGGCGAGAAACAGAGGGGCTGAAACAGAGGGGCTGAAACAGAGGGCGAGAAACAGAGGGACTGAAACAGAGGGGCTGAAACAGAGGGGCTGATACAGAGGGCGAGAAACAGAGCGACTGAAACAGAGGGCAAGAAACAGAGGAGCTGAAACAAAGGGGCTGAAACAGTGGGGCTAAAACAGAGGGGCTGAAACAGAGGGTGAGAAACAGAGGGGCTGAAACAGAGGGCGAGAAACAGAGGGGCTGAAACAGAGGGGCTGAAACAGAGGGGCTGAATCAGAGGGGCTGATTCAGAGGGGCTGAATCAGAGGGGCTTAATCAGAGGGGCTGAAACAGAGGGGCTTAATCAGAGGGGCTGAAAAAGAGGGCGAGAAACAGAGGGTCTGAAACAGAGGGCGAGAAACAGAGGGGCAGAAACAGAGGGCGAGAAACAGAGGAGCAGAAACAGAGGGGCTGAAACAGAGAGCGCGAAACAGAGGGGCTGAAACAGATGGCGAGAAACAGAGGGACTGAAACAGAGGTCGAGAAACAGAGGGACTGAAACAGAGGTCGAGAAACAGAGGGGCTGAATCAGAGGGGCTGAATCAGAAGGGCTGAAACAGAGGGCAAGAAACAGAGGGGCTGAAACAGAGTGGCTGAAACAGAAGGGCAGAAACAGAGGGGCTGAAACAGAGGGCGAGAAACAGAGGGGCTGAATCAGAGGGGCTGAATCAGAAGGGCTGAAACAGAGGGCAAGAAACAAAGGGGCTGAAACAGAGTGGCTGGAACAGAGGGCGAGAAACAGAGGGGCTGAATCAGACGGGCTGAATCAGAGGGGCTGAAACAGAGGGGCTGAAACAGAGGGCGAGAAACAGAGGGGCTGAAACAGAGGGCGAGAAACAGAGGGCGAGAAAGAGAGGGGCAGAAAAAGAGGGGCTGAAACAAAGCGGCTGATGCAGAGGGCGATAAATAGAGGGGCTGAAACAGAGGGGCTGAAACAGAGGGCGAGAAACAGGGAGGCTGAAACAGAGGGCGAGAAACAGAGGGGCTGAAACAGAGGGCGAGAAACAGAGCGGCTGAAACAGAGGGGCTGAAACAGAGGGGCTGAAACAGAGGGTCTGAAACAGAGGGCGAGAAACAGAGAGGCTGAAACAGAGGTCGAGAAACAGAGTGGCTGAAACAGAGGGCAAGAAACAGAGGGGCTGAAACAGAGGGCGAGAAACAGAGGGGCTGAAACAGAGGGCGAGAAACAGAGGGGCTGAAACAGATGGGCTGAAACAGAGAGCGAGAAACAGAGGGGCTGAAACTGAGGGCGAGAAACAGAGGGGCTGAAACAGAGTGGCTGAAACAGAAGGGCTGAAACAGAGGGGCTGAAACAGTGGGCGAGAAACAGAGGGGCTGAATCAGAGGGGCTGAATCAGAAGGGCTGAAACAGAGGGGCTGAATCAGAGGGGCTGAAACAGAAGGCGAGAAACAGAGGGCGAGAAACTGAGGGGCAGAAACAGAGGGCGAGAAACAGAGGGGCTGAAACAGAGGGTCTGAAACAGAGGGCGAGAAACAGAGGGGCTGAAACAGAGGGCGAGAAACAGAGGGGCTGAAACAGAGGGGCTGAAACAGAGGGGCTGAAACAGAGGGCGAGAAACAGAGGGGCAGAAACTGAGGGCGAGAAACAGAGGGGCTGAAACAGAGGGGCTGAAACAGAGGGTCTGAATCAGAGGGGCTGAAACAGAGGGGCTGAAACAGAGGGCGAGAAACAAAGGGGCTGCAACAGCGGGCGAGAAACAGAGGGCGAGAAACAGAGGGGCTGAAACAGAGGGGCTGAAACAGACGGGCTGAAACAGAGAGCCTGAAACAGAGGGCGAGAAACAGAGGGGCTGAAACAGAGGGCGAAAAACAGAGGGGCTGAAACAGAGGGCGAGAAACAGAGGGGCAGAAACAGAGGGGTGAAACAGAGGGGCTGAAACAGAGGGCGAGAAACAGAGGGGCTGAATCAGAGGGGCTGAATCAGAGGGACTGAAACAGAGGGGCTGAAACAGTGGGCGAGAAACAAAGGGGCTGAAACAGCGGGCGAGAAACAGAGGGCGAGAAACAGAGGGTCTGAAACAGAGGGGCTGAAACAGACGGGCTGAAACAGAGGGCGAGATACAGAGGGGCTGAAAGAGAGGAGCTGAAACAGAGGGAGAGAAACAGAGAGGCTGAAACAGAGGGGCTGAATCAGAGGGGCTGATTCAGAGGGGCTGAAACAGAGGGGCTGAATCAGAGGGGCTGAAACAGAGGGCGAGAAACAGAGGGGATGAAACAGAGGGCGAGAAACAGACGGGCAGAACAGAGGGCTAGAAACAGAGGGACTGAAACAGAGGGGCTGAAACAGAGAGCGCGAAACAGAGGGACTGAAACAGAGGGCGAGAAACAGAGGGGCTGAAACAGAGGGCGAGAAACAGAGGGGGTTAAACAGAGGGCGAGAAACAGGGGGGCTGAAACAGAGGGCGAGAAACAGAGGGGCTGAAACAGAGTGGCTGAAACAGAGGGCGAGAAACAGAGGGGCTGAATCAGACGGGCTGAATCAGAGGGGCTGAAACAGAGAAGCTGAAACAGAGGGCGAGAAACAGAGGGGCTGAAACAGAGGGCGAGAAACAGAGGGCGAGATACAGAGGGGCTGAAACAGAGGGGCTGAAACAGAGGGGCTGAAACAGAGGGGCTGAAACAGAGGGCGAGAAACAGAGGGGCTGAAACAGAGGGCGAGAAACAGAGGGGCTGAAACAGAGTGCGAGAAACAGAGGGGCTGAAACAGAGGGGCTGAAACAGAGGGTGAGAAACAGAGGGGCTGAAACAGAGGGAGAAACAGAGGGGCTGAAACAGAGGGGCTGAAACAGAGGGGCTGAATCAGAGGGGCTGATTCAGAGGGGCTGGAACAGAGGGGCTGAATCAGAGGGGCTGAAACAGAGGGCGAGAAACAGAGGGGCTGAAACAGAGGGCGAGAAACAGAGGGGCTGAAACAGAGGGCGAGAAGCAGACGTGCAGAAACAGAGGGCGAGAAACAGAGGGACTGAAACAAAGGGGCTGGAACAGAGAGCGCGAAACAGAGGGACTGAAACAGAGGGCGAGAAACAGAGGGGCTGAAACAGAGGGCGAGAAACAGAGGGGCTGAAACAGAGGGGCTGAAACAGAGGGGCTGAAACAGAGGGCAAGAAACAGAGGGGCTGAAACAGAGTGGCTGAAACAGAGGGCGAGAAACAGAGGGGCTGAATCAGACGGGCTGAATCAGAGGGGCTGAAACAGAGGGCAAGAAACAGAGGGGCTGAAACAGAGGGCGAAAAACAGAGGGGCTGAAACAGAGGGCGAGAAACAGAGGGGCAGAAACAGAGGGGTGAAACAGAGGGGCTGAAACAGAGGGCGAGAAACAGAGGGGCTGAATCAGAGGGGCTGAATCAGAGGGACTGAAACAGAGGGGCTGAAACAGTGGGCGAGAAACAAAGGGGCTGAAACAGCGGGCGAGAAACAGAGGGCGAGAAACAGAGGGTCTGAAACAGAGGGGCTGAAACAGACGGGCTGAAACAGAGGGCGAGATACAGAGGGGCTGAAAGAGAGGAGCTGAAACAGAGGGAGAGAAACAGAGAGGCTGAAACAGAGGGGCTGAATCAGAGGGGCTGATTCAGAGGGGCTGAAACAGAGGGGCTGAATCAGAGGGGCTGAAACAGAGGGCGAGAAACAGAGGGGCTGAAACAGAGGGCGAGAAACAGACGGGCAGAACAGAGGGCTAGAAACAGAGGGACTGAAACAGAGGGGCTGAAACAGAGAGCGCGAAACAGAGGGACTGAAACAGAGGGCGAGAAACAGAGGGGCTGAAACAGAGGGCGAGAAACAGAGGGGGTTAAACAGAGGGCGAGAAACAGGGGGGCTGAAACAGAGGGCGAGAAACAGAGGGGCTGAAACAGAGTGGCTGAAACAGAGGGCGAGAAACAGAGGGGCTGAATCAGACGGGCTGAATCAGAGGGGCTGAAACAGAGGGGCTGAAACAGAGGGCGAGAAACAGAGGGGCTGAAACAGAGGGCGAGAAACAGAGGGCGAGATACAGAGGGGCTGAAACAGAGGGGCTGAAACAGAGGGGCTGAAACAGAGGGGCTGAAACAGAGGGCGAGAAACAGAGGGGCTGAAACAGAGGGCGAGAAACAGAGGGGCTGAAACAGAGTGCGAGAAACAGAGGGGCTGAAACAGAGGGGCTGAAACAGAGGGTGAGAAACAGAGGGGCTGAAACAGAGGGAGAAACAGAGGGGCTGAAACAGAGGAGCTGAAACAGAGGGGCTGAATCAGAGGGGCTGATTCAGAGGGGCTGAAACAGAGGGGCTGAATCAGAGGGGCTGAAACAGAGGGCGAGAAACAGAGGGGCTGAAACAGAGGGCGACAAACAGAGGGGCTGAAACAGAGGGCGAGAAGCAGACGTGCAGAAACAGAGGGCGAGAAACAGAGGGACTGAAACAAAGGGGCTGGAACAGAGAGCGCGAAACAGAGGGACTGAAACAGAGGGCGAGAAACAGAGGGGCTGAAACAGAGGGCGAGAAACAGAGGGGCTGAAACAGAGGGGCTGAAACAGAGGGGCTGAAACAGAGGGCAAGAAACAGAGGGGCTGAAACAGAGTGGCTGAAAAAGAGGGCGAGAAACAGAGGGGCTGAATCAGACGGGCTGAATCAGAGGGGCTGAAACAGAGGGGCTGAAACAGAGGGGCTGAAACAGAGGGCGAGAAACAGAGGGCGAGAAACAGAGGGGCTGAAAAAGAGGGGCTGAAACAGAGGGGCTGAAACAAAGCGGCTGATACAGAGGGCGAGAAACAGAGGGGCTGAAACAGAGGGCGAGATACAGAGGGGCTGAAAGAGAGGAGCTGAAACAGAGGGCGAGAAACAGAGAGGCTGAAACAGAGGGCGAGAAAGAGAGGGCCTGAAACAGAGGGCGAGAAACAGAGGGCTGATACCGAGGGGCTGAAACAGAGGGACTGAAACAGAGGGGCTGAAACAGAGGGCGAGACACAGAGAGGCTGAAACAGAGGGCGAGAAACAGAGTGGCTGAAACAGAGGGCAAGAAACAGCGGGGCTGAAACAGAGGGCGAGAAACAGAGGGGCTGAAACAGAGGGGCTGAAACAGAGGGCGAGAAACAGAGGGACTGAAACAGAGGGGCTTAAACAGAGGGGCTGATACAGAGGGCGAGAAACAGAGCGGCTGAAACAGAGGGCAAGAAACAGAGGGGCTGAAACAAAGGGGCTGAAACAGTGGGGCTAAAACAGAGGGGCTGAAACAGAGGGCGAGAAATAGAGGGGCTGAAACAGAGGGCGAGAAACAGAGGGGCTGAAACAGAGGGCGAGAAACAGAGGGGCTGAAACAGAGGGGCTGAAACAGAGGGGCTGATACAGAGGGCGCGAAACAGAGGGGCTGAAACAGAGGGCGAGAAACAGAGGGGCTGAAACAGAGAGCGCGAAACAGAGGGGCTGAAACAGATGGCGAGAAACAGAGGGACTGAAACAGAGGTCGAGAAACAGAGGGACTGAAACAGAGGTCGAGAAACAGAGAGGCTGAAACAGAGGGCGAGAAACAGACGTGCAGAAACAGAGGGCGAGAAACAGAGGGACTGAAACAAAGGGGCTGGAACAGAGAGCGCGAAACAGAGGGGCTGAAACAGAGGGGGAGAAACAGAGGGGCTGAAACAGAGGGGCTGAAACAGAGGGGCTGAAACAGAGGGCAAGAAACAGAGGGGCTGAAACAGAGTGGCTAAAACAGAGGGCGAGAAACAGAGGGGCTGAATCAGACGGGCTGAATCAGAGGGGCTGAAACAGAGGGGCTGAAACAGAGGGCGAGAAACAGAGGGGCTGAAACAGAGGGCGAGAAACAGAGGGCGAGAAACAGAGGGGCTGAAAAAGAGGGGCTGAAACAGAGGGGCTGAAACAAAGCGGCTGATACAGAGGGCGAGAAACAGAGGGGCTGAAACAGAGGGCGAGATACAGAGGGGCTGAAAAAGAGGAGCTGAAACAGAGGGCGAGAAACAGAGAGGCTGAAACAGAGGGCGAGAAACAGAGGGCCTGAAACTGAGGGCGAGAAACAGAGGGCTGAAACAGAGGGGCTGAAACAGAGGGGCTGAAACAAAGGGGCTGAAACAGAGGGCGAGATACAAAGAGGCTGAAACAGAGGGCGAGAAACAGAGTGGCTGAAACAGAGGGCAAGAAACAGAGGGGCTGTAACAGAGGGCGAGAAACAGAGGGGCTGAAACAGAGGGGCTGAAACAGAGGGCGAGAAACAGAGGGACTGAAACAGAGGGGCTGAAACAGAGGGGCTGATACAGAGGGCGAGAAACAGAGCGACTGAAACAGAGGGGCTGAATCAGAGGGGCTGATTCAGAGGGGCTGAAACAGAGGGGCTGAATCACAGGGGCTGAAACAGAGGGCAAGAAACAGAGGTGCAGAAACAGAGGGCGAGAAACAGAGGGGCTGAAACAGAGGGCGAGAAACAGACATGCAGAAACAGAGTGCGAGAAACAGAGGGACTGAAACAAAGGGGCTGGAACAGAGAGCGCGAAACAGAGGGACTGAAACAGAGGGCGAGAAACAGAGGGGCTGAAACAGGGCGAGAAACAGAGGGGCTGAAACAGAGGGCGAGAAACAGAGGGGCTGAAACAGAGGGCGAGAAACAGAGGGGCTGAAACAGAGGGGCTGAAACAGTGGTGCTGAAACAGAGCGGCTGAAACAGAGGGCGAGAAATAGAGGGGCTGAAACACAGGGCGAGAAACAGAGGGGCTGAAACAGAGGGCGCGAAACAGAGGGGCTGAAACAGAGGGGCTGAAACAGTGGGGCTGAAACAGAGGGGCTTAATCAGAGGGGCTGAAAAAGAGGGCGAGAAACAGAGGGGCTGAAACAGAGGGCGAGAAACAGAGGGGCAGAAACAGAGGGCGAGAAACAGAGGAGCAGAAACAGAGGGGCTGAAACAGAGAGCGCGAAACAGAGGGGCTGAAACAGATGGCGAGAAACAGAGGGACTGAAACAGAGGTCGAGAAACAGAGGGACTGAAACAGAGGTCGAGAAACAGAGGGGCTGAATCAGAGGGGCTGAATCAGAAGGGCTGAAACAGAGGGCAAGAAACAGAGGGGCTGAAACAGAGTGGCTGAAACAGAAGGGCAGAAACAGAGGGGCTGAAACAGAGGGCGAGAAACAGAGGGGCTGAATCAGAGGGGCTGAATCAGAAGGGCTGAAACAGAGGGCAAGAAACAAAGGGGCTGAAACAGAGTGGCTGGAACAGAGGGCGAGAAACAGAGGGGCTGAATCAGACGGGCTGAATCAGAGGGGCTGAAACAGAGGGGCTGAAACAGAGGGCGAGAAACAGAGGGGCTGAAACAGAGGGCGAGAAACAGAGGGCGAGAAAGAGAGGGGCTGAATAAGAGGGGCTGAAACAAAGCGGCTGATGCAGAGGGCGATAAATAGAGGGGCTGAAACAGAGGGGCTGAAACAGAGGGGCTGAAACAGAGGGCGAGAAACAGAGAGGCTGAAACAGAGGGCGAGAAACAGAGGGGCTGAAACAGAGGGCGAGAAACAGAGGGGCTGAAACAGAGGGGCTGAAACAGAGGGTCTGAAACAGAGGGCGAGAAACAGAGAGGCTGAAACAGAGGGCAAGAAACAGAGGGGCTAAAACAGAGGGCGAGAAACAGAGGGCGAGAAAGAGAGGGGCTGAATAAGAGGGGCTGAAACAAAGCGGCTGATGCAGAGGGCGATAAATAGAGGGGCTGAAACAGAGGGGCTGAAACAGAGGGGCTGAAACAGAGGGCGAGAAACAGAGAGGCTGAAACAGAGGGCGAGAAACAGAAGGGCTGAAACAGAGGGCGAGAAACAGAGGGGCTGAAACAGAGGGGCTGAAACAGAGAGCGAGAAACAGAGGGGCTGAAACAGAGGGCCAGAAACAGAGGGCGAGAAACAGAGGGACTGAAACAGTGGGGCTGCAACAGAGGGGCTGATACAGAGGGCGAGAAACAGAGCGGCTGAAACAGAGAGCGAGAAACAGAGGGGCTGAAACAAAGGGGCTGAAACAGTGGGGATAAAACAGAGGGGCTGAAACAGAGGGCGAGAAATAGAGGGGCTGAAACAGAGGGGCTGAATCGGAGGGGCTGAAACAGAGGGGCTGAAACAGAGGGGCTGAAACAGAGGGCGAGAAACAGAGGGGCTGAAACAGAGGGGCTGAAACAGAGGGGCTGAAACAGAGGGCGAGAAACAGAGGGGCTGAATCAGAGGGGCTGAAACAGAGGGCGAGAAACAGAGGGGCTGAAACAGAGAGCGAGAAACAGAGGGGCTGAAACAGAGGGGCTGAAACAGAGGGGCTGAAACAGAGGGTGAGAAACAGAGGGGCTGAAACAGAGGGCGAGAAACAGAGGGGCTGAAACAAAGGGGCTGAAACAGAGGGGCTGAATCAGAGGGGCTGATTCAGAGGGGCTGAAACAGAGGGGCTGAATCAGAGTGGCTTAATCAGAGGGGCTGAAACAGAGGGCGAGAAACAGAGGGGCTGAAACAGAGGGCGAGAAACAGAGGGGCAGAAAAAGAGGGCGAGAAACAGAGGAGCAGAAACAGAGGGGCTGAAACAGAGAGCGCGAAACAGAGGGGCTGAAACAGATGGCGAGAAACAGAGGGACTGAAACAGAGGTCGAGAAACAGAGGGGCTGAAACAGAGGGCAAGAAAAAGAGGGGCTGAAACAGAGTGGCTGAAACAGAAGGGCTGGAACAGAGGGGCTGAAACAGTTGGCGAGAAACAGAGGGGCTGAATCAGAGGGGCTGAATCAGAAGGGCTGAAACAGAGGGGCTGAATCAGAGGGGCTGAAACAGAAGGCGAGAAACAGAGGTACTGAAACAGAGGGCGAGAAACTGAGGGGCAGAAACAGAGGGCGAGAAACAGAGGGGCTGAAACAGAGGGTCTGAAACAGAGGGCGAGAAACAGAGGGGCTGAAACAGAGGGCGAGAAACAGAGGGGCTGAAACAGAGGGGCTGAAACAGAGGGGCTGAAACAGAGGGCGAGAAACAGAGGGGCAGAAACTGAGGGCGAGAAACAGAGGGGCTGAAACAGAGGGGCTGAAACAGAGGGTCTGAATCAGAGGGGCTGAAACAGAGGGGCTGAAACAGAGGGCGAGAAACAAAGGGGCTGAAACAGCGGGCGAGAAACAGAGGGCGAGAAACAGAGGGGCTGAAACAGAGGGGCTGAAACAGACGGGCTGAAACAGAGAGCCTGAAACAGAGGGCGAGAAACAGAGGGGCTGAAACAGAGGGCGAAAAACAGAGGGGCTGAAACAAAGGGCGAGAAACAGAGGGGCAGAAACAGAGGGCGAGAAACAGAGGGTCTGAAACAGAGGGGCTGAAACAGACGGGCTGAAACAGAGAGCCTGAAACAGAGGGCGAGAAACAGAGGGGCTGAAACAGAGGGCGAGAAACAGAGGGTGAGAAACAGAGGGCGAGAAACAGAGTGGATGAAACAGAGGGGCTGAAACAAAGGGGCTGAAATAGAGGGGCTGAAACAGAGGGGCTGAATCAGAGGGGCTGAAACAGAGTGGCTGAATCAGAGGGGCTGAAACAGAGGGCGAGCAACAGAGGGGCTGAAACAGAGGGGCTGAAACAGAGGGGCTGAAACAGAGGGGCTGAAACAGAGGGGCTGAAACAGAGGGGCTGAATCGGAGTTCGAGAAACAGAGAGGCTGAAACAGAGGGCGAGAAACAGAGGGGCTGAAACAGAGGGCAAGAAACAGAGGGGCTGAAACAGAGGGCGAGAAACAGAGGGGCTGAAACAGAGGGGCTGAAACAGAGGGGCTGAAACAGAGGGCGAGAAACAGAGGGGCTGAAACAGAGGGCGAGAAACAGAGGGGCTGAAACAGAGTGCGAGAAACAGAGGGCGAGAAACAGAGGGACCGAAACAGAGGGGCTGAAACAGAGGGCGAGAAACAGAGGGGCTGAAACAGAGGGCGAGAAACAGAGGGGCTGAAACAGAGGGCGAGAAACAGAGGGGCTGAAACAGAGGGGCTGAAACAGTGGGGCTGAAACAGAGCGGCTGAAACAGAGGGCGAGAAATAGAGGGGCTGAAACACAGGGCGAGAAACAGAGGGGCTGAAACAGAGGGCGAGAAACAGAGGGGCTGAAACAGAGGGGCTGAAACAGTGGGGCTGAAACAGAGGGGCTGAAACAGAGGGGCTGAATCAGAGGGGCTGATTCAGAGGGGCTGAAACAGAGGGGCAGAATCAGAGGGGCTGAAACAGAGGGCGAGAAACAGAGGGGCTAAAACAGAGGGCGAGAAACAGAGGGGCTGAAACAGAGGGCGAGAAACAGACGGGCAGAAACAGAGGGCGAGAAACAGAGGGACTAAAACAGAGGGGCTGAAACAGAGAGCGCGAAACAGAGGGAATGAAACAGAGGGCGAGAAACAGAGGGGCTGAAACAGAGGGCGAGAAACAGAGGGGCTTAAACAGAGGGCGAGAAACAGAGGGGCTGAAACAGAGGGCAAGAAACTGAGGGGCTGAAACAGAGTGGCTGAAACAGAGGGCGAGAAACAGAGGGGCTGAATCATACGGGCTGAATCAGAGGGGCTGAAACAGAGGGGCTGAAACAGAGGGCGAGAAACAGAGGGGCTGAAACAGAGGGCGAGAAACAGAGGGCGAGATACAGAGGGGTTGAAACAGAGGGGCTGAAACAGAGGGGCTGAAACAGAGGGGCTGAAACAGAGGGCGAGAAACAGAGGGGCTGAAACAGAGGGCGAGAAACAGAGGGGCTGAAACAGAGGGCGAGAAACAGAGGGGCTGAAACAGAGGGGCTGAAACAGAGGGTGAGAAACAGAGGGGCTGAAACAGAGGGAGAAACAGAGGGGCTGAAACAGAGGGGCTGAAACAGAGGGGCTGAATCAGAGGGGCTGATTCAGAGTGGCTGAAACAGAGGGGCTGAATCACAGGGGCTGAAACAGAGGGCAAGAAACAGAGGGGCAGAAACAGTGGGCGAGAAACAGAGGGGCTGAAACAGAGGGCGAGAAACAGACGTGCAGAAACAGAGGGCGAGAAACAGAGGGACTGAAACAAAGGGGCTGGAGCAGAGAGCGCGAAACAGAGGGACTGAAACAGAGGGCGAGAAACAGAGGGGCTGAAACAGAGGGTGAGAAACAGAGGGGCTGAAACAGAGGGAGAAACAGAGGGGCTGAAACAGAGGGGCTGAAACAGAGGGGCTGAATCAGAGGGGCTGATTCAGAGGGGCTGAAACAGAGGGGCTGAATCACAGGGGCTGAAACAGAGGGCAAGAAACAGAGGTGCAGAAACAGAGGGCGAGAAACAGAGGGGCTGAAACAGAGGGCGAGAAACAGACGTGCAGAAACAGAGTGCGAGAAACAGAGGGACTGAAACAAAGGGGCTGGAACAGAGAGCGCGAAACAGAGGGACTGAAACAGAGGGCGAGAAACAGAGGGGCTGAAACAGAGGGCGAGAAACAGAGGGGCTGAAACAGAGGGCGAGAAACAGAGGGGCTGAAACAGAGGGCGAGAAACAGAGGGGCTGAAACAGAGGGGCTGAAACAGTGGTGCTGAAACAGAGCGGCTGAAACAGAGGGCGAGAAATAGAGGGGCTGAAACACAGGGCGAGAAACAGAGGGGCTGAAACAGAGGGCGCGAAACAGAGGGGCTGAAACAGAGGGGCTGAAACAGTGGGGCTGAAACAGAGGGGCTGAAACAGAGGGGCTGAATCAGAGGGGCTGATTCAGAGGGGCTGAAACAGAGGGGCAGAATCAGAGGGGCTGAAACAGATGGCGAGAAACAGAGGGGCTAAAACAGAGGGCGAGAAACAGAGGGGCTGAAACAGAGGGCGAGAAACAGACGGGCAGAAACAGAGGGCGAGAAACAGAGGGACTGAAACAGAGGGGCTGAAACAGAGAGCGCGAAACAGAGGGACTGAAACAGAGGGCGAGAAACAGAGGGGCTGAAACAGAGGGCGAGAAACAGAGGGGCTGAAACAGAGTTGCTGAAACAGAGGGCGAGAAACAGAGGGGCTGAATCAGACGGGCTGAATCAGAGGGGCTGAAACAGAGGTGCTGAAACAGAGGGCGAGAAACAGAGGGGCTGCAACAGAGGGCGAGATACAGAGGGCGAGATACAGAGGGGTTGAAACAGAGGTGCTGAAACAGAGGGGCTGAAACAGAGAGGCTGAAACAGAGGGCGAGAAACAGAGGGGCTGAAACAGAGGGCGAGAAACAGAGGGGCTGAAACAGAGGGCGAGAAACAGAGGGGCTGAAACAGAGGGCGAGAAACAGAGGGGCTGAAACAGAGGGGCTGAAACAGAGGGTGAGAAACAGAGGGGCTGAAACAGAGGGAGAAACAGAGGGGCTGAAACAGAGGGGCTGAAACAGAGGGGCTGAATCAGAGGGGCTGAAACAGAGGGCAAGAAACAGAGGGGCCGAAACAGAGGGCGAGAAACAGAGGGGCTGAAACAGAGGGCGAGAAACAGACGTGCAGAAACAGAGGGCGCGAAACAGAGGGACTGAAACAGAGCGCGAGAAACAGAGGGGCTGAAACAGAGGGTGAGAAACAGAGGGGCTGAAACAGAGGGAGAAACAGAGGGGCTGAAACAGAGGGGCTGAAACAGAGGGGCTGAATCAGAGGGGCTGATTCAGAGGGGCTGAAACAGAGGGCGAGAAACAGAGGGGCTGAAACAGAGGGCGAGAAACAGAGGGGCTGAAACAGAGGGCGAGAAACAGAGGGGCTGAAACAGAGGGGCTGAAACAGAGGGTGAGAAACAGAGGGGCTGAAACAGAGGGAGAAACAGAGGGGCTGATTCAGAGGGGCTGAAACAGAGGGGCTGAATCAGAGGGGCTGAAACAGAGGGCAAGAAACAGAGGGGCCGAAACAGAGGGCGAGAAACAGAGGGGCTGAAACAGAGGGCGAGAAACAGACGTGCAGAAACAGAGGGCGCGAAACAGAGGGACTGAAACAGAGCGCGAGAAACAGAGGGGCTGAAACAGAGGGTGAGAAACAGAGGGGCTGAAACAGAGGGAGAAACAGAGGGGCTGAAACAGAGGGGCTGAAACAGAGGGGCTGAATCAGAGGGGCTGATTCAGAGGGGCTGAAACAGAGGGGCTGAATCACAGGGGCTGAAACAGAGGGCAAGAAACAGAGGGGCAGAAACAGAGGGCGAGAAACAGAGGGGCTGAAACAGAGGGCGAGAAACAGACGTGCAGAAACAGAGTGCGAGAAACAGAGGGACTGAAACAAAGGGGCTGGAACAGAGAGCGCGAAACAGAGGGCGAGAAACAGAGGGGCTGAAACAGAGGGCGAGAAACAGAGGGGCTGAATCAGAGGGGCTGAAACAGAGTGGCTGAATCAGACGGGCTGAAACAGAGGGCGAGAAACAGAGGAGCTGAAACAGAGGGCGAGAAACAGAGGGGCTGAAACAGAGGGGCTGAAACAGAGGGGCTGAATCCGAGGGCGAGAAACAGAGAGGCTGAAACAGAGGGGCTGAAACAGAGGGGCTGAAACAGAAGGCAAGAAACAGAGGGGCTGAAACAGAGGGCGAGAAACAGAGGGGCTGAAACAGAGGGGCTGAAACAGAGGGGCTGAAACAGAGGGGCTGCAACAGAGGGCGAGAAACAGAGGGGCTGAAACAGAGGGCGAGAAACAGAGGGGCTGAAACAGAGTGCGAGAAACAGAGGGCGAGAAACAGAGGGACTGAAACAGAGGGGCTGAAACAGAGGGGCTGAAACAGAGGGGCTGAACCAGAGGGGCTGGAACAGAGGGGCTGAAACAGAGGGCGAGAAACAGAGGGGCTGAAACAGAGGGCGAGAAACAGAGGGGCTGAAACAGAGGGCGAGAAACAGAGGGGCTGAATCAGAGGTGCTGAAACAATCGGGGAGAAACAGATGGGCTGAAACAGAGAGCGAGAAACAGAGGGGCTGAAACAGAGGGGCTGAAACAGTGGGGCTGAAACAGAGGGTGAGAAACAGAGGGGCTGAAACAGAGGGCGAGAATCAGAGGGGCTTAATCAGAGGGGCTGAAACAGAGGGGCTTAATCAGAGGGGCTGAAAAAGAGGGCGAGAAACAGAGGGGATGAAACAGAGGGCGAGAAACAGAGGGGCAGAAACAGAGGGCGAGAAACAGAGGAGCAGAAACAGAGGGGCTGAAACAGAGAGCGCGAAACAGTGGGGCTTTAACAGATGGCGAGAAACAGAGGGACTGAAACAGAGGTCGAGAAACAGAGGGGCTGAAACAGAGGGCAAGAAACAGAGGGGCTGAAACAGAGAGGCTGAAACAGAAGGGCAGAAACAGAGGGGCTGAAACAGAGTGCGAGAAACAGAGGGGCTGAATCAGAGGGGCTGAATCAGAAGGGCTGAAACAGAGGGCAAGAAACAGAGGGGCTGGAACATAGTGGCTGGAACAGAGGGCGAGAAACAGAGGGGCTGAATCAGACGGGCTGAATCAGAGGGGCTGAAACAGAGGGCGAGAAACAGAGGGGCTGAAACAGAGGGCGAGAAACAGAGGGCGAGAAACAGAGGGGCTGAAAAAGAGGGGCTGAAACAGAGGGGCTGAAACAAAGCGGCTGATGCAGAGGGCGAGAAATAGAGGGGCTGAAAATGAGGGGCTGAAACAGCGGGGCTTAAACAGAGGGCGAGAAACAGAGAGGCTGAAACAGAGGGCGAGAAACAGAGGGGCTGATACAGAGGGCGAGAAACAGAGGGGCTGAAACAGAGGGGCTGAATCAGAGGGGCTGAAACAGAGGGCGAGAAACAGAGGGCGAGAAACAGAGAGGCTGAAACAGAGGGCGAGAAACAGAGTGGCTGAAACAGAGGGCAAGAAACAGAGGGGCTGAAACAGAGGGCGAGAAACAGAGGGGCTGAAACAGAGGGGCTGAAACAGAGGGGCTAAACAGAGGGGCTGAAACAGAGAGCGAGAAACAGAGGGGCTGAAACAGAGGGCCAGAAACACAGGGCGAGAAACAGAGGGACTGAAACAGTGAGGCTGAAACAGAGGGGCTGAAACAGAGGGCGAGAAACAGAGCGGCTGAAACAAAGGGGCTGAAACAGTGGGGCTAAAACAGAGGGGCTGAAATAGAGGGCGAGAAATAGAGGGGCTGAAACAGAGGGGCTGAATGGGAGGGGCTGAAACAGAGGGGCTGAAACAGAGCGGCTGAAACAGAGGGCGAGAAACAGAGGGGCTGAAACAGAGGGGCTGAAACAGAGGGGCTGAAACAGAGGGCGAGAAACAGAGGGGCTGAAACAAAGGGCGAGAAACAGAGGGGCAGTAACAGAGGGCGAGAAACAGAGGGGCTGAATCAGAGGGGCTGAAACAGAGGGCGAGAAACAGAGGGGCTGAAACAGAGAGCGAGAAACAGAGGGGCTGAAACAGAGGGGCTGAAACAGAGGGTGAGAAACAGAGGGGCTGAAACAGAGGGCGAGAAACAGAGGGGCTGAAACAGAGGGGCTGAAACAGAGGGGCTGAATCAGAGGGGCTGATTCAGAGGGGCTGAACCAGAGGGGCTTAATCAGAGGGGCTGAAACAGAGGGCGAGAAACAGAGTGGCTGAAACAAAGGGCGAGAAACAGAGGGGCAGAAAAAGAGGGCGAGAAACAGAGGAGCTGAAACAGAGGGGCTGAAACAGAGAGCGCGAAACAGAGGGGCTGAAACAGATGGCGAGAAACAGAGGGACTGAAACAGAGGTGGAGAAACAGAGGGGCTGAAACAGAAGGCAAGAAACAGAGGGGCTGAAACAGAGTGGCTGAAACAGAAGGGCTGAAACAGAGGGGCTTAAACAGAGGGCGAGAAACTGAGGGGCTGAATCAGAGGGGCTGAATCAGAAGGACTGAAACAGAGGGGCTGAATCAGAGGGGCTGAAACAGAGGGCGAGAAACTGAGGGGCAGAAACAGAAGGCGAGAAACAGAGGGGCTGAAACAGAGGGTCTGAAACAGAGGGCGAGAAACAGAGGGGCTGAAACAGAGGGCGAGAAACAGAGGGGCTGAAACAGAGGGGCTGAAACAGAGGGCCTGAAACAGAGGGCGAGAAACAGAGGGGCAGAAACTGAGGGCGAGAAACAGAGGGGCTGAAACAGAGGGGCTGAAACAGAGGGGCTGAATCAGAGGGGCTGAAACAGAGGGGCTGAAACAGAGGGCGAGAAACAAAGGGGCTGAAACAGCGGGCGAGAAACAGAGGGCGAGAAACAGAGGGGCTGAAACAGAGGGGCTGAAACAGACGGGCTGAAACAGAGAGCCTGAAACAGAGGGCGAGAAAGAGAGGGGCTGAAACAGAGGGCGAAAATCAGAGGGGCTGAAACAGAGGGCGAGAAACAGAGGGGCAGAAACAGAGGGGCTGAAACAGAGGGCGACAAACAGAGGGGCTGAATCAGAGGGGCTGAATCAGAGGGACTGAAACAGAGGGGCTGAAACAGTGGGCGAGAAACAAAGGTGCTGAAACAGCGGGCGAGAAACAGAGGGCGAGAAACAGAGGGGCTGAAACAGAGGGGCTGAAACAGACGGGCTGAAACAGAGAGCCTGAAACAGAGGGCGAGAAACAGAGGGGCTGAAACACAGGGCGAAAAACAGAGGGGCTGAAACAGAGGGCGAGAAACAGAGGGTGAGAAACAGAGGGCGAGAAACTGAGTGGATGAAACAGAGGGGCTGAAACAAAGGGGCTGACATAGAGGGGCTGAAACAGAGGGGCTGAATCAGAGGGGCTGAAACAGAGTGGCTGAATCAGAGGGGCTGAAACAGAGGGCGAGAAACAGAGGGGCTGAAACAGAGGGCGAGAAACAGAGGGGCTGAAACAGAGGGGCTGAAACAGAGGGGCTGAATCGGAGGGCGAGAAACAGAGAGGCTGAAACAGAGGGCGAGAAACAGAGGGGCTGAAACAGAGGGCAAGAAACAGAGGGGCTGAAACAGAGGGCGAGAAACAGTGGGGCTGAAACAGAGGGGCTGAAACAGAGGGGCTGAAACAGAGGGGCTGAAACAGAGGGCGAGAAACAGAGGGGCTGAAACAGAGTGGCTGAAACAGTGGGGCTGAACAGAGCGGCTGAAACAGAGGGCGAGAAATAGAGGGGCTGAAACAGAGGGCGAGAAACAGAGGGGCTGAAACAGAGGGGCTGAAACAGTGGGGCTGAAACAGAGGGGCTGAAACAGAGGGGCTGAATCAGAGGGGCTGATTCAGAGGGGCTGAAACAGAGGGGCTGAATCAGAGGGGCTGAAACAGAGGGCGAGAAACAGAGGGGCTGAAACAGAGGGCGAGAAACAGAGGGGCTGAAACAGAGGGCGAGAAACAGACGGGCAGAAACAGAGGGCGAGAAACAGAGGGACTGAAACAGAGGGGCTGAAACAGAGAGCGCGAAACAGAGGGACTGAAACAGAGGGGCTGAAACAGAGGGTGAGAAACAGAGGGGCTGAAACAGAGGGCGAGAAACAGAGGGGCTGAAACAGAGGGGCTGAAACAGAGGGGCTGAATCAGAGGGGCTGATTCAGAGGGGCTGAACCAGAGGGGCTTAATCAGAGGGGCTGAAACAGAGGGCGAGAAACAGAGTGGCTGAAACAAAGGGCGAGAAACAGAGGGGCAGAAAAAGAGGGCGAGAAACAGAGGAGCTGAAACAGAGGGGCTGAAACAGAGAGCGCGAAACAGAGGGGCTGAAACAGATGGCGAGAAACAGAGGGACTGAAACAGAGGTGGAGAAACAGAGGGGCTGAAACAGAAGGCAAGAAACAGAGGGGCTGAAACAGAGTGGCTGAAACAGAAGGGCTGAAACAGAGGGGCTTAAACAGAGGGCGAGAAACTGAGGGGCTGAATCAGAGGGGCTGAATCAGAAGGACTGAAACAGAGGGGCTGAATCAGAGGGGCTGAAACAGAGGGCGAGAAACTGAGGGGCAGAAACAGAAGGCGAGAAACAGAGGGGCTGAAACAGAGGGTCTGAAACAGAGGGCGAGAAACAGAGGGGCTGAAACAGAGGGCGAGAAACAGAGGGGCTGAAACAGAGGGGCTGAAACAGAGGGCCTGAAACAGAGGGCGAGAAACAGAGGGGCAGAAACTGAGGGCGAGAAACAGAGGGGCTGAAACAGAGGGGCTGAAACAGAGGGGCTGAATCAGAGGGGCTGAAACAGAGGGGCTGAAACAGAGGGCGAGAAACAAAGGGGCTGAAACAGCGGGCGAGAAACAGAGGGCGAGAAACAGAGGGGCTGAAACAGAGGGGCTGAAACAGACGGGCTGAAACAGAGAGCCTGAAACAGAGGGCGAGAAAGAGAGGGGCTGAAACAGAGGGCGAAAATCAGAGGGGCTGAAACAGAGGGCGAGAAACAGAGGGGCAGAAACAGAGGGGCTGAAACAGAGGGCGACAAACAGAGGGGCTGAATCAGAGGGGCTGAATCAGAGGGACTGAAACAGAGGGGCTGAAACAGTGGGCGAGAAACAAAGGTGCTGAAACAGCGGGCGAGAAACAGAGGGCGAGAAACAGAGGGGCTGAAACAGAGGGGCTGAAACAGACGGGCTGAAACAGAGAGCCTGAAACAGAGGGCGAGAAACAGAGGGGCTGAAACACAGGGCGAAAAACAGAGGGGCTGAAACAGAGGGCGAGAAACAGAGGGTGAGAAACAGAGGGCGAGAAACTGAGTGGATGAAACAGAGGGGCTGAAACAAAGGGGCTGACATAGAGGGGCTGAAACAGAGGGGCTGAATCAGAGGGGCTGAAACAGAGTGGCTGAATCAGAGGGGCTGAAACAGAGGGCGAGAAACAGAGGGGCTGAAACAGAGGGCGAGAAACAGAGGGGCTGAAACAGAGGGGCTGAAACAGAGGGGCTGAATCGGAGGGCGAGAAACAGAGAGGCTGAAACAGAGGGCGAGAAACAGAGGGGCTGAAACAGAGGGCAAGAAACAGAGGGGCTGAAACAGAGGGCGAGAAACAGTGGGGCTGAAACAGAGGGGCTGAAACAGAGGGGCTGAAACAGAGGGGCTGAAACAGAGGGCGAGAAACAGAGGGGCTGAAACAGAGTGGCTGAAACAGTGGGGCTGAACAGAGCGGCTGAAACAGAGGGCGAGAAATAGAGGGGCTGAAACAGAGGGCGAGAAACAGAGGGGCTGAAACAGAGGGGCTGAAACAGTGGGGCTGAAACAGAGGGGCTGAAACAGAGGGGCTGAATCAGAGGGGCTGATTCAGAGGGGCTGAAACAGAGGGGCTGAATCAGAGGGGCTGAAACAGAGGGCGAGAAACAGAGGGGCTGAAACAGAGGGCGAGAAACAGAGGGGCTGAAACAGAGGGCGAGAAACAGACGGGCAGAAACAGAGGGCGAGAAACAGAGGGACTGAAACAGAGGGGCTGAAACAGAGAGCGCGAAACAGAGGGACTGAAACAGAGGGCGAGAAACAGAGGGGCTGAAACAGAGGGCGAGAAACAGAGGGGCTGAAACAGAGGGCAAGAAACAGAGGGGCTGAATCAGACGGGCTGAATCAGAGGGGCTGAAACAGAGGGGCTGAAACAGAGGGCGAGAAACAGAGGGGCTGAAACAGAGGGGGAGAAACAGAGGGCGAGATACAGAGGGGCTGAAACAGAGGGCGAGAAACAGAGGGGCTGAAACAGAGGGGCTGAAACAGAGGGTGAGAAACAGAGGGGCTGAAACAGAGGGAGAAACAGAGGGGTGAAACAGAGGGGCTGAAACAGAGGGGCTGAATCAGAGGGGCTGATTCAGAGGGGCTGAAACAGAGGGGCTGAATCAGAGGGGCTGAAACAGAGGGCGAGAAACAGAGGGACTGAAAGAGAGGGCGAGAAACAGACGTGCAGAAACAGAGGGCGAGAAACAGAGGGACTGAAACAAAGGGGCTGGAACAGAGAGCGCGAAACAGAGGGACTGAAACAGAGGGCGAGAAACAGAGGGGCTGAAACAGAGGGCGAGAAACAGAGGGGCTGAAACAGAGGGCGAGAAACAGAGGGGCTGAAACAGAGGGGCTGAATCAGACGGGCTGAATCAGAGGGGCTGAAACAGAGGGGCTGAAACAGAGGGCGAGAAACAGAGGGGCTGAAACAGAGGGGCTGAAACAGGGGGCGAGAAACAGAGGGACTGAAACAGAGGGGCTGAAACAGAGGGGCTGATACAGAGGGCGAGAAACAAAGCGGCTGAAACAGAGGGCGAGAAACAGAGGGGCTGAAACAGATGGGCTGAAACAGAGGGCGAGAAACAGAGGGACTGAAACAGAGGGGCTGAAACAGAGCGGCTGAAACAAAGCGGCTGATACAGAGGGCGAGAAACAGAGGGGCTGAAACAGAGGGCGAGATACAGAGGGGCTGAAAGAGAGGGGCTGAAACAGAGGGCGAGAAACAGAGAGGCTGAAACAGAGGGCGAGAAACAGAGGGGCTGAAACAGAGGGGCTGAAACAGA